>NC_047135.1:9919937-10641151 GCF_009829125.3 Periophthalmus magnuspinnatus | reverse complement strand
GAAAAATCGGCCAGGCGAGGAGGATGAGAGCCGGGCGAGGAGGAGGGCCAGGCGGGGAGGAGGAGAGGGTCCAGCTGTCATCGGGGCATCTGAAAGAGTTACACTCCACAGGGGGAGTGGGACAGGGGACAACATGTGAATAGCATTGCTGATGAGAAGATAGGACAAAGTAGAGGATAATGCTCAGGTTGCCATACTTCCCCCAGCTAGTTACCTCCTACTGCAGCCTATCTTATCCCGGGTTTTAATGTCACTCCCTAACTCCCTCACCAAGTAACCTGGTCATAAGCTATACCGAAGAGGAAGGTTTTAAGCCTGGTCTTAAATACAGAGACTGTGGGGGCCTGTTTAACATCAGCAGGGAGTTGATTCCATAGCACAGGAGCTTGGTAACTGAATGCTCTCCCTCCCACTGTACTTTTGGACACTCTAGGAACCACTTCAGAAAGGTGCTTCTAAACTAAAATGGTTTGAAATCTCCAAATGTCAAATTTCAGCTTCCAGCTGAATTTGATCAAGGCAATTAAATAATGAGCAACAACAATAGTCATTCAAATTAAAACTTTATTTGTTAATTAAAATGTTATGCTTTTTATATTTGCCCTTTGGACTTTCCATTACCCTCAGTAAAATGTCCTCTGTAGGAAAACTTGAATCTCTGTGTAATTTTGTCCTGGATGTCCCCCAAAACAATAGCTGACCAATCCCACAAAATTTCCCATGAACCTAAGCATTCAAACTTAAGCCTTTCTTAGGAATTCGGATCATTGTCCAGGCTGAGAAAACAGGTTCAGACTATTAATTTGCCCTGTTCAAACTATTACAAATCTACGATTAGTGAAGAAATGTAACTTGTGTTTAAAAAAAGCATAGCATCTCATATCTTTAAAGATGCACTGCAAAACTTTTTGCTTTTTTGGTAGGGTCAGCCATTGCCTTATGTGCATGGAGATTAATTCATTTTAAAGGTGCTTTTTTTAGTTGGCTAAAAAAATCCTACATTCTTACTGTGAGCAGAGTCACCTGTCCACAGAGCTGACCTGTAGCTTAGCCCTAGTGTTGGTACCGGCTTGCTTCTATAGAAACAGACAAGTTTAATGCCATTCCAGGCAAAGCAATAACATCTCCCATAGTCAAAAAATTAAATCCACCATTTGGGAAACATATTTTTCCACTGCATGATTCATAGATGATTAGATTTGACTGTGGCTAGACTTAAGTATTGCTTCTTCAGCCCTTTCACATATATCCACAAATATTTTCATTTCTCACTGCGTTGCAATGATAACACATTTGTTTTTGTTTTTTTGTCCTCTTCTTAGGTCAGTGCATCTCCCAGCTGTGTGCGTGCTGCCATGAAGATGTTATACTGCCCCTACTGTTCGGGGCAGGTAGCTCTGAAGCCATGTCAAAATTACTGTCTAAATGTGATGCGCGGCTGCTTGGCCAATCAGGCTGATCTTGACACAGAGTGGAACAACTTCTTAGGTGAGTGGCTTCTTCAGTCTTTGTGTTATAAGCAATTTACATGGTTGGGTTTGTTTGAGAAAAGTGAAAGTAGAGTAGTGCTGCACAATTTTGGTTAAAAATGAAAAATGCTATTTTTCTGACAATTTTTCTGACAATTTTCTGACGACCAGTAGTGCCACCTCAAACTTTGATTTTCATGGGGCCAATGGGAGCCCGGCTCGGAAAAAAGTCAACGTAAAAATCTGAAACTCACATCAAAAAATAGAACATGTCAGGACATGACAAAATGATATTGTGGCCCCCGCCCTAAAATGACCCCCTGAATGTTAACGAAAAGTAAATTTTATTGGACCCAAAATTCAAGGTTGGTGAAAAATGTATTATTTTCATGTTCAAAAAAATGTATGTTTCAAAATGACTCAATAGCGCCACCTCAAAATTTGAAATACATTACGGCAATGAGAGACCTTTTTCATCGTAGATAAATGAAATTTGGTACAAACATAGAACATGTCAAGACAAGTAAAAAAATTATATTATGACCCCCACCCTAAACCCTACAGGAAGTCGGCTATTGTGGGCGGAACCCAATTTTTTCCAAAATTTTACCTCTCACATTTGGATTTTTTGTGCCTTGGATTTTCATTCAAGAAACTTGCAAATTGGTCAAAATGAACTAGACCCATGTGGGATTATAGGTAACTGTCTTGGATTTTTCTAAGTTATATGATAAAATGTGGGTGTGGCCAGCAATCAAAGAAAAAAACAATATTTTGAAGTGTTAAAGTGCGCATAACTCACACATGCAGTATCCTATTTCCCGCATTAATATATATTTTGTTTAAAATCTTGATCTGCACAAAATGATATACAATTTACATATGTCAGAATTTTTTTGGTTCCACAGCGCCCCCTTGAACTTTTGAATTGGACCAAAAAAATTACTTTCACATAAACATTTGAAATTCGGCATGGACATTCGCAACCTGAACAAAAAACCCAATGAGAACATGCCTCTTTCTGCAACTATGTTAACATGGTAACATAATAAATGTGTCATTGAAATGAATGGGGTTCAGAGTACTGGACTTTGTTGTAGACTAAATAGATGCTCTACACTAATCAAACTATGGCCTAAAATTCAAGATTGGCAAAAAATGTTGTATTTTAATGTGCAAAAAAATTAATATATTAAAATGACTCAATAGCGCCACCTCAAAAATCAAAATACTTTACGGAAATGAGAGACCTTTTTCATCGTAGACAAATGAAATTTGGTACAAACATAGATCGTGTCAAGACAAGTAAAAAATATATTATGACCCCACCCTAAACCCTACAGGAAGTCGGCCATTGTGGGCGGAAAAATTTTAACTCTAACATTGGATTTTTTATGCCGTGGATTTTTTATGCCGTGGATTTTCATTCAAGAAACTTGCAAAATGGTCACAATTTACTAGACCCATGTTGGATTATAGGGAACTCTTGGAATTTTCTAAGTTATAAAATGTGGGTGTGGCCAGCCTGCAAAAAAACAGAAGTTTTTTGAAGTTTTAAATGGCCCGTAGCTCAAACATGCAGTTTCCTATTTTCCGGAATTAATATACATTTTGTTCAAAATCTTGATCTGAGTGCATAGATATGCAATTTACACATACCAAATATTACATTTCTCCACAGCGCCCCCTTGAAATTTTTAAATGGCACGTAAAAAAATTACTTTGTCAGAAACATTTGAAATTTGGCATGGACATCCCTATTCCGATACTGAACAAAAAAGTCAATGACACCATACCTCTATTTTTAAAGGTGTTGCCATGGCAACGTCTGACATTTCTCATTGAAATACCGTAAATTTCGGATTATAAACCGCTACTTTTTTTCCACGCTTTGAACCCTGTGGCCTATACAGCAGTGCAGCTTATTTATGGATTTTTACTGGATAACGGCTCCTGGGGGGCGCTCTCTAGCTGTAAATGTAAAAGTGAGACAGACGTGGGGAAAGATTCTGCTCTGAAGAATTCACTAGTTTTGATTTTGAACGATCATTTTGCGCATCATGAAATGGATATGATGCAGTTTTTAAGATAAAGAAGGAAATAGAGCAGGGGTCGGCCTTTAACACGCAAAGAGCCATTTGGACCCACTTTCCACGTAAAATAAAACACTGGAGCCGCAAATACTTTTTGACATCTAAAATGAAGATAACACTGTGTATAATAATAATATAACGGAATAATGTAGGTTTTATTTTCACGGACAAGCCTTCTACACGTGGCAGATAAATATGGCAAAAACAACTTAAGTGCATAAAAAATACAACTCATCAAACCGCTGCGTCAGTGTGAGCTCTGCGCTGATTATGTGATTATGTCTACTCTGCTCCGCAGTTTTCTTTAAAAAAAAAAACAAACTCTAAAAGCGTATCGTTTAATCCCAGGTGCTTATTCTCCATGTGCCAAAGCAGTTTTGAAGGTTTCATTGCCTTATTTGCTTTTCCCGTATGTTACGCAGAGCGGACTCTGTGCGTGAGAGTCACCTGCAGCGACAAACCCAGATTTTAAGTAGGCATTGTCTGTTAAATTTATCTTTCTTTTTCTTGGAGGTCGTTGTCTCCTCTTCTGGCTCCTCAGTTGTCCTTTCCCCTTTGTTAAAAGCTCTCCAAAGACTTTTGTTTTGGCTCATTCTCACTCGGTTGTGGCTCTACTTTTGGGCGACGTGTCTGATGTGTTAAACGTGAAACGTCATTGCGGAGACAAGATAATATACTTGCTACTACATCAAATAGATTTCTGTAGCGATTTCCAGCAGGATTTTCATGATACATCTACGGACGAGCTTATTAGTGTGTTATTAGGGATGGGCGAAAGTTGCTCCTGACCCCTATGCGCACAGCGTCTGAAAATCAGGGCTCTTTACGCAGGACTGTGAGCTGTGTGTGTGTCTGTGTCTGTGAGACGTGAGCGGGTGTTTGTTTTGAACATTGTTCCGCGAGTGTGACGCTTATTTTGAGCAACGAAAAATAAGAAAATATAATTTTATTTTAAGATCATAATAATCTTCCAATTGAAACTACAACAAAAAGAGCTAACACAAATAAAATACACTTCAGCCACGCAGAACCGCAGTATAAGGCTGAAGGAGGCACATACGGCTCCGGAGCCGCGGGTTGCCGACCCCTGAAATAGAGCCACTGCACGTAAGCTCGACATCAATGAATCCAACTTGGTCAATGTAAAAAGACGACAAAAGTTTTCAGAGGAAATAAAAGCAGATTTGTTGGCGCAGCTTTATTTTCTAAACCTGCAGGTGTGTTCATCCCGTGTTGATGTCGTGTTGGTGCCAATTTTCAGGCACAGTTTAAAAAAGCGTGTCGGTGCACCGTCTTTCTGTGTAAATATCTCATGTTACAATATGAAAACCTGCGGCTTATATTCAGGTGGAGCTTATATGTGTACAAATTGATTTTCTCTTCAAATTTAGCTGGTGCGGCTTATATTCAGGTGCGCTGTGTAGTCCGAAATTTACGGTACATGGGTTTTGGTCAACAAGGATGAAAATAATTACTGTGTCATAGACCATTGAAATTTGGTACACATATTCCTCTCATCATACTGAACAAAAAAGCCAATGAAGACATGCCTCTATTTCCAACCCTGCAGGCGTGAACAATGTCATAAATGCTCCTATTGGAATGAATGGAGTAGTATTACTCAGTCGCTGATTTTGGGGGGAGGAGCGATGTAAGCGGGAACGAAAGGCAGGATCTCCGCGGTGGCGTGTACCCCGCGGGTCGCAGGGTGGCGAGGGCCTTTATCATTGCTTGCAGTTTTAATTATTATTATTATTATTATTATTATTATTATTGCAATATTTATAATAAATAAGAATGATTTTCAGAGAAAACAAGCACTGTCACCTAAATATTATTAAATAAATATAAAAACATATGTAATGTATATAATATATAAATATTATACATTTTGATTGGGCATAAGAGTTAAAAATTTCACCTTAATAATGATTTTTGTTTAACCTAAAATGTTTCATAAAACCTGTTCCTTTTTTAAGTTGCATAGAAATAACTGAACTGGACAAAATGTGTATTGAAGATTCTTTTAAACTATGACTCCACATAGTATACTAGCAATTTTATATGTATTTAATGCGTTGTTGCATTTCTCAGCTTTTTTGTACTCTTGCTTCATATTTTATAGAAAAGGAATCTGAAACTCCTGTACTCCTAGGTCTAACCCAAACCTTGGAAGTACATTCACTGCTTGACTCATAATTCATTCAGAAATCATTAGTCTTATCTATCATCTGATCACTTTATTCTCCTCTGTATTTACCAGCAGCAAGCAAACACAATGCAAACTATTATGTGCTAGTCTTTGAACCTGTATTCCCTCCAGCTCTGTCTGATAAATTGAACAAAACATTACTGCTTATTGTGTGAAAATCTTGTTCAAACATGTTCTCTTTTCTGCTGTATGTTGTGATGGTTAAATGGGCCGGGAGGAGATGGGCCTAAACTATGAAGGTCTTTGTGCGCTAAATACTAGGGACACATATTGTTTTCATTTGCAATAATGGAAGAAAAGTCCTGGTCTTTTAATGGAGATATTAACTAAATTTAATATGACAGAATCCAGGGGCGTAAATGTGTTTCTAGTTTTCCACACAGCTGAAATTGCCCATCTCTCTGTCTCTGCTACTGTCTGCCTCTCTGTTGTCTACTCTTTCCCAAACTAAACTTCAAGGCCTCAATTTAACTTTAAATAGTATGGCTATGCAATGGCTACATCTAGTGGTGTCTTGTATTATGACAGTAATTCAACTGGATTGCATCATGAAGAATTACTTTAGTTCACTCAAATATTTTTTTTACAAACAATGTGAAATAGGTTGAAAATGTTCAGATCTGTGGTGACACAACAAAAAGGCAAAATATTGAAAATATAAATATTAGGGAAGGGATAAGACCTCGAGTGATAAAAGTGCCATCAGATTGTGCACAAATGAGAAAAATTATCTTGCGAAATTTCTTTTTATAAGCATTTGCGTTAGGCCTGGACAAAAAAGAGGGTTAAGGGCTGGTGAGTTGTAATTCCAAGTCCTACAATGAAACAAAAATGTTAAAATAAATATATGTGAGGCCAAAGTTGTGAACTGAACGGTGTAATTTATTTATTATAAATTAAGTCAAAATCTTGTCTCTTGTTCTCGTGGACCCAGTCTCATGTCTTGTCCCATCTTGTAATTGTCTCGTCCAACCCCATCTAAGATGTTTTTGAAAAATTTGACTGGGGATTTGCGAGTAGGTACTTGCTTAAAACCCATAGTTGATTATGATATGTGTCACGTACACACAAATGGCATAATCTGTTTTTTCACACGGTGTTGTTATTATTGTTTTTTTCTGTGATTTTATTTCACAGACGCCATGTTGAGTCTGGCCGATCGTTTGGAAGGTCCCTTTAACTTTGAGTCTGTCATGGATCCCATTGACGTTAAGATCTCTGAGGCCATCATGAACATGCAGGAGAACAGCATGCAAGTCTCACAAAAGGTCTGTACTAAAAAAAAAAGATTTTACTTAAAACCTTCAAATGCTGGGTTAAACCTGTCAGACACAGTGGGACCCATCTCCAAATCTTGAGCTAGGTTTGGTCAGGACTGTCTTAGCTGGAGAATTTCACCTCTTGTAAAAGTATATTAGTATCTACCGTGACACAGTCTATGTAGGTACAATTTATTGTCCCCAAATTTGTCCTCTACATTTGACCCATCCATCAATACAGTGTGATCCATCTCCAGGTCTTGAGTTAGGCTTGGTCAGGACTACCTTGGCTGGAGGATTTGCCTGCATGTGCTTGGTTACTCTTACTTCAAGGAGTACTGCATGTTTGATTGAAAGTCACTAATGTAGTGTCCCTCTTGTTTCTGTCCCCTCCTTTAGGTCTTCCAGGGTTGTGGGCAGCCCAAACCTAGCATGACATTCAGAACCAAACGTTCGATCAAAGAGACTGCATTCACTGGGCGATTCAGACCCTATAGTCCAGACGCCAGACCCACCACAGCAGCCGGCACCAGCTTAGACAGACTGGTAAGAACCACCTGAATGAATATGGTTAAATATTTACTATTTGATTTAATATGTTTTAGCAATTTGCTCACTCCAAGATTTTTTTTTTCTTTTGGGGATTTTTTTTTTTAAATAAAACATGTGCATGCCTAAAACTAACTTAAGCTGTGACTTCAATAGCAGCTTACCTGAGTGAATTGAGTGAATGAATGCACCATAATTGTATCTTTGAATGTCCAAAAAAAGTGCAAAATAAATGTAAGTGCAGTATTATTTTATTATTTTGTGGATGCAACTGAGAACATGCATTTCTTCTTGTATGACTTCTATATAAATCTTTTGTGTGCCTTTTTCTTCTTTTCTCGTTTTAGACTAGTGACGTGAAGAAGAGGCTGAAACATGCTAAAAAATTCTGGTCGACGCTGCCTGAGACTGTGTGCGCAGGAGAGAGGATTGCCCCCGGAGATGAGTGCTGGAACGGCACCGCCAAAAGCAGGTAAGGCACAAAAAAGTGAAATAAATCTACATTCCTAAGGCACAATCAGAGGTAACATGAGACTCATGAACTTCCAACTAAACCAGAAATACATTTGGTTTACATTGCAACAGACACAAAACAGTTTTGTGACTCTGCAAGAACTAAACCAGTCAGGTCTCAAGCAGTATTGTTATTGTGCTAAATTGGGTTTACTCTAGATCTTAACCAGATCTGAACTACAACAAAATCCACATCCAATCAATGACTAAACCTGATCTAAACCTGGACCAATGTAGGATAAAGCCAGAACAAAGCCAGAACAAAGCCAGAACAAAGCCAGAACAAAGCCAGAACAAAGCCAGAACAAAGCCAGAACAAAGCCAGAACAAAGCCAGAACAAAGCCAGACTACTGTTGGTCGAAAATAGAACTATTTTTCTAACTATAAAGATATGATTACCAAGAGACCTGCATTTTAATCACTGTATGTAACCCTTATTATTTTGATTGGCAGGTATGAGTCTGTCGTCATTGGTAACGGCCTGGCCAATCAGGTGTCGAACCCGGATGTGGATGTGGACATCACAAAGCCGGACATCGTGATTCGGAGTCAGATCGCAGTGCTAAAGGAGATGACCAGCTGGCTCAAAGCAGCACACAGTGGCAATGACATCTCCTTTGAAACAGGTGTGGTGTTTACTCTTCATAACTGATAGATTTAGTAGACCTAATTTAGGTCAATTTAAAACATTTATTATCTACATTACTGATAATTGTAGAAAGTAATCATCTGTAAGTATTGCCACTGTACATGTATTACAGTGGAATTCAGACATTGGGTTAGGGCTACACAAATTTGCTGAACCTGTGCCGTGATTATGCAGTTAGTTTTTTTTAAACAATAGCTGTTTTGTCTCTGGATAGAGCCTTAGTGAAAATTTACTTTATAAAGTCTTACAAATCTAATAGCAATTTGTGTCTATTGTGTGTTTAAGTCAAGATTTAGTTTACAGGGCATCTTTTAAGCGGGAACATTTTAGAGTAGATTGAACCTGCTAAACTACAAGAATCACATACTTTTCAGAAATCTAATCCATTGCCTAAATAATAAAGCCAACACTCTTCCAATCAATTGTTAAGTCATCTAATGTCTGCAGATTTTTTGTTATTAGAAGCATCGATAACCCCATATTATACTATATTAAAACTTGATTTACCACCATTTTGTCATTAAGACTGCTACTTCGCATCTAATTCAGTGGTTCTTAGCCATTTAACCTTATGGCCTAACTTAGTATAAAATAAACTGGTCCCCCTTCACATATTAAAATGTCTTACATTATTTGTGAGCTGGGTCTATGATTTCCACTGACCTATTCTAAGAGTGCTAGGTATAAGAAAAGACTAACTCAAATGTGCTAAAGTTTATGAAGCAGAAATAACAATAAACATTAACTGCATTTTCCACCCATAAAACACCTATGCTTTTACATGTAATTTCTCTAACTTTTATCCCATTGTTTTGTGCAGATGAAGAGGCGAGTGGAGGAGAGGAGAGCGGTAGCGGCTGTGACCCCCCCTCCTGCACCACAGACCAGGACATCTACTTCAGCACTCCCCCCGCCCCCCGCCTGGACCCTGTGGTCAAGTCCCCCTCTGGCTCTGCAGCCTCCAGGAGAGCCAGTCTGCTTATGGCTCTCTGCGCTCTACTCTTGGCTCTGCTCATCCCCCACTGGAGATAAAGACTACATACGCAAACCCAGGAACGAAAAAAAAAACAAAAACTGTCAGAGACTTTAAAGCCTGCTATCAAAACTTTGCATAGGGGGCGCTGGTCCTAATTCACTTTTAATTATTGTTTGCTTCAATGGACACAAGTGGAGCCAACGTTCCCCCCATTTTTGTTCACGACGTCTTTGCTGGACCTGCCTACTTCGAAAACAGACTTTTTTTATTGTCTTATTTGGGCAGTTATCTCTTGTGCCTTCTTCACTAATTATTACCAAACAAGCAAAGTTGCAATTGCTAGTGGTCCGAAATGCCTTTTACTATTTCTAACATTTTAGCATAGATGGCAACACAATTCAAAACCCGTCATTGTTTTGCTTCTTTGAATGTGCAGAGTTATATTTTCAACAATGTATATACACATGCAAGTTTTTATTAAGCTTACAGGGACCATCTTGTGTGAAATATAGCAATTTTGCATTACTGGTATTGTGTTTAACCTAAGGATTTAGCTTAGGTTGGCTTACATACATATTCTATAACACAATATTTTCATTATAAAATAGCAGTCAAAATCTGGCATCTGCAGTACAGTAGTAAGTTATACCTCGTGCTCAATATCAATGCAATCTAGTGATATAAGAGTCAGGTACTTAAAAATAAGGCAAGAGACGGTTTAGTCCTGATGAATGGACAAAAGATGATGTTTGGCTCCCCCTTGTGCTGACTATATGCTATGCACAGTCTTACAGGGGTGGCGTGTGTATGTTTAAATGTGGGAAAAAATGTGGAACAAAAGACAGTGTGTGGATAAAAAGAAAAAAAGATTATTTTAATACAGGGTTTTATATTATGGAGTTGTAATTTTTAGCTGGTTTGAAGATATATATTAGGTACTACAGTGGTTTTTACTGCTAGTTTTAGGTGGTGGAAAGTCAGGCATGGAGAAATGGGGGCACTTTGTCTTATTGTGCACAGTATTGTGGGCTAAATTGATTTATTTTTTGGTTTTAATTTTATTTCTCTGATTTTCTATAGCCCAGTTACCCCCATCCGCTGTTACATGTGTACCTCCAAAATGGCCGACGTCAGTATCATTCAAAAACATTTGATCATTATTCTTGTTTTGTTGTTATTTCTCATAGTTTGTAAGTTTTGTCACCACCCATGCGAATGCAATGCCTGGTTTCTTTTTTTTACCTGAAATTTTCAAATGAATGAGTGTAAGATATGAGTGATGTGTTGATTTTACAAAGGCCCTGGTGGTTTATTGTTGAGAAGCAGATGAGCACAACACGATATTTTATCTTTATTTAAAAATCTGGATTTTTTTAAAAAAACAACATTACTTTATACTTGTTATGCTGCCTATAATAGGGTTTCCAAAACACATGTAAGTCATTCACATTATCCAAGTATTCTTTTAATATGGAAAGCAACACTATTCAACTTGTTTCTAAGAATTGCAACCTTTTTAGCAAATATATAGTCTAAAATGCAGGGTTATCTCATAAAATGTATCTTATAATGTTGAAAAATCAAAATTCTTGTCTACTATCAACTATCAGTAATTTGTGCTGCTAAAGTTGCTTAGTGTTTCTCAAATGTTCTTGCCATGTATTTAATTCACAAAAAGGATCAGATCGGAATAATTCTTAATATGCATTTTGTAACAGCAGTTCACGTACTTGTCACTTGTCCCTTGTAAAATTTCAATGCAAGAAAGATATATTTTTTTGGCCTTATTTGAAGGTGACACGTTGATTATACATGGGTTTTTACCGATCATGCTGAATTGAAACAGGAATATTGTACAAAACGTCTATGCAACCTGTCAAAATACTAACGCCTTAATTTAAATGAGCTGTGCCTTAAAACAGCTAGATTTGGTAATGATTTTTTCCCGACTGAGTGTCAATAACATTTCAAAAGGGCTTGTGCATGTGTTCATTGAGTGGACAAATGGTGTAGATTGGTGTAGAAACCCTGTGTTTTGGGTGAAGATGGGATGTGTCTGAGCTAGCGGGGCACGGCTTATGTAGCATTTGTGAATGGCAGGAGATGGCCTGGTCCAAAAATGCAGAAGATTTGGTCCAACTTTGAGTCCTGGGACTTTAAAGTTGGGTTGGACAAAAAGCCAGTGCCTTGTTCAGGACCTGAGTGGACTCTTATCAATGACTGACTGAAAAAAGAAGAGAGTGTAAATACAGAGCAGGCGTTTTAGATGTCTCTAAAAGAGGCCGTAACCTTCACCAGATTTTTACTGTCAGAGTATCTCCTAAATGTTACGGAAAAACAGAGATAGATGTTAAATTGTAAGAGAAAATGTATATTAAACAACATTTCTTAGTCTTGTTGAAATAAAGACTGCCATATTTAAACAAATGTTTGTTTTTCATTGTTTTAAATCTACATACATGTTATTAACATGACAATTTTGGGTTTAAAGACAATTGAGCTGCAGCTTAATCATGAGAATTTTGAAACAAGAAAATTTATTTTTCTCTTCTTGAGACTGATCATTAAATAATAATGAAAATAATTAAAATAATAGACAAATGTTTAGATTTAACATGTGCAGTTATTCTGATAAGGCTTTATTAGTTTGTGCTGCTCCTATTTTTGAGAAGTGCACATGAGCAGGGCTCTATCGGGGTCAGTTTTGTGTTCCTTCACTTGTAGGATTTAGGGTTATGGTGAGGTTAGGGGCTGGTTTTGAGACTGTGGTTAAGGTTAGGGCCAGGGTGAGGTGCCAGGCTATTGAATTTACTTTCAAAAATATAGGATAATTTAAATGTGAGAAAACAGAACTGTGGAAGCATAGGTATGGTCCTCTGTATCAGAGCTGGGGACAGGGGAACAATCACATAGGCCCCTGTTAGGAAACTATACATACACACACACACACACACACACACACACACACATACACCTACCTACCTAGGACCTGGCGTCCACATATGTGGACAACACATTTTGGGTTATCTAGGCCAGTGGTCCCCAACCTTTTTTATCACCGGTCATTCCGGGTCATTTTGGTGAAATTGCCTTTGTTCTGACCTCTCCAAATTAAAATAATCACCATTATTGAACCCTCAGTAGTAACTGCACTAGTTTGGGGTCTTTGTAAAGGTAACACCCTATAGTTTTACCCACAGGTGTCAGAATCACTGTAAGTTTGTCTGCTGAGCATTTATACACTTTGGAACACACATTAAAAAATTTTTTTCTCATCCTCGCCAAAAAAAATGTGTGAAAATGAAGGTGTAGAAAGCTGCAGTAGGTAGCTGGGGACAAAAATACACTATATCTCAACTGACAAGATTGTTGACCACTTACATTTCAAATTTGAGGTCAATACATATAAAAATGAGAGTTTTACAATCATTTTATCATGAGTAAGTCCAGGCCTCTCCAAACCTATCCGAATGAAGACATTTGGAGAACGTTTGGAAAAAGTGCAATAACTTTTGAATGTTTCAACCCACAGACATCAGTGAGGTCTCTACTGAAAACTCACACTGAGAGGAATCTGTATCTGCACACCCAGCTGCTCTATTACTGTACATTTATATATCATATCAAAACACAATATAAAATGTATATTTGTATATAAAATACAGTCAAAACAAGTGGTATGGGTCAAAATAAATATATATTTACAAACCACACACTGCAAACAGTGAACAAACACACACACACTTCAAAATGTAAACAAACACACACTGGAAACTAAGAACACACTGTACATGATTGTACAGTGAGACAGTCATTCTGTGACAGTGGCTCAGTGGTTAGAGCTTTGGTCGAGTCCCACTTGGACCAATTTCTGTCATTGTGTCCTTAGTTCTGTTATTGTGTCCTTAGGCAAGAGTGATACATGATGATGGGGGCGCAGATTGACATTAGCTAATGCTAATGATTACACATGATACACATTTGACCCACAATTAAGTTAATAGCAGAATAAACCACGCTTACCGATCAGGAACAGCATCCAGTCCATCAAAACATAAGGTCCCTCTACTCCTCAGTCCACCATGAGATCTTCACTCGGTTCCACGAACCGCTCCGGGTCCGAGATGCCTCTAGTTTAACTTGTACAAACATTCACAGTGTCCTCGGTCGTGTACTTCCTTTGTTTTGTCCGTTTCGTCATGTTTAAAACGCAAAACTGCTGCGTAAAATTACACAAAGTAAGTAAGTAAGTAATTTTACGCACGGATCTTTATATCCAGTCTCGTCTTTTTACGCGCGCAGAAAACTCCGTCTGTTTACAGTAAACCACTGCATGTTACGTGTAAGAAATGGTCGTTTCTGATGCAAGCGTCAAAGAGGACTAAGAGACTAAAGTATAAGTCAGAAGGGTTTAATGAGTTCATCACAGGTAAAGTTAACAATGGAGCACCGGACTCTCAGGAAAGGATAGGAAGAGAGTCCTGAGATGTTTGTGTTTCCAGCTTTTATAGGCCTCCCAGAGGAGGGTCTTCTTCTCGTCAACATGTGTTTACACTTTAAAAACCTTTTGGCAAAATCCAACAGTGTGTGTTTTTAAGTCAATCAATCTCATTGTTTTATGACCCTCTCAGGGTGGGGGTCACTCAGTCCTTGGTGAACAGGGCTACAGATAGGAAGTGGCCCTGATCATAGATGTTATCTTCTTGGTCCCAGTGCTCGCAAATTGCTTTATGACCCTCTCAGGGTGGGGGGTCACACAGTCTTTGGTGAATAGGGCTACAGGCATCTGGGGTAGTATTACATTGTTAAAAAATACCTTACATACGCATCAGTGTGTTCCGCAGTTCATGGGCTTTAAGAGGAAAACATCACTCAACGTGTGTAATGTAACAGCTTGATTCTACAAGGGGGAGAGTGGGGCGTACTCTTCCAGTCATCTGTAGCTCTCACTCACTGTCCGCGGCTCCAGTAACCCACAGCCCCCACCTTATTGGCCAACTTTAGTGTCAATCACAAGCTAACAAGTTTGTTTTGCGCTGAGGAACAAAGCTTGGCGCTGTCAGAAGTGTATTATGCTTGAAATTGACAAAAGAAATGCAGAGAAGTGACAGAACAGATTTCACTTTCCTGCAGCAGATTGGACATGGAGGATCTAACTTCCTGGACATAATTTCTTGACTGGATTATATTATCTGGACCTTTACGGAACGGAATGAGACCAACTTTGTGTGAATATGTTGATGTTTGACAGAACCAGAGCGCCCAAAGGTAAGTGACGTCCAAATCCACATTTCTGACTTCTCTGTAAAAACGGCGTTCCTGTCAGCACTGTGGTGATTAGAGGTGTAAATGGTTTACATATTCAGAAAGATGAATGCCGTAGCTTTCATTTGATGTGTAGACTGTTTGTGTGGGTGACACAGAAATACACGTACATTGCTGTAAATTTGTAGGCCGTGTCCCAATTCGCCCACCTGGCCTTAGAATCACCATTGGAAGGGCGATTCGAAGGGCAGTTACGTAATTTCCAGTGCGACAAGGGCTGTCCCATTTCAACCCACCCTACTGAATGCGGCCGAAAACCTGCCCTTCCCTTTGCACTGTTTCCATGGAGATCGGACGTAACCGAAGCGTGCATCCGTGCACACTTCGCGCACTTCTATATCCCATCATGCACCGCGGCTGCGCAAAAAAGAGAAGAAAATGGAGTCCACTGCGCAATACACGTTCAAATGTTCGTACTGGTTTACCTCATCTACAACAGTGTGATATGAAACTTTTAAATCTGAATAAAGATAAGTACAGGCCGTGTGTTTGATGATTAAAAAGGAGGGGAGTTACATGGAATAAAGGAATGTGGAGTTATTGCTAGACAATAAGAGACATTATTATCATGAGTAATTATTATTGCAATAAGAATAATTTAAGAATGCTCGTTTCTATTGTAAGCGACAAAGACTAAGAGACTGCAACGTAAAGTCAGAAGGGTTTAATGAGTTCCACACAGGTAATGTGAACAATGAAGCAACGGACTCTGAGGAAAGGACAGAAGAGAGTCCTGAGATGTGCACAAAATCTTCATGTGTTCCGGTACATTCCATACGTCTGCGCCCCTCGTGGGCACGTGTCATTTACCTTCGTGTTAGTAAATCAAGACACTAGCTTGATGTAGCGCTGCACTGCTAGAAAATACCTTATAATAATCAGATGAAAAGAACTGGCACGGCATAGAAGGGAAACAGTGCCCTCTACTGTTATTAAAGTGGTGTAGCCACTGTCCAAAATACCGAACCATTAAACTGCAATATCCCACTATATGTACCACTAATCAGTGTTCTTTGGTTTATAGACTATGAATGTAAAAATTATATTGTTACCTCTGTCTCTGTTATTACGTTTTCACAAGGTATATTTTGTTTAAGTTATGAAGTAGCTACAATTGAGTAAAAAAAATCACCTCAAACGTTATATTTGCCTATTGATATTCAATCTAAACAGAAAGAAACGGCTGTGACGACGACATCTTGACTTTTCTTCTATTAAATAATAAATCATTAAAAATAATGTACGTAATGTACATATCGTACGCTCAAAGACAGCGGTGGAAGTGCGGTCCGTGGTGTGGGCCTGTCCCACTTCAGCAAGATGGAGGCTACACTGAGGAGGGCAGATTCTCGACCGGAACCTTCAAACTACACTTTGAAGAGTACTTCGAAGGGACCCTTCAAAGGGTGCATTTGGCGAATTGGGACACGGCCAGAGTGTGCACTTTTGTCATTCCCGGGTTTGATCCAATATGGCCGACTTCCTGTGCATTTTAGGGCGGGGCTATAATATCATTTTTGTCATGTCCCAATATGTTCTATTTTTTGATGTGAGTTTCAGATTTTTACGTTGACTTTTTCCGAATCGGGCTCCCATTGGCCCAATGAAAATCAAAGTTTGAGGTGGCGCTACCGAGTCGTCTTTCGTTATTTTTTCTCGGCGTCTTTTGTGACAATTAGAGCTCGTCGAGTTCTAATTTTTGACACCACTCACTGCCATGTCGGGGCGTGTTTACCACTTGATTTTTTGCCATTTTCCATGCTCCGGACGCGGTTTTAATGAGTCCCTCGCCGGGACTTAGTCCCAGGCTCGGGCCTAATAATCGCATTGACATCTCCATGGAAACCTCTGCTCGCTTTAGTTCCGCTTTGAATGTGCGCGATGCTGAATGTGGTCCGGCGGAAGTGAGCCTCGGCTTGCTCACAAAAGAGATGGCGAGCGGCATCGGGAGTAAGTGCTATTTCTATAGATTTCTTGGATTTAATCAGTCATCACGGACGAATACGTCTTAGTTTATACATGCAAAGTAGGATTGCATACATAATAAGGAATTAACTATGTACATTTTAATAAAAACGAGTCGCTTTAAGCCTTGTGTGCCCCATCAAAGTGTCCCCCGTATCTGTATTGCTAAGCTAAGCCTCGTTGTAACTTAAGAAATGAAGTATTATTAAATTAACTGGCCACTTTTGAAGCTATTGGGTAATGTATATGATCACAACTCAAGAAATCATAACAGAAATTTGCAGCTGAGAGGTGTAAAAAGTATTAAAAATGCTGTAAACCACATCAGCGGAGAAAACATGCTAACGTTAACTAGCCTTCTTGTAAACAAACGATGTAAAGTCTCTGTATGCAGGTCCTTTATGATGTTGGTGATTTCAACGATGTAAAAACACCAAAACATTGTAGTTGATCTAAAGGTGACTGTTTGAGCAGATTGCATTGTGACACAACACATCCTGAGATTGATTCTTATCACCTACTATAATCATTGTTCCAATGTATTGTAGATATGTTTGTTTGAAAATCTTGCACATAGCACTTTAAATATATAATTGAAACTATATTAAGTATGTCATATTCCGCTTTTGAAAAATGCGTAATACAAAAGATGGAAAACTCTTTAACATGGCATTGAAGGGCATTTACTGCACAATTCACACAAAATGACTCGATGCATAAATCACTTAACCCAGAAGTCAGTGTAAAGTGTTACAGTGTAAGAAGACATCCGCAATTTTTGTCACAACACCCATGTATTTATATGACGACATATCTCTTTTCCCCAGAACACAAAATACTGAACGTGGGGCCGACTGAACCATGGTCCATCAGAGAGAAACTGTGCTTGGCCTCTTCTGTCATGAGGAGTGGAGACCAAAACTGGTGAGAACTGTGTTCTTACTGCTGTTTACTTGATTCCATGCTACCTTTATTTTAAATGCTGTAAAGACTAAACTAAATAGAATGGCATGTATTATCTTTTGTTTTGTAGTGTTATAGTGTTGATATTTTTTCATAGCCATATAGTCAGATGATAACAGCTACATTTGGCCCATTGGCAATACATCTGCTATAGTTGTGTGCTTGTTTTTGTCAGTTGCAATAAAGGATTTATTATCCATTTCACCTGTTTAGCAGGCCACATGTATGTTTTGTGGTTTGATGGTTTTCTAAATAAAGCTGTTTGTTTTTCAGGGTGTCTGTAAGTCGAGCCATCAAGCCTTTCTCAGAGCCGGGCCGACCTCCAGACTGGTTCTCCCAAAAAGTAAGACATTTACAAACCTACCACACTCTACAATACCTCTATGTGCTCATCGCGACCGCAGTAACATGCTATAATAACATGTTTGTCTCCATCCAGCACTGTGCCTCTCAGTACTCTGAGCTGCTGGAAGCCACAGAAGCACCAAAGTCAGTACAAAAATACACTTAATTTTTCATAATCTTAGAGATGTATATTGATGTTTGTGGTTTTATTTTTGTTCAGGCGAAAACGTGGTGAGAAGGGAGAAGTGGTGGAAACCATTGAAGACGTGATTGTTCGGAGGCTGACCACAGAAAGGATCGAGGAGCTGAAGAAACTACTCAGAGACACACAAGAGCAGTACAGGTGAAAGACAAGGCTAGAGTGTGATCACCTCTCAGAGTGGGCAGAGGCCAATGTTCCTATATTGAATATATTAAAAGCAGTCCTCACAATAATTTAGTTAATGTATCTGGGACATAAAACATTGACCTACACAAAAGAGGCTTATAGCAAAATAGTAAATTCAATCTGCAGTCTCTGGACAGGGTAATTAAAAATAATAATGATAAATTATATTATGAAAATATAATTTGGTATGCCAATATTTAAATGAAATAATAAATACATAAATACCTATACTGTAAGTGTATCATTATATCCCTATGTGGGTCTGTTGATTATATGAAAACGATGTTTTATTATTTCTTTTTTTTCCCAACAGAAAATTGAAGAAAGAGGTGGACCTAATACAGGCTGGCCACATGGACTCACAACTAAAGGAGCTGCTCACAGAAATTACACTGTAAGAATAAGTCACTGAAGTTTGGAGAAAACTCTTATACTTTGACTCCTTTAACCTTTTGTTTTCGATTTGTCTCATAGAAAGAAGAAGCAAGATGAGGAGGAAGCAGAGCAGAAAAGAAAAGCTACGGAAATGGCCTACCAAGGTAAGGTGTAGAGACAATGAAAAGTCTCTACACTTTGATGAAAAGAATTGTTGCATGTACCAAAAATGTTAATATATATGTGTATATCAATCTCCTTTGTGTGTTTGTAGCTCGTCAGGCCATTAAAAACACGCCAAAGCGCCTTCCCAGTGTCACAGTGCGATCGCCTTTGGGTGCCAGTCCCACCTCTCTGGACTCTCAGGCTGACTCCTCTGTCCCTACTCCCCCCATGGACACAGGAGGGGCCCCATCTGAGGACACTGGACACCACAGTGTTGTAAGGCTTTATCACTGCTGGCTTTTCCTCAAGATTTTGGTCATTTCAATTCAAGAGTTATCCATTAAAACTGAATTTGTTTAAGTAGTTTAGTTCTGTTTTTGTACTTTATTTTATAGCATTACTATTTTTCTGATCCGTTACAGGTGCAGGGAGTGGGGGTGTTCCTGCCCTCAGACCCATCTGGACCTAAAGAGGCCGTTCTGTCTGCACTCATGGACGACTCTCCCCAGAAGAGGCTTCTGGCTCAGAAGGC
This sequence comes from Periophthalmus magnuspinnatus, assembly GCF_009829125.3. Taxonomy (NCBI): domain Eukaryota; kingdom Metazoa; phylum Chordata; class Actinopteri; order Gobiiformes; family Gobiidae; genus Periophthalmus; species Periophthalmus magnuspinnatus. Next base: position 10,621,372 of record NC_047135.1, on the reverse strand, counting down.
CACGCCCCCTCCCTCTCCTCTGCTGTCCGAGCTGCTCAAAAAGGGCAACCTCATCTCCGCAAGCCCTAGACTGGTGAGACAACCAAATGTTTAGCTGCAATATACAATACATATGCTGGGTCTTCTGGTGAAGAATTTGACTTTTTTTATATATATATATATATATATATATATATATATATATATATATATATATATATATATATATATATAATCCCACCAAATTAAGTCAAAATGAGTCAAAATAAATGCACTTTAAAGATCAAATTGGCCTCAAACATAATTTTTTAAGATGATAAAAACTAACTCTGGTCTAAGAAACATCAATGATTAAAATCAATTAATCAGAGCAGAATTTTTTTTTTTGCGTATTTTTAAGGACATTGTTGAGTTGTAACATATTTTTCTTCATCTTTTATTCTGTAGGTTTCAGATGGCGATGCCTCTGGAACCCTCACAAATGGAGTGCAAACTGCCACAGCCACAGTGTTACCGGCCACTCACGACGTCATATCAGGTTAATCTTCTCCACCCACACATACAACCACACAACCACACCTAGCTATTGTCAACATTATGTCAGTGCCTTCACCTTTTACTTTCACTCCAATATGGGCTCCTCCTGTGTCATTTGATCTATTTTAAAACGCCACAGCCCAAACTTTATTGTCATGTTATAATATTAGCATATACTGTGACACACATGTCAAACCCAGTATTTATTTATATAGCACAATGCCATTATGACACAGTAGTTCTGTTGTTGTTGTTGTTATTATATCCTTTATTTAACTAGTCCAGACCAAAAAAGACACGATCTAGCCAAGGTACTAGCCACCACTATCCACCATCACAGATCAATTTGTATTGTACTACAAAAGCATCCATATCCATAAAAATAAAGGATATACATTTTCTTCGTAGTAATAAATTGGTATGAGAAATTATACTTTGCTTCTTGTATTCTCATAAACTTGAAATTTTTGTATTGTTGGAAACTTATAGACTCATCAAGGTGACTAATTAGGATGTTAGGAATGCATAAGGTAACACAACTGTAAGGTAACACAACTGCAGAAATCACACAAGGTAAGACTGTTTGTTCAGGCTATGTACCTGATTTTTACAGAGTTTCACTAGTTGATTAAGGCATGCACTTTTTTGAGTTCTGTCACAAATTATATTAAAGTACTGCAGTGATATTAATATTGCAGTACTTGGCAGTTAATTTGAATGAAACGCTGTCGGCACCAAGTGCTCAAAAAAAACAAGCGTAACTCCACAAGACACAAAGACCAGTCTGACCTCTTATGTTGATTGACAACAAAACAATTCCTGACAGACACAGAAAGTTGTTGTTTGGTTCCCATCAAAAAGCAAGAAGCAAGACTAGAGGGAAAAACAACTCATCATTGAGACACACTAAAGGATGTGCTTGCTGTCACATTAAGCTTGTAAAAACAGGCACATGTGGAAGAGGTTGACCAATCGCATCTAGTGGCTTCTTGCCACAAAGCCCAAGAAGCCATGTGTAGAATGGGCCCTGACATTTGTAGGAAACTAGCAGCTCATGCACACATGTACTTGACAGATCAGATTAACAAGTCAGTGCGACAACCAGGATTTAGACAACCAATTCCAGGTCTTCCACTTCCAGGGATTCAAACTGGGCCTTCTCAAAACCCCTTTGAGGAACCTGGAGACCAGGTTGGACACATCTCTGGGAAAATGATATCTCCCCACATGAGCCCCCTTAATGGCAGCCTCCAGTTTTCTTAATATGGATGGTGACCTACCAGCCTCCAAGAGCCCTTGAAAAAACTCTAGAATCTCTAGTGCCAAACATCCAAGAAGGTCAACTAGATGTAGACCATAGCTAGCAGCTCAGTCCTCTCAGAGGCCAAGCCCAGCATCTGAGCCCCTGGAGAAATGGCTGTTGCAGTGTTTCCAGGCCCTGAAAGGGGCAGAGGGTAGAGACAGACCGATATATTGGCACAATATTTGGACTTTTTAGCCTATCTGCTATCAGCCTTGGTTTGTGCTCACCAACTGCCTAAAAATATGTATCAAGCTTCATTTGACTAATCCAAATGGGGTACGCAAAAACAGGATTGTGGGTGAGAATATAATACTTTGTAGGGGAGATAATCTAAATTGGCCCTAATATATCAGCAGAGCGTATCGACCATTGGTTTCTCTGGATTCTAAACAATCTGCATTGTCATCGGTCATTAAAAAAATCATATTGGTTGATCTCTAGTACTGGGAGTTCCCACGGACACCTGTTTAAGAGAGGTGAGAGGTCTGACAATCAAGTCATATGTAGCCACAGCAGAGCCACCAGGAATAGTCTCACTTCCACCACACAAACTCTCTGCAGTAGTTGAGACGCAACTCCAAATGTTGTAGGTGCTCCAACAGAAGAGACAGGTTAACCTGACACTCCTTCAGTGTTTGTGCATACAGGAGCCAATCATCTAGTTAGTTCAGGATTCTGAGACCTCTCTGCCTGAGGGGTAACAGCACTGCCTCCATGCATCTTGTGAGGGTGCGAAGAGCCAGAGATATTCCGAAAGGGAAAACCTGAAATTTGTAAGTCATGCTCTCAAAGACAAATGGGAGAAATTGCCAGTGCCCCTCCCATATAGGAATTTGAAAATGGGCATCTTTTAAGTCTTTTATAACAAACCTGCAGATTGATTGTCTCACTCTGGGGTCTGTCAACATTTTGCAACGCAGATGGCACATATATTTGTTTGGTGCTCTTAAGTTGAAAATAAGTTGAAGTTGGCCATGCTTTTTGGAGATGAGAAAATACCAGGAGAAGAACTCAGTCTGTTGCTTGGTGGCAATTTCCTGATGGCTTTCTTCTCCAACAGGGTGGTGATTTCTGACTGCAGACTATGTTCATGTTTGGAATTATTTTTTTTTCTTTCATTTATATCTTTTGGTTATTATTTGAACATAATGTAATTTATCAAATATCCAAATCAACTTAAACAAACTCATTATAAGACATGATACTGTTTGTGCAGAGGCAGATGCAGAGGTTAAGGCGGAGCTCGGTGAAGACGCAGGGCTGGGAGAGGAGGACCTGGTTGCCGTGTCGTACATGGGAGACGAGCTCGACCTGGAGACTGTGGGAGACATCATCGCCATCATAGAGGAGAAGGTCAGACATAATGTAGCAGCTTTGCTTTACCTTTCTTATACTGTATTTTATACAACCTAACTAGGGATGCTTTGATACTGAAAAAAATGTTGGATCAGGTATCAGTTCCCTGATAAAGGCTATATTGGATATAAGCCAATATCCTGGCTGGGCATTAATTGAATGTAATAAGAGCATTCACTGCCAAATTTTGGCCTAGAATGTCTCTTTTTTTTTTTTACTTGTATTCATACAAAGCTGTTCCATAGTTATTTGAAGGATAAATAACAGTTGCATAACACAATTGGATCTCTTGTGTAATAAGTTAACTGTGTTTTAAAGAAATAAGTGCCATTTTCCGTCCTTACACAGGTATGGGCAAATACTTAAACACAAGGTATCGACATTGGTATCGGAACTGAAAAAGTGCATTGGTGCATTCCTAAACCAAACCTGGTCATTCACAAAAAACTAGAAGGCTGTGAGATTGAATCTGGGGTTTGACAATTTGCTGAATGTTGCTCCCCACACAGTCACTTACCCACATTTCACATTGCTCAATGCCTGGTCCAAAAATTCCTAAGGACTAAATCAAAACACAAAATAAAACCTAGTTGTCATCCATTATGTTGATGGAAACAATGTTTGAGGACCAAGGGAATATCCTAGGAATCCTCCGATACCAGGTGCCAGTACCCATACTCGTACTCATCAGTGTCAATGGGTTGCGATAAAGCAAGAGAGCTGATACCACTGTAACTGTCTTATTTGATGCTCACAACTCCCCTCTGAACTGAGCAGTACGCTCTGAGCAGTGAGGACTGAGCGGAGGTCACCATAGAGAGGAACATTAACTGTTCTGCACATTAAACCCCTTAACATTCCGTGTCATTTTGGTGAAATTGCCTTTGTTCTGACCTCTCCAAATTAAAATAATCACCATTATTTAACCCTCAGTAGTAAATGCACAAGTTTGGGGTCTTTGTAAAGGTAACACCCTATAGTTTTACCCACAGGTGTCAGAATCACTGTAAGTTTGTCTGCTGAGCATTTATACACTTTGGAACACACATAAAAAAAAAATCTCATCCTTGCCTAATTTTTTTTTGTGAAAATGAAGGTGTAGAAAGCTGCAGTAGGTAGCTGGGGACAAAAATACACTATATGTCAACTGACAAGATTGTTGACCACTTACATTTCAAATTTGAGGTCAATACCTATAAAAATGAGAGTTTTACAATCATTTTATCATGAGTAAGTCCAGGCCTCTCCAAACCTATCTGAATGAAGACATTTGGAAAACGCTTGGAAAAACTCCAATAACTTTTGAATGTTTCAACCCACAGAGATCAGTGAGGGCTCTACTGAAAACTCACACTGAGAGGAATCTGTATCTGCACACCCAGCTGCTCTATTACTGTACATTTATATATCATATCAAAACACAATATAAAATGTATATTTGTATATAAAATACAGTCAAAACAAGTGGTATGGGTCAAAATAAATATATATTTACAAACCGCACACTGCAAACAGTGAACAAACACACACACACTTCAAAATGTAAACAAAAACACACTGTAAACTAAGAACACACTGTACATGATTGTACAGTGTGACAGTCATTCTGCCACAGTGGCTCAGTGGTTAGAGCTTTGGTCCCCCAACCCGAAGGTTGGAGGATCCCGCTGGGACCAATTTCTGTCATTGTGTCCTTAGTTCTGTCATTGTGTCCTTAGGCAAGACACTTCGCCCAAGTGGTGTGTGCGTGATGATTGGCATTAGCTAATGCTAATGATTACACATGATACACATTTGACCCTCAATTAAGTTAATAGCAGAATAAACCACACTTACCGATCACACTTACACTTACACTTAAAATTCAATAAACATCAAATGACTAAATTAAAATTAAATAAATATCAAAATAATACATTAAAATTAAATAAATATCAAATTAAAGCAAGTAATTTAGCAATTTGGTACACCACCTTATATGATGCTCAGTGCTCGCTGGTTTAAGTCACATTCACAAAGTGGATGATTGTTGTTAATATTTGACACGTTTACGCTGAAAAAACTCCAGCGTCTTATCAGACTGACTGAGGTGTAATGACGTGGCGCCTTAATTTATTTAGCTTCATACTGTCCGCTGCCAACATTTTCAGACACAGCAGACACCGGTCTGTCCTCGTGTCCCCCCGGAGTCACGGTGAAGCCCAGTGCTAAATACTCTTCATCAGACTCCTCCTCGTCTTATTTTTCAGGTGACTTTACCTCCGTCTATCTCCGCCTTTCTTTTCATCCCTGTTAAAATGTTTTCCAGAGTGTCTCTTAAGCAAAAGTGTCTCTTGTTCACTGCCCTGTGTCACAATCTGTTCGCTCTCTCCTGCTCTTTGCTGTGCGCGCGCTGCGTACGCGCTGCATACGCGGAGTCATACGCACCCCCCACGGCATCTCACCACCCCACTATTTGAGAACCACTGCTCTAGTCTAACTTGTACAAACATCCACAGTGTCGTCGGTCGCGTACTTCCTTTGTTTTGTCCGTTTCGTCATGTTTAAAACGCAAAACTGCTGCGTAAAATTACGCAAAGACACGCGCATCATTTTACGCGTGGATTTATATATCCAGTCTCGTCTTTTTACACGCGTAGCAAACTCCGTCTGTTTACAGTAAACCACTGCATGTCATGCATCAGTGTGTTCCGCTGTCCATGGGCTTTAAGAGGAAAACATCACTAAACGTGTGTAATGTAACAGCTTGATTCTACAAGGGGGAGAGTGGGGTGTACTCTTCCAGTCATCTGTAGCTCTCACTCACTGTCGCTCCAGTAACCCACAGCCCCCACCTTATTGGCCAACTTTAGTGTCAATCACAAGCTAACAAGTTTGTTTTGCGCTGAGGAACAAAGTTGGCGCTGTCAGAAGTGTATTATGCTTGAAATTGACAAAAGAAATGCAGAGAAGTGACAGAACAGATTTCACTTTCCTGCAGCAGATTGGACATGGAGGATCTAACTTCCTGGACATAATTTCTTGACTGGATTATATTCTCTGGACCTTTACGAAATGAATGAGACCAACGTTGTGTGAATATGTTGATGTTTGACAGAACCAGAGCGCTCAAAGGTAAGTGAAGTCCAAATCCACATTTCTGACTTCTCTGTAAAAACGGCTTTCCTGTCAGCACTGTGGTGATTAGCGGTGTAAAGGGTTTACATATTCAGAAAGATGAATGCCGTAGCTTTCATTTGATGTGTAGATTGTTTGTGTGGGTGATGCAGAAATACACATACATTGCTGTAAAGTTGTAACGTAAAGTCGGAACGTTAAGTGGTTAAATTCAGCTTTATTCATATGTGACTGTCACATGAACTCTTTAAGGAGTCTTAAAGGTTTTTATAGTTCACAAAGGTTATCTGTGCAGTGCTTGTGTTTATGATAGTAGCATGCTAATGTTGCTAAGTGGTTCTGGTCACTATTTGCTTGTACATGCATTGTAACTTATTGTATTTGAAAAACAAATAGAGTGTGTTCAGAGCGGGTTCTTTTAATAGAGGTACAGCATGTCCATATTGGTGAAAGTGTGGCAAAAGCAAGACAACACTCACTGTTATGCTAAAAGTGGCTGCTTAGCAGTGAGCATGGAGCACAGTCAGGAGACACAAAGTGGTAAATATCTACAGTGATTTCAGTTGAATTTAAAACTGCCTCTCAAATGAGTATCTTAAGATGAACAATTATGCTATACTATAAAAATCCTATGAAATTCACATTTACCACTATAATCGAACCCCTGTAAAAAATAATGTCTAGTATTGGTATTCGGTATCAGCTAGTGGCGAAAATGAACTCATACTTGTTTTGGAGAAAATTGTGTCAGTGCATCCCTAGAATATCCACAAAAGGCTGCATACATCTTAACTGAATCCAAATCACAATATTAACTTGTAGTTCTCAAATAGCAAATAGCGTTCTTTAGGAAATGGGATGCCATTCCACTATAGAGATACATGCAGAACACCCCAGCATGACATCACTTCAAAGTATCCATAAGATCAGTCTCCCCTTCATGGAAATACAGCTCAAATCGTAAGTGTGTGTATTCTTGTATGTAGGTGGACGACTCTGTGGAGGTGTTGGATGCTGCTGCAGTAGAAGCCGCTCTGTCTCTGTGTGAGGAAGCTCACGCTTTGCCCGGACCCTGGGACACACAGCCGTCGGAGCAGCCCTCAGTCTCAGTCCAGGACCCCAGCCAGGACCCTCCCACTGGGGCTACTATGACAACTGCAAACACCCAAATGTCAACAACAACGGATGTAGATGATCCGCTCCAACATGATACCAAGACAGAGGAGCAGGTGAAGGGAGAGGGGGAAGGAACAGAGGTGACGGGAAGTGATGTCACCCCAGACCATGCACAAACAGGAAGCGAGGTCACAGAAGAGGGTGGGGAAGAAGGGAAAGAGGTGGTGGAGGCGATGGTGAAGAGTGAAGGAGAGGAGTGGAACCAAGCAGAAGCAAATCCACCATGTTTAGGTCTGTTGTTGTAAATGGGTAAATTAAATATGAGAGAAGGTGATGATGGTTTAAATGTAAATTATCTTTCTCACTGTAGATTCTGAGGACAGTTCTGTGTCAGGAAGAGAGTCCAAGGTAACACGTTTTCACTTATTGTTATGTGACCATATATATATCAATTATTGGCGATGTATAACTTGCACATTAAGCTAATCATATTTTGGATCTAGGATGGCGTAATTATGGGGAAAAAAGTAATCACAAATAACTGGGTGTGAAAAAGTGAAATCATAAAGTTTAGGGGCACTGTATTATAAAAATACTTATCTGCCTTAGTAGGATCCTTGGCAAAAGAAAATTTTATTCTGTCAACTTTATTTTACCATATTCTCCAGAATAACTACCCATATACTAAAAAAAAAAGGAAATAATAATTATCATTAGGAAAAGCTTGACATCATTGCGGGCGACCTCCAACAACTTGGAGTCACCATAGAGGACGCAGAGCAGCTGGCCCTAGACCGCCAGCGTTGGAAAAAACTGGTTCACCTGGTCGGCTCAACGCGTGGGGACGAGATGCCCCCCTCCCCTTTGCTGGAGCCTTAGATAGATAGAGATTAGGAAAAGATAATACAAAAATTATTTTAAAGAAAAAAAGATACAAAAACAGAATGATTCTTTTTAAAGTGCCTCCTCTGCTGCTTGTAGGAGGTGAAGGAGGAGGAGGTGTGCAGCGAGGCAGACCCTGACGATGGCTCTGAGTTGAAAGAGGAGGGTCCAGATGGCTCGTACCTGTCAGAGGTGGAGCCCGCGGCGTCCGAGAGCGAAGATGGATATGGCACTAACTCGCAGAGATACACTGCCGACTCACTCGCAAGCAGCCCTGCGTCATCCTCCCAACTGTAAGAGCACTCTTCTGTGATAAAGAGAGTATGAGCTTAAAGGAGCACTATGGAACTTTTCTGCTTGACCGTTTGCTTTCTGCTGGTGGTCACCATGGAGATATTAATGCTTTGCCAAGAATGATCCAGTGTATGACAAAAACAAATCTGTCTGAATGGAGACAAATATTCCACCAGGTAAAGTTACAAGTCATACTTGTGGAGAGGCAAGCAAACTCACAGTAAGGATGCATGTTTTTCAGGTTGTTTTTGAGCAATAAAAACACCTGTAATTAAATGCATACAAACATTCAATACCATACGGTAGAACATTTTAGGCAAAACAATAACTTTTCCATGTAGACAAGCAGTCAGCGGACCACCCACTAGAAAAGTTACATAATACACCTTTAGTACATTCCTAACAGGTTTAACTTGTGGATTTTGCTTTTGGACAGTTTACAGAAATATTGGATCCTGTCTTATTTTTAGAGTCAAATTATAGTATGTCTTATTATTTTATCCCTTTTTATATCTGCATAATCTGAGAGATAGAAAACTGATATAATTATCAGAAAATGACAGACAATATGAGTCATACAACTTTGACTTAGTTTTTAGTTAAATCCTGTTTGCAATAATTTTCTAGTTGCAACGTCTGGACCAAAAGGCAGTAGTGCCCCTTGTCCAAGAAAATCAAAGGTTATTACAGTATTTTGTAAAATACCTTAATAAGGCCTGATTCAATGAAAACGAGGCTAATGACCCTGTTTTTTCTGCTTCTCAGAGTAAAATCTGCTGAAACAGAAACAAACCAAGTTATGAATGTAGATGTGTAATTTCTGAATACCATTACAGCCTTGTCTCTAAGCTCAGCAAACGCTGTGCTGATAATACACTTAAGACTGTATAGGGGATCCTTTAACTTGGACTAAACCCGGGGACTAAACCCGGGGACTAAACCCGGGGACTAAACCCGGGGACTAAACCCGGGGACTAAACCCGGGGACTAAACCCGGGGACTAAACCCGGGGACTAAACCCGGGGACTAAACCCGGGGACTAAACCCGGATGTAAGTGTTGCCTCTACAATTACTGGCTGTCTCTGAGTGCAGTAAAATATGTGCTGATACAACACTTACAGCAGTGGGTCTCAAATAGTGGGGTGTGCCGTGAGATCCCAGGGGGGGCGCGTATGACACTGTAGATACTGTAGATAGCGTGTACGCAGCTTGCACACAGCAAAGAACAGGAGAGAGCGAACAGATCGTGACACAGGACAGTGAACAAGAGACACTTTTGCTAAAGAGACACTATGGAAACCCCCCCACCCAGGGGGGCGCGAAATGTTTTCTTCTTCATAGGGGGGCATGATAGAAAATTATTAAGAAGCACTGACTTACAGTGAGGCAAATAAGTATTTGAATACCCTGTGATTTTGTGAGTTCTCCCACTTAGAAATCATGGAGGGGTCTGAAATTTTCATCTTAGGTGCATGTCCACTGTGAGAGGCATAATCTAAAAAAAAATCACATTGTATGACTTTTTAAATAATTTATTTGTATGTTACTGCTGCAAATAAGTATTTGAACACCTGTCTATCAGATAGAATTCTGACCCTCAAAGACCCTGTTAGTCCACCTTTAAAAAGTCCAACTTCACTCCACTTATTATCCTAAATTAGAAGTTCCTGTTTGAGGTTGTTATCTGCATAAAGACACCTGTCCACCCCATACAATCAGTAAGACTCCAACTACTAACATGGCCAAGACCAAAGAACTGTCAAAATGCACAAGGGACAAAACTGTAGACCTCCACAAGGCTGGAAAGGGCTATGGGGCAACTGCCAAACAGCTTGGTGAAAAAAGATCCACGGTTGGAGCAATTATTAGAAAATGGAAGAAGCTAAACATGACTGTCAATCTCCCTCGGACTGGGGCTCCATGCACGATCTCACCTTGTGGGGTCTCAATGATCCTAAGAAAAGTGAGGAGTCAACCCAGAACTACACGGGAGGAGCTGGTCAATGACCTGAAAAGAGCTGCGACCACCGCTTCAAAAGTTACTGTTAGTAATACACTAAGACATCATGGTTTAAAATTATGCATGGCACGGAAGGTTCCCTTGCTTAAACCAGCACATGTCCAGGCCCGTCTTAAGTTTGCCAATGACCATTTGGATGATCCAAAGGAGTCATGGGAGAAAGTCATTTGGTCAAGTGAGACCAAAATAGAACTTTTTGGTCTTAATTCCGCTCGCTGTGTTTGTAGGAAGAAGAATGATGAGTACCATCCAAAGAACACCATCCCTACTGTGAAGCATGGGGGTGGTAGCATCATGCTTTGGGGGTGTTTTTCTGGACATGGAACAGGACGACTGCACTGTATTAAGGAGAGGATAACCGGGGCCATCTATTGTGACATTTTGGGGAACAACCTCCTTCCCTCAGTTAGAACATTGAAGATGGGTCGTGGCTGGGTCTTCCAACATGACAATGACCCGAAGCACACAGCCAGGATAACCGAGGAGTGGCTCCGTAAGAAGTATATCAAAGTTCTGGTCTCCAGACCTAAACCCAATGGAAAATCTTTGGAGGGAGCTCAAACTCTGTGTTTCTCAGTGACAGCCCAGAAACCTGACTGATCTAGAGAACATCTGTGTGGAGGAGTGGGCGAAAATCCCTCCTGCAATGTGTGCAAACCTGGTGAAAAACTACAGGAAATGTTTGACCTCTGTAATTGCAAACAAAGGCTACTGTACCAAATATTAACATTGATTTTCTCAGGTGTTCAAATACTTATTTGCAGCAGTAACATACAAATAAATTATTTTTAAAAATCATACAATGTGATTTCCAGATTTTTTTTAGATTATGTCTCTCACAGTGGACATGCACCTAAGATGACAATTTCAGACCCCTCCATGATTTCTAAGTGGGAGAACTTGCAAAATCACAGGGTGTTCAAATGCTTATTTGCCTCACTGTAAAATGTACCAGGGATGCTTACACTCATTGTGGGTACTTGTCTTTACAAGTACCCACAATGATAAAGGATAATTTACGAGAATTGTCATTTGAAAATAGGACAATGTACAAAATATGACTCAATCTGGACATGGCAGAGTCTTATTTTGAAGATGTATCACAAGGCTTCAACAAGGATGGAAACAGGAATTAACTGTGTCTTAACCAGGATCTTATGGACTCTACCAGGCACAACTTGATCCTAATAATTATACTATAATTTTCTCATATTCTCTGGCTTATTTGCTGTTGTTGCTCTGTTTTCAGGTCAACGTGTGGTGAGGACCAGGAGGCTGTGCAGGCTCAGAAGATCTGGAAAAAAGCCATAATGTTAGTGTGGAGGGCAGCAGCCAATCACAGGTGAAATTTGAAGAGCCCTACAACAACAATGCATAATAATAGTTGGGATGCAATGACTAAAGTGTAGCTATGATTCATAATCGACTGCTTATTTAATCAAATGCTGTTTTGTCCACAAAGAAATTGTTCAGTACTAGAGTATATGTTGGAAACAAATTTCCAGTAGTGTAATTTAGAGTTGAATCATCTGCAGTTTATGAGTTTTAATCTTCAAAATATAACTTTACATACATTTTTTTTCTTTGGTTAATCTTTGTCTGTGTCCCTTTCAGATACGCTAGTGTGTTCCTGCAGCCAGTGTCAGACGATATTGCTCCAGGATACCACAGCATTGTGCACAGGTAAAGCCAGAGGATACGTTGACTTGCAATTAACAGATTATTTTCAGCTGGGACAGAAAATTCTGAGAGCAGTGAATCATTTTACAGTTTAGAAATCATGAAAATACAGTACAGTAAATTTCGGACTACAGAGCGCACCTGTATATAAGCCGCACCAGCTAAATTTGAAGAGAAAATCAATTTTGTCCATATATAAGCCGCACCTGAATATAAGCCGCAGGTTTTCATATTGTAACATGAGATATTTACACAGAAAGACGGTGCACCGACACGCTTTTTTTTAAACTGTGCCTGAAAATTGGCACCAACACGACATCAACACGGGATGAACACACCTGCAGGTTTAGAAAATAAAACTGCACCAACACGGAAAATCAGCTTTTATTTCCTCTGAAAACTTTTGTCGTCTTTTTACATTGACCAAGTTGGATTCATTGATGTCGAGCTTACGTGCAGTGGCTCTATTTCAGGGGTCGGCAACCCGCGGCTCCGGAGCCGCATGCGCCTCTTTCAGCCTTATACTGCGGCTCTGGGTGGCTTGGGAAAATACATTTTAAGTATTTAATTGAAGTGTGTTTTATTTGTGTTAGCTCTTTTTTGTTGTAGTTTAAATTGGAAGATTATTAAAATAAAATTATATTTTCTTATTTTTCGTTGCTCAAAATAAGCGTCACACTCGCGGAACAATGTTCAAAACAAACACCGCTCACGTCTCACAGACACAGACACAGACACTGACACTGTCCTGCGTAAAGAGCCCTGATTTTCAGACGCTGTGCGCACAGGGGTCAGGAGCAACTTTCGCCCGTCCCTAATGACACACTAATAAGCTCGTCCGTAGATGTATCATGAAAATCCTGCTGGAAATCGCCACAGAAATCTATTTGATGTAGTAGCAAGTATATTATCTGCTCTTGTCTCCGCGATGACGTTTCACGTATAACATATCAGACACGACGCACAAAAGTAGAGCCACAAGCGAGTGAAAATGAGCCAAAACAAAAGTCTTTGGAGAGTTTTTAACAAAGGGGAAAAGGACAACTGAGGAGCCAGAAGAGGAGACTACGACCTCCAAGAAAAAGAAATATAAATTTAACAGACAATGCCTACTTAAAATCTGGGTTTGTCGCTACAGGTGACTCTCACGCGCAGAGTCCGCTCTGCGTAATATGCGGGAAAAGCAAATGAGGCAATGAAACCTTCAAAACTGCTTTGGCACATGGAGAATAAGCACCTGGGATTAAACGATACGCCTTTTAGAGTTTTTTTTTGTTTTTGTTTTTTTGAAAGAAACTGTGGAGCAGAGTAGACATAATCACATAATCAGCGCAGAGCTCACACTGATGCAGCGGTTTGGTGAGTTGTATTTTTTATGCACTTAAGTTATTTTTGCCATATTTATCTGGCACGTGTAGAAGGCTTGTCCGTGAAAATAAAACCTACATTATTCCGTTACATTATTATTATTATACACTGTGTTATCTTCATTTTAGATGTCAAAAAGTATTTGCGGCTCCCAGTGTTTTATTTTACGTGGAAAGTGGGTCCAAATGGCTCTTTGCGTGTTACAGGTTGTCGACCCCTGCTCTATTTCCTTCTTAATCTTAAAAACTGCATCATATCCATTTCATGATGCGCAAAATGATCGTTCAAAATCAAAACTAGTGAATTCTTCAGAGCAGAATCTTTCCCCACGTCTGTCTCACTTTTACATTTACAGCTAGAGAGCGCCCCCCAGGAGCCGTTATCCAGTAAAAATCCATAAATAAGCTGCACTGCTGTATAGGCCACAGGGTTCAAAGCGTGGAAAAAAAGTAGCGGCTTATAATCCGAAATTTATGGTATATCAGCATATGTCTAACACCCAGTAGTGTCAAAATACATTTGCGTGATTGTTATTCACCATTTGTTTACTGTTAATAGAGTTTGTCAGTTAGGGATTGTGTTGTCACACCTCATCTCTATTGAATATGCTTGTGTCTGCTCTGTACTTGCAATTATTTAAAAAAAAAATTAAAATCTTTGGATCTTACACACAGGGTTCATAAAGTTGCTTCACCATTTTTCAACAATAAAATAAAAAATGAAAATCAGCTGCTTGTGAAATGTTACTTATCAGTTCTACAGTTTTGAACATGAAGTCATTAGACCCATTGCTATTATTAAGCTGTTTTAGATCAATGTTGCTGTACAAAATGTGGAAATAATAATCTATGTATGTTATATTATGCTTTTTCAGGTATTTAGTAATAAACACTGACTCTCCGTTCTACTCTCCCCTGTCTCAGACCCATGGACCTGTCAGCTATAAAGAAGAACATAGAGTCTGGAGTGATCAGGACCACAGCAGAGTTTCAGAGGGACATAATGTTGATGTTCCAAAATGCGGTCATGTACAACTCGTCCGACCACGACGTGTACCACATGGCCCTGGAGATGCAGCGCGATGTGCTGGAGCATGTGCAGCAGTTTTTGGCCACTCAGCTCATCATGCAGACCTCAGAGAGCGCCATCTCCGCTAAAAGTCTGAGAGGGAGGGAGGGGGTGAGGAAGCCCGGAGAGCCCCCAGAGAAGGTACAGGGTGGGGAGTAAATGGTACTAGGCCTGTATTAAATCATTAGAGCATTATTGTTTTTTTTAAAAATGTGATGTGTTAAATACATTTACTTAAAAAAGAAAGAAAAGAAAATTTATAAATATCAACACTATCCTAATGGATATAATTTGAATAGGAATTGGACCATTCCTGAAGGGCTTTTAAATGGCTTGGATCTATACAATAACTATAGTAAGACCATTTGATAACGTTAAAGAAACTACTATTTTATATTAAATTAATTTCTATTATCTGAAAAGAAACTAAGAAAAAAATCAGTATTAATCATTTTTCTTAGTATCAAAATCACATTTGAAATTACAGTATTATGACAACAGTAATAGTAGTGTAGTAGTTAGTGTTGTAACAGCAATAATATTTAACTCTTCCAATTTTACGTAAGAGTTGAGAGTACCATATGACCAAGGTAAACTGTTGAGTCAGTCTTGAGTCAAGTTTGTGTCATGAGATGAGCCTCTGACTTAAGCAGAGTCACATCCTGCTGAACAGAGTCTGCGTCTGTCTCGTGTATTTATACTTCCATGGTCTGTCTCGGAAAGTGAAAGTCTCAAATCTAAACTAAGGCTGGACCAGGTCTACAATGGATCTAACTGTTACTTGAGTAGTTCTAAACAGGGACTAACCTTAAATTGACTTTAAGGACTACATTTAACCAACCCTAGAACTAATCTCAAACATTTCTTCTAGAATAAATCTTTTAAAAAGCATAACCTTTCTGATGGAGAGTCGTGCTACATGTTGATGATTTTCTTTTTTCTCAGTATGGTATTAAAATTACAGACAATGCCTGTGGTACAAGCTTACCAAAACCTGATAAATGTCTGATTTCTACACCTTTAAAATTAAAGGACGTGTCGTATTTCTGTAATCAGAGGAACCATGACCCGAAAGAAGGCAGATGATTTTTCCATTAACATTTCATTTTAATAATCTTTTAGCTCCAAAATGTGATAATCTGATTTTGAGTGTGTATGCAATCACAGTATTCTTTTTCTGACACCTTGACCTGCCCAAGATGGCGGAAAACACTGCTTCCTCTCGTTATCAGTTTTTACCTTTTTTTTCTTCAAACCAAATCCCCTCTCTGTCCCTTTACCTTTCCCCAATTCTGTGCTGTGTTCATACCCTCAACTCTTTCTCTTTCCCAGTCTGCCCAGTTGAACACTGTGTAACCTGCTCTCTCTCTACCTCTCCTACCTCTCTTCACCTCTTTCCTAGTTGAGCTATGTTTAAACTCCCTCACCCTCTCTCTGTCTCTCTTTCTGTCTTCCCTCTCTCTCTACCTCCTTCCTGTTGAGCCTTGTTTAACCTTCTCTCACTCTCTCTCTCCCATCTATCTCATCTCATCTCCCTGTGTCTCTCCCTGCCTCTATCCTTCATTTCTCTCTCTCCTGCTTCCCTGTTGATCTTTGTTCAACGTCCCACTCTCTCCTCTCCGTCTCCCCATCTCCACTCTCTCTCTTTCTTCTCTCTCCCTCTCTCCTCCCTTTCTTCCCTGTTGATCCTTGTTTAACCTCCCTCTCTCTCCTGTGTCTCCTCATGGCTGTTTGTCAGGACTCTGTTCCAATGGCCTCTCCTGCTTTCCTTCTCTCTCTCTTTGTAAGTATCCAGGCTCTGCTCCTCCCTCCACGGAGCCGCTGCAGACTCCCTGTCCTCCACTCATCTGTGCTTCTCATCTTTTATTTAATCTTTATTTATTTGATTTATAATTTTGTTTCTGTGATTTTAAAATGACAAAAATGAACAAAGGTAGCTTGCACAATGTTGCACAGAAGATGATATTGGTTGTTCAGTTAATTGAAGCTAACTGCAATCCATGGGTCCTGAATGAAGAAAAAGTTAGGAATGTTGCCATAGCAATTAACAATTCAAAACAAAATAATATATCTTTGGATCATCAACTGTTGTCAAAATGGCTCCATATAACAGAAATTTGTAACCCACAAATGGGGCTATTCAGATTAAGGAAGTCAAGGTGAATCAGTGAATCAATAATCTTGATTATTCAGGTCACACTGTAATGGTAAGAACTAATAGTGAATAATAATTGTGAGAATTTTAGAAGTTAATTTAAGCCATTTCTATGTAATTTGTGCTCCCAAAAAAGCAAATCAAATTTTTATCTGGCTGTTTACGTCACATCAGCTTTATTTCATCTTTTAGAAAGTTTGATTTCATAAAACTCACATACTAGAAGCGTGGTGATCTACTATACAAGAATGGAAGTGCTTTTCACAGTTGTTTGACCATGGTGTTGTTCGTTCAGTTCACCGTTGAGTCAATGTTCAAATAAATTGAGATTTTTTTTCTCACAGTTGTAAAAGTAAAATGTGTTATTGTGACATTCCTGTTTCAGATACATGATGATCAATAGTTTAGTTATTAATTCTTATCTGTCACTAATAAATCACAGTATTGATTTGAAAACAGACTCAACTAAATCAAGACCAATATAAACTAAAATGCCTTAAAGGTACGCTATGTAACTTTTATAGCGGAGGGTCCACCACCTGTTTATCTCCATGTAGATAAACGCGTTTAATATCATACTGTGGGACCTTCTATAACATCTATAACACATGGATCCACGTGCAAGTTACATTGTGCACCTGTTTAACCTCCAGCTCCAGCTCAGTGCATGTGTGAAAGAGCTCACCTGTCATTATTGTACATTTTTGTGACTTGACTTCTCATTTGTGATATTAAAAACAGGGTTCGCAGGCTGCTGAAAACTTATCTTTACTGCACTCTGGTCACTTTTTAATTTCATGTTATTTGTGTTTGTGATTTTTGCATGTTTTAACTAAATTTACTTTTCTTTTAACCATGTTTTTTTTCCTCATTTGCCAAACAAGCTATGAGATATCCACATATTGTTTGTGACGAGCCCTATTTCGAAGCCTTTTTCTGTCCATTTTTTAAAATATTTTTTTCAACCCCATTTTCATTTTTGTCCTTTCAGGATGGGGGCACAAGGGGGCGTCGCAGTGCCATGGAAGCAGATTTGAAAATGAAGAAGTAGAGTTCTCACTGTGGCAAAACCAAAACTGGCAAAACCTGGGGCATTCGCTGGTAATGGAGTCATATCGGTCTGTAGGGGGCAGTGTGGAGATCAGTTAAAAAGAGTACATTGGATCGGCATGTTCTGAGCGTCATTTGTTAAATATTTGCTTTTCTTTTTGTACTAAGTCATTGTCATCCTACCTCATACTGGTTTAAATAGTCAAATCTACACACACACACACACACACACATATATGTATGTGTGTATATATATAAAGTAGGGTGTAAAGTTGCACTATGTAACTTCTGCTGTGGGAGGTCCACTACTGGCTTGTCTCAATGGAAATGTTTTTGCTTTGCATGGAGTGTTCCGCGGTATGGTAGTAAGAGTATTTATTCAGCATGTATTTAATTACGGGTGTATATATTGCTCAAAAATACATCTGAAAGCCATACATTCTTACTGTGAAAGGGGTCTTGGCCTGATGGTGTCAATTCTGTGTCTCTATAGAGATGGATGAGTTTAATGCAATACTGTGGAACATTCTAGGCAAAGCAATAACATCTTGTACCCTCCACCACAAAGTTACATAGTATACTTTTAAAATAAACTATTTAAGATCAATAATTGTAGCATACTGCTCCTACTAACTTAAAAACAGCAATACAATCTCAACTGAACCTGGCATGCCATTAGCTGTCTGATCACTGAGAGCACTTTTGGCAAACTATATTGTTATAGTCGTACAGGATCTGTCAAGCCAAACTGAGTACCAGTAACTCATGATGTTAATCCAATCAGAAAACAGTATGAGAACCAAAACACAATGTAAACATGCAAAATTCTTAAAGTAAAATGTATTTGTAATTATGGATAATCAACATTCCATTTATCAGTAAAAATTTTACAAGATTTAAATCTGTCAAGGTCTTTATTTGAAGATACAGATAAGTAATGTTTATGACATATTTAAAATATATCCTACATATCCATGGGTTTCAATATGATGAAAAAAATTGTATTGTTGCCACAGCAAATAACTATTAAAAACTAAATCCTATATCTTTTGAATGGAAAAAAGTCATCAAAATGTTGCCTATAACAGGAAGTTGAAACGAATGAATACTGCCTTTTTAAAAATTGATCTCATTGTTAATACATCTTAAGGACTCAAGTCTGGACAAATGATCCATATCTTTCCTAAGTTGTATATTTTCTGCTGGTGGACATATTTTTCTCATATTTAAATTGTGGTAAACTCACTGAATGACATGCCAATCTGATGTATGAAACAACAGTGTACCTATTGTTTGATAGGTCCAAGTCTCCAACCCTACTTCCTGTTTCATTTTCACCAGCGAAGACAATAGAGACCATTATCTTTCTGCTAAAAATGACGTATTCACCAGCAATTATAAAAGTTAACTAGTGATGGAGCTGATTATTATTTATCATAGATGCATCAATACTTCCACTTACACTCAGAGGCAACGGGAATACTTTATTCACTGATATGTGACAAACAAAAGCAAAAAAGGTTAAAGACATTTTTAACCTTGTAAACATATCAACATATTTAACATAATATATGAATAATATTTTTTGAAAAGCGTGTGGTAGTCAGTGTTTCTGGTTTTCAGTTCATTCAGACACATGCAAGATATAATTAAACTATTGAATACTAAAACAAGTAAGTCGGAAATCAGAGAGATAGATTCCTGAAGCTTTAGTGGACAACAGAGCCTAATTTACCACTTTTCACCTTGTGGTAATTCATTCTTTAATTACAAAAAATAAATAAATAAATTGACCAACTACTGGTACTAATTTAATTCTATCAATATCCAATAGTTTCATATCTATGCTTAGATATATTTATAGATGCATTTTAATAGAGGTCAACAGCCAGTTCAGCACGTGATCTGGATCAGAGATCAGATTTTGGAGGAAGAAATTTGACATTTTTGAGATACATTGCACTGATTAAAAGTATATGAGAAGAAAACTTTTTCTTTTGCCTTTTGCCCAGCCCTGGTTATTAATGAAGGTCAAGATCCACGATAATATCATGAAAACGTAAACATTAAAATCTGTTTTTAGTGGCAGTGTTGGTGCATCTGGACATTTCACTGTAGGATGTAGCTGAGTGTTTGTGTACATAGGACCTGCCTGTTTATGTGATGTAGAGGGACAGTAGGTTTTGTATCTGTGGTAGATAAAGTTTGGTTTGAATAGAGCTACTCATGTTTCTGTTGTACATTTGTTAAATAAAAGATTATTCTTTTTAAGTCAAAGTCGGTGTGATAACGTTTTGTTTTTTTTTTTCATTTTGACAACCAATTCTTGTGGTCTACTATTATACAATATAATACGAACATGTAATCCAGTTTATTTATAATTTGTTGAGAATTAGATGACTACAGACTCGAAATACATTCCTAAGGGAAGGGAAACAAAAAAAAAGATGTCTAGGTCCTCAAAGACTTGAAATCTAGTATTGTAATCAACAAAGTTATGTCAAAGATTTTATATATATATATATATATATATATATATATATGTATGAATGAGAGAGAGAGATATAGTTTCTTAGGCATAGGCCTTAAATGAACTGTTCTAATGACATTTTCAAGTTTTGGGGATTGAGCAAATAGATTCAAAACAGCAAAGTGTGACCTGTAACTTACCTGGAAGGGATACCTGCTTGTCTAGATAGAGCTGTGGAAAATACTGTAGGCTATTACAGTAAAGCAATCACAAGAAAAGTTACATGATCCCACTTTAAGATTGAATTTATTTTGAGGACTTAGGTTTGAAAAAAGGTTTATTTAAAAAAAAAGATTTATGGCAATTATGTACTAGGCCATATTATCTCCACTCCCGGGGACTTTTTTGCTCCTCTTTTTACAATGGGGGCGGTGTTTGAATTGCTGAGTCATGTAAAATAGAGCTATTTTCCGCTTGTTCACATCAGACCATATGACCTGTTTTCTCATGCGACACTTTGGTAACTTTCTGTAGAACTGAATTGTTACCAATTATCAGATTTAAACCTTCATTACAGGCTGGTATAACAAATAGTCTAGTTATATTTTAGTTGTTTTTTTATCCATCTGAAAGACAGTGAGAAGACGTTGCAGTCCATTCGAAATGACTTTACATGTGCAAATATCTGAGTATTAAAAATGCCAATATTTGAAGGATTACATTGAATAGTTAAGATTCTCTTTTTGCATTATACACACACTAGCCTCAGATGTAGCTGCTCTATCTCTCTGAACTGCTGAAAGCCCTGTATCCCAAACTGAAAAATAAAACAGTAGTTCAACATGTGTCTAATTAGTGTCCTCATTAACTGCCAACCTTTAAATTGCAACTAGTCTTCCTTAGCCAATTATACAATAGAAATTTGTGATTTTTTACAATACAAGAATAAAAAAAAAAATATATATATATATATATATATGATAAAAGGTAATGGCTGCATAATGAGCAGACACGACACAGTAAATAGTGTAAAAAGATTTATTTTCTACAAATCCATAAATAAAGACTTTAAGGAATGAGTCCGGCCCATTCCTGTTTACACTCCACATTCACTCACTCTGTGCAAAAAACAGCAGTCAGACGGTAACAGTGACAAAAAAATAATAACCTTTAGAAAAAAAAAAATACAGAAAAAAAAACCATTTCCAGTGCAAGGACTGCGGTAAACATTGTACACAGGGTTTAGTTGAAAGTAGACCTGTCAAAATAATTACTACATCAAACTAGATCAATATATGCAAGTGAAACCAATTAGTACAGGCTAGAACTGCATCATGTGTATCTTGTATTGGCACTAATGGGGAATGATCTTTTTTTTTTAGAATGAAACTTGAAAGTTCATTTAGCAATTTCTTCATTACAGCTAAAGTTTTGTTTACAATATGGTTAACTTAGGAGTAAGTATATTGGTAATTTTTCAGAGGTATAAAGTAGTCTTGAAAAGGATATGAAAATATTGCCTTCAACAATCAAATAACTATAGACCAAAATTTCTTTTAGTGGGCAAAAGTAGTCTTCAAAAGTATGGTTAACAATAAATCATAGAATTCTATTGAAATGACCTAGATCTAGTTGAAATCGTGGATAACAGGGCTAGCAGAGGAATAGAGCTTCCTTTTAACTAGCCTGTATTCTGCTCTCAGCTTCACAGTTTTGCTTGGGTCAAAAATGTGCTTAAAGGCGGGCCAACCACGCTCCTCCATTTTGAACCACACGGATAGCTCGAAGGTGGGTGTAACGCTTGGATCAGGAGAGAAGGCGCCCAGGAATTTTGGCCCGTCTTTGGTCTCGACAAAGACTTTGACAAAGGCCCCCCGAAGTCCACAGGGTTCGTCGGCGGAGGCTCGGACCACGTCTTGGGACACTCTGGAGGTCATGTGACAGGGGAGCATCAGGGCCTGGCAGTGCAGAGCAGAAGACTTAGCCGCGGTCAGACACAGCTCCAGTTGTCGAGTGATGCTGTGCTGTAGGTGGCGCTCTTCTTCCTCTAGTGTGACATCGAAAGAAGCAACTGTAAGAGACAAGAATATAGTTTAGCATTACACACAGGCACACGCACAATACTTAGAATGGAATAATTGAACTAAAACATCTAGGCGCATATATTTTCATGCCATTAATGTAAGTTAACATAATATCGATAGTTGTATCTTTTAAAATTTTCTCATTGAGAGGAATGCTCAGTAATTATATGAAAACCAAATCTTCAAAAGTGTAGGCTACCCATTCCTCTTCCCCGTTTGAAAAACAACTTTGGACTTAAGGGACAGATTTGAGCAAATATTTCCCAGGTTAAATGTAAAATGTTGGTAAAACTTCAGCAAAACTGGAAAAATTTAAGACAATTCATTAAAACAGTGATAATGAAATGAATGAACATGTCCCTGACATGTTGCATCAGTAACCAATTGTCCTGAATGGAGCCTTCCGCTATGAAAAGTAGTCCCGTCGTCCATTCTTTTTAGATGCTGGCGTAGTGATATTTTCAACACGGAAGTTTAATTTAAAGTATATTCTGCATCTAATTAGTAACAAAAATATTTATCTGAAGTCAACTTAAGACGTTACAATTGTGTAACTTACATAGAGAGTGGCTGTCAGCGTCCTCGTAGCTCTCCACACTTCCCCGTCGGGCTGAGCAGGCAGGGGGCATCTTGCTGCCGGTTGAAGTCTTCGGGAAAAGAAACTTCTCGATCATGTCAGCGACGCTGTTTTCCTCGGGCAGCACCGGGACTCCTTGACCGAACAGTAAAGCCGTCGTATACACCATCCTGATTCCTTTTTGTTGAGCTCCAGATCTTCCACCAAGCGTTTGTTCGGTAATCTATCCATGTATGAGGTGAAGCTGAGACGAGTGACGGCGAGAGCGAGCCTCGGTGTTTTATACCCGAGGACACGCAGGTTGCATCAGCTGACGGAAGCCAAAACCTAGGCATTTCAAGCGGAGGCGGGTTTTTAGCAACAAAAAACACAATAAACTATGAAAATACAGTTTATATTGTCTGGGCCAAGAGAAAAATATTGTGTAATTTGAATTTAGTCTTACCAGCACAATGTAAAAGGGGAAAGGTTGATAAGCCCACTAAATATCAATAAATACGCACAAACAACATGGAAATAAACAAATCCTCACCTTATTTTTAATTCAGACGATAACTTCAACGTTGTTCTTAAGCCTAACTTAATTTCTGACCCTAACTTTGAAAAGTCTCGTGATATTTATTGTGATAATAAATCAAATAATATGTAAAATCATGCCTACTCGGACGAAATACCTAGAATTTAGAGTGCAAACAGCTGAGCATGTGACGTAGGCCGGACTCGACCCTGGATTGGTCGAGAAATTTCCTGAAAAAAAAAAAAAAAAAAAAAACAGCATCACGCAACAAACTCAGGCGTTGCAGAGATGAGATTACAATATTGCATACGCCAAAATAATGTAGTCTATGTTGTTAAAATATACTTTGGGTTTGTTTTATTTGCTAATTAAAGATGGTGACAATAGGAAAATAGCTAGCCTACTTTCAACACTCGTAAAATGCATAATCAGAGTTTCGGCTTCATTAGCCTATATGAAAAAATAAACACGTATTCTGACTTTGAATCATGTTTGGACTATCTCTTTTCCATTGTTGCAGCATAATATGAAGTCTGATGCAACACAACAAGCTATTGAGGCTAACGCTTAATGACGTCACATGATCTGAACCACACTCTTTTGCCTTTGTCACTGTCATTTCATTTATACATTTTGAAATCTATTATTCATCACATTTGATTATTTTTCTATATAATCTTTATTTCGTATATTGTTGCTTTATTGAAAATTGTTTGAAAATAGTTCAATAGCATAATCTTTGCATCTTTAAATTGGATTAATTGCTGCCATAACGATTAAATTTCTAGTGATACCAATAACGTGTTTCTTATCATATTTTACATTATCAACACGAATGCGCACCTGTTTCTCTATTTCTATCCACACAACAAGTTAATGTAGTCAGCGATTAAATTCCTTATATTGCTACACCCCCCTCACCATAAAAGTAGCTATACGTTAAATACTTGGGACTCAGGACTTGGACGTTAGAAAGAGAACATCATTTTTTATTTTATTGTTAAGGGCCTATGATGCAATGTCTTAAATAGCAGAATATTGTCAACCTCTCCCACCATTCATTTCACCAACTTTAGTTTAATAATGATAAACTTCACAATATTTTAACCTTGACATTATCCTTCTTAAATGCCACTAAGGGCTTAATCTTGTTTATATTTAACTGCAGTGTGTATGTAGCTCTGCTTGTGTTACTACTTTTAATGAGGCTCTGATATTTGAGCTGTCATGTACGGTGCGACTTTACTCAGCCGATCTCTCTGATGTAGGTCACACGTGTCCAGGCTTTCACTGCTGTGCCAAAAAAGATTGATGTGAAAAATAGCGCACTTAATCAAAGGATGAAATATTTGGGTCATGAATTTTAAACTAAAAGTACGACGGAATATAAGGGTCGCTTAAATTAAAAAAAATATGCGGGCGCTACGAGAAAAAAAAGTCATAATATTACGAGAAAAAAAAGTCGTAATATTACGAGAATAAAGTCGTATTTTTATGGGAGTATAGGCTGCTGTGCGTGAATGAGTGACCAATGTGTTATGGGTTATGGAGAATTTGGAGCATTTTGTTCAGATAAACTTTCAGCTGGGGTTTACACATGATGAAATACTGTGTCTTTTAGCCCACCATCACCACACTATCATCAGTATAAGTACTTTGAAGGGACACTGCCAGCATTTGAGTTTTCCTTGAGTAGATGTCTTCCCACTGTGAGTAAGTCTATACGTGACAAAAGCTTTATGTTGACAATATGAAATGATTTGCACATTTTTGTTTCTTGCACAGCTCCTTCAGATATGATTGTTTTTCTCATTTTTGTGTTTATCCTTTCCCTAAAGTCACTCAATGTCTTGTGTGTTTTTTTGTTTTTTTTTTGTTTGTTTTTTTTAATCAGATCTTAGTTGTAGATTTCACAAATACTTTTTTATTTTTTGGACCACTGATTTATATTTATACTTGAATAATATTATTTTTAAGTAACATTAGTCTTACTTGAGTACAATTTTTGGCCACTCTACCCACCTCTGGCTATAATAAGAGAAAACCTTTACATTGTGAAAAGCTCATTTAAAAGCGTTTTTAAAACCTTGATAAGCCTACACTGAAACTGACATACTGTTTTTTATTTAATTAATTAATTTACTGTTGTTAGGTTACTAAAATTTCAAACTCAATTTTGATACTAACGAATAGACTTGATACTCAATACAGATTCCAATAACATTCTTTATTTAGACAACAGAATGTCATTTTCTAGATTAAATCATAGTAGTTTCTTTTATATTCCCATGTTTGTCCAGGTAGGTTCCATAGTGGTCCATGGGCGTATACTACATGGTCTTATACTCACTTATACTTATTCTGATACAGCCAAACAGCATTCTAAAGCTATTCAAGAAAGGTTCATTTCTGTCCTGTAAATGTGTGTGTTGTGTGTGAGTATTGATACCTGATCAAAGGAGTATCTGGTTTTGATACTTATTTTAGCACCGATTATCAGATTTTGATATTTTTTACAACCTTTGTGTATAGTCAGAAATCCAGTCGGAACCTGTTTTGGTCCAATCACAGTGACACGGCAAATCTCTAAACACAATTGAATCTATGAGTATATCCTCCCATTCATTAGCACTTCCTCCATTCGTCACACAACAGGCCAACGAGCTGGTAAATGTTTTTTTCTCGTGACCAACATAAAGTAAAGAAGCAGTCGTTTGCCTTATTTCTCATGCAGGTCGTGCGGGGTTAGTATTGTCTATGTGTTCAAAATAACTTATCTATGCCATTCAGTATAGCCCAATAGTACATACATACATTGGTTTACTACTGTATGTTCTTCTAAATGTGTTCATGTTTTTTGTTGATTTTTTCATTCATTTTTTTAAATTATTGTGCTCCGTATTCCTACAGTTTCTAATTGTTTTAGGGTCAGATTACTGGTGGACTGAAGAAGTGGTTTGGATGAGCAGCAAAACATCTTCACTACAACGATTTGTCCAGTTGACAGATTTTATTTTTGTTTTGCTATAGATTAGACCTGGATGACTGAGGAATTACAAAGACATCCAAAGGAGGATTTTTAAAAAATGGATTAAATGAACTCCAAATTAGCCAAACCACAAACTAAAGAATTGTCCAAGTACCACCTGACAGAGCTCAATACCCCAGTTTGAGAAACACTGGCCTAGTTCAAACCAGTTTTGTGTGATTGCATTTCTGTGAAAACTATAAATATGTTGTACATCCTAGAAGAAGGAAATGACTTTATTGTCTATTTCAATTGTAAAAGCTCGTCTGACAGGTTTAAACAGCTTCAGGTGAAACAGTTCTGTCCTTGTGTTTCTTCTGTTTAAATGTGCCTTCTGTCTCTAGGTAACATTTTTAGACTAAGAGAAAAGGGTTTGAAAGAGGAGCGGGTTGAGACGAGCAGTGACATCTGAGTCAAAAGTGATTAAGAGACTACACACCTGGAAGACCTCAGGGGAAAGAGAGAGAGGGTGGGGGGCACTGGCTGTGTCTCAATTCGCCAAATGCACCCTTCAAGGGTCCTTACGAAGTACTCTTCAAAAGTGTAGTTTCAAGGTTCCGGTCGAGAGTCTGCCCTCCTCAGTGTAGCCTCCATCTAACTGAAGTGGGACAGGTCTGCACCACGGACCGCACTTCCACCTCTGTCTTTGAGCGTACGATACGTACATTACGTACGTTATTTTTTAATGATTTATTATTTAATAGAAAAAAGTCAAGATGTCGTCGTCACAGCCGTTTCTTTCTGTTTAGATTGAATATCAATAGGCAAATATAACGTTCGAGGTGATTTTTTTACTCAATTGTAGCTACTTCATAACTTAAACAAAATATACCTTGTGAAAACGTAATAACAGAGACAGAGGTAACAATATCATTTCTACATTCATAGTCTATAAACCAGAGAACACTGATTAGTGGTACATATAGTGGGATATTGCAGTTTAATGGTTCGGTATTTTGTCCAGTGGCTGCACCACTTTAATAACAGTAGAGGGCGCTGTTTCCCTTCTGTGCCGTGCCAGTTCTTTTCATCTGATTATTATAAGGTATTTTCTAGCAGTGCAGCGCTACATCAAGCTAGTGTCTTGATTTACTAACACGAAGGTAAATGACACGTGCCCACCAGTGGTTGCAGACCTATGGAATGTACCGGAACACATGAAGATTTTGTGCACGTCTCAGGACTCTGTTCTGTCCTTTCCTCAGAGTCCGTTGCTTCATTGTTCACATTACCTGTGTGGAACTCATTTAACTCTTCTGACTTTACGTTTCAGTCTCTTGGTCTTTGATGCTTACAATAGAAACGAACATTCTTACATTATTCTTATTGCAGTAATAATTTTTAATGATAAAAATGTCTTCTTATTGTCTAGCAGTAACTGCACATTCCTTTATTCCATGTAACTCCTTTTTAATCATCACACACACTGTGCAGATCTTTATTCAGATTTAACAGTTTCATGTCACACTGTTGTAGATGAGGTAAACCAGTACGAACATTTGAACGTATATTGCGCAACGGACTTCCTTTTCTTCTCTTTTTTGCGTAGTCGCGGTGCATGACGGGATATAGAAGTGCGTGAAGTGTGCACGGATGCAGGCTTCGGTTACGTCCGATCTCCATGGAAACGGTGCAAAGGGAAGGGCAGGTTTGTCGGCCGCATTCAGTAGGGTGGGTTGAAATGGGACAGCCCTTGTCGCGCCGGAAATTACGTCACTGCCCTTCGAACCGCCCTTCCAATGGTGATTCTAAGGCCAGGTGGGCGAATTGAGACACAGCCACTGTTCCCTCTAAGATGCGCGCGTGCGCAATTGCGCACTGCTGACACGGTCTCCGTGCACAGAAAATCTGTGCTGCGCACAAAAAAATCAAACCGGAATTGAAAATAAAATAAACACACAACAATTCGTTTTGCGCTTTTTTTCAATGTGAGTCAGTGAGTGTGACCGGGGACGAGCTGCTCCAGACAATTATGTAATTCACATACTATTTCCGCGGCTTATCAACGTCATTGACAAGGTACGTTCACACCGGTGCGTCAGGTGCGTCGCGTTCACATGTAAAGTCAATGTAAAATTACGCGCGCGTAAGGACACAATGACAGAACTAAGGACACAATGATAGCACTAAGGACACAATGACAGAAGTTGGTCCGAGCGGGACTCGAGCCTCCAACCTCTGTCACAGAATGACTGTCACACTGTCACATGTACAGTGTGTTTTTAGTTTCCAGTGTGTGTTTGTTTACATTTTGAAGTTTGTGTGTGTTTGTTCACTGTTTGCAGTGTGTGGTTTGTAAATATATATATTTATTTTGACCCATACCACTTGTTTTGAATATATTGTATTGTATATACAAATACACATTATATATTGTGTTTTGATATGATTTATAAATGTACTGTAATAGAGCAGCTGGGTGTGCAGATACAGATTCCTCTCAGTGTGTATTGGTCAGTGAATACTATCACTAGTTTATGAGTTGTAAAAATCAAATGATCGTGTCATATACTGTAAAAGAGTTACTGGACTGTCTCCCACACCACAGTAGGACAATCTCACTCAGTGCACAGCAAAAGCTTCTCATAATGGCTTATACTCATAATACAAGTCAGAGCTTTATAATAAAAATGTTAAGTGTGTTTTCAATATTGGAGTTTACAGTTGGCTTGGTTTGGTTGGAAGCTCATGTTTTGCCATAGTTAAAATTTAATATTTATACTTCCAATAGCATTAACATACTACACAGGTCATGAGCAAGATTTTTGTCATTTTCATTGTATAAGTGACTAAAGCACTTAATTAAATGTCTTATAACAGAAATGTAAATGTGGTAATTTGATTCTTTTAATAAACCATTTAACTTGGATGGATGCGATGCAGCATGACCACAGTGCACACGTCTGATGTTGCTCACAGGGGTCCATGGGACGCTCAGGGAGTTTGTGTGTTTGCTCAGACTCATGAAAAATTAGAGGGAACGTTGGTGGGGGGTCTGTTACTTGCTTGTCGCAATGGAAAGTTATTACTTTGCCTGGAATATCCCACTGTATGGCATTAATCTTGTCTATCTCCATGCAAACCACTGGGTGATAGAAAGAATGGATGTTTTTCAATGTAGATTTTCTTGCAATAAAAACACCAATACATGTTTAACCTAAATGTCTAATAATATGCCTATAGAGACCAGCATCTGGCTGACCCCCAACAGAAAAGTTGCGTAGGGCCTCTTTATCCAATTAACTATAAAGTGAACCAAATTAATGCAATTAAAGAGAGAGAGACAGAGACAGAGAGAGAGTATAATATAACTAACAAATTACAAAATACATTAAAAAATGACAATTGCATAACAAATTCAATGTTTTTTCCTCAGACAGTGACCTGGCCTTCGGCCGACATCGTGTGAGCAACTCACTGCTGTTATTAAACTATTATCTCTTCAATGCTGTGGAAATCAACTGAGCATGACATCATTATTCCCAACCAATCACAGACCAGGCCTGACCATTAACAGGAAGTAAATCTGCTGTGTGACAACATTTAGGGGAATTACACTGTGGGCATGAGGTGACTTACCTGGTACTTGGACAGTGGTTAATATTTGATGTAGTATAAAACAGAATGTATTTGAAAGTAATTCAGTGATAGGACTTTGATTAAGACGGCTTATTGAAACTTTAAGTGACCCGTTGGATGTGGGGCACAAACATGAAAAGACTCACTTCAGCACTGCGGTTTCAAACTGCTTCACTCAGCTTTCAAGAGTTTAATTACTCAGGGGTTGTGTATTCATCTAAAATTATACCAAAATGCAGTCAAAAAGTATTGTAACAATTGTCTTAATGTGTACTTTGTACTTTGAGTTAAAGTTGAATCTATATTTATAAGGGACTACTTCAAAGACCGCTGGAATATCTCACCTGCTTGTAAATGACTGATACAGGGACATTTAATAGAAGATCACATGACTGTATAAGGCTAAGGACTGGCCACACCAGAACTGAGATGGGAAAAAGGGCTTTTAGCTGTTTTGCTTCACAAAATATTATATATTTACCAATAAAAAATTGATACTTTGGTGTCACAAGTGCAATTTAATAATCTGGTAACAAACATTCATTATCATACCTGCACATATTTTTAATGTTTTAAATGGACTTATGTACTGATTTGTTTTGTTTGTTTATATTTTTCTGTAATGTGAACAGGGCAAAAAGGAGAGTCTAAGTGTTCTCATTGGGTCTTCCTCTTTAAATAAAGATAAATGAAATCAAACATTCAAAAAATAGATGCTTTTATTCAGTACAAATGTTTCATGCTTTCTTGTATTTCACATTTTACAAGTGAAAATATAATACATTGAATATTCAGTAAGTAAAAACTACAGGTGCCAGCATGTCCAAGGATTTAGGATATGCTGCTGCACTGAGAAGTAAAACAGTCTAAATAAGACTAAAACAATAGCTTCAAGCTCAGAGTTGAATCTCATAGGTAGCGTCTGTGTTCACCCTTCTACAACAAATCAATCCTGACATTAAACTGGGAATAAACCAGGACTAGAAGAGAACTAAACCAGGTCTACTTGGGCCTAAATTGGGCCTAACAAGGATAAATATAGGACAAAGGCTTCAGTGTAATTTGTAATAATCAAAACACTAGGGTGAATGTGTACAGAGATTTTTAAAACACCATTTCATGGTGTCACAAGGTGGGCCTGAGTATTTTGAGATTATGTTATGGCAAAAACTCCCGAATTCTAGTGTAATTTGGGTCAGGAAAGATAACCTAAAACTGCCAATCATTTTGACTTATGATGCAGGTTGCATGTATTTATTACAATCATGTTGAAACAAGACTGTATTTTTGCATGCTGTTGTTTCTCTCAAGGGCATCCTGTCCTGTTCTTGTTACTGTGTAAACTTTGATCTGTTGATAAGTGACCAACTACTGTCCTACTTCCTTCCACTTCTTCCCTGTCCTAGTTTACTGCTAATTTATCACTGTGCTCTGTAAATGTACACGCAAAAAGGGATACATCATTTAATGGGAAATAACTTAAATTAGTAATTTTTTGTTTTACATTTCATACTTTTTTTTTCTGGCTGGGTTGATAAGGTTACATTAAAATGACTCTGTGTAACTTTTCTGGTGGGGTGGCGATTGTCTCCATGGAGATATCATTGCCTTGCTTTGGTTGCTGTACAAGACGGCATTACATTTTTATCTATGTATTTTGTTACAGGTGTTTTATTGCTCAAAAATACCTTAAACATGTGAATTCTTATTATGCAAGTGGGGTCTCCTCGCCACAGATCTGACCTGTGACCTAGCCAGGTAGCAGCACTTGCTTGTCTCCATCAAGGGAAATAAGTTTAAGTTTATGCTTTGAAACATTCCAGACAAAGCTATAACATCCACTGAGACAAGCGGTTAGAAGAACCTTCCATCAGAAAAGTTATACAGTTAAAATGTTTAAATATTGTTCACCTTTGTTATTTAAGGCCATGTACGCAATCGTCCCCATGTTTTAGCAACAGCCCCAGAAGCCTACAGATATTTTGT
Organism: Periophthalmus magnuspinnatus; assembly: GCF_009829125.3. NCBI lineage: Eukaryota > Metazoa > Chordata > Actinopteri > Gobiiformes > Gobiidae > Periophthalmus > Periophthalmus magnuspinnatus. The sequence goes on along the minus strand of NC_047135.1, from coordinate 10,589,205 downwards.
ATAAGCAACACTTGAAGTCAAAATGAGTCCATTGTGTGCTCTTTGCATCTAATTATAAAGCGCTTTAATGTCTGATAATCAGGAAGTGTGTGTTAGCATGCTAGTTGTTGTTAGCTTTGCCATGACAGTGAAACTCTGGAGAGTTGAAGAGCACTTACAAACTTGTTGTGGTGAATAATTAAGATACTCAGAGTGCATAAGGTAAGTGAGGAATAGCTTTGGACCACTGCAAACTGTTTAAAACGAACTTGTTCTGCAAAAAATTTAAAATCAGCTACAGTGCCTTTAAATATGTATTTATTTTACCATGTAGCCCTAATAGATTTTTTTTAAGTTGTCATTTTTGAGTGGCAGACTTTTCTCTTCTGTTCTAGGAGTCTGTGTCAGTTCAGCGTGTTTTGTTGCAGTGGTTAGATCATAACGAGTCAAACAGGTTTCAGACCCTGCTGTTACTGAAGGAGCTAAACTCATGTGAGGAGTCTTATCTTTGACCATCTCAAGTAAACATCATGTGCAGAGGAGGATCACAAGTGGAGTTTGATAACTTTATCTAATACTAAAATGTCAAGATAAAAAGTTGCAGTTAATTTGCAAAAACAGATAAACTATTTCTAAATATTAGCTTCCTCGCATTTAGACTGTATGTTTTGACTACATCTCAACTAGTCTTAAGTAAATCCAACTAATATATTGTTTATTTTGCAATGAAAACATAAATGCATGAATAGGTACATGTGGTTAAATGTACCCTTTATTTTACAGGCAAAACAGAACAAGTTCTTATTTACAATGCTGATGCAAAACAAAATGGTGACTTCAAACCAAAATGAACCTTCACCTCTGAATCTGAAGGTGCACTATATGCCTTTTCTGAATGGCCATTTTCATGTTTTCCACAGAATGGCATTAAACAGATCTGGTTCCATGGATACAAGCTGTAGATCAATGAAACCACTCACAATAATAATGCATTTTTTAAGCATTAATACATTTGTAATTGATTAAATGGAAGCAAGATAGGTTTAATATCATAATGTTCATGCACAACAACACCATTTGCCATTGGTCTGCTCTCTGCTCCCTCCCTGCATGAGAATGAATGTGCACATGACATCGCCTTCTCTCAGGTATGTCTTGTGACTACTGCTTGTTTATTTGGCCTACATCTCAAATAGACATCAAGTTTAAGTTTAGTTGCGATGTATAGTGCTTCACAGACTCAAAGATGGTGGACTTGCTTGACATCTTGACAAATGAAATAAAAACACACACACATTTTCTGTGAATTCTGTCTTTTTTTCAGTTTGTTAAGATGACATTATGTATATTTTATATACATATATAGGGTGTAAATATATATATATAGTTTGTGTTAATGATAATTGCAGTTATTTTTATTATGTGTTTTAGCTTTATTGTAAGTTGTTAAACCCAAAAATGTACTGATTTTGAGCTGAGAACAAATTACAACCAGCAGCACTGTATCAGCACATCAGGACAACAAACACTGATCTCTAGTGGCAGCAGTGCATTATCACATAACAAACACTGACCTCTAGTGGCAGCAGTGCATTATCACATAACAAACACTGACCTCTAGTAGCAGCAATGCATTATCATCACACAAGAGGAAGCAATACAGGAACTTTCTTTACATCAAACGAAAGATGAGCTGCCACTGCCAAAATATTACCAAAAATAAAATAAAATAAAATAAAATTCACAAATATCCCAATTGGCATGGGGAGGCACTCACACTTCACAACAAGGTTTCAGGTTTGACTCCCAGACCAGAGTGGGACGATTCAATGTCACATTTAACAGATAATGTGTCAACACTATAACTAACCTTTAAACCTTCCTAAAATAAATGTCATGACATGTTTTTGTTGTTGTTTTTTTTACTGTAAAAAACAACAAAATGAAACCATAGCCTCTGCCAGGGCTGTCCAAATGATGCAACCTTCAGAATAACTTTTGTTGGCCCAAAGGCTTCCAGCTGAATAAGCCCAGATGATTATAAGACGATTATATTCAAAACCTCAAGTAAGGCAAGGCAAGGCAAGTTTATTTGTATAGCGCAATTCGTACACAAGGTAATTCAAAGTGCTTTACAGAATAAGAAAGACATTAAAATCACACAAATCAAAACATAAATAATCACAAATAATCATCATAAAATTACCATTAAAAGAGAAGAGTGCAGAATAAAAACCTTTATAAAAACCTTTGTCCTGAAGTCCTCAGTGTGCGAGATGGTTCATATGGCACTAACATGTCACAGATATACTTTGGACCTAGGCCATGGAGAGACTTATACACAAGCAGAGCTGCTTTAAAGTCTATTCTTTGAGCTACAGGAAGCCAGTGCAGAGACCTGAGCACAGGACTTATGTGCTCGTACTTCCTGGTTCTACTCAGGACCCGAGCAGCAGTGTTCTGGATGTACTGCATCTGTCTTAATGCTTGTTTGGAGAGGTCAGTGAGCAGGCCGTTACAGTAGTCTAACCTACTGGAGACAAATGCATGGATAAGTCTCTCTAAGTCTGGCTTTGACAGTATACCTTTGATTTTTGCATTTTTTTAGGTGGTAAAAAGCTGCAGATGTTATTGATTTGATGTGGCTGTTAAAGTTCAAGTCGATTATAAGTTCGAGTCCATTATTACCCCTAGATTTCTAGCCTGAGTTGAAGGTTTTAGAGAGAGAGACTGGAGGTGACTGCTGACACTTTCTTTATGTTTCTGTGGGTCAAAGATGATGACTTTAGTCTTGTCTGAGTTTAGCAGAAGAAAGTTGTTTTGGATCCACACAGTGATCTGTTGGATGCAGTGGCAGAGTGAATCCACTGGTCCATATTCACCTGCTGCCACTGAGACATAGATCTGAGTGTCATCTGCATAGTTGTGGTAGGACACATTATTGCTGCGTATTAACTGGCCTAACGGCAGCAGCATTGAACAGCAGGGGTCCCAGGATTGAACCCTGGGGCACCCCACAGGTCAGGGGCATTTTATCTGATATACATTTTCCAATTTCAACAAAGTACTCCCTGTTTTCTAAATAGGACTTGAACCAGTTTAGTGCCGTACCAGAGATGCGCACCCAGTCCTCTAGTCTCTGTAAGAGGATCCCATGATCAACAGTGTCAATGGCAGCACTCAGATCTAACAGGATCAAGACTGAGACTTAGCCAGGTTTTCCCAGGAGAACCACCATATTGCAAAGAGAGAAGAAAGACACGTCAAACACCTCAAAAATTCATAGACATAGGCAATACATTTAAACCATTACAGTAGTGGTAAAAGAAGTACTCAAGTTTGGTACTGTAAGTAAAAGTACAGATGCTGGAGCAAAAACAAAGAAAAAAAAAAGTTAAAGTATCACATGAAAAAATTTAAAAATTTATTAAAGTATCCATTTAAAAATGTACTTAAAGAGTAAAACAAATAAAAGGATTCAGTGCATATTTTGAGGTCTTATAAACCTTCAAGCGATTTTGAACAACAGAGAAAATTGAATACATAGCTGATTTTATTTGTATGTTTTTGTTTGCTCAAATTACGAATGTGTTAAAAATAAACAATCAAAAAATGCTTTTACTTTTCAGTTCTGTTCAAAAATGTAGTGAAGTAGAAGTACAGATCTAAAATGTATTTAAGTAAAAGCAAAAAGTATCCACAATTTACAGATACCTAAAAGTTGTACTTTACTACTTTTACTTTGTTACATTCCACCACTGCATCACAGGGACTTACAAAGGTAAATGTTCTGTTTTACTGTGGCTGTGTCAAAGCTATAAATGCCCCCATTTAAATCATCCCCTTTACCGTTAAGTATATTTCCCTCTGGTTCAAATATGTTTCAATATGTAGCCAACAATAAAAACATTTGTACAGCCCTGATCTCTGTTTAACTGTACCCGTTGTGCTTGGGCTTAAAGCCATCGGACGTCTCCACTGGGCCCCTCAGAGTCCTGGGTGTGTCCGTACTGAACATAAGGGTGGGATCTTTGCTCAGATCCTGTCCCCTGTGTCCCCCCCATGCTCCCATGTGCTGTCCCTGGGCAGTCAAGGGTGTCTGCTCTGGCTGAGGGGGATGGATCCTGGGGGAGGGCAGGATGGGGTACTCCTCTGTGTCCTGTTGATGAAGGTGTCTCAGGATACACTTGGACAGATAGTGAGGGTCACCTTCATGTTCATCTGAGAAAACGAGAGATAGTCATTGTTTTGATTGTGACCCCTAGGATTTCTTAAAAAAGGCAGTGCAGTGTGAATGGGGTGAAGAGTGGGGAGAGACATTAAGCAAATTGTTGAAGGAGTGATAGGGTAGGCTATCCTCTAGTGCTGTTTTTTAAATTTTATTTATTTGTTTTTTACACAGATGAAAAAAGATGTCTGCACAGCAGATATGACTTCGTTTTGAAGGATACTGGGATAATTAAAGGGACACTATGTAACTTTTTTGACGAGGGGGTGTATCACGTGTTTGCCTTTATCGAGATGTTATTGTTAAGAATGTTTTATACTATGGCATTAAATGTACCTGTCTTGAATGTATTCAGCCTTGTGGCATCACTCTCTTGTCTCTATGGAGCTAGATATATTTAATGATGGCAGACCCTTCACAATAAAGCATCTTTAAGAGATTAAAGATTTTTACCCCATTTTCTCTTTTTCCTCTCAATAACTTGTCTATGTTGTCTCCTTCTGTAAAGCATTTTGGTATCAGATTGGGTACTGAATATCGAATTAGTGTTTGAAAGTTTAGTATCGAGACAACCCTAGTAAAATCCCCCTCTTGTTTGGTGCTTACCATTGAGCAGGATGAGTGTATATCTGTTCCGACACTCCAGGGAGCGCTCTAGGATGTCTCTGAGCGTCCTGTAGAAGAGGAGTACCTGCTCTCTTCTCTGGGGTTCACCAAATGCCGCGCTTCTGTCCTGGGACATGCTGTGGAGGGTGAGGAGGGGCGTAGCATACTCCAGCACACAGTCATGAGCCTATGGGGCAAAAGAGCATGAATTAACAGACATTATAAGAGGTTTAATAGGTGGCGTTCATGATACAACACATATCCTAAAATTTCTATTGCTGGGTTTCAGATGACGTCACAACATTGTACAGGCCAGTAATATTTTATGCAGATGGAGAATGTTCAAATGAATATTGTTATAATACAGATTTTTTTTTGTAATACAGTGACTTCTTGGATGACTTACTAATAGAAAAGACCAGGTTCAACATTTGTGATTTTATTTTGGATATTTCACAGGAATGTATAATGTAATCAACTGGAAAAATTGCTCTTGACATCACAACATCCAAGAATTGCCATAGTCTAAAACTGAGCCAGAGGACAGATCAGAAGTCTATGGTGCACTTTGCTGTTTAGCTGTCAGATTGCAGATTTGTTGACCTAGTTTATGGTTAATATCTTTGTAATTACAGGGGCTGATCATATGAAACAAAGACTATCACAAAGTTGAACGTCTTCTCTGTTTGAAGTAAAAGGTGATTTTTTTTTTGTTAATAGCTTCAGAAAGAAAGAAAAAAAATCAAATTCTAGAAATCTGAACACAGTTTATTTCATGTTGTGTTAATTTGACAGATTAAATTAAGGCTTGGTCTGTAAAATGTACTATAACCAAACAATATCAGATGTTATATCATGTTTATCAGCAGCATTGGACTAAGAGGCAAAGTAACAAGTAACCCAGGCATTTAGTTTTATTTCATGATTCATTTCAGAATTCAGTTAAATCTAAAAGGGGCAAAAACCTTTCTCATCTTCCCTCAACTCTTCTCAACACCAGAGTTAAACGTGTCAGGTGTAATGTCACTTTTAAACAGCAGATGGTGCTAAACAACTCATTAAAACAGATGTTACATTTATGCAGTGAGCCAGTCATTCCCAACCTAGGTAAAAATCCCACGTATGTGATTAGAAAAGGGCCATAGGAGCAAAAAACACCAATTAAACAGCAATTTAAACCAATCAGTGTGTAGTTAAAACACACAAACAAATAATACAGTTTGTGCAACTATGGAACACTGGGATAACCAGTACATGTATTTGCTCACACATTAATTCAAGTCAGATAATAACCACCAAATGACCTTTGGCCTCTCTGAGTCTCTATGGTTCATTATAATCCACAGGTAGAGGATCGTTAGCACATATTAGCATAAAGAGTCAACTGGGGCTAAGGGTGGGGGAGTATTGAGAAACAGAAACAATGAGGTGTAATTTAAGACCGATAAAACCATATTGTAGCTGTTAAATAAATAAAGGTTGCTATTAGAGAGGAAAAATTACTCCAATTTCCAATAAAACAGAATTAATCGAAATATCTTGGCAGGTAAACAACTCTAGGACAGGTTGACAAAGGCTTACAGATGGTAGTCAAACCATCTCAATTTAAACAAATATCTACCTTAATCTACTTTAACCTTAATGTCCCACAGTATGGAATACAAATCTTTCTTAATTTTATTTGATTTAAAGTGATTTGGTTTTTGATTTTGTGCTTTTTTTTTTTTTTTTTTTTTTTTTTGCACACTTACTCCATTTAGCCTGCTTGTCTCTCCACAGATCTGACCTGTAAATTGACATCAACTGTACTGTCATTTCTCCATGGAAACAGATAATGCCAAAATGTGCAACATTGCATAGAATTAGCAATTCTTCAGATTCATTCTGTTTTAAATTTAGCGAAATTAGCAATTTTTTTAGTCAGAAAGGAGTGTTTGTTTACCTCCTTTACATTTTTAGGCTACTTCCTGTATATTCCTTAAAAGCCTCACATGACGGTGTCGTGACGTGTAGGATGCTTTACAACAAACATGTAAAGCAGGTAAACAAACACTCCTGTCTTACTAAAAAAAATTGCTAATTTCGCTAAGTTTAAAACAGAATGAATCTTTACCAAAGAAGGGTGCAGCGGTACAGGTGAAACTGTAACATCTCCATGGAAACAAGCAGTTGGTGGACTATCCACCAGAAAAGTTAGATAGGCCTCATTTCCACTGGCATGACTCACTGGGGGCCAACTTGGTGCGGAACCATTGGAGGGCAAGACACCCCCATCCAGGGAGTGTTTCCATTACAAACAGCTCAGGCCGGTTTTGAGTGTGACACAGGTCTAACAAGATGCACTCAAAGATGTGCTTTCTGCTGGTCCTCTGAGCTGAGACACGGTGGCACTGTCCAAAGACCTTTCCTGACCAGTGCTTGCAGGTCTGTGGCCATAGATGTTGTCCATCTCCTTGAACCACCTCCAGTCTTGTTTGCCAGCACCGGAGCTGGAGTGGTCCTTAATCTTAATCTTGTAATTTCTTACAATTCACCCTGCACTGCTCCATGCCACTGTACCTGCCAGTGGCCACGGTGGCTGTGGTGGGTGTGGCGGCCGCCATTAGCTACGAAATTGACTGGAAGACCCCTGTCGACCTGGTCCTCCAATGACTGTGTGGGGGCATGACTAGCAACGCCCCCCAAGCTGGTCCCAAGTGTTCCAGACCCCTTTGGTAGGTACCTCCAGTGGAACACCTTGGATCCCCCAAAAGGGGGAGGTACAGATTGTTTTAAGGAGTGGAAACACACAGGTCCCCACCGTACCGGCCCATACTGGCCTGTACCGGCCCTATGGTCTGATGGAAACAAGGCTTTAGTGCACCTTTAACAAACGATTGCCTTGTTATTTTCAAGTTTTTTTATTGCAAATTTAGCAGTGTGTTAGCAAGTTTCTGAGCTTGGATTTCTATTGAGTCTTTACTTCTTCTGAATACAAAACACTTTAATGTGATTTGAGTAAATACAGAGAAACTGCTTTCTCTCCCTGTGTCTTTACTAATGTGATCAACCCTGTGCAGTTTTCAGTGACGATCAGACACCCTCAAACACTGCATTCACTTAAACCTGTTATACCGATCCATGGAATTATACAACAACAGAAAAATACATGACTCAGCATTTGACTCAAGTTTGGTTTTGATTTCTTTTAGATTTCACAAGATTTCACTTCCTCAATGTTTTTTTGGTGAATTGAAACAATGCTGGCATTTGTAGACAATTCTAAAGTTGTAATATTGCTATTTTAGGTGAACTGGTGATTTCTATGTCCCATATAGTAAATGAATTTACAAGTTACAGGTTAGATCTAAAGTATTTTCCTAGTATTTGTTTGCAATAAAAAACTGTAATTGAATGAATGCAAACACTGTGGAACATTCGGGCAAAGCAATAACATCTCAAATCGGTAAAATTGCCCTTCAACTCCTTCTTTACCACAACAGTTTGATACAGCGACCGCATCACTGCAGACGCAGCACCGATCTGCCTGTCAATCTCACGCTCCATCCCTCACTCGTGAACAAGACCCCGAGATACTTGAACTCCTCCACTTGAGGCAGAGCCTCCCCACCCACCCAAAGAGGGCAAGCCACCTTTTTCTGGTCGAGTTAAAGTTAAGTTAAATACTTAATGAACAAATAATTTATTAGGAGTTGGTATTTCTTCAGCAGTTACTGAACTTGAATAATTTTTAATAAACATTGTTCATTAAGAATTAAGTCTGTGTTCATACTTTATATTAAACATGTAGTTTTCAGAAAATCTTGAATATAATATGTTCAAGTGAGTTGTCTAAGCTGTCATATGCACTTTAATACTCACCTGTCCTTTGTGGTTGAAGACTCTGTACACACTGTGCTTGTAAACCCTTCCTCTGACTCCCCCTCGATCCAACTGACTGTTGGGGAGGCTGTCGTAGAAATGAACCCTCTCGTCCTCATTCTCCAGTTTGTGGCTGATGTTTGCATTTATAGGGATCAGTATGAAAAGGCGCTTTGACCCTCGGCTCCACAGGGAGGCACTGCTCTGGTGGGATGCACAGAATGCAGAGATGGCCTCTTCTAGACCTAAAATAACACATGCAACAGTAACATTAGGATCAGGGGATCCAAAACAGTATCAGTTGTAAGATTTTGTACATATAATAACATTTAACACACACACACGCGCGCACACACTCTCATGGGGTCTAAGCACGGACGTCCCGAATCCCCTCAGCCCAGACGCTTCCTCCAGCTCCTCCAGTGGGACTCCAAGGCGTTCCTCCAAGGCGTTCCCACCAAAGCTTTCCCACCAAAGCGTTCCCATCAGAGAATTTTATCATTTAATAGCTACCATGGAGATGATGGAATATTCCACAGTATTGTTTTAAAGGTGTGCATTTATTCATATATGGGTGTTTTTCATTTTTTTAAGGGTCATCTCTCAAGTTTAAAGCCATATTGTCGAACATTCTAAGCAAAACAATAGCATCTCCATGGAGACAAAAAACAAATGAACACTTGATCATCCAAAAGGGATTAAACCATGGTATTCAAAGTACTACTGTGAAAGAGTCTGACAGTAAAACTCTATTATTTTGTATTGTTGTTGTTGTTTGTGTGTGTGTGCATGTGTGTGCATGTGTGTGCGTGTGTGTGCATGTCCATGCACACACACGCAGGCCCATGTGTGTTACTGACGGGGCAGCACCAGTTGGAGGTAGCCCAGATAGAATGACCAGGCCAAACCATGAGCCACATTCATCTGTCTGGTCTCACAAATGTCTGACAGCTCCACCTCAGAGAGGACCTGAACACAGAGAGAACACAATACTGTTTTACCACGCAATTTTGACTGATAGACGGGGATTAACATTAACACCACAGAGCTTGGAATCAAGTGAATGTTTTTGGCTAAATATGCCCAGATGTATTGGTCAAAACAATACATGAAAGTAAGCAAAAGAGCCATAAAACTAAACTATAAAAAACCCAGTTCTAAATTATACTAAGATAGTATTGAAACTACATACTCATTTGAGTATGAATACTACAAAGTCACAGTCTTTGACTGAGTCGCTTTAGAATGACCTTGAGCTGTATCAGAAAAAGTATAAGATCACATAGACTAGTATACACCCATAGACCACTATGGAACCTATGTGGACGACTGAGGGAGTACACAGATATAAAGCCACATGGTAATATAAAAGAAAATGCTATGATACTGAAAATCACATTCAAATATCTAAAAAAAAAATTTTTTATAAATTGCCCGTTTGGAGATATTTTTCATCATCTAAGAAGAATGGCATCATTGCTGTTGTTGTTGTTGTTGTTGTTGTTGTTGTTGTTGTTGTTGTTGTTGTTGTTGTTGTTGTTGTTGTTGTTGTTGTTGTTGTTGTTGTTGTTGTTGTTGTTGTTGTTGTTGTTGTTGTTGTTGTTGTTGTTGTTGTTGTTGTTGTTGTTGTTGTTATTATTATTATTATTATTATTATTATTATTATTATTATTATTATTATTATTATTATTATTATTATTATTATTATTATTTCTGTAGAGACCTAAATGTTAAAAGTCATTACCAGCACTCCCAGACTCCGAAGGGCAGCGTAGAGGACGGGGCAGAGCCAGAGCAGAATCCACAGATGGGGCAGAGGCAGAGGACTCCCCGAGAGTCGCAGCACAACACTGGACAGTACAATGAACAGGAGGGGTCTCATCAACCCACAATCCCAGGGATGGGCCAGGACAGAGTGCCCCCTGTACCTGAGAGCCAAACATTACATGCAGGTTAAACAGGGTGGTGCAGAGAGCAGCGGGTTTATGTATGATTTATAACAAAACATTCCATTTTACTCATGGTTTTCAGCTTTCTGTTACAGGTGACATTTTGTAGACTTTTCACCATTCAAAAGATATAATATGAAATTGTTAATTGCAACGGCAACGGTCCTAATCATTCTGAAACCCATAGATAGACACTGGTTTATACAACAATTTTCTTGTTGTAAATATGAGCCTATTTCCATAAAAAATATATGTTAAATGAAGAGCAAAATAAAAAGTTGTATTCCTGTTGAAAGATGGATTGAATGGGGAGCTTAGACATAATTTATCTCCTATTTATAACTCCAACTTCAGACCTAAATCAAAACAAGGAAAGCAATAGTGATAGTACCCAGTAATGCTAATGGTTGTAAGAGCACCCATTAGGAGCCTGAACAATTATGCAAAATATGACTCAGGCACACTTCACATTTAGTGTAGTTCAATAGACCCAGCTAACAAACATAGCTAACACAAACAGGTGTGATAGTTTCAGTGTAGTTAGTTCCTCCCTCCAGATAAATATAAGACAGTGTCCACCAGCAATCTGACTAGACCTGAAGTGGCTTGGATGAACAAGCAAAACATCAAAAAACTTTTGTCCAGTTGACAGAATTGAATTTCTGTTCAAAGATGGATTGAATGGATCATGCCTGGATGACTGAGGGATTTTGTGTTGGAGAGAGGATTTTCCAAGTGCTTATAATGAAATGGGTGAATAAATAAACACTGTGAGAAAAGGGAACTGAAGCCAAAGGTCAGTGTTTCATTATCAACTTCAACCAATACTGCTGTTGTTTTGTTCTTGGGCAAGACACTTGCCTAGAGTATGTGTGAGCATGTCGAGTGATTTATGCTGGTCTATCAGTCTATCTCAGGGCAGATGTGGCTATAAGTATGCTACTGGTAGAGACTCTTTAAAATAATGTGTGCATATTCAAACCTTTTATTGTTATATAAAGCTAAGTTAGTTCACAAACAAATTATTTAATTTGATTCAAACCTGTTGTTGTGGTTGACCACCTCCTCCAAGAACAGGAAAATCCCATGGACCAAGGGACAGAGTGACAACAGAAGCACCGCCACGCAGACCCAGCCCACGACTGTCTCCTGGAACAAGATGGTCGCCATCACCATGGAGACCACAGCCACGCCCAGAGCGCACCACTTTGGCAGAGGCCCCCGAGGGCTTGGGACCAACTCGGGCTGGGATCTGAGGGACGGCATCTGTCAATCAAAGTAATCAATACAGTAATCAATATGTGCAGAGGAGATGGGGTGATGTACATTTAGGAATCATTCATTCAGCTATTGGACACTTTTTAACACCTGTCACTTTAAAGAGAGGATATTTTACTTCTGTGGGGTATTAACTGCTAACATATAACATAGTTGGATCACAATGTTACCTTTTAATTCTATATTCCTTAAAAACAATGTATTAGTGTGTTTGTAAAGTCACACCCTCTTCAGAGTGCTATCACAACACAATCAGCGTGAATCATGCTAGGGAAACTACTGCACATCACATCAGGTTTGTCGAGTTTTGTATCATGTTTTTATATATGGAGAATTGTTGTGCAGGAGCATGGCTGGACATAGGCTTATGGGCTGAGTATTGGACAGAATCTCACAGCTAACAGTAAAGAGGGTTTGAATAGAGAGATAGCTAAAATACTCAAACATGCATGGATGACATATAAAACCTCTTCAGGCATGTTTTTAATGAGGGGACAACATCATAACATGGTAGACAGCTAAAGAAAAATCGATTTTTCAGAACTAAATTCAGAACTAAACTAGGACCAGAGCTTAACCAGGACTGGAACAGGACCAAACCAAGTCTACATCAGGGCTAAACTGGACTCGGGCCAGGAGTAGGAGTGTTTCCTTGCAGAGAAGAACAGTTCTTCATTTGTTTGTTTTTTATGAATGTTGCTTAATCTGTCTTTGGTATTGATCACATTTATAACTTTCTGTTGGTTCAATCAATGATCCTGTTAAGCCCTTAAAGGCAACTGCTATTGTGATTTTGGGCTTTACAAAAATAAATTAAACTGAATTTTGTTCACTGAAAATTGTAATAAAATTGATTCTGAAAAATGCATGTCTCAACATGAATTATGCATGCACAATTCACTATATGGTTTATTTACTTTCCCTTATATCATATAGCTCACTTCATTTTACATTTTGTAGGCCTACACAAAGTGGACTTTCAAGTTGATGTGGTGTCTTTATTGTCATTTCACACATGACACGTCAGTAGAATAATTTATCTGTGCTATGTTGCAATAATTACCAATGTAATGACTGAAGAGATAGACGGAGGCTGCTGCACCTTTCACTGAATCAAAATGACACATAACCTACACTCCCACTTACCAAATCATGGTTCTACTCAAGGTGAATGCATATGGACAAACTGTGTGTAAATGTAGACTATAGTGTCATCAGTTTTATCACCAGTTTATGACTGCACTGGTGGCACTTTGTCCAGTAAACTCAAATACAAAACGTATTGCACCATCATTTTCTACATCATATTTTTTTTATTCAACCAAAGTAAATGTTTGTATTTTTAGCATTGGTATAATTCCTGATTTCCAGATTTAGGGCAAGAGCAATTCGCCACAAAGAATGGTCCTTATTTGAGTTAAAGATTAAATAAAAACCTATGTAGGATAGATGTCAAACTTTATATTGCTGGCCTTTTACAACTTTATATTGCTTTATATTATTAAACATTAACAACTGCTGAATAATTTCCCCAAAACTGACAAAAGTGACCCCATGCATCTGCACTCCTGGGAAGGACACCCACAGGTGTAGGTGTCTGCATGAATTTCACCAAATCTATTCCCTTGATTTTGAGCTTTCTACACTTGTTTACACTTGTTAGCAGGTTTGGGAAGCTGTGCAGTCAGGCAGTAGCAGCTCATATTTACGCAGTGTACCTGGAACATCAGTGGATACAGGGTGCAGTGTCGATCCTGCATAAACAATTTGGGATCAGGGACTGAAACCAGCTTCAGCTCTGTGCATTAGACTAAACTGTAACCATTTAGACACAGAAACAGGACAGCGCAGTGGCAATAGAGATTGGGATACATTATAATTGGTGTGTAAAACTGGGCCTGCCCAGTGCACACGGCTCCACAAGCACAAAACGAGGGGCTGAAGTTATCCACAATGAGCACATCTTTGAACGTGATTGTGTGCAAACTACCCATGTTTGGAATAGTAGACAAGCGAAGCTAAGGGGAGCAAAGTATGAGTATGAGCCGAGACTCCTCCACTTGTTTAGTGGAGTATGGGTATGAGCTGAGACTCCTTCACCTGTTTAGTGGAGTATGGGTTTGAGCTGAGACTCCTCCACCTGTTTGAGGCTCGGAGCACCGCCTGTGTCCTGCTCAATGAACCCCAGTGAACCCCGCACTCTGCAGGTTTTGTTCAAGGAACAGTCTGGTCACTCTATGAAGAGGAAAAGCCTACTTCATTCAACAGTTTGTGATTGATGCGTACGGGAGGAGAGATGGAGCTAAACTGCAGTGCACATCTGTCTAATACCTTACAAACTTCTGGGACGTAAAATGTCAGCATTTCAAAGTTTCATATCCTTAATGGGCATTTCTGTAAGCTTCAGCTCATCCAAGCGCCAGTCTTTTGCAGTCTGTGTTCATTTTGATTTGGCTTGGAACCCGAAATCATTAAATGTCGACTTTATTTTTGGTTAAATTATGTATTTTTTGGCTACAACTTTATTCTTGTAAAATTGCAACTTTTCTGGTTTCGACTTTATTCTCATTAAATTAACACTTAAATGTCGAAATGTCACTTTATTCTCATAGTGCTGGAATCATGTATTTTATAAGTGACCCTTCTACTTCTCCAAAATCTCCCAAAAAAAACAAAACAAATGAAAGTTGTAAAGCTTGCTCGAGGACAATCAGCTCCATGGAAATAATGACCACAAGACCTATAATTGTATTTAAAATCTGTTTCTGAAACTCTATAAACAGTGGAATTATTAAAACATTTAGCACAATCATGCATCTAAAATGGTCTTTTTGGACTTTAAATAACCTTTTTATGGATATGCTGGTTACCCTCCGCGATGCCTTTGATGATATAATTCTATAGATATAAAGCAGTTTACTCACCTCTGTGGCTTGTTGAAAGTGATTCTCTGATGCACCTCTACTCTTTTTGTCATGTAATCAAGACAAAAGGAGGAGGTTCAAACACGTTCACTTTCATTTTCACTGAACACTTTTAAAGCATTAAACCAAGCCCATTTCCCGAGTATTGCGTAATCTGGAATGTTCCACAGTGTAGTATCATTATCACACACATATAATTGTATAAAGGGAAGAATAGCTGTTCAAATTCCTTCACTCAATCCTGTGACCATTATATTTTAATACATTTTATAATACACTTTGAAAAACCTTAATAAACCATGAATAAAGAGTTCATTCATAAAAATAAATACAATTGTTTTGTATTAAGAGGGCTTTAAGGCTGTCCAATTCATCAGTCATCCCGGTGTGACCCATAGTCCAAGAAACATTCGAATCTGTCAACTGGACAAAAAGTTGTATACATACTGTATATGTTACATCTTTTTGTCCAGTTGACAGATTTGAATTTTTTCTTTTACTATTTGATTAAGGTGTTAGCAGTTACTACACCTGTTAAAAATATTATAAATTGTATGAAGTATTTGTAGGTCTTATGTTTTCATTTTTTTCCATGCTTCTTTGGATGGAGGGAGGTAGTGTGGTGGAAATTTAAGTATATTCATGTTGTGTCTTTAAATGCATTTGATCTCTGTCTGTCAGACCCAGACCAGACATTAACATGTCTGAAGGCTCTGTCTCCATCCCACAAGAAACTCGCTGTTGTTCTACCTGTCTAAGTGTAAAAGTTCATTATCTTATGGGTGTGAAACAAAAGTCACTCTGCTTTGAAGTGTATGTAGCATTGTCATTCTGGTATAAAATAGTCAGAGCTCAAATGCTCAGGGGTTGTTTAGACTGGGACTTAGACTGAGAGGGAGACTGGGAGGGAGGCCAGGAGGGAGGCCGGGAGGCTACCAGTCTTTGGCCAGAGCAGGCCTGGGCTCTGTCCTGTCTGTATCTGCTGTAACAAACAATACATCTTTTTTCTGTATTTCAAACCTCACCGAGCTTAGCAAATAGATTACTGTTCATGTAGAACTGTCATTTTTTCCACAACAATAATGATGTCAGAAGAGTGGGATCCACGAGTGGTCGTCCAGAACACAGTGAAGATGGAATTTTGTCTTCCTTTTGGTTTCTGTCCTGATGCATCGTTTTCTGTCCTGGATCACCACCACTGGATTCGAACAAGGTCTACTCGGTGAGCTTTTCCAATACAGACTTCTTTCCATTTGAAAAGGAAATCTACAAAGACTGGTAAATCAAAGGAGAATGTATTTTGGAAATGCAAAATACTTACCGGTAAACTAAAGATACCCAACAGCCATAGTTCTGATCCTATACCATTTTTGATTAATCTCACAACTTTTCAGTCTTTTTGGCTCCAAAATCTCATGTGTGTACCACCATGCTGCCCTAACATGCTGCTAATACAATCCAAACAACAATGGCCCTCCCCCACTCCTGATTTCCTCACTTTTGGGACATAGATGACAGACCGCTCATCCTTTTAAGCCACCGAAACTAAGATATTGGAAGTTACGAAGCTCCACCTATGACTAAGCTGTGAGACACTGTAAAAGGTGTCGTAACCAGCGGGGCGTAGGGACCAAAGCTGCGAGACTCACGAAATTTTAACAATGTCTTTATTCACAATAAGTGTTCATAGAAACCACAGTTCATTTATCCACAAGGCCGGGGAACGAGGCTGCTTCATAGCATAGTAACATAGTTAATAAATCCAGAGTAGAATAACATAGTTCATAGATCCAGAGTAGAATAACATAGTTCATAAATCCAGAGTAGCTGGGGAGCGTGGGTGCAGGTCCGTGAGCGCGGAGAGACACAAGTGCACGACAATGAAGACACAATACCATACCAGGGCGGAGGTGCGGGTGCTGGGGGAGTCCGGAGCTGGTTCTGGGGCGGAGATCTGGAGCAGAGCAAAAAAGTTCCAATAAGACAAGAGTGTACCAGAAAGGATCAAAGTACTAAGCCATGAGCATAATCACGTGAAACACGCGGACGTTCCGGCCCTGAGTGACTCGTCCGGACCCCTCTTATCCGCGGCAGGTGGCGCTGATTGCGCTGATGGGGAGCAGGTGCGCGTGGGAGGAGTCCGGATTCCGCCCAGCTCCGGAGACAGACAGGTGAGGGAGGGGGAAGACGAGGGCGCAGGGAGAGCAGAACAGGAATCGTGACAGAGTAGAACAGGGATCATGACAAAAGGTGAACGTGTTTTGCTGCACTTTGTTTTATATAATATCTAATATTAGGACCTATTTGATTTTATTCTCCAGAATGAGGTTTAGGGGTCATTACGGTTAACTACCAAACAGTCATGGGTGAAATTCCCCTCTAGTTGTAACTAGCTAGTAAACAGTCAAACGGGTGGAAGTCCCTGCTATTTAGCGAACAGTCACTAATTGAAACTCCTATCTAGGGTTACTAACTGGTAAATTGCAAAAGGGTGAAAGTCCCTGTGTAGTTGAGCGTACGGACAGCTGAACTTTTTTTTTTTTCATGAGGAAGAGTAAATTCAGCAGTCCATCTAGGTTTAAGAATGGAGATGTTATGTAATTGCAAAATGCAGACAAATGTAAATTTACATATGTAAACACTATACCCTAATTCACTCACAATGTTAAGTGTGAAAAAAGAGTAAAGAGAAAAAGAAAAAAAATAGAAAAACAAAACAAAAACTGAAAAAAGAAAAGAAAGAAAATGGTTAAGTACAGAGCCTGACACAAGAAGTCAACAGCATTTGCGTGTCCTTAGACCTGATCAGCCAAACTGTGTGGTGTGAATTATGCAACATCAGAGAACAGCTGACAGCTAAACCATTGTAAACCGTGTCAACAAGAAAATGACAGGATGCAGTTTCAACTGATCCACTCATTTTCTACATTTCTTTGTTTCTTTATATATTTCCTTTTTTTGAAAAATTTTGTATTCATTTAGTTGTTGTTTTTTTTTTTTTGCCTCATCACTGCAATGAGTTTAATGACGAAACATCCAGCTGGTACCATAAAACCCTCCTCAATTGTAATTGAAAAGAAGAAACTGAATTCTTTCACAAATTCCCAAAAATTGTAATGAGCTCTCTTAAAAACAAAATGAAGGCCTAATCAAAGCTAGTAGTGATCACAAATCCAAACTGACTTGACTGACTTGACCATCCTTGACGACTAAGCGCCTGCGATTTCGTTTTTTTTTTTTTTATTACAGGAGATGCATAATTTCTCTTCTTTGTCTTTGCATGTTCCTATGAAATATTCACACAGTAACAACACAACTAACCAATAACTACAAGACCTGTAACCTGACAACATCTGAAGCTAGAGATAAGTTTCCACCTGGATCTGAACCAAAAACACCTCCTGAGCAGAAGGACACACGGTCTTCTCCTGGGCAGGGGACACATGGTCTCCTCCTGGGCAGGGGGACACATGGTCTCCTCCTGGGCAGGGGGACACATGGTCTCCTCCTGGGCAGGGGGACACATGGTCTCCTCCTGGGCAGGGGGACACATGGTCTCCTCCTGGGCAGGGGGACACATGGTCTCCTCCTGGGCAGGGGGACACATGGTCTTCTCCTGAGCAGGAGGACACCTGGTCTTCCCCTGGGCAGAACCAGACCATCTGTTGCAACAGTCACTGGAGGAAAACTTCAAAAAAGTTCAGTTTCAAAAAGTTTCTTGTGACTCAAAAGAACTAAACCTGATCCTTGTGTCCCCAGCCACAGCCCTGAAATCAACACATGGGCTGAAGGACAACTCCAGAGACGAGCTCTGGCCAGAGAGACGCCAAGCTGCGTGCGGACGGAGAGTACAGCCATGTGTGGTCAGAAGGAGGACAAAGGGACAGAGGACAGGTGATGGGAAAGATTTAACTAAACAGCACCACCATCATGTTAAAACAGCATTCATCTTCTGACTACAAATCATAAACAAACTGAACTGAACACAACAATGAACTGTTGTTGTTTGCCTCCATCTCCATCAACAAACTAATGGGACGTTATCTCCATGAGCTGTGTTTTGGATCCACAATAATGAATGTTTCTGTGCATGTTTTTTTTGTGATTGTTTATGAAGTATGATTAATGAATAATCAAAAGGGAGAAAGTGTGATGGAAATTTAAGTATATTCATGTTGTGTCTTTAAATGCATTTGATCTCTGTCTGTTAGACCCAGACCAGACATTAACATGTGTGAAGGCTCTGTCTTCATCCCACAGGAAACTTGTTGTTGTTCTCCCTGTCTAAGTGTAAAAGTTAATTATCTTATGGGTGTGAAACAAAAGTCACTCTGCTTTGAAATGTATGTAGCATTGTCATTCTGATATAAAATAGTCAGAGCTCAGATGCTCAGGGGTTGTTTAGACTGGGACTTAGAACTTGGAGGGAGACTGGGGGAGACGCTGAAAGGCTGCCAGTCTGTGTCCTGTCTGTATCTGCTGTCACAATCAATAAACCTTTTTTCTGTATTTAAAAACTCACCGAGCTTCGCAAATGGATTACTTTTCATCTAGAACTGTAATTTTTCCACAACAGCAGATAAATAAAAAGATAAATAGATAGATAGAGAGACAGATAGAGAGAGATATATACTACTGCTTGTGGTGTATATTAATGCAATATCTGTAAGATATATATATATATATATATATATATATATATATATATATATATATATATATATATATATATATATATATATATATATATATATATATATAAACTTCCAGTAGTAAAAAGTCCCTTACAAAGAGGAACAATAGCCATGTGCTTGGTCAGGTGATATCCGCAGTGGACACGTCAGCTGTAATTATAAATGACAAAAGGAGGTAGGTTTGCTTCATGTTCTACAACTTTTTGTTTTCTACTTTCCTTCACCACTTATGATGTACATTTACCTTGGGTTCTATTCCAGCAAACCAAGTTATAAAGAATCTACATTTAACACCGTGCACTACTTTAAACTTGTATCTCGATGTACTAATGCTAAAGTTAATAACCCGTGAATACCAGTGAAATGCAAACACATAAAATACAAAAGGAGACATTAATGCTAGAGTCAAGGACTGTGAGTTGTACACCACCATGTGCGAGCAAGGCAGACTACAAACTTGATTCAGTTACACCAGTTCTGTCAGGAGGAATGGGCCAAAAATTCCTGCCAACTATTGTGAGAAGCTTGTGGAAGGATATCCAAAACGTTTCCAAGTTTAAAGACAATGGTACCAAATACTAATGAAATTGTCCCTAAAAATCCTTCTCTCATTATTCTGGCATTTAGCAAATAGAAATAATTTCGGTAATCCTAATTGACCTAAAATAGGAAAAGTTTAGTCTGATTTCATGCCAGACAGTGAGAAAAAAAGTAAATATGTCTTTTTTATATATTAGTCCTGTATATTAGTCCTATACTAGTCCTGTAGCAACACTGAGCCTTTGTCGCTTAGAGAGGAGATTGGGTCAAGTACCTCTCTGATGTGCTGTGGTTTGTAAAAAGTACCCAAACAGCAGGAAACCCGGTGCTTGGAAAGTACTGGCACATCATCTTTGCCCACGTGACCCCTTGCCCCTTAGACATTGCCATAGCAACCAATCACCCATATGGCTCCTATAAGTCCTGTTAAGTCCTGGTTCAGTCCTGTTATAGACCTGAGATAGTTCTTGTTTAGGCCTGGCATGTATAGTAGTCCCAGTTTTGTCCTGTTTGAGACTTGATAAAGTCCTGGTTTAGTCCAGATTCATGTTCTTGGTTTAGTCCTGGTTTGAGTTAGTGTTACCTTTGCACACATGGTTTAGCCCTCCCCCTTGTGTTAGACGATATATCGTCTTGGGTTTATGCTATTTGTTTAGTCCTGGTTTACTGTCCCACATCCATTTTAGTTCTACTACAAGTCGAAAGTTTGGACACACCCTCTCATTCAGTGTTGTTTTTTGATGTTTACCACATTCTATATTTTAAAAGTATAAGGGAGACATCAAATATATGGCACAAAATATATGGAATTATGTTGCAATAAAAAAAGGTAAATACAATGAAATCAAACGAAATATATGTTTTTATATTTCAGATTTAAATCCTCAAAGTGTCCACATTTGCTTTGCTGACAGCACTGCAAAATCTTCGCCGATAAGCTTCATGATGAAATTATCTGAAATGGTTTTCACTTCACAGCTGTGGCTTGTCAGGGTCAAAGTACGTCTAGTGTCCAAAGCAGTGATCAAAGAAAAGGGTGGTCATTTAAAAAAATCTAAAATCTAAAAGTTAGTTTGAGCCTATTTTTTGTTTACTACATTACACATGGGTTCATTCATAGTTTTGATGCTTACAGTGTAAATGTAAAAGTAAATGTAAATGTAAGAGAGTGTCCAAACTTTTGACTGGTACTCTCAGTCCTGATTACCTGGTGTGAAAGGTTTGTGAATAACAAATAGATATATTGCATTATGGTAATGAAATTAAGGGTCGATATCCATACCAAAGCTTCATGCATATTTTATTCAAGAGTAAAAAAGTGTATCGTCCCGTGGGGCATGCGTACAGTGTTAGTGACTGGGAGCCAAACGGAAAAACTGCGGGGAAAAACTCAAGTCAATTATAACAAGAAATTTTTTTTTTAAGTGCATATGACAGGCTTTTGACAGGTATCATTTTGTTTGGTGGAATAGTTTCTATGGTAAATATAAATTATAGTTTTAGTTCAGCCAAGTGGCAGTTTGTGAAGAAAAGTTGAAAAATAAAAGTTGAAAAGTACAGAAAGTAGTGCTGGGTTCAAAAAAGCACCCGCCTCTGTCTATCAATTTCCAACCAAAAGTTACAGACAATTTATGTCTATTTCTGATATTTTAAACATTAATTAAACAAAATAAAGGCGTTGTCATCTCTCTGTACCTAATCATGACAATTGTGTAATTTAGACAAGTTAACATTATGGTTGCAGGTAACAGTTAACCGAAAACTGTCAAACTATAGGAAAAAATGAAGCAAGATTTGTTTTAGTAAAATATAAACATCAATATAAATGTGTCATATGCACTTTAAAATTGTACAAAAATGAAATAAATCATGGCACAATTTCTATGGCACAGGGCTTTGAGGAGGGTCTCTCAAAGAAGCACAATATAATGAACCAAAGAGAGCGAGATAGAAAGTGTTACTGGCTTAAGATATCAAGAAAACGTCCATTATATCATAAATATAATTATAATCTCCATGGTAACAAGAGGAACTGTCAGTATACATGGCAACCAATCCAGGATCTTTCAAGTTTTTAACCATGCAAATCATGCTTATGGCTGCCCTCTGCCGTTTACAATATAATATAAGGTCATTCATTAAGATAATTACTGTATATATATTTATAGTTTATCAATATTATTCATATTTTTTTAAAACAATTCATGTACAAAGTAGTAGAGGGAACATTGAAGGGAGGAAAGGGGCAGTAGCATACAGTCAAGTCTATACAGTGTCCAATGATTGAAAGAACACAAAATGAATACAAAAATGTTATGTACAAAATAAATAACTTCATATTGAGCCAAATGAGAGAAAGTAATCCTTACGATAGTAGTGACACACGCAGCACATTTGAACAAACAGAAATTGTCACGTTTTATCAAAGAACTGAAGTCATGCATGCACCGAGGAGTTTTTAAATGCTTTACAAAGACCTTTTTCACTTTCTCAGTCATTTAAATCTAAACTAGAGGATTCCCAGCCGTCATCGTTGTCATGTGAGCGGACAGCGCCACCTATGGGCCCAGAGAAGGATGGGTGCATGGATACAGGCGCGTTGGACTACTGCACGTACTGCATATTTGATAATGTGCAAGGAAAAACTTCATATTTACACTCACACCGACTAAGCAGACTGGTCCAGGGACAGATAAGAGAAAGGTGAGGATTTTGAGTTTTGTTTGATTTGATCTGATTTTTTCTGTTGTTTTGTTGTTTTTTTCTGTTGTTTTGTTTTTGTGTGTAGGCAGCACGGTGGCTGAGTGGCAACACTCATGCCTCACAGCAAGAGGGTTTGGTTCGATCTCCGGGTCGCCCAGGCCTTTCTGTGTGGAGTTTTGCATGTTTCTCCCCGTGTCTGGATGGGTTTCCTCCGGTTTCCCCCATCAACCAAAACATGAACGCCCTTCGAGACAACTGTTGTTGTGATTTTGGGCGTTACAAAAATAAATGAATTGAATTGAATTGTTTGGGCAAATGCACTATAAAATAAAGTAAATGGCTTAGTGGCTTAGTGGTTAAAGCGCTCGCTCTTATACCCAAGGATCAACAGTTCTATCCTGGATCAGACCAGTCCGAACTATTGTGTAGTTGGCAAGACATCTCTCCCACCTTCTCTATGTATGAATGGTGTGTTAATGTTGATTTAGTGAAGCTTGGAGATGTCAATGGTGCTATTTTGTAGCCATATTTCTGTTACTCAGCTCCAGGGCAGCTGTGACTACACTAGCAGCTAACCACTACAGGGTGAATGAACAATGCCCTAGATTTTTACACTGTGATAAACTAGAAAAGTGAAAATCTATGCTAATTTTGTAATCATAAAAACAACTCACTTTCCTCCTGCTAGGTACGCTTGACCAAGATCTTGGAACAGATCTGGATAGAACTATCCAAGTTAAACTCCAGAGAGACTGAAGCATGGGACAAATTTACCCTAGAGCAACTAAGCAGGCCTGGGTTTACAGAAGTACTTTTAAAGCTGGAGTACCTGATTTTCACACCGCAGACGGAGGTAGGTATTTAAATCTAACATGTAAATCTCACAAGCCCTTTGGCACATCATTAATATTTTAGGGGCAGAATTAGAACAGCATTTTCAGCAAAATGGAAGTGGCTGGACCGCCACGCACAGCCAATCAGAGTGCGCTTTTTTCCGGGTTCACAAGGAATAAAATAAAAATGTGCTGCTTTTACAATTTTGAGGGGTAACATAACATTTTTTTCATTTACAAAAACATGTTGTGTACCCCAGCGAAGAGTTTGATTAAATACTAAAATGTAATGGGGAGAGTGTCGGATTCCTTTGAAACACGAATGCACCCTCAATCAGTTTATTCTACCTTAACTTCATATACGGTAGTTTCTTTAACAACCTTTAGCAACCTTCTTTTGTGTGTTGTTTGCGCTCCAAACCAGCACTCAGATGGTAAAATCTTTAATAATAAAGCTATGTTTGTCTCTTGGTGACATATTTAATTAGTTTTCCTTAATATAGAGTTTGCATATGTTAGTTAAAAAGGAAATATTGATGAGTACTACCAATGTTCTGCTCCATATACAATGGCAAAATCCTCCTCTGAGACTGTCCCAGGACCACAACACGTTCAGACCGGTCTAACTGAGTTCTAAACCAAGATTTAAGGGGGTCTAAAGGTGGTCTAAAGAAAATCCACTCATTTCCATGGGTCCAGTGTCTACAAAAACAAAATTCATTGTCCTCCTAGTATAATAAAACTATAGGCTCAGATTCATATTGTCCATATGTCTTGTTTTCCCGCGCTCCAGCGAGAAAAGAAGAAAAAACACACTTTTCCAAATATATATAATATGTATATGTATAACTGCACACACATTTACATGGTTAAGCATTGCACGCACGCAGGCAGAATTATCCACAACCCAAAATATTCCAGTTTTTTCCTGTTTTAGGAACTGTGCAGCCTCCATTTCGACACAACATTCCACCAGACACAGTTTACTCATGCCACAACGTTCCGCATAAACAGGTGAGCCCTCTGTCCTCTGGGATTTGTAGTCCTCTGGGAGTTGTAGTCCATTAGCGTAGCCCGTAGAGAGGTCCATTTGAGCTCACACCTTTTACAATGGGGAGGGCTATATTCTCAAGTGTAGCCTATTAGTATTGTGTTATATGCTTATGTACACTATATATGTGTGTGTATGTGTATCACTGTATATTGCTGTTGTTGTCTGTTCCATTGGGCTCTGCCATGTTCATTCTGCCCATAGACAAGCCCACAGAGTTGACCGCATCTCGTCTTGGGGGCATTCGTTCGTTGATTCGGTCCAGTCCTTTCGCCTCTTCAAAACTGCTGATTCTGTGCTGAGGGGAGAAGCCTCGGATCGCTGGAAAAAACACAAAATTTTGTACAGAATTACAAATATTTTCTGGATAATTTTGTGATTCCAAACTTGTCAAAGCAGGAAATATTCAGGAAGAAACTGAAATTTCCAGAACCACATTTGATTGAAATGTGGAGGAGCATTTAAAGCTTTAGTATGCAGTATTTTTTTGCTAATATATGTATCAAATGTGTTTATTGGGCACAACACCATAGAAACTAACTATATAAATATATATAAAAAAAAAAATATATATATATATATATATATATATATATATATATATATATATATATATAAATAACCTTTTTGACATGGAAAATGTACAATTGAATGTACAATTTTTTGTTCACTTTTTCACATACAAACAATTATTTTAAGTGTATCTTTGGGGCAAATTGTGCAAAATTGTTCAAAATCTGCTGAGTGAAGCTTTAAATGCAGAAAATACAAAAAAATGACAGTATTTTTTCTACAAAGCACAAAGAAGCAGAATCACAGTGACCTAAATAAAATGCAGCAAAATTATTCACCTGCACTGTAAAAAATATGACATTTAACATGGGAAGATCTGAACACATTTGTCAGACATTATAGTTTCCACAGCTTTGTTTTCTAGGTTAAAAAATGAGATTGATTTTAGGGCTAAACTAAATCATTTTTGAGCAATGTAGTAATATATAATTATAGATTCTGTATTACAATTTAAGAGAAATGGCAACAAAGGAACTAAAACAAGAATCAAGTGCATTTCACTGTAATGCAGTTAGCTAATTATAACTGTCCATGGGTTTTTGGGTGACAAAGAATTGGTACCATTGCTATAACAATTCACAATTCAAAACACAATGTTCTATCTTTGGAATGGTCAAAAGTCCTCAAAATGGCAGCCATACCTGAAACTTGAGACTTGATTAAAAAAGAATAAAATGAAAGCTATTTTATACCATAACGTTTGACAGATATATTTCAAATGCCTCAGTGCTCATTACTATTAGAAAAAACCTTTACAAATATTCCCAAACTTGTAATTTAACAACAAATATAATTCAAATGTCCCTTTACATACATGCCACGATCGCCACTGTGTTGGATCTACAGTGGTCTTAAAGGTACAAAAAGAAACGTTATAATTCACCCATAATTTATTTTCATGAACAAATTATGGCTTAGGCCGGAGGAAGCGACAGACAGAAAACTACAGGAAAAGGGACACAGACACTGCAAATGCCATGGACAAAATCTGTTTATGCACAGAACCACATCATCATCTGGATTTTTGAGCTTTTCTGAGTTGTATTTTGACCCAGATGTGCTGCTGTAGCTTGTGCAGAGACAGATTGGTGCATGTGCATTCAGGAAAAACACGACTGACACTGGGTCTAAAGGACTAGAGGGTCCACTGCTCAGGATGACTTGTGTTCAAATGTGCTACAGAAATAGTGTCCAATACAGTGTAGTGAGGTGGTTATATATGAGTATTTATTTTTCTATGGTTAAAGTGAGGACATGTTTAGAGGCACATAAATCCAGTTTGCTCTTATTTAACAGTGCACTACACAACTTTTCTAATGGAGGGTCTGTCATTTGCTTGTCTCCATGGGGATATTACTGCTTTGCCTGAAATGTTGAAGATACAACAGATAAATCCACCAGGCCAAGTTACAAGTCAGATCTGTGGAGAGGGCTACTTCATGCACTGTAAGAATGCATGTTTTTAAGGTAATTTTTAATTTTGAATAAATACAAGATTGGAACATTCAGAGCAAAGCAATAGCATCTCCATGGAGACAAGCAGGTGGTGGACTTCAAGGAAAGTTACATAGTGCACCTTTAAATAATAGTTAAAAAAAACACTAAACCAGTGAAATTACATCAAAATAAAAGTGAAATCAGAACTGCACTCTGCTTTTCTTTTGTGTTTTTGAATAGAACCAGTAGTAAGTCATTATTTTAAGGTTAGCACCCTCCTTTCATCTCTGATACAGTGGCTATACTGTCAATTACTGTCAATTAATGAGTGAATATTTAATCTTCGTTTATAAAATGAAAAAGATAAGAGAGAGAGAGAGTAATGTTTGATGGCTGTAGCATGTTTTGTGTTAGTTTGTGTGGTTAGCAATGTAGCTGTGGTTAGCATGTTAGCATCATAGCTGTGATTAGCATTCTAACTGTGCTTAGTGTGTTAGAATTGTAGCGGTGGTTAGCATTTTGACTGTGGTTAGCGTGTTAGCACTGTAGCGGTGGTTAGCGTGTGGTGGATTGTGGGTAAAAGTCTATGGGCTCATGGTCGACACGTTACCTTCAGCGTCCTTCACTGTCTCGATGGCTTCTATGGCCTCAATGGTGGCTGAGGGATGGAGAGAGAAAGAAAGAAGAGAGAGAGGAGAGAGAGAGAGGTTGAGATAGAGAGAGGAAGATTGAAGAGAAGGGAGAGAGAGAAGAAATATAGAGAAAAGGAGAAAGAGAAGAGGGAACGAGAGAGGGGAAGGGAGAGAGAAGGAAAAAGAAGAGGGATAGAGAAGAGAATAAGAGAAAAGGGATGTAAAGAGAGAGAGAAAGAGAGAAGGGAAGACAAAGAGGGGGGATAAAGCAAGGAGATGAGAGAGAAGGAGGGAGGGAGAAGAGAGGGGGAGAAAGCGAGGGGATGAGAGAAAAAGGGAGAGAGGCAGGGAGAAGAGAGGGGGAGAAAGCAAACCGACGAGAGAGGAAGAGAGGGAGAAGAGAGGGGGCAGAAGAGGGCAGCAGCAAAAGAGGAGGAGAGACAGAATGGGAGAGAGAAAAGTAGAGACAAGGGGTTGAGAAAGAGAGAGTAGGAGGAGAAAAGAGAGTTGGAGGGAGGGGAAAGAAAGAGAAATTGGGAGAGAGGAGAAATAAGGAGATCGAGAAAGGGGGAGAAAGTGAATGAGAGAGGGAGGCAGAGGAAGAGATAGAGAAGGAGGGAGAGAGGGAGAAAAAAGGGGAAAGAGAATGAGAGAAAAGAGGAATACAGACAGAAAGAGAAAATGATAGACAAAAGAGAGACAGATGTGAGAAAGGGAGAGAGGGAGAGAAAAAGATAGAGCAAACAAGAAAAATAGAAGGGGGCAACCACAGAGAGAAAGAGAAGAAGCAAAGAAAAAAGAGTAGGGAGAGGCAGGGAGAGAGAAAGAGAGAGAGAGAGAGAGAGAAAGAGAAAGAGATGGAACGAGAGAGAGGAGCTGAAACATGCTTCTGTAACAGTCTCGGGTCAAAACCAGGGGGCAGTGTGGAGTACTAAACACAACACAACCTCACAGTGAAGGCTGAGCACATTTTAGGATTAGACAAATGGGAAAGTGTAACCCACGACAACAGGGACAAGGTCAAATTTAGGAGGACCTTATGTGACCAGAAGACAGACTCTAATGATTTTAGAACTAATTAAAGATCAATTACCATATTATTATATACAATAATGAAAGTTTCATTGTTTGATTTTGTAACTTTCTCGTGTTAAATAAACTATTTTGTGAAGCTCTGAGAGGCAACTGCTGTTTAGATTTTGAGCTCTACAAAAATAACTTAAATTGAACATGATGAATGAATACAGGTACAATATATGTCACATAGCTGAAATAGCAAATTTTGGACAAGCCTGTTTTCAATTAGGTATTACTTTATATTAATTGCAAAATTTTTATATCAGTGAACATTTAACATGACCTACAGTTAAAATAATCTATAAAATAAATAATTTCATCTAATGGAATCTACAGCTGATTAATAGCCTATTTAAAAAGTCATCCAGAGTTTGCTATGGCATAAGATTATATATATATATATATATATATATATATATATATAGGTTACATAATTATGTCATACGTCATAAAATATGCTAAAGGTCTGAGCAACTTGGTCTTCCTCAAAAGCATGTTTCAGCTTTTTCAAATGAGGCTATGTTCAAAGAAGTTAGCTGAAGTTAGCATTAGCCGGTGTTAGCTTACAATCAGGCTAAATACAGGGTTGTTTGTTAGCAGTTTGGGTTAGTATCTCCAGCGGGTGAGGTGATGCCAACTGGATGGTCCCAGGATTTGGACCAGGACTTGGACCAGGACTTGGACCAGGACTTGGACCAGGACTTGGACCAGGACTTGGACTGTGAACTTACCACTCTGCAGAGTCTGTTTGCCTCCAGATAAAACTCCACTGGGCAGCATTCCAGTCGGGGTTAGACCTTTGAGGGTCAGAACATTCTCACTCTCCTCCCTGAAGAGAGAAATAAAGAGAGATATAAATTAGTATAAATAAATAAATATTCCTATGCAAAAGCAAATTGTTAGTTAATAATATAAAATGGTTTGGTCCTGGTTTGAGCACAGTTTATGCTATGTAGACTGGATTTGGTCCTGTTCCAGTCCTGGTTCAGTCCTGGTCTGGTCCAGGTTTAGTTGCAGTTTATTCCCAATTTTCATGTGTTGAATGTGCGTGTGAACATACTTTAAGACGGCAAAATAGTTCTAAAGCACTTGCAAGTCAACATTTATTGGCTATTAGTGGCAATGTATTATTTTATTGTCCAGAGTCAGGACTAAACACGGGGAATCAGCATTTCACTTTTATGCTGCTAAAACCTGGAACAGTCTTCCTGAAGATGTGAGACAGGCCTTTACTTTGACAATGTTTAAATGCAGGCTCAAAACAGTTCTGTTTAGCTGTGAATACGACTGAAAGGGTTTTATTCTGCACTCTTCTGTGTTAATGTTAATTTTATGGTAATTATTTGTGATTATTTATGTTTTGATTTGTGTGATTTTAATGTCTTTCTTATTCTGTAAAGTACTTTGAATTACTTTGTGTATGAATTGTGCTATACAAATAAAATTGAATTGCCTTACCTATTAGCACAGGGGCTTCTTTTGTGCCTTCTTCTTATGTCAGTTAGAATAATTTCCCTGATTTGATTATTTTCATTATATCTTTTATGCTGATTAAAAACAATAGCTGCAAGCACTGAAGTTAAAATGGTAATTTAGTAAATGAAAAAAATAAGTTTAATGCCATACTGTGGAATATTCCAGGCAAATCAGTAGTCTCCTTGAAGACAAGCAGGTGACTTACCCTCCACCAGAAAAGTTACATAAGGTACCTTTAAGCCTAATGAAAATAATAGAGACAGATATTTGCTAGGGTGTGTCAATAATAGACATTTAGCTTTATTTAGTATTTACTTTCACTTCTCACTTCTCTTTTAAATTGTGTTTGTTGCTAGCCACTGCCGATTCCCTAAAACACGTGAAAATGAGCCTTAACACTTGCCGTAAGACTGAGAACATCTTGGCCATTTTCCCGATTGCTCTGATCTTGTTTTTGATCACCTCTTTCCTGGCGGCCGCTGCACTGGCTGAAAATAACACAGTGAAACACATGTCAATAACATCAGTTGCCTCTGATTATTATAATTTTATAATTTTTAGTTCTTGATGTTTTCTTACCGTCATAAATTTCATCTCCGTCGTTCATAAGCTCATCGTCTGAACAAATACTGAGGACGTTCACCAGCATCTCCGTCACTACAAACACATAAAACATAGAAACTTATTGATACCTTTCAGCTGATGTCGTCAACATTCGCTGAGGTTGTGAAATTAACTTGGGCCATTGCTCTGTCTGAAGCTCTGTTACTCAAGTTAGACTTAAATCTATTTTTACACAATCTCACAAAAAAGAACTGACTAGAACTACAACAGGAGATCTTATTTGTGCTGTAAAACGAGTCCCTCTCACATAACATTACAATCACAAGCTGCTAGTATTAGCCATCAGTTTTGTCAGTTAGTCACTCTCACACTTCTTGTTGAAACCATCAACACTCGTATTGATAACAGGCTCCTGAAAATGTGTTGTTTTAAATCCAATCTATACTTTTTCTTGAGTTTTCAGACTAAAAATGTATCAGGGTGTGTTTGCTAATGTGTACATTTGTGTGACCATGGTAAATGCTGAACCTTCTGTCGCAGACATACATGTAGTACCCCTCAGTGTTACTACACAGTATCAATAGTAGCATATTGATCCTAGCCATATTTTAAACTCAGCAAAGAGGTTTTTGGTTTGATTCTGTATTGCTAGTGCCATTGAGTGACTGTTACCAAAGAGCTGGAGAGAGCTGGGAGGGTTCTGAAGCTGTGCCAAATGATACTAAATAATCATTAATGTACTGCAGTGAACTTTAATCAGAATAACTAGGGTCTGAATGTGTGAAGATGGAATCACCTTGCTGTCAAATGTCTACAGATTAAATCATTCATATAAAGAGATAGGGTCGGAAAGCCTGCAATCACTTCAGTACTGTTAACCCAATACTCACTGTCCATGAGATTTTACAATGACACCTGGTTACAATATGGTTCAGACCTCTAGTTTAGCTGTTGATTCAGTCATCTCTCAAATGTTAATGCTTCTAGATATGTTTAAAATATGCACAAAGAACTGATTCATCATTTGAATTGCAAATGTAGGGCTGTAATCAACTAAAGAATTTCTTGGTGAACTAAGACATCTCCTGCTGTTTGATTATCCACCCATCCATCTTCTGCTTATCCAGAACCAGCTCGCAGGGGCAGCAGTCTAAGCAGGGACTCTCAGACTTCCCTCACCCCAGACACGTCCTCCAGGTCCTCCAGTGGAACCCCAAGGCATACCCAGGTCAGCCCTCGAGGCATCCTGAACAGATGCCCGAGCCACGTCAGCTGGCTCCTCTCGACGTGAAGGAGCAGCAGCTCTACTCCGTGCTTCTCCCGTGTGACTGAGCTCCACACCCTATCTCTAAGGGAGCGCCCAGCCACCCTGTGGAGGAAACCCATTTCGGCCGCTTGTATCCACGATCTTGTCCTTTCGGTCATTACCCAGAGCTCATGACCATAGGTGAGGGTAGGAACGTAGGTAAATCGAGAGCTTTGCCTTTCGGCTTGGCTCCTCCTTTACCACAACAGACCAATAGAGCAGCCGCATCACTGCAGACGCTGCACTGATCCACCTCACGTTCCATCGTTCCCTCACTCGTGAACAAAACCCCGGGATACTTGAACTCCTCCACTTGAGGCAGAAACTCACCACCCTCCTGAAGTTGGTGGATGGGGCTGCTTGATTAGTTGACTAAAAAGGGGCATGGCAAAAGCTCTCAAAACTATTATGTACAGCTCTATGTATATGACCCAAACTGCACCAAGACTACAACTGCACAGGAGTTCATGGAAACCAACTACCGGTATTTATGTAGAAAACCAGTACTAGACAATGTACTAAACAATGTATTTATATAAATACATATTCAACTTGTGAATCATGAGTTTAATTAGCTTTTTTACATACAAATACTAAAAATACTAAATCTTCAGCTAACTCACTCACTTCTCCTTTCAGCTATTGTCCTATATAAATCCTTATAACTTGACTAAGATACCATCGACCGATTAATCGACTAAATCACTATAGGATTACAGGCCTACTGGATATGTTTTAAATTTGCACAATGAACTGATTCTTGATTTGAAAAAAATAATTCCAGATCTAATAAGAACTGCAGAACTCCCCTCTACTTGTCTCTGCTGCATTGGGAGCTTACCCTTCTCCCCGACGAAGGGCAGGGACCAGGTGAAGACGTCCATGAAGTTGGGGAGCCAGTACGGGTGAGGAGAGCAGTTAAACTGACGAATGTTCATCACATTGTTCTCGTACTTCAACACAGCAGCTGAAACACACAACAGGCACTTTATATCAGAAAATACAGAAACACAAACATGATTATATTAGACTGGATTCATCACTGAAGAGAAGTTTCAGGAAACTCTCACTGAAACACAAATTGAGTCTATGAGGCTGAAGCACTAACCACTGTGCGACTGTGCTTGCTTATTACTGCTACTTCCTACTTACATAGTAGTATTTACCTTTGTTGTTGTAGACGTCTAAATAGTTGGGAGCGGAAAAGATTGTGATGAGAGAAGGGAAACCTGTGGTCTGGCTCTTCCTGTACATCCGATATCTGAGGAGAGAGATAGCATTACATCACATAAACTTGGATAAAGTATTGTTATGAAGAAAATATTGTTCTATTCAGTTCATTATATTTTAAGATTTCCTTTGTCTTCAGTTTTGTAAAGGAGAGGGTTTACCCTGCGTCCTGGGCCTCGTGTGCTCTGATAATGGACAGTAGGTTGTTGGTTTGAAGAAATTCACACACGGCCGGATAACTGCCCAGAGAGAGAGAGAAAGTAGTTAAGATACAAGTGAATATCTTCTGTTTGTTTTAAGCGGGCTTTCTTATATTGTTGGTGCATTAGCCACAACAATAAAAGAAAGAAAACAAAGAAAGATGTGAAACAACCCCATTAACTGCTAGATTAATAGAGGTAAATACAAAACTATGGCATATTTTTAAGGTGCGCTATGCAACTTCTGCTTGTCTGCAAATTTCTTTACCCAGAATGTTCCACAGTATTGCCTTAAACTTATTGTCACCAGGTCAAATTAAAGGTAGACAAGCCCTACTTTCAGCATGTAAGACTGCATGTTTTCAAGATATCTTTTAGCAATATAAACACATGCCATTCAGTATCATACATGATAGATTTTTTTAATGACATACTGTGGAACATTCCAGGTAAAGTAATAGCATCCGCATGGTGAGAAGCAAGTAGAGGATCCTCCACCAGAAAAGTTACACAGTGGCCCTTTAAATTACATGCATTCAGGCCTATTATGCCGTATTGCGCGTTTCTCTGCTCAGCACTTCAGGAAATTCTTGCTGGCTTTGAATATCTCCAGTAATAAGCTATGGTATCAGTCTTAAGCAGAGTAAAACTGATACAAATCCCTTGAGGTAACATATTGCTTGTGTCTCACAACTTTAATTACAGTAGTAGTAGTAGCAACAGTGTCCAGCAGGTGGCATAAAAACACCTAATTTGTGTGAATGCAGAGACATGGGGGCTGACCAGGCTGCTTACACTGGTCAGTACACTCTTTCATTTTGATGCAGAAAAGTCCACAAATATCTCAAATTCAAAATCACAAACATATCTGCACATTTTACATTATTTTTTTCCTTTTTGTTTCTCACTGTATCTTCAAATCACTTCATATCACTGGCACTGGTCGTCATGGCAACAGCAGTCCCAGGGGATTGTGGGAGATCGTTTCATGCTCAAAGTGCACTGGGGTGTTGTGTGTGTGTCTGTGTGAAAACTACAGCTTCCTATTCATTGCTATACTCAATCAAGGCTGTTTTTACATTACACATCAATAAAAATCTAAAAATAAATAAAAATAAATAATACAATATAAGTAGTTAGTATTAAGTATCAATACTACTATCAGGAAACACATATAACCAAAGAAGATCTGGTGTAGACCCAGTTTAGCACTTACTTGTATTGACCTGGTTTCGTGTTTTCAGTTTACTGTTCATAAAGTGCATGTATCAAATCAAAAGCAGAGCTGTACTAGGCTTGGTTTATTACTAGTTTAGCCCTGCTTTAGACCTCATCAAGACCAGGTTGAGTATTGGTTTAGACTTTGTTTAGCTCTGATTTAGTCCTGGTGAATACCTTATTAACCTAGTTTAATCCTAGTCTAATCCTGGTTTGGATCTACCATAAATTTTGGACTAGTGCACTTGAAGATAGCCTGTGCCAGGTAAATTTGAAAAGAAAATAAATTTAGTACATATATAAGCCGCACTTCAATATAAGCCACAGGTTTTCATGTTGTAACATGAGATATTTATACAGAAAGGTTTTTTGAGTTTTAATTTAATACACGCTTTTTTCATCAACATGGGATGAACATACCTGCATGTTTAGAAAATAAAACAGTACCAACACAGGCCATCTGCATTTATTTCCTCTGAAAGCTTTTGCCATCTTTTTTACATTGACTCATTAATGCCAAACGTACATGCAGTGGCTCTATTTCCTTCTTTGATGCCAGATTGATTGCCTTTAACTTAAAAGCTGTATCATATGCATTTCTTCATGTGTTTTCCATGATGAGGGTGTGTGCATGATGTGCAAAATGACAGTTCAAGTAATCTTCCCCCATGTCTATCTCACTTTTGCATTTAGAGTGTCCCCCAGTGGCCATTAGCCAGTAAAAACCTATAAATTAGCCGCACCGTTGGATAGGCCGCAAGGTTCAAAGCATGGGAAAAAAGTAGCGGCTTAGCTTAGTCTTGGTTAAGACCTAGTTTAGACCTGGTTCAGACTTGGTTTAATCCAGATTTAGACCTGTTTCAGACCTGCTTTAGTCCTAGTTTTGTACTGGTTTAAACCTAGACTAAACCTAGACCCGGTTTAGTCCCTGTTTAGACCCGATTTAGTCCTTGTTTAGACCTTGTTTAGTCCTAGCTTAGTCCTGGTATAGACCTGGTTCAGATCCGGTTCAGTCCTGGTTCAGTCCTCACTTAGTGCTGGTCTAGTCCTGGTTTATACCTAATTTAACCTTCTGAGACCTGAGCTCTTGCATGACATGTTTTATTAATTTCTCTTTGTTATTTGGGCTGACTGGGATCTCAGGAGTGTAAATACAAAGAATTGTCTTTTTACATTATGTAGTTTCTGAGAAAAAATTATGTAAATCAAATATCCTCATATGTGGACATTTTAATCATTTTGCTAAAACATTTGAATAATGACTTACAAAAAGTATTTATTAAGACCCTGAACACAGCAACATTTGTCCTGAATGTAAAAACAAAATGAGAAACAACAATTGTGCCTCTTGGAACAATGTGTCTCTGTCATGATGTGTGTATATCTGTTCCTGTTGTGCCTCCCTGTGTACTCTCCCCCCTCCCTCACCTGCCTGAACCTGGAGCTGGGCGGAACTCTCGGCCCCTCCCGCGCGCACCTGTGTCCCATCAGGGTAATCATCACCACCTGCCGTGGATAAGAGGAGCTGGGAGAAGTCACTCGGTGCCAGATCATCCACGTGTCAACGTGATGCTCCAGCTTAGCTTTTGCAATTTTGTTACCTGTCTGCCTGTGACTCATTGGATTTTTGCCACCTTCCAGATTCCTGCTCTCGCTCGTTCCTGCTCCTGCCTCTGCTCTCCAGCTCCAGTACAGTCTACCCCTCTGCCTTGCCTCCTGTCCCGTCTTGGTCTTCGGCTTGCTTCCCGTCTCCTGCCCTGCCTCCCGCTCTCTGGATTACTCCTGGTGGGTCTTCCCTGGCCCTGTCCCTGGTCCCGTCATGCTCCGGCCCTGGCTGTCTCCATGCCCGCTCTGGACATCCCTGCTTGGCTTGCCCTGGTCTCGTCCTGATCCTGTCCTTGTTCTGGTCCTGGTTTCCCGTCCCTGCTCTGTACTACTCCCGCCTGGTCTGCCTCCCGCTCCCTTCTCCCCATGTTAAATGAACTATTAAAGACTGAATTTCACCATTTTGTAAATAAACACTGTAAATCTGCCCCGAGTCTGCACGTCTTTGGTCCTCCCAACCCCACCCATTACGACAGTCTAGTGTGAAGAGCTGCTGAAAGGAGCAGGAAGAAAAATTAAAATTAAACATTCTAAACTGTTAAAAAATGAGTATATATATTATATTTGCATTGTTGCTGTTCTTGTATGCTGTTATTCTTTTAAAAATTTGCATTATGGCCTAGACAACCCAAAATGTGTTGTCCACATATGAGGACGCCAGGTCTCAGGAGGTTAAACCTGGTTTAAACTTGGTTTATTCCTGGTTCAGACCTAGTTTAGTCGTGATTAATACATTGTTAAGGTCTGGTTTATTTTGGATCTGTCTCAGACCTGGCTCAGACCTGATTTAGACGTTGTTGAGACAGGATTTAGTTCTGATTTAGACCCTATTTATTCCTGTTTTTGCTGTACTTTACATAAAGCAGTGTTACAGTCTCTAAGAAAAATGAACCAAACAATAAAACAGCTAAAAGCTTTCATGATCTGCGCCTGTCAGAGAGTTGAAGCAGTTTTGTTCAAGCGTGGCTCTATTTTTAGTGCGGTTCACACTGGCCTCAAAAGTGGCCCAGATTTGAGAAGATTCAAGGTATTTGTGGTTTAGTTTTCCAGTTTCACTAAGACAGGTAAATGGGTCTGTACTCAGAAAATATACTTTATTTAGGTGTAAACTTCATTATTTAGTTTTAGTTTATTCTCTTTTTAACAATCCAGGCTTTGTATCTATAAAACATTTTCCAAATTACCAGTCCAATTTAAACAGTTCCATAATTATTTGAGAGAAGAACATGAACTGATAAACTAATAAGAATCAGATGCATTTCAGAACATGTTTGTAGAGTTCTAAACTACAGGGTTAGCAGGCTTTATACACTGCAAGAATATTTTTTTTTATTTGCAAATCACAGTAAAATTGGCTTAATAATTGCAGTTCTTTTTTGTAACATTTTGTAAATGTGAGTTAGCTGGTTCACTTTGAACTGTTTGCCTTGGGTTAAACGTAAAAGGGCCAAAAGTCAGACTTACTGTCACAGGTATTGCAAATAATTCCTGGTTTTGTAACAGAACTATTTAAGGGTTCACTATCGATAAATTATATAATATAGTTCATTAAAACTACAGTACTGGTGAAAAACTACTACAATAAGGTAGACATTTACACAATTACATAATTTATATATTTACTTTTAAACATAACAGTGGGAATGTTTTAGAGATAGTTTAAATAGATGTTGACTAAACCAGTGCAAGTGTGTAATTCCTATTTGCTGCTGCCTCCTATGGGTTACAATTGTTTAAAATGTCATCTCAAAGAATCATAAAATGCCCTTCAGGCTCAAAGAAGAGGGCGACAGTGGGCGACAGTGGCTCAGTGGTTAGAGTGTTGGTCCCCCAACCCGAAGGTCGGAGGATCAAGGACCAAGTTCTGTCGTTGTGTCCTTAGGCAAGACACTTCACCCACATTGCCTAGTATGAAAGTGGTGTGCGCTCGAATGATAGGTGGTGGTTGGATGGGGCCGATGGTGCAGATTGGCAGCCTTGCTTCCATCAGTCTGCCCCAGGGCAGCTGTGGCTACAATAGTAGCTTACCATCACCAAGTGTGGAAATGAATGAATAATGACTATAGTGTAGTGCTTTGAGAGGCTTTGACAAGCCTGTAAAGCGCATTACATGTGAAAAAAGTGTGTCATTGCCAGGCTCATAATGTGCTTAATGTTGTACCTGTAGAAGTATGAGCAGCCTCTGACCGTATTGTGTCCAAAATACTCTTGAGTTTTTTCGTTCCCAAAGTCCTCCAGAGGGTCGGCCCAAAGCAGGTCACACATGGGCCCAAAGGCTGGGGGCTCCTTAAACCGGTCCAACTAAAGCACAAGAATAATGCATTAGTCAAATATAGGTACAAAAATGTTTTCAAATTTTGGGCATTATTCATTCACTGCTTCTGTACCAACTAGTTGTGACAAAAGTATTGAAAAATTGAGGGCACTGACGTCCTTTTTTATCTTGGCGTACGTCATCAGAGGTATATATAATACTCCCAACAATGGAAGCATAGTTGGACTGGGTTGCACTAGATCGGAATGGACAACACTATCACGACGCTGGGAGGGTTCATGTCTCCAGGTGCTGGGTCCCGTATTGATGGTTAATACATTTCTGCTGAGTTAGAACTCATGCCTCTTCTTTTCAACTTTCAGGCTACAATTTATTCTACAACAAAACTCATTTGTGCAAGTATCAATACTGAAAAAACAGTTTAGTATTCCACTGGAACCAGTTCTCATTTCTGGTGCAGAGTCAGAAACAAAAGCCAGCATTTTTGACTGGAAAACAGCAGAACCTGTACCTAAAACTGGTCAGGACTATAACATGTTCACAATCCCCAATCAGGATTATGTATGTAATATGATTTATTTCAGGTTTTGACGAGGACAGCTATGCTATGTTATTTTAAGAATCACAGCATTCAAAGAGCTTTACATCAAGGAACCACTCACTTGCACAGTCATACACCAGTGTATGCAGACACTGGGGGTGAGGTGGGTTAAGTGTCTTGGCCAGAGACAAAGAATCGCACCACCAACCTGTGGGTCTGTGAATGTGACTGATCTACCTTTGGATCAGAGGGTGAGCACTCTACCAACTAAGCTTTGCCACCCAAATACCACTCCATTACTCAATAGTCAAACGGACACGTCACAAGGTGATCAGATTTATTTTGTGCATGTAAATACACTAAAATCACATGTAATTATTATCTGATTTGTTTAGTTACCAGACTTTTACTGGCCATGTAAATGTGTTAAAATCCAAGTCCAGTCCCATTTGTCACATTAAAACTGTTGGAGATATAAAAATGTAATGTACCAAATGCTCTCCTTTTCTCCCTCTCATGAAGCGTAGAGTACAAACGAACAGCAGAGACAAACACAAACAGAGCTGTCAGCCGAGCAGAGCGTCTCCACGGCAACAGAGCCGGCTGTCACGTGACCACTGTCACCTTGGAAACGCTGCCTCGGACCAGGAAGTGACTGTCACCGCCTCCATCACGGCTCAGTCCGGGTGTGAACCGCAGCAGTGCTCAGAGACAGCATGGATTTGTAGAGTACTTTACTGCTATTTCTGTTATTACCAATATTATTATTATTACTACTACTACTAGAACTATGAATGGCTACTACTACAACAACAAAAACACTACTACTGCTACTACTACTACTACCAATACTACTACTACTACTACTGCTACAGCTGGTCACTTTTGTCAGTGTACCCCAGGGCAGAGGTAACTATAGAAAAAGCTGACCACCACCAAGTCTGGGACGAATGAAAAATGCAGAGGCCTGTCACACGTGTAAAGTGCAATGCAAATGGAATGAGCATTCACTACACTATTATCACTACTGTGACTAAAAGGCTTACTACTCCAACGATTTTTGTTACAAGGCAGATAACTACTTTTACCTTTATCTAGACTACACAATAATCACATTACTGTATAGACCCTTAAAATGCTATGTAATCAGAACATGCTATGTAAAATGCTATGTAATCTATTAAATCACATTATAGACACATAATTTAAATGCATTTCTTTACACACTTTTAAAGGATTAGTGCTAGATAGTCAGGTCTGGAAAGACGGAAGTGATCACGTAGCTCTGGTTGCCATGGTAAAGTGTTAGCTTCTGTTGCTATGAACAGGCCTAAAATGTTATATTTTTGACTGTGGGCTAGTGGGTGAAAAATGTGTTTTTTAAAGTTACATCTGCTACCCTCAGTTTTACCATAATCTTGTTCCTAACCTTAACCAAGTCAAACTTAACAAACCTAACTAAACCTTAACCACTTGCCAAAAGCTAACCTTAACCCTAACCCATTTCCTAACTTAAAAAATAACCCTGTTCCTAAACTTCATCACGTCGAATGATCACTTGCAACAGCGCGTCACTGTGGACCCCACATTCCCGTCCCCCCTGATGCTCTATGCTACAGTCATATACTGTTCACATGTAGTTTGTGTCTAGTTTTACCTTCTTGATGTCGTCCAGTGTGTGTATTTCAGGGGAGAGTCCTCCATGAACGCACAGAAATTGTTGGTTCATGAGAGCAG
Organism: Periophthalmus magnuspinnatus; assembly: GCF_009829125.3. Lineage (NCBI taxonomy): Eukaryota > Metazoa > Chordata > Actinopteri > Gobiiformes > Gobiidae > Periophthalmus > Periophthalmus magnuspinnatus. The sequence continues at coordinate 10,548,688 of NC_047135.1, read as the reverse complement.
CGAGGGGCAGGCAGTCAAAGGCCTCCATACATGAGTCGTACACCTGCTCCGAATACTTGATCTTACCTGGACACAATCAGGACACAGACACAAAGGGTTAGTCTGCAATCATACAAGCAAAACTAGAACTTACAGTCTCTTGTTCAAATAAAGAAGAAATGGCAGTCATTCAGGGTGAATAATTTCTCTCACCTCTGATTAATAGCTTTTGCAGCTTCACTAGAACTCTTTAGCAGGTTCAACGCTTTGTTTTGTCCTGTTAATTTCTCAGATACAGAACAGACAATGTATTTCTGCATGAATTAATCCCATGCTCCTTGCCTGGCAAATCCTTGATGATATCTCTCTGCATTTTCTATACAGAGGGATATCAATCTGGTCACCACTCCCTCTGTCACATCTCAAGTCAGATTAGTTAATTTCAGTAACGTATATGAAACGAAGGAGCTCATTGGTCATCTATAATTTTGAATAAAAAATAATTCATCTCACCTCACATTAATGCTTCACTCACTGATTCTGCAGAATGTCTTCCAGTTCCCTGTGATATTTTTTATTAAATTAGTTTTGATTCAGACAGACCATGACAGATTAATCCACCTGTCAATCACCGCCATTTGAACCGGGGGAGATTCACCAGTGACCAGAAACACATTAACTATTGAAGAAGTGTATATGCTGGATCCCATTGAACTTTTCACCGTTCAAAAGATCGAGAAAATATTCTGAAATAAAATGTTAATTGCTATGGCAATTTTTCACTTTGAAACCCAAGGATTGAACAGATTAGCTTGTTTCTCCATTAAGCCTGGCCTATGCCTACTGTACCAGATCATTATAAAGCAGTGCTGTACAGTGGGGCTTGTTTACTCTGCTTGTGTTACTCATTATGGCTAATCCAGGTGTCGTCAGCTCTTTCCACTTGCTCCTGAAACATTTATGAAGCGCCTCAAAGTCACACACAGCAGATGGTAAATGAGGCCGACCACTATTCGCACCAGTGCCGGGGGAAATCAACTTCCTGGTCCCTGGCCAATCAGACGCAGAAGAGCTAGTCCCTAAGCCAATCATTACAAGCCAAATTAATGTGCTACTAATCAACGAGAAGCAGAGAGAGAGAGAGAGAGAGAGAGAGAGAGAGTGTTGAGGGGGTTTGACTTTGCAGATGGTAATGACATAACCTGGTTTATGGAGGAGTTACTATAATGTAGAGGGCCTAGGCTTTCAACTGGTGGGCCAAGTGGGTCAGAAGAAGCATGTTTCAAAGTGTGGACTAGATCTGCAGAATATATCACATCAAGTAAAAAAACAAAAACAAAAGAGTTGGCACAATTATCCAATCACAAATACTGCAGTTATTTAGATGATGTCCTCTGCAATGTCCTCTTTTCTCTATGAAAAAAATGTTGCTGTACCTGTTGCAGTATAAATGTCACATACTGCCTATATTTAATCTTTAACAAGTATTTTTTGACCAGTGTTGTGTTTTTTTTATTTATTTTATAATCATACAATGAGCAACAAAGTCTAATTTTACTATGCCAATATAGTCCATGTTAATTTTAGACTATGGGGCAGAATTTTAGTCTATGGGAGCCACCGTAGTCTCATGTATTAATGAGTAGTTAAGACTTATAAACGTGATCTGACATGCATGTGATTCCTGTATTAGTTTATAAATTCATAGTTCAATGTGCAAAAATCAAACTGTTTTGTTGTGGTGAACATGTACATATACGTATATTATTGTAAGTGCCACACTTTCAAGACAAAATTTGAGCAAAATTTGAACACTGGGTTAATTGAAAATAAAATACAATTTTAAAAACTCAAAATGCTGCAAAAAGAGATGATTAAAATTAAAAATGATTAAAAATAGAAATGTTATGTTTACTTTACCTTATGAACCAGACACACTGTCTTCTAGAATGAACTGAATTACAATCTTACAAATAGCAGTATATCTTTGCACCTTTGAAGGTAATTTTAGTCCATTTGTCTGAAACTTAAATTTTAACAACTATATTTTAATGGTTCCATATTATGCTATTTTCTGATCTATGTTATTATGTTGTTTCCTCATCTAAAATATACCTGAGGTTTTGTTTCATTCATACATGTTTAACACATAAATCCTGCTCGTTCCACCATGTGATGTTATGTAGTGATACAGGAAGTGTTCCACTGGGTTTTGAAACTCCATACACCTTCACCATTTGGAAAACGTCATCCCTTGAACTGCCAATCTCTACTGAACAAAAGGTAAAAGTTAGATGTTAATTTGAAATCTACAGCTTCATGAGATTACAAGGTGGAAAAGAACATTTTGAGTTTTGGAGATACAGATAGACTAATCATAAAAGGTTTCTCAAACATGTGTGAATGAAACATAATTCAAATCTAGGTATTTTTCTGAAGAGGTAACAACATTATAACATGGCTAAATGTCAGTTTTGCTCAATATTGAACCTTTATGACAAATTTCTATGGGATAGTCTAAATATGTTCTGATTATTGTCCACGTCCACTAATAAAACTAGTTGAAAACAGACCTCAACAGAGTAGTGTCCCTGTTGAGACACTACAAGGAAATAGAAAGTTAAAACCATATTCAATGCCATATCGGCAAAAACTGATAAATAGGATGTGCATATGCGACCTTGACTGTTGACTTTTACTCTTGGGATTATTGTCAGGTCTGTGTTCTGTTGTTCCTGTGTATGTTCATTACAAAAGAAACGAAACTTAATAAAGATCTTGGGAAAAAAGCATACTTCAAAACATTTTCAGTGGAGATGGATATGTTTTATGGCATACTGTGGAATATTATAGCGTGTCTGCTTCCTGCTTCTGAAGAGTGCAGACACAAACCTTGCTTGTTCCTGCTGCTTCCTCCTTACTTTGCTTTTTTAATCATTTTACCTCTTCCATCGCTGGGAGATTTGTTTAGTTATGATTTTCTCTTAAGTAAACCAAGATTTTTAAACCATTTTTATATTTTTAACAAAATTTTTGACGAGCCACCAACATGTCCGGAGGAAGAAACAAAAGAAATTCTTTCTGTGAACGCTGTCGGAACTATCAACAACAAATTATTGAGCTACAAGCACAGATATTTGTTTTAGAATCTGAAAAAGGACTTCACCGAACCCTCCCTGTGACTTCCAGCGGTAAGCAGCCTACAGTTACTTTCAGAGAAGAGAGTGAAAAAACTGTTACTTTCAACTTAAACCTGAGTGATACGGTGTCTTTTCCAAAACTTTGTAAAGACAAGAATTTCAAGCCAACGCAACAAGTGATAAGAGACAATGCTAATATAGTTACATCACCCAAAATACAGCTGACAAACAGATTTTTACCACTGTCACAGACTGATGTTGATGTTAATATACAAACGGAAAATGGATTTTTGTCACAAAACAAGAGCAATGAAGTTGGCAAAAGAGCGGCGGCAGACAGGCGGTCTGTGCCAAACGTCAAGGTCAGAGATACGCTGCTGCTAGGAGACGGTGCTATCAGAGATGTGACTCACAGAGGAATCCAAACTTGCTCGTATCCCAGTCACACTGTCTCTGAGATTACAAAACTCCTCCCAAAAGTTTTGTCAACATACCAAGGAGCTAAACAGCTGATTGTGCATGTGGGTGCAGTTGACACCAGAATGAATCAGAAAAAATCTTGAAAAAGCATTTCATTGAATTATTTGAGGAGCTTGATAAAGTGGAGGTTAAGACTTTCATCAGTGGACCTCTTCCTACCATAGACAGAAGGAAGATGAACAAATTTCAGCTGCTTCAGCTGAACACATGGCTGTTCAACAAATGTGCAGCCAGAGGACTGCACTACATTGAGAACTTTGATCTATTCTGGAAACAAGAGGACCTGTTCAAGGGAAATGGCCCGCACCTGAGCAGAGGTGGAGTGAGAGTGTTGACGGATAACCTCCTCCACGCTCTGAGAAACCGGCCTGGACAGGGTCCTGGGCCAGTGAGAGAAAAGAGGAATGAGAGAAGCATCCTTGCTTCGCCAGCCAGAGACCAAGCCAATGTGTCAGCACCAGCAGCAGCACCACAACTACAACCACCACCTCCTCCAGCGAAGGACTCACGACCAGCAGCACAACCATCTCCCCCAGCAAAGGATTCAAAAGTGAAGGATGCATCTCCTGCGTCACTTCCCTCAGGGCCCACATCACAGGCCTTGAACCTGTCTGTGACAGCCCCAGCAGAGGTTTCAGTCGCAGCAGCACCCACATCACCTCCCCTGCCCACAGACCAGCCCTGGGTCCCCTTCGCTACATCTACTCCCTCTAGGGACTCCTCACTCTCCTTTTCCTCCCCACCTTCAGATGGCCCTTCCCGACCATCTAGAAAGTCTCATCAGATCAGGAATTAAGATGGGTCCCCTCACACCTAATATAGAGCGATCGAGAGTTCTGGCATCAACTATGCTGAACTCTTCCCCGTACCCACCTATCCAACAATTTCGTCTTTCACCCAAACTCCCCCCTGCTCCGCCTCCTCGGCCCTCACCTGGTCCCTCACCCCCTCCCCCCTTCCCCCCTGCTCTCTCACGTGGTCCCTCACCCAAACTCCCCCCTCCTCGCCCTTCCCTGCCTTCCCCCAGAACTGTTATCAACAAGAGCTAGGACACACAGATGGAGCTATATCTACAGTTACAACACGTAGACTGATTAACAGAAGGACAGTTAAACTGTCCAATCAGAGACATTTAGTTTACATTCCCTGTAAGATGATAACATCCAGTCCTACTGAAACTAATCTGAAACTTGCTGTGCTCAATGTCAGATCTTTATGTAACAAGTCCTTTTTAATTAATGATTTTATTTCTTCTTTTAGTCTTGACATTATGTTTTTAACCGAAACATGGCTTGACAAAAACACAGGTAATGCAGTTCTAGTGGAATCAACTCCACCCAACTTCAAATTTGAATCTGAAACACAAGTAAACAAAAAGGGTGGAGGTGTGTGTGCATTTTTTTTTAGAGATAATTTAGTTACTCACAGATTGTCATTTGGGGTGTTTTCATCTTTTGAGTATGTTTCATTTAAAATGGAGCTAAAACAATCCCCCTCCATACTCTACTTAGTCATATACAAACTGTCTGAGTTTTATTGATGATTTTACTGAGATGGTTTCAGTCGTATGCACAGACTTTGATGGTTTAGTCATTACAGGTGATTTTAATGTACATGTGGATAATGTGTTTGACAGAAACGCTAAAGGGCTCAGTTCTGTCCTTGAAACCTTTGGTCTGACTCAGCATGTCAGTGCCCCAATGAAGGTTAAAATGGTTAAAGATAAGCAGAAAGCGCCATGGAGGAATGATGACTTGGTCAGGACACAGAAAAGGGAGTGCCGGAGGGCCGAGTCAAAGCTCCAGATTCATTATGAGATTACAGAGAAAAGATGTATATGTACAACCACAGTTTATGTAGAACAAGGCAAAGGTATTTTTCTGACATTATTGGAAGTTGTAGTAACAACTCTCATGTCCTGTTTGCAACGGTAAACAGATTAACAAACCCCCCAGCTCCACTGCCGTTAGAACTAATTTCCACTATCCACTATCTAAGTGCAATGAGTTTGCAGTATTCTTTAATGACAAGGTTCAGGGCATTAAAAATGCCATAAATTCCACAACGCAAATAACAACCCAGCACCCACCTAGACACTTAGAGCTGACTCACTTTGCACCTGTAACTGACAAAACTGTCCAAGAGATTGTCACCAGTCTGAGTTCATCTACATGCTGCCTCAATATGTTACCCACTAAATTTCTAAAGTCTGTGCTCAACAGTTTGCTATCACCACTCACTCACATAGTTAGTATGTCACTTCAATCTGGAACATTCCTAAGCGCTTTGAAAACTGCGGTTATCAAGCCTCTCCTAAAGAAGAGCAGTCTTGATGCCACAATATTGAACAATTATCGACCGTTCTCAAATCTGACTTTTTTAGGCAAAGTCCTCGAAAAAGTTGTTTACCAACAACTTATTAACTTCCTCGAAATGAACAACTCCTTTGATGTCTTCCAATCAGGTTTTAGACCCCACCACAGCACTGACACTGCTCTTATCAAGGTGACAAATGACATCCGCCTGAACACTGATGCAGGCAAAGTCTCAGTCTTGATCCTGTTAGATCTGAGTGCTGCCTTTGACACTGTGGATCATGGGATCCTCTTACAGAGACTAGGGGACTGGGTGGGCATCTCTGGTACTGCACTAAACTGGTTCAAGTCCTATTTAGAAAACAGGGAGTACTTTGTTGAAACTGGAAAATGTATATCAGATAAAATGTCCCTGACCTGTGGGGTACCCCAGGGTTCAATCCTGTGGCCCCTGCTGTTCAATCTCTACATGCTGCCGTTAGGCCAGTTAATACGCAGCAATAATGTGTCTTACCACAACTATGCAGATGACACTCAGATCTATATCTCACTGGCAGCAGGTGAATATGGACCAGTGGATTCACTCTGCCACTGCATTGAGCAGATCAGTGTGTGGATGCAAAACAACTTTCTTCTGCTAAACTCAGACAAGACTGAAGTCATCATCTTTGGCCCACAGAAACATAGAGAAAATGTCAGCAGTCACCTCCAGTCCAAGCGAGCCTTAACACAGCTGCAGTACATCCAGAACGCTGCTGCTCAGGTCCTGACTAGAACCAGGAAGTACGAGCACATAAGTCCTGTGCTCAGGTCTCTGCACTGGCTTCCTGTAGCTCAAAGAATAGACTTTAAAGCAGCTCTGCTTGTGTATAAGTCTCTCCATGGCCTAGGTCCAAAGTATATCTGTGACATGTTAGTGCCATATGAACCATTTCGCAATTTGAGGACTTCAGGGACCGGCCTCCTGCTGGTGCCCAGAGTCAGGACTAAGCATGGGGAATCAGCGTTTCAGTTTTATGCAGCTAAAACTTGGAACAGTCTTCCTGAAGATGTGAGACAGGCCTCTACTTTGACAATATTTAAATCCAGGCTCAAAACAGTTCTGTTTAGCTGTGCATACGACTGAAAGGTTTTTATTCTGCACTCTTCTCCTTTAATGGTAATTTTATGATGACAAAAGAAACATGGACTGATGGACTTTTATTAGACATAGTAAAGTGACAGGAAAGTATTTGAGAAGTGACAGGAAAGTTTTTTGTAAAGTAATGGGAAAGTTCTTAAACTGAGCAAGACAGTGTTTAAAGAGTGTGAGAGAGAGTTTTTACAGGGTGCAAACGAGTGGGTGAGAGAGTTGCAGATTGGGTGATTATTTATGTTTTGATTTGTGTGATTGTAATGTCTTTCTTATTCTGTAAAGCACTTTGAATTACCTTGTGTACGAATTGTGCTATACAAATAAACTTGCCTTGCCTTGCCTAAAGGAATAACATTTCCATGGAAACAAGCAGGTGGATGTCTTCCTCCAAGCCAAATGAGAGTCAAGTTTGTGGAGGTGCAAGCCTGCTCACAGCAAGGAAACATTTTTTCGATGTTTTCAGTGTGACAAAAACATCCATAACGAAAACAATATGCTTTTATTTAAGCCTATTTTTAGGTAAAAAATGTTACATACTATGACTTTGATTGATTGTGGTTATAGATGTCTATTTATTATATTAGCTTCTGCTTGGCACTTTATAAGTAAGCAGTGAATGAAGTACAAGTACTCACATTCTTGTTTGAAGGTGAAGTATTCGGTCAGGTGTCTACATTCATGGTTCCCTCTCAGAAGAAACAGCGTCTTTGGGTAGAGGATTTTCAGAGCCCACAGATACAGCACGCACTGAAAGGGTCAAACAGGAGGAAAGATGTTACAAAAACAACATCAGATTCATAACTATAGATCCTCATACTCATACCAATATGGGTTAAAATGACTCAAATTCAGAATGTTTGATTATTGATTTAACTGATAAGGATTAATTAAGTGTTTTAACTAATTTCCAAAAATTAATTCTCAAGTTTGAAATTTCAACTGGAATTTTGCAAAGCGCTTGAATAACAAAAAATACATGTATTCAAATATATTTGGTACAATATAAGAAAAAAATATAAATCATAGGAACACTTTCCCTAGTGTCATGTCAAATTAATCAATCGATCCAGCTTTCTTTATAAAGCACTTAACAAGAGCAGCAGCCAACAACTGTGCGTCAGCAGGGCCGCAAAGTCATTTTCATACAATAAATCTGTGGCTCGCTAGCATGATGAGCAGCTATCCATCGGAAGTGCTGACAGCTGCACGGTTCTTTGTTGTGATGATGTTTACAGCAAGATCAGTTCCCATTGGGTACTGCAGTTTTCTAAAGCAGAAGTCAGTGGACTTGTTTCGTCTATTAATTATTTTCAGATGAACAATGCAATTTAACATGTGCAAATTATAACATAATGATTCTTGTGTGTCATAGATTATAAACTACATAGCAGACATAAGCACAATAGGTCTTCATGAATAAAACTTAGCAACCAAAAACTAGTAGTAACTAGTTTAAATGTGGCTCATAATTCCAATAAATGAAAATCTGCTGCTTGTTACAGTGAGTGAGTTCTGCAGTTTTGAACAGGAAGTCCTATCTCTACTACTGAGCTGTTTAAGATAAAAAATTTTGTTTATAATGGACGACATGTAAAACAACAATCTACTGTGATAAAGTATAATTAAATATAATACAAATGCATAATATGCCTTTATTAAGGACTGGAACACAGTTTGAGGTATTATGAGATTGTTTTGAGATCATCAATTGAGTTAAACTGACTCCTGACTCCTGACCTCTTCTGCAAAATCAAATCCAACAAGATGACCACAACATTTCCTACCCCGTCAGTAATTTTATGTTGGGTCCATCAATTTCAACTGTTCCATTTAACCAGCCAGCCCTGTAATCAAAGCTTTATATTCCCTCTGTATCTCCATGCACATTTGCTCTCCTACATATTTCAGCTCCTCCTACATCTTCAATCAGACCTGACCTTGACTCTGGCTCTGTCCTCTGCGTCCTATAGAGACACTAAATCTAAATAATGAACCGTCATACCACTGCTTTGTACATTACATCACTTGTTTCTCAACCAGGGGTACGTGGGCACTTGAAATTACTGTAGTTCATATTTTGAAAAATTTAGGTTTATTTGGATATCAATATCATAAAAACAGAAATATAATGATAACTAATAACATATTTGTTCTAGATTCACAAAATTCACTAGGTTTGCTAAAAAGATTTGCCCATTACCTGAGCTAGGGGATATTCTGAGTTTTAGAGAAACTAACTTAGGGGGTACTCAAGACAACAAAAGGTTGGGAACTTTTGAATTGGTTTTGTATCTGGTCATTTCAAAAGCAGGGGGATCTGGAGTCTGCCCAGGAAATTCTTGCACAAAACAGGCAACTTCCTGTAATAGGGGGTAAATAAGATCAACAAATAAAAGTTTACAATGGTTAAATACAGCCTTACACCCCGAGGCATTCTCAGGCCTATGTTCAGGAGAAACATAGTCCCTCCAGCATGTCCTCAGGGCCTCCTCTCGATGGGACATGCCCGGAAAACCTCCCTAGAGAGGCGTCCAAGAGGCATCCTGACCAGATGCCCGAGCCAACTCAGATGGCTCCTCTCCACATGGAGGAGCAGTGGCTCTACTCCGAGCTCCTCCTGTGTGACCGAGCTCCTCACCCTATCCCTAAGGCTGCGCCCGGCCACCCTACAGAGGAAACCCATTTCAGCCATTTGTATCCATGATCTTGTCCTTTTGGTCATTACCCAGAGCTCATGACCATAGGTGAGGGTAGGAACATAGACTGACCAATAAATTGAGAGCTTTGCCTTTCGGCTTAGCTCCTTCTTTACCACAACAGACCGATGCAGTGACGGCATCACTGCAGACGCTGCACCAATTCGCATGTCAATCTCATGCTCCATCCTTCCCTCACTCGAGAATATATATTCTATACAGAAAAAATATTGGTTCCAAATATTGACAAAATTTTCGATATTGTTTCGATAACAATATCTGAGGACCCCCCTCTGATATCACCAATAACGTATAACCCACCCCTAATATATATGTGGCTGAAGCACTGTCATTCAGAACTGTCGGCTGTGAAGGCATTGGTAGTACCAGACCACTACAATTTAGACCATTGTTTCTAGTGTTTGTAGCTTCTTCACATCACAAGGCTGTGTCCTTAAAGTGTCTAATAGACTCTGTACTCATTCAAGTGCAATAGGCTTCGATTTTAGCCATCACAAGGCACAGCTTTGAGCATATGCAGAGTAAAACATTAGAGTTGTGTAATGTTGTATTCACTGACCTCGATGCTGAAGTAGCCCCGGTCCACGTAGTCACCCAAAAACAGGTACCGCGTGTTAGCAGGAGACCCGCCCACCTCAAACAGCTTCATCAGGTCAAAGAACTGTCCGTGAATATCTCCACACACTAGAAGAGACACACAATGTACACAAAATATTAAAGCAATAATCAGCCAAGTGCCAAATGTGATTGCTGCATAATTGTTGAAGAATTATTGGGGATTTGTATGAAAAATATTGAGTAGTGACATGTATGAAAACATGTACATCTGAAAAAGACCATTTTGCAAACATTAATGGACTGAACTGTGTGATCACAGTTACTGTATTTGCCCTTGTGAAGGCCAAGTAAAGCTGAAACAAGTTGGCATTTTTTAAAGAAGTCATTAGGCATAATTCAATATAGATTTTTTATATTTTCTAAATCCCATGAGTACCTCTATGCTGCTTTAAACTGTATTTGCATTGTAAAGATCCATATAATTCAACTCTCTGGATCAATGTGGTCATTGTAGCCTTGGGCACATATGTGCTGCCTGTGTGAATGAAAGCTGAGGTACAGAGGAGTTTGCTGAGGCAGAAACTCTACATCTGTTTTTCAATACAGACCTGTCAGAAATATAATGCAAGAGAAATTAACATGGACAAATTAAAAAGACAGTTGTAGAGGGAGCTATATCTGAACTTTACTCAAGAAATTCAAGATTCAAGAACACAATTTAGTGAAAAGTGTAAGAAAATATCTGAAGCATTTCTAGCCTTTCTGCACAATAATGTGGAAATACATACATTTTTTTTGTAAATAAGTAAAGATATTATTTAACATCCCAAATATGTTTTGTAGGTTTTATAGCAAATTGAACCAAAAGAGTGAATACGTTTTGCTTCTCATCCAAGAGGCTCTCAGTTCTGACAGGCTTCTGTAAATCACTGCCAATCTGTCTGAAGCTAACTTCACTGAAACTAACATACCCTAGTTGTTTACAGTAAGCAGCATCTGTTCTTGGTTAAGGCTGAACTAGCCTAAGTTGTGAACTGTCCCCTGAATCATATTTTGCATGATAACTCAAGTAAGCTTTTACTTACTATGGGAAGAGTAACAAAAAATTTACTCGAGACTACTGTTACTTCAAGAAAAATATGACTCAAGTGGGAATAAAAGTATACTGCTAGAAAAGTACTCTAAAAAGAACAATTTCTTAAAAAAGTTACCAAGTACTACCCACCTCTGTCTGTGACTCATTATAGATGCAAACTAATTACTGAAGTGTTGCTCATAACAATATTGTACACTTCTTTTTGGGAAAAATTTTACTTCATGGTTTGGTTTTAATATTACCGTCTATATTTACTTCAGTTATATATCACACTTCAGATTTTGTTATCGTGACAGGCCTACTCAGGACGCCTACCCAGATTTTGACTTGAGTATGTCTTCTCCACCTGTCTACAGTGACATTAGGGATCCTGTCTGTCTCTCTGCCTTTCCATAATCTCAGTTTAAAATCTATGCTTTTACAAACCTGCCTCTTAACTCTCTCCTTTCAGAGTGTGACGTAAAATTTAGATTTGAAATGGCAGTGCTTGTCCCTGTGGAGATATTGTCAAAAGGCTAAAGCGATCAGAGAGAATCTTTAAAGAATAATGATCTGATGAATGTGAGACCATTTGAAATGCCACGAGGAGGCAACAAGACTTGAGTTTAGTCACAAATCAATGGTCATCAATTGAATCTTTAACAGACTTGTTTCTACAAATCTTTCTGTCAAATAAGTATAAATATGTATTATTACATTTTAATATATTAATATATATTTTAATATATTAAAAATAAGATCATATAGCTCCTGGCACTGTGTGGGGCTACCAGTATTGCAATCACCTGCTTTCAGGAGGTTTCAGCTGTTGCAGTGTGGAGGTTTGCAGTCTTATGATCATTGTCTTTAAAGAGGGGGTATTTTACTTCTATGGGGTATTATTATTATTATTATTGTTATTGTTATTGTTATTATTGTTATTATTATTATTATTATTATTGTTGTTGTTATTATTATCATTGTTATTATTATTATTAGCAGTATATTATTATTATACTGCTGCTAGTACTAACTGCTAAAACATAATATATTTAGATCACCATGTTTTATTGTTTAAAAAATGCTATATTTGCCTAAAACAACATATGAACATGTTTTATAAGCTTTTTGATGCTCTAAGCCTCCTCTCCCTTTGTTCTTTGTGCTTAATCACTTGCCGCTTCAGACTGCTATCAAAACACTATCAGTGTGAAATCCCGCTAATGAAACTACTGCACACTGCATCAGGTTTGTTGTGTACAGTTTTGTATCATTCTTTTGTATATTAATGGAAAATTGTTATGTGGAAGCTCAGAAGGGTATAGTTTGCCACTGTAATTATATTATCTGAATCTCACCTGTGACCGGCGCCTCGATGTCCAACATGGTGCGCTCCTGTCTCAAGATGGCTGCCCCCTCGTCGATGATGCGCAGTGCCACAGTCTCCTCCAGACGGCCCTCTTTGGTCAGGTGGGCTTTGAGCAGGTCCACCCGCGGCCGACCCTCTGCATCAAACACCTCCTTCATAGTGAGCCGGTGGGCCAGGGGGAAGGGGACCGCTGCAGGGATACAAAGGGACCCACAGGGGCAGGTTGAAGCATTAATACAGTAAAGGCTGTTTTTTGTACCAAATCAGTCAGCCAGTTAGAACCATTAAAACTTCCCCCACCCTTACACCACCACAACAGCAGAACCATAGGCCTCCTCAGCCTCTCTATCTCCTCTCCTGTCCTCCTCTAGACAAACAGTCGACCCACCTGCACTCAGCACTAGGATGGTATTACCTCCATGTGGGAAAAGTGACTGAGCTCGGTCAGAACATACATATTAGTAAATTGGAACTCATGACTTTCATGCATTTCAGTCGCCCACAGAGGTCACAACTTGGATCTCGTAATGACGTAAACATTAAGAAATTCCCCATTCAAAAGATGGATTTTGATTTCAATTGCAGTACTGCAACCAAATCCTTCAAATCAGGAAGGATACTTTATGCCTGAAACTCATGAATGGATTACCCGGATCCTCCTTGTGAGTATTATCTTCAGGAGTAGATCATGGTAACAAATTTTGAAATGCGAGAGTTTACTGAAGAAAATGCAAACAGTAAATGATAATACTAAATCAAATTTATGTCACTGATGCATCAACCCAAGAACAGACTTATACCACAAATAACTATTCTAAATGTATAGAATAGTTATTATTATACAATGTATAATATGGTTAAAAAAAAAAAAAAACAGCTTGAGCTGAATGTTATATGAGATAGTATAAAGCAGGGGTGGCGAACACGCAGCTCTCAAGCCGCATGCGGCTCTCTACCCATAGGAATGCGGCTCTTTGCCTCTCATCATATTTTCTATATACTATGGCTCTTTGCATCGTTTCATGTTTCACTTATTTTTTTCTCTCTTAAAACACATTCAAATCCACCAGGGCTTATTAAAACAAACAATAAACAATATATAAAAACTGATTTATCAACTTTTTTTATGCTGCGTCTGACACGTGACCGCTATTTATCTGCGCGGGTTATGTCTAATGCCGCGAAAATAAGTAAACATTTCATGCACGTGCAGACTGTTACCCTCGTCATCAAAATGGCAAAATGCAAAACTAAACGAAAATATGAGGATGAACACGGGACATTTCTGGAAGAATGGGAAGATGCTTACTTTTTTATTGAACGGAATGGCAAATCACTCTGTTTAATCTGCAATACTACAATATCACATTTCAAGGCTTCAAATCTTCAGCGTCATTTTAGCTCTCTCCAGGCTCATATGGACAAGGAATTCCCCAAAGGTTCTGAACTACGCAAGCACAAACTGAGCACCTTGAAAAGCCAGGTAAAAAGACAGTCTCAAATGTTTAAGCAATTGAACAAGCATGGAGAAACTGTGACACTTGCATCCTATAAAGTGGCCTGGAAGATTGGTGTGTGTGTGTCGTGTGGCTCTTTGACTCTTACAGTTGACAATTTTGGCTACCGTAAGAGTTAAGTTTAGCATTTGTTTTAGATGAACAAATGCTAAACTTAACAACAGTGAATACCCAGTAAGTTTCACACACATAAAACACAATAGAATACATTGTTGCTCGGACTCAAGGACAGGACTGTGAGTTCCTGTGACCCTGCCATTTCATGGAAGCTCATGAAGATAACACTGCTGACCAAAAGATCCTCCTTCACACACGTACTCATGCACACAATAAAAAGTGTAAACACACACTCATCAGGGCTTTCCCTCTATTCTTTCTGGAGACCCATAGCTATGCTATTCACTTTTGCATTGCTTTGTGGCAGCTTTACTTGTATGAGACTCAATAAATCCTTCTGACTTTACATTTCAGATTCATTCATTTCAGCTTCTTTGACACTGACACCAGAAACAAACACCCTTACAATAAATAGGAGAATGAAACGCTTTAATACTTAGGTTGCATCTGTAATGAGTCATAGAAGTTATGGATCTTATCATATAGCCAAAAATAACCAACAATATCCCAGTAGTGCAAAGAAAATGTACACACGATAAATAGTGACCTAAAATTATTGTTCCATCATATATTCATATATTGAACAATAAGTCAATATAGTAATTATCATGACCTATGCTAGCCTATCCAGGAGTGAGTTGGAAGGATCACTACAGCAAGAGACAGACAGCTGTGTCACTGTCACAGTCTGCAACATGGCCTCCTATTTTTGTCTCTCGTCCCCTCCCTTTCTGTGTGTTGTGTGTCTCCACCTACCTGGGCGTGGCAGCTCAGCCTGTCTTCAATAAAAACACTTTGTAATCGTTTTCCGTTGTCAGCTTCTGGGTCGGGATTTATACATTGTGACAGTTACAAGATGACAGTTCATGAAATATTAAAACAAAGATCCAGAAACTATCAGGTCCTATATTTCAAAAGGAAAGTTGTTACAGCTGAAGGACTCTGATGCCCCTTTTTTGTCACTTCCTTCTGCAAAAACACAGCACCTACACTCACCTCTGAGGCATCTATTTCAACCATAAACTGTCTTTTGGGATCTGGAACTCGAAGGATTGAAGCTGTAGTGAAGAGGGTCTTCAGAGTGTTGAAGGCTACATCTCCCTCTGCTGACCGCTTGCAGGGCACCTTGGAGAAGGTGTCTTCCCTGGGCTTAGAGAAGATCAAGATTTTGTCAAAGTAAACAAAGACGTACTTGTTTAGCATGTCACGAAGGACATCGTTGTCCAGAGCCTGGAATATGGCTGGGGCGTTGGTGAGACCGAATGGCATAACCAGGTACTCATAGTCTTCCACTCGTCCCCTTCACGGATCCGGATGAGATGGTAAGCGTTGTATAGGTCAAGTTTAGTGAAAATAAAATAAATGCCTTGATCTTTCTAAAAACCTGTTGGAGGTCATGGCACTCCTTAGGAACACCTCTTAGGTCTGGTTCAGGACCAGAGTTGTCAGTAGGTAGCACTGTTGGAATGGCTTGGTTGAGGCAGATCTAATGACAATATGAACTCCATCTAATAATGGAACCTGTAGACCAGTTGATATGGGGGTTATGATGGAGAAGCAAACGTAAGCCAAGGATGACAGGGTGCTGTAGAGTTTTCAGGATGTGAAACTGGATGGTCTCATGATGGTTTCCAGCCAGTAACAGGAGAACAAGGACAGTACGATGAGTTATGGAATTTAAAAGTCTGCAGTTTAGAGCATTAGCTGGTATGGGTGCTGGAAGAGGAACAAGATAGACCACCAGCTGCACCAGGTGCAGAGGATGTGGCTCTGAACACCTTGTGGAGTTCTCTAAGCATATGCATCAAAGGAGGCACAGGCAGCTGTCTCCCACTCAGCAGTTCCAAACAGCCGCACCCTTTCTGTAAGACGATTGATGGCAAATGACAATTTGGCTGTCTCAGTGGTGAATGTGTGAGGCTGTAGGGCAGAGAGTGGAGCAGTTGGCCAAAAATGGATTACATCTTTCAGGGTCTCTTCCATAGCATTTAGATGCACCTACCCGGAGGTTCTGAAACAGGTCCAGGTGCAATCATCTCAAAAGAAGGTTGGAGTGCAGGATTGTTTGGGACGGGAGTGACAGCAATGACTAGCTGGGTAACAGTGACAGTAACAGGCAAGCAATGACCCGAGCTTCAATCTGCTGCCACCATCCACCTCTGGAGTTAAAAAGGACAGGTATGGAGAGAGCAACAGTAATAATCGCAGAACTGTTTCAGTGCACAAAACTAATGTCACAGCCCCACCCACTGAAGGACGCGATAAACACTGTCCTGTGCATAACAAACCACATGCCTTACAGCAATGCAGAGACTTCATGCTCCTCGCTTCTCCAAATTCTACCTAACCTCCAGCCGAGCACGGCGGGGAGAAACACGAAGAACAGGAGGCAGCAGTCATTTCGAGTCGCACTGAAGTATTTGGGGAGGGTTTCTCTGGGAAGTCATGTTCAAAAATATGTCTGGTTAACGTCTACCCTGCCAATGACTCCAGCGAGTTTTTGATATGTTCAAAGTCAATGGTAATGCGGCTTCCTACACCCTCCAGACATGCAGTGGTACAGGCCTCACTTTTGAGCCGAAGAGCCTATGGTTACGTAACAGAGGCCATAGATGACTCTCTCGTTATACTCCTGTCCATATTGATTGAGTGCTACATGATTCCCAGTAAATGAGAGGAAATTCCTGTGAAAATCACTTTACTGTCAAGCCACACACCAGTCTCTCAAACAGACAAATAAGGCTCAGTGACACAAACATGAAAGGCAACACACAAAACTAAAGTGTGGGAAACAATGTGTTCTGCCAGACCAAAGACGACAACAGGCTTGCACCTTCAATGGATGAACTGCTGTTGCTCAAAATAACGGACAATGAGTGTTTCCAGGACGAATCACAAAGCTGGGTATCTCCGCTACCATTTTGTCAGCCAAGTGCACTGCTGCCAAACAATCACCAGTACATGATTAGCCGCCTCAAGTCACTTGAACAAACTCAAAACAAAAACCCTGAAATGAAGACTTTATGCAGAAAATGTTGGACAATAGATATAACCGCGCTGAACTTGGCCGTGCAAAAGTCCAGCTTGGTTGCTGGAACTACCCGTTGGTGTTTGTCCTTGATTGTTGTACAGTTTATCTGCGTTGTGTGATTCTCCGTAGTTTAATCTGTATAGCCAACATAAATACTGGTCAGGAAACCATGGCTCAACACGGAGAGCAGTTCTCTTGTGCCCGACTCTCATCAACTGGCCATGTATAAAACAATTAATTGATAATGCTTTACAATAAAATTACATAAAATGTACCTGTATAGCCAACATAAATAATGGCCAGGAAACCACAGCTCAACGCGAAGAGCAGCACTCTACAAGGGTAACAAGTCACATTAGCATCCAAAAGTTAGCTTCTATCACGACATGTGTAACAGTCCATTACTGTGTAATAACTCATATGTTGTGCAAATATTAGCTCATAAATGTCCCAGATTACGCAAAGAATGTGTACACTTAGGCAGTCATTATATAATCAATAATTAAACAGAAAAACACATCATCAACTGGCAATGTGCTCGCGATGCCAGGGGCACTTATCACTACTGGTCACCACAAGAGGGCCCTACTCAATTACAATGCAAGCTCAATTAAAGGTAATGACAAGTCGAATCAAATACCATTTCATCTCTGTTACATAGACACGCAGAGCTTGCACCCCCAGTACAAGAAGGCAAGGAATACTGGTACTTGCCCTATTTTGGAGTATACCACAGACAAAAGCTATCACAGATACGAGTGGTATTTGATTCCTGTGTGCAGTTTGAAGGTATGTCACTCAACACTGCACTTCTATCAAGGCCTAATCTAACCAATAGTTTATTAGGGGTGCTTGTCAGGTTCAGGAAGCATGCAGACACAGTCACCTCAGACATCCAACAGATGTTCTATTGCTTCCTGGTGCGTAAGGACTGCAGAGATGTACTCAGGTTTGTCTAGCACAAAGACAACGGACATAGCTCATAAAGCTCAACCCCCTCATTGGAGATGACACGTTGTTGAGAGTCAGTGGTCTTATTAGCCGTACTGGGCTGGGAGTAAAAGAAACTAACCCTATAATCTTACCAGGCAGTCACCACATTACTACCCTCCTTGTGCGCCCCACCATGAAAAAGCGAATCATCAAGTGAGGCATTTTACCGAGGGTGCTGTCCGAGAGAGTGGTTTGTGGATTGTAGGAGAAAAAGATGCATTGGAAAGGTCATAAGCAAATGTGTGACATGTAATAAACTGAGAGGGAAGTTTGAAGAGCAATTGATGAGCAACTTACCTATAGATAGACTTCAAACAGAGCCCTCCTTTTCTTATGTGGGTATGGACATGTTTGGCCCATGGGAGGCAAACAAGAGGGGGACAATACTATTCACATGTTTATGCACAAGAGCCGTCTACGTTGAAGTAGTAGAGGAGATGAGCTCTTCAAGTTTCATCAACGCACTGAGGTGTTTCTTTGCATCCTGCTAAACAGCTGTGCTTGTAATGCGGTACTAACCTCATTGGTGCGCACAAAGAAATGACTGACACACCAAAAAAGGACAAAATACAGCACTTTCTGCAGGATTAGAAGTGTACCTGGATCTTCAACCTACCCCATTCTTCTCATATGGGAGGAGTATGGGAACGGATGATTGGTTTGGCTCGCCAAATACTCAATAACATGATGCTGCAAGCTAGTCATGTTCAACTCAGCCATGAAATCTTAACCACATTTCTTGCAAAAGTCATGGCCATAATAAATATGTGTCCAATGTTTCCAATATCAGCAGATCCTGAGCATCCCCACATTCTGTCATCTGCTATGTTGCTAACACAAAAAACACACGTTGTGTCCTTCATCTGTGATAATATGAACCCCAAAGATATGCTCAAAAGCCACTGGAAGCGTGTCCAGTTCCTTGTGGACAATTTCTAGTGCAGATGGCGCAAGGAGTATCTCAAAAGCTTTCAACTTCGTCAAAAGTGGCACCATAAGAAGACCGACATCAAACAAGGGGATGTTGTGCTCCTTAAGGACAAATGAACTAGAGGAAATGAGAGGCCAATGGGTGTAATCATAAAGACAGTTCCGAGTGAAGATGGTATCATTGCAAAGGCTAAAGTTAGAGTTGGTTCCCAAGGGACTGTTAAAACTCATTATAGGCTTATTTCTGAGATGGTTTTCTTATTATCTAGTGATGTTTAAATTCATAGTTTATGGTATCTATAAGATACCAGGTGGGGCGTCTTCTGACCAGTTTATTCTGCCTATTTTATATTTTAGTTTGGCCAAGTGAGCTGGCCCTTTAATAAAAAAACAGGATGTTGTCCCTACAGGTCATGTGCAGTAGTGCACGCAGTATAACAGAAAGGTCTCTGCTGGCTGACATGTGTTAATTACTGTGTAATACGTACATGAAGGCATTCTCAGAGTTAAACACCTGCGTTGCATTACTGTGGGAGTCCAGAACAGCAGCATTCCAACCCCACCTTGCATTGTATAAGCCCAGTCCATGTGACATCTCCATCTCAAAGCCTCGAACCACTGCTTTGAAGATAGTGAGGTACTGGTCAGACCAGAGTTCCCTCCAAAAGGTAACTCAGTGCTAGAGATGAAATAAGGTGAGGAGTTCTGTCAAATGGGAGGAGCTTTGTGTACCTTCCTGTTGCTGCTGTTGTCCCATATAAATCTTTATAACCTAAATGAAATAATTTGGTGACTAATAAAATGTTTGGTCAACTAAGAAACCATACCAAGATACCAAACAACAAAAGGACTACAGGCCTATCAGTCACATGAAAGGAACTCGGAGTAGAGTCAAAGCTGCTCCATATTGAGAGAAGCCAGCTGAGGTGACTCAGCATCTGTTTCGGATGCTTCCTGGTGATAATCTAAGAAGACCAGTTTGTTCTCTTTGGGCTCTTCCCATGTGAACTTGATGTTTGGATCCACAGCATTAAGCAATTGTGCAGTAACAATAGGAAAGAACTGGTGTCTCTAGGTAGAAGTCTTCAGAAAGCCCACATACACTGACCAATACCTGCTGTTTGATTCACACCATCCACTGCAGCAGTTATCTGTACTCTACAACAGTGGTTCCCAACCACCAGGCCAGGGACCGGTACCGGTCCATTACGCATTTGCTACCGGGCCGCACAAAAACAGCAAATAATTTATCAGCGACCGCATCTTCTCCGACGTAACTTTTGCCCTTCCCTCATGACGCGCTAATAAGCTTGTCCGTAGATATATAAAGAAAATCCTAAATTGGAAATCGCCACAGAAATGTATTTAATGTAGTGGCAAGTATATTATCTGCTCTTGTCCTCTGCGGTGACGTATCACGTTTAACACATCAGACACCCAAAAGTAGAGCCACAAGCTAGTGAAAATGAGCCAAAACAAAAGTCTTTGGAGTGCTTTTTAACAAAGGGGAAAAGGCCAACTGAGGAGCCAGAAGAGGAGACTATGACCTCCAAAAAAAAAGAAAGCTAAATGTAACAGACAATACCTGGAGTCCTACTTAAAATATGGGTTTGTCATTACGCTCTGCGTAATATGCGGGAAAAACAAATGAGGCAATGAAACTGTTTTGGCACATGGAGACTAAGCACCAGAAATTAAAAGATAAGATTTAGAGTTTTTTGAAAGAAACAAACGTGAGCAAGAAGGAAAGAAGAAACAAGTGCAGGGCTCCCACTGATGCAGCGGTATGGTGAGCTGTATTTTTTATGCACTTAACTTATTTTTGCCATATTTATCTGCCATGCATAGAAGGCTGGTCCGTGAAAATAAAACCTACATTGTTCCGGTCCGTGGTGAAAAAAAGGTTGGGGACCCCTGCTCTACAACACAGAGCTCAAGTGGTGCCCACAGACAGAGTGAAAAGTGAAGGAGGAACAACATGTGGAGAAAGCCCTCTCGGCTTGTGGATATCCAAAATGGGCTTTCAATAGATCTCAGTGAGCTAAAAAACAGGACAACAGGGAATCTGAACCTAGAAGGATAGGCGTAACTTCCTTACATAGTGGGTGTATCTGAAGAACTTCAAAGAATTTTCAGACAATTTGAGATTCCGGTCTATTTCAAATCTACAAAAAGTTTAAGACAGAAACTGGTTCACCCAAAGGACAAAACCCTAAGCCATAAACAAAGTAATGTAGTCTATTCCATTCAGTGTAGTGAATAGTGCAGTGAGTGTTACATTGGAGAAACTAAACAGCCACTCCATAAGAGAATGTGCCAAGAGCTCCTCTGGACCCCAGTTTGCCGTACATCTCCACACTCCTTTAAAGATAGTGAGGTACTGGTCAGATCAGAGCTTCCTCCAAAGGGAATAAAGGGTTAAAATTGAAAAAGATATTGAGATGGTTAGCCATCACTCTGTCATAACATAATGTTGCAAAACAGGTCAAACTGAAAGGATGTCTTGCCCTTATAAAATCCTGTACTTCCGCAGCCCAAACTCATCAGCTACTCTAACATTGGAGGTGTACCAGGTAAGACACTGTACATTTACTAATTTTATTTATTTTTGTATTAGTTTTATTCAGCCATGCAATTTCAGTAATGTTTTTTTGACAGAAATACAGTTAAGATAACACATGGGCAAACAGGAGTAGGAGGATCATGCCCCTTTTAACAAATAGAAAAATTACCAATTATTGGTCATGGTTAGCCATCACTCTGTCATAACATAAGGGCATTCAGTCAAAAACAGTTACTCTTACACATAGATATCATTTTATAGAACACATACCAATAGGGCTGTGCCAAAAATCAATTGATAGATCACGATCTCAACTGGTCGTTCTTGATTAGACAAGAGCAATTTAATGGACAGGTCTATAGCCAATCCTCTGACAGTAAAAGCATGTAGTGCTGAAGACGAGTTACTGCTCCATTGTTCAGGTGAAAGCTCTGAGTTAGGGCCATGGCACATCTCTTTATGTTTCCTCACGTGTCTTTTTTACTTACGTTTTTACTTAAATGTCGAAAAATTATTTTATCTTTTTCAGAATCATGAATAAAAAATGTATCACCACTGGCCAGGCGCTATACAAAGGGGACTATCTCCTCAGTTCCAATGGGAACTACAAGGCTGTGCTTCAGGTGAGAGGGCTCCAATCCATATTCCATCTAAGCACAACTGAGCACAGACTTTGGCCTGATTATACATGATCTACATTCATTGTGGTACATGAATGGTATAACTTGTCTGAAATCCATACATATGTGTGCATTAAGATATGGTTAATTCAGCATGTCAAAAAAAAAATTAAGTACATAATAAGTGTTTAGAACAGGGGTGTCCAAACTTTTCTCATTAAGGGCCACATATAAAAACACAGACAAAGCTGAGGGCCGATTGAGGGCCATAGACTGGGTGCCAATACAGTGAATACTTCAAATCTGCATTATTACAAGTTAGACTGAACCACGAGACCTTTATTGATGCCTTAAATATTTGATATGGGCTTGTTAAAGTAGATTTTCAGAAATGTACAGTAAAAAGCATTGTTTAAAATAATATTGGCCAATTCACCTGGAAGCTTGAAGGCCAAGAAAAATTGGTGTGAGGGCCGTATTTGTCCCCAGACCCACAGTTTGGGCATGCCTGGTTTAGAACAATACAATAAAAAGGAGGCCAAGCACTACAATTGCAAAATGATCTTTGTTGGCTTCTTTAAAATGATATTCCAATGAAGCACAGTGGCTTTTCAGTTAATAAAACCAATACCACATCCCTGGGTGATCAAGAATCTAGAACAAATTATTTAAAATGAACAAAATAGAATGCCATTGTCATAGTTTTGTGGACTGGGTCTAAGTCTAGTGTGTTTTTTTAAATACAATTATTTTTTTACATTTTTTCAGGAGGATGGCAACTTTGTTCTGTACAATGGGCACCGATTTGGGCAACTAAGACTGATGGAAAAGACTCAGACCACGTCATTCTGCAGAGCGACAGGAACCTGGTGATATACACCAAGGATAAGGTTCCTTTGTGGGCCAGCAAGACTGACATTCAACATTCAGACTTCCAGGACCTGTGTTTGGTTGTCACTGATCAGGGGACGCTGGAGATATCAAACCGTGGAAAACCTGTCTGGAATAGCAAAAATGGTCGCCTGTGCTAAGAATTTCAGATACCAACAATGTGAACCCACAAATTACAAATACAATTTGCTAATGGTGAAGTGCATCTATGAACATACTATCTGTACAGTGTTGCTTCTAAATATACACTGAAATAAACACACTGAGTTGTCAATTTTACTTTTATGACTTGCCTTATGAAAGTTCCTTTCCCACGAGACATTTTCACTATAAATATACAAGGCTACAACTGCAGTATAGGAATGAAATGTCATAAATTCAATACATGCAAGAATATCTGGGAATTTTTATAATAAATATTCAGAAAGAAAAAAGACACATTTCCCACTTTTATCTAACTATCCAACTACACTCTAGAATTACCGATAGTCATTTTACCAGCATCCATCCTAGTTACACTACAAGACTATTAAAACTGTTAGGTGCGACACAGTAGGATCATGTACACCAATGGGCATTTATTCTATTTCTCATGTATGAATCTTTATAATGACATAATCATTCCCCTACAGTTTGTTGAAGTAAAAGTTTTTTTTCTTTTCTTTTTTTTAGCTGTAGCCGCACTTTCTGGAGCCAACTTCCACTTAGCATTAGCTCCTATTAGCTCTCGGTCCATTATTCTTCCACTGTGTCTATGACTGCTACAGACTGATCGATCACAGTCTCCCAGCACGCCCACTCGCTCTCCTCTCTCTCTCTTCTCTCTGTCTCTCCATCTCTCTCTCCAATCTTTCTCCTCGCTCCCTCTCAATCGCTCCCTCTCTCTTTCCTCTCCTCTATCTATCTTATTCTGAGTCTTTGTCTATCCCTTTCTCTCTCCCTCTCTTTTACCCACTCCCTTTTCTATCTTCCTTTCCCCACACCCTCCCTCTGTCCTCTCTCATTTCTCACACTCTCCTTTCGCCTATACTTTCTCTCTCCTATTCTCTCCTTTTCCTATCTCTCATTTTCCCTCTCTGTTCTTATTGCAGTCTTTCTCTCTCTCTCACTCCCTTCCTCTCTCCTCACATCTGCATCTTTCTCTTTAAAGTCCCACGTTTTACCAATTGCTCCCTCTCCCCTTCTCTCCTTTTCCTCTTCTCTCTCCCACCTCTATCATCCTCTCTTCTCTCTCTTTCCTGTCTACCCCTCTCTACCTTCTCTCCTCTCTCTCCACCTTTCTATTTCTCCTCTCTCTCCTTACTTTCTCTCCTTTCCCACTTCTCTTTCACCCTTCTCACTCTCCTCTCTCTCTACGTCTCTTCTCCTCTCTCTCCCCTCACACTCTTTTTTCTCTTTCTGTCTCTCTCTATCTCCTCTCCTCCCTCCCCTCTTGCTTTCTCTCTATCTTCCTCTCTCCTCACACATCCATACCCTGTTCTTTCACTGTGCTTCTGCCTTGTATAGATGCAGTTATAATAGTTGGCTGCAGAGCTGTGGTTGTTTCTAATGTTCTTGTTACATAATGAACGCCTGGAGCTGTGCTGCTGTGGAGGAAGAGAGAGAGAGAGAGAAAGAGCACGTGAGGAGCACACACACACACACACACACACAACTGTACACAGAGGAGGTCCGCAGATTGATTAAAGGCCCTGTACTCAATTTTTCCCATGTATTTGCATACATATATTGTGTATAAGCACCTCTTGAGGTCAAAATAAGTCTGCTGCATGCTGTTTGCATCAAATTATAAAGCGGTTTATTGCCTGATTATCAGGAGGGGCGTGTTAGCATGCTAGTTGTTGCTAGCACAACTGTAAAACCGTGCTCTGGTCTCTGAGAGTTGTGAAACCTGCTTATAAAGTCATCATGGTGAATAATGACATTTGATAAAAGATTGAATTACGTTTGTGTAGATCTACATGGTTAGCAAGTATTATCCATATTATACATGCTATTGCAGATAACAGAATTGCCTAAATAACAGTAGTCTTTGCATTTTACTAAATTAGAACTTAATTAAAAAATCTATCTAACTTTGACTTTTTAAATAGTAAATGAATGGTTCAGTTTTCTTCTCCAGTGGGCACTCAAAACAGTCATTTACACACATCCATGCAATGCTCAAAGACACTGGGGGTGAGGTGTCTTGCCCAAGGACACAACAACAGTATACACCTGTGAGAACTTTTGTAATATACTAAATTAGGTCTAAACCTGTACTTAATGATGGATAAACCAGGCCCAGAACTAAATCTGATTTAATACAGGTCAGAACCAGGTCCAAACTAAACGATTTAAACTTTATCCATGAAAGGCAAACAACTTCTGAGGTGGTACTTGATGACAAAATTTGTTTTAGTGCTAAAATATTACCAGCCTCAGCTACCAATTTTTATGACTATATTACCCTTAAACCCCCTCCCCACTGTAAACTCCATGCAGAGAGGAGCATGCGCCCATCCTGCCCAGCGTTACAATAGCATTAGCACGCATGAGAGGTGCTGCGTGCTCACAAAGCGTATTGTTCGGGAGGACATGGGCAGGAGCTGCTCAGCCCCACCAGGACTAACACACATAATGGCCCAGATCCTGGTCTAAAACTGGGCTTGGTCTCTCCAGCTTCTCTGTCTCTGCACACTTCCGTGGTCCCATGTCTGCCACTATATATTCCCTCTATACTATTTCAGATCTGCACTCCAATGTTAAGTGATGCAGAATGTTTTAATATGACATTTTGATTATGTAAAAGACTGTATAGGGCCACTGAATGACAGACAAGTTTATTGTGTAACATTTAGTGTTGTCACGGTACTAACATTTCAAAGGCGATTTTGATACTCAGGAACAGACTCGATACTCAAAACTCCGATACCACGATGATAATAAAAAACACTTTTTATTTAGACAATAGGATGTCATTTTCAGCATTAAATTGTAGTATTTTCTTTTATATCACCTTGTGGTCTTATAGCTGTGTAATCCCTCAGTCGTCCACGTAGGTTCCATAGTGGTCCTTTGGCGTATACTAGTCTAAGTGGTCTTGTTCTGATACAGCTCAAGATCATTTTTTGCAATTCAGGAAAATTCTTTGCTATTTCTGTCCTGTGAATATTACTTTTTTAGTATCAAGTTCTAGTTCCAATACTAGTTTGAGTATTGATTAGTATCAGATTTTTGGTACTTTCGACAACCCTAGTACTCATACAACTATTAGGTACCAGAATGTTGGTTAGGCCAATCAGCTGAATCAGTTTCCTGGTTGTGGTTGTCTCTGACAGGGGTGGAGGAAGTACTCCATTTTGTTACTTAAGTAAAAATTCACATACCGGAGCAAGAAATACTCAAGTAAAAGTATCACATAAAAAAACTACTTAAGTAAAAGTATTAAAATACCCACTTAAAAAGAATAAAAAGTAAAAGTATTTTGCCCAGATTTTGCAAATCTAGTGATTTTGATATATATCTGTGCTGAATTTTGTTCAAAAGAAACAATTCAATTGATAGTTTTTTCCTGGCTGTTTTTATCTGTATATTTTTCAGCCGATTCAAAAATGTAGTGAAGTAAAAGTAAAAAAGTATCCACTTTAAAATGTAAGTACAGATACATAAAATGTATACTTAAGTACAGTACTTTACTATTATTACTTTGTTATGTTCCACAGCTGCTTTCAGAACAAAATTTTTGAGTTTATATTTAAAGGCGCACTATGTAACTTTTCTGGTGTGGAGTCTGCCACATGCTTACACAGTATGGAATTATATGTTGCATTTATTCAATTTTAGACATTTTCTATTTTTCAAAAATACCTTAAAAATATGCATTCATGCTGTGAGCCTGGTCCTCTCATTTTGGCTTGTACGTTGGCCTGGTGCGTCCAATGTCTTGCTTCCATGGAGACAGATAAGTGATAAATGCATTAATGTGGAACATTCCAGGCATAGCAATGACATTTTCACAAAAACAATCGCATCTATTTTCTAAGTTATTTGAGTTTTACAGAAAAGAAAATTATTATTATTATTTTCAGTCACTGCTTTATCAGCTGAACTCCTATAGTGAAGTATCAGCTATCCATGGGTTTCAGAATGATTAAAAATTAAGGCCGTTGCCATAGAGATTAACAGTTTAGAACAAAATTTATATGTCTTTTGAATGAGAAAAAGGAGCAAAATTAGGTACAGGACTTCATAACTGACCTAAATTTTGTTAGCGTGTTTGGTGATTGCTAATTGTTGATCACAGCTTTGACATGGAACATAATGTAACAGGGCTAAAGCTATTGAGTTCACTTTAACTACTCATTTGAGCTCTAACAAACCAGTCAATATAGTGATGTGCATATACTGAATGCGAGAGTTCACAGGAGAGCCACAGCAGGGTGTGAACATTTGTGGTAGGTTGTAGGGATGTCAAAAGTATCAAAAATCAGATACTAATCAGTACTAAAACTAGATACTCACTTGAACAGGTATCGATACTAAAAAAGTCACATTCACAGAAAAGAACCTTTCCTGAAAAGCTTTAGAATGACCACCAGACTAGTATATGCCCATGGAGCACTGTGGAACCTCCCTGGACGACTGAGGGATTACACAGATATAAGCCCACATGATAATATAAAAGAAAGTACCGTATTTTCCGCACTATAAGGCGCATCGGAATATAAGGCGCACCTTCTATGAATGGCCTTTTTTTATTTTTTTATTTCATATATAGGGCGCACCGCAGTATAAGGCGCACGGAATATAAACTACTGTAGTAGCTGGGGTTGTGTTATGCATCCACCAGATGGAGCTGCGCTAAATGGAATGTCAACAAAACAGTCAGATAAGTCAGTCAAACTTTATTAATAGAATAAAAAAAAACGTTCTGAAAACTTTGTTCACTCACAAAACAAGTATAGTGACTCTCGAAATAGTGCAACGCAATAACAATAACTCAACGTTGTTCAAACGTTAATGTCCATATTCACAATATCTCCCAGCCTTGTTTAGTTGTAAACACGTGAAAGAAACACGTAAAGCTCACTTTTTTAGTTCATTCCTCATTCACGAATCAGTCGAGTTCTTCCTCTTCAGTGTCTGAGTTGAACAGTTGGCCGAGCTCATTCAAAGTGCTCGATTCCGTCTCGTCTAAATCGCCATTATCCGTGTCACTGCTGTTTAACAGTTCAGTGACAATTCCTGCCTTCGTGAAACTCGGACCACAGTTGAGACTGATATATCAGCCCAGGCATCCGCCATCCATTGGCAGATTGTGGCGTATGTCGCCCGGCGCTGTCTCTCCGTCTCCCCGTTATATAGCGTCGGATCCTATCGTCGCCGTTAGACTCGCGGTTGCGGACTTTCCAGCAGCGTAACTCCGCGCCCAGTTGTGCTCTCACGTAAATTCAAACGGCGTCTCAAAGCGGAGACACGGGGCTATCTAAATATTTTACCATCATTACGGTAATCTGCCTCTGTTGTCCCTCGAAGGTGACGAATGAGAGCGCGGGGCTGTGGGGATTTTCCCAGTCATTTATTCGATGTGTAAAAGAAAAAATATGGATGAATGTGTAAAATAGAAGTAGTTAATTCTGATACTTCGTTTAACATGATTTTTATGGCTAAAAAAGAATGAAAGTGTAGGTCTAGGTGAGCTGTACTGGCCCATAGTGTGCTCAGTCCTTAAAGGGTTATTACCACTATTACTTCGGAGACGCCTCCTGACTACGGGTGTCATACTTGACCAATATTGATCCATATATAAGGCGCATCGGATTATAAGGCGCACTGTGGGTTTTTGAGAAAATTAAAGGCTTTTAGGTGCGCCTTATAGTGCAGAAAATACGGTACTAAGATTTTGTGTTGAAAATCAAATTCTATTGTCTATTGAGTGTTTTTAATTATCATTGTGGTATCGCAATCATTATTGAGTATGGAGTCAACACCAAAATATAGTGTGGTGGGATAATTAATAGATAGATGGATAGATTGATAGACAGACCAACAGATAGATGGGTAAAAGCATGATAACACAATTAGCACTGTTGTCATAGCAATTAACAATACCAAAGTAACTATTTTATCATTTGAATTGTGAAAAGTCTACAAAATGGCACCTATAAATGCAGCTGAAGTCCATGAAGACAATTACAAGCTACGTGCAACATAGATGTTCAATTCAATTCATTTATTTTTGTAACGCCCAAAATCACAACAACAGTTGTCTCGAAGGGCGTTCATGTTTTGGTTGATGGGGGAAACCGGAGTACCCGGAGGAAACCCATCCAGACACGGGGAGAAACATGCAAAACTCCACACAGAAAGGCCTGGGCGACCCGGGGATCGAATCAAACCCTCTTGCTGTGAGGCATGAGTGTTGCCACTCAGCCACCGTGCTGCCTGTTCACAGATGTTGGTCAGTAAATGTATTAAAACATTGCAGTCTTTATTTCTTGTAGATAGAGCAAATCTTTTTTTTTATTTTTTATAGTGCTTTCCTATTCAGAATGAACACTCAAAGCTCTTTACATCAAGGAACCAATCACTCTTTCACTCACAGTCATACACCAGTGTACGTGACATTGGGGGAAAGGGGGTTAAGCGACTTGCCCAAGGACACAGCAACAGTATTCTCTAATCTGATCTCTCAGCCAAAAGAAGAAGGATTCAAACCACCAACCAGTCAACAACCATGAGAGGGAAAGAAAGGTACTCATGAGTTTATGCTCCCTGTTATATATAGAACATTTTAAGGATTTTTTCTCATTCCACAGATATATTTGGTTTTAAATTGTTAATCACTGTTGTCCTAATTTTTCATCATCTGAAACCATTCAAAAACCCACGGATATAAAGATAGCGGTAGAGAGGTGGAGAGATTTGAGAGAAAAAGAAGAAGAGAGACTGAAAGGAGAGAGAAATTCAACAGATATATTTGGTTTTAAATTGTTAATCACCATAGAAACTGCCCTAAATTTTCAACATTCTGAAACCAATGAATAGAAATAGAGAGGTGAAAAAATTGAAGAGAGAATGAAGAAGAGAGGGTGAGTGACATAGAACATGAGAGGAAAGAGAAGAGAAGGTGTAAAGTAGGGCAGGTATCACAGAATCTTGTGAGGACAGTAGTGGCAGATGGGGAATAGAACAGAGAGTGTACTGCCAGAGAACCCTTGGACTTCACACCTAAAATTGACCATTACATATATTACATATTCCTGTATTCTTCATCTTGATTGACTTATTGCTGCGTTTCAGATGACATCACAACATTCTATAGACCAATAGTATTTAATACAGATGTGGGCAAGTCAAATTTATATTGTGATAATGCAATTTTTTGTTGTAATACAGTGAGTTCTTGGGGCTACTGAACAATAGAACATTCCATTTCACTACACTGATAGATGGGTCAAATGCAGAGGAAAAGTAACACAACATCACAACATTTTTCAATCCCTATAGTTTAGTTCATGTGGTTGGGCCCAGTAAGTACAGGAATATTAAACATAAACCAGCAAATCTGCAATCTGACAGTTAAACAGCAAATTTTACCTGTCCTCCAACTCAACTTTAAATTATACGGCTCGCAGAATCTTGTGTTGTCAACTGAACGCAACCTATTGATCTGTTTTGTGTGGCCATAACTTTTTCTAAAATACAAGAATGAGAATCTACTTTTTCCTTTTAGCGCAGAAGCAGATATTGGAGATGCTGTCAATTATTTACCGAAGACTTCAACTTTTCCCAAACTTTCCCTGAATTTACAGTTACAAAGCAGAGAGGACGAGAAGGCGCTGACAGCTGAGAGAGGGAGGGAGATTATCTCCCCACAGCTGAAGTTTCAGTGCACAATAATAATCTATTCACTGCATTGCATTATAAAGAAGACACTCTATACTTCATACAACTTCAGGACAATGTTATGGGTATATATGGTTTTAACATGTGCAGTGGTAATATGGGGGTATATGGGCATAAAATGAATGAGTAGCTGAAAAGGCATTTTGGTAAATCAGATACTTATCAATACTAAAGCTAGTATCAAAACTAGATACACATTTCAACAAGTATCGATGCTACAAGGTCACATTCACAGGATAGAACTGAACCTTTCCTGAATGGCTTTAGAATGATCTTGAGACCACACAGGCTAGTATACGCCCATGGACCACTATGGAATCTATCTGGACAACTGAGGGATCACACAGATATAAGGCTAAATGTTAATATAAAAGAAAGTACTACAATATAATACTGAAAATTCTATTGCCTCATTATTTCCTAGTAGTTTCTTCACTATTACCATGTGGTCTAGAACTAGGAAATAGAACTAGTCTAGAACTAGAAATAGGGATCACACAGATATAAGGCTAAATGTTAATATAAAAGAAAGTACTACAATATAATACTGAAAATTCTATTGCCTCATTATTTCCTAGTAGTTTCTTCACTATTACCATGTGGTCTAGAACTAGTTCCGGTATAGATTATTCAGAAAAAGATAAATTTTTATCTCATTTTCAATAGCTTTCACACAGTTTTGGCATAACAGTCAAACCAAGCCAAAATTTTAAAAAGAAAAATCAGAACTAGTCAGCAGAGTATGGTAGCCTCAGAGGGACCCAAAGTTTGCTGAGATGTTGAATCAGGGGATTGTGGGTATTTTTTAAAAACTGCCATGCTGTTGTATTTTAATACTGTTGGGGCGATGCCAAGACTTCAGACTTTGACTTTCTGACAGTGTAGTGAAAGATGATGTTGCAGAGCTGTAAAAATAGGGTATAAAATGAGACTAATCAAGCAGTGACCTTTTCAATGATTTGGCTCAAACACGCACACAGTTAGATCACAAAGATGCAA
Source organism: Periophthalmus magnuspinnatus (assembly GCF_009829125.3). NCBI lineage: Eukaryota > Metazoa > Chordata > Actinopteri > Gobiiformes > Gobiidae > Periophthalmus > Periophthalmus magnuspinnatus. The sequence continues at coordinate 10,516,369 of NC_047135.1, read as the reverse complement.
GTGTCATTTAGTGTAGGGATTATTATGACAGTCTGGAGTCAGCCTTATAGGCAGTGTGGTTGATCTGTACTGAGATGATCACACTATAGTTATCTTTGTCCAACAGTATGGCATTAAACTTATCTATTTCCATGGAGGCAAGCCAGCCGTGCCACCAGGCCAAGTTACAGGTCAGATCTGTGGAGAGGTAAGCTCACTCATTTTTCAATATTTTTGAGCACTAGCACCTGTAATTGAACACATGCAACATAGATTAGTTTAATGCTATACTGTGACACCTTTCAGGCAAAGCAATAATATCTCCTTGGAAACAAGCTCATGTTGGACCCCCTACCAGAAAGGTTGCACAGTGCATCCCTAATTTCCTGGTTTACTTTACTGGGTTACTGATTTAAATTATATTCAATGTTGCACTGCTTAACTTATACACCATCTGTTTGTCTCCATAACTATATTAACTATATACTATATTATAAATATATTAATATATATAAGTCAGATCTGTGGAGAGGTGAACCCACTCACAGTAAAACTGCAAGTTTTTCTTGAGCAATAAATACACACAGAATTAAATAAATACAAAACATGTTTAATGCCAGACAGTAGAATATTCAAGGACACAGTACGCCTTTTCCCATCAAGCATCATTATCTAGTTTTCTTCAATTTCCTAAACCTTTGTCTAAGATTGGGTTATATGATATTTTCAAGGAGGGGTGTAGCCATAAATATAAACAATTACTAGTTATTTACTGAGAATTAAATCCAAGAAATTTAAACCAATTCCAGATGACTGTTTTTCAACACTGAAGCTTTGCCAAAAAACATCCCTCCTTCCCGCACACACAAAGCACAGATAGTGACAAATTGATGACACAAGCTTTCCACCAAATCTGCTAAAACTGTTTGGGCTGGCCCTAATAGCCCAAGTGGAGCAGAGAGTAATGTCATTGTGCATGTCCTGGTTAATGGGCGAAGTTAATTGCAGGGTATTTCATCAGTTTGAATAACACATGGAGGCCACAGCTCAGAGGAGGTGAAAAGAACAGGCACATTTGACAGTGACAGCCTCAGTTCAGGGACCCATCTGTCCTGCTTCAGACATGCTAACATGTTTAAAGGCTTTCAGAATGTCAAATGAACTGGACACACTTCACTCTGAAATATGATGTGGTTTTGTGTGGAATAGATGAAGCAGACCGAGTGATTAAAGATGAGGGGATTGTGTTAAAGTTTGTGTCATTTGATAAAGAATATGGGCAATTCAGACAGTAGCTTGGAAGGTATTGGCAAGATCATATGAATCAGAAAATAGATAGAGGAGGAAGAAGTGAAGGCTCTTAGCTCTATTCAAGGTGCACTATGCAACATTTCTGACAGAGGACCACCTGCTTGTCTCCATGGAGATGTTACTGTTTTGACAGGACTTTTGTGCAATTTATCTCGCTCCATGGACATAAACAAGTAAAGCCACCAGGTTGTTACATGTCAGGTCTGTGGCCAAAGCAGTCCCACTCACAGAAGAAAAAGTATATATCGTCAAAGTATTTAAAAACAATGTGATTGAACAGATATGCAAGATAGACAAGTTTAATGCAATACTGTGGTACATCATTTGTTTGCTATGATTTAGTATACAAAATCAGACCAGGCGATTTAAGACTTTAAGTGTGAAAACGTGTTACACTTTGGCGCCCTTCTCCCATACGTAGAAGGTTGTGGGTTTGGTTCCTGGTCTTTCTGTGTGCACTTCACACAATGAGCCCTGTGTCTGAATAGCCAGTCTTCAGGTGTGTGAGCCTTCTTCAGTTACTACTATGTCTACTCTAAACCAGGAGTTCAGCCCAACATTCATGATGTTCTAGTTTCTGTAAAAATGTGTCATGTGTCATGTCATCACTCGTAGATTCCTTCAGTGTCTTTATGAATTAATAAAAGAACTAGAGCAAGAAGGTGACTTTTCACACGTCTCCATCTTTGACCCAAGTCAGACACAACAGGTTATCCATGTCCTGTCGATCGGTTAGTCGACTAAACAAGGAGCTTGGCAAAAGCTCTCAAAACTATTACGTATCTCTATGTGTCTGACCCAAAGTGCACTCAACACAAGACTGCACCTGCGTGGGAGTAAAAGCAAAAACTAATATTTATGCAGAAAAAGAACTAGAAAATAATAAGATTTGCAGTGATTTTATAAAATGTAGAGTCAGTTCACTGTGCGCATTTTAAATGATCATTAATAGCAGGTTTTTAAAAGACACTATGCCACTTTTTCCTGGTGGAGGGTCTAATGTTGTTTGTCCCAGTACAGATGTTGTTACTTGTCTGAAATGTTCTACAGTTTGGCATTGAGATAGGAAGATGATGCTACAAGGCAAAGTTAGATCTGCAAGAGGCAACCCCACTCATTGCCCCTGTGCAGATATATTGTATAAGCATCTCTTGAGGTCAAAATAAGTCTGCTGTGTACTGTCTGCATTCAAATATAAAGCAGTTTATATAATAATCAGGAAGTGTGCGTTAGAATACTGTTTGTTGTTAGCATTATCGAGACAGCAAAACTCTGATCTGAAAGTTTTTGAAAAATGCTTATAAACTCATCACAGTGAATAATAAAATCAGGTACAGCACCTTTAAAGCAATAAAAACAATGGTAATTAAATAAATGCTAGGTAGTACTGTGCAACATTCCAGGCAATAACAATAGCAATAACATCCCCATGAAGACAAACAGGTGATGGGCCCTCAACCAAAAAAGTGACATAGTGTTCCTTTGTTCCTTTAATACACAACTCCATGATGACATGATTTAAAGTTGTCTGCAAAGGACAAGTCTCAAATAACTACTATTTGTGACCAACCAAATTTTGACTCAGTTACATCATATCGTTTATATCATTCAGTCTCATAGTGAAGGGGGGCATCACAAACAACCAGTAAAGTTGTGTTTGAACTCTCTCCATTAATGCACAAGAAGCACCATCTGTGTACAAACAGAAAGGACTGGCCTATCCCCGGCAGCATGGCCTGGTTAGACAATCCCACTACACCCCTCCTCGCTCCCTCTCTCTCCCCCCGCTTCAAACCTCTTCCTCTCTCTCCCTCTTTTTCTCTCTCTTTCGCTCTCACTCTCCCAATCAATCTACTCCTCTTTTGGTCTTCCTTCTCTTTCCATCGCTCCCTTTCTATTTCTCCTCCCTCTCTCTCCCCCCTTCAAACCTCTTCCTCTCTTTCCCTCTTTCTTTCTCTCTTTTGCTCTCCCGAGCTACTCCTCTTTTGGTCGTCCTTCTCTTTCCATCACTTCCTTTCTATCTCTCCCCACTCTCTCTCTCCCCTGCGTCAAATCTTTTCCTCTCTCTCCCTCTTTCTTTCTCTCTTTTGCTCTCACTCTCCCAATCTACTCCTCTTTTAGTCTTCATCTCTTTCCCATTGCTCCCTTTCTATGTCTGCCCCTCTCTCTCCCCCGCTTCAATCCTTTTCCTCTCTCTCCCTCTTTCTTTCTCTCTTTTGCTCTCACTCTCCCAATCTACTCCTCTTTTGGTCTTCCTACTCTTTCCCATCACTCCCTGTCTCTCTCCTCCCTCTCTCTCCCCCGCTTCTCCCCCCTTCAAACCTCTTCCTCTCTCTCGCTTTCTTTCTCTCCATCGCTCTCACTCTCTCTCACTTTCTTTCTCTCCATCGCTCTCACTCTCTCTCGCTTTCTTTCTCTCCATCGCTCTCACTCTCCCAGTCCACTCCTCTTTTCGTCTTCCTTCCCTTTTCCCATTGCCCCCGCTTCAAACCTCTTCCTCTCTCCTTTTTTTTCTCTCCATCGCTCTCACTCTCCCAATCTACTCCTTTTTTGCTCTTCCTTCTCTTTCCCATCACTATCCCTCCTCTCTCTCCCCTACTTCAAACCTCTCTCTCCTTCTTTCTCTCCTTGTCTTCTGTCACTCCTCTCTCTAATCCTTTCTCTCTCTTCTCTCTTCCTCCTCCCCCCTCTCCCTTACTTCATCCCTCACTGTTTCTCTCCCTCTCTTCTGTCACTTCTTTCTCTCACTTTTTGTCTCTCTCCGCTCTTTCCTGTGACTACCCCACATCCCTCTCTCTCATGTGTCTCTCTCTTCTCACTCTCCTGCTCATTCTCTCCCTCACTCTCTTTTCCTATATCTCTCTTCCTCTACCTCTCTACCTCTCCATTTAATGTGTCTCTCCCTCTCTCTCCTGTGCTCCCATCGCTTTGTGGTTCTCCCTCCCTCCTTCCCTTCCTATCTGTTTCTCTTTTCTAAAAATACCCAGGTGTCCTGCCATACTCCCCCCGGGGTATGGAGAAAGACCCGTCAAGGTGGAGCCCTAAATCCTCCGAGCTTCAAATCAAAAAACAAAAACAAAACTCATGAGAATACGGTGGCGAGTGCATGGCATTCCACTGACCCAGGGGAGGGGTGAGCAGGGGAGGAGAGAGAGGGAAGAGAGGGAGATATATCAAAAAAGAGAGATGGGGAGGGAGGAGAGGGAGGGGATGCTCACAGCCTCGAGTGTAGCCAGAGGTGACAACAGTGGCATGGATTCATGCAAAGAATAGTGCAATAGATCTGAGGCTCTAAGTGGTAACATGCAACAATATGGTACAACATATAAGACAAGGAACTCTAGGGGTATAGATGAAATTAACAAAATTGCAAACAAAACGATATAATGTCAATGCAACAAAAACGGGCTTTAAAGTAATTAGTTATTATCATTAGTTATTAAGTATCATATGTGAACAGACTGTCAAATTACCCAAATATTTATATATACTCCCACCTCTTCAATGAACAGTACAGTATATTTCTTAAACAATATTAATTATTTTTCTGCTTACTCGGAGTGAGTAGTGGAATGTAACTAAGTAAAAGTAGTAAAGTGCTGTGCTTAAGTAAATACTTTTAGGTATCTACACTGTATCTTACTTAAGTAATACTTTTTTACTTTTACTTCACTACATTTGAGAGCAGATATCTGTACTTTCTACCCCACTACATCTTTGATCAGGACTGAAAAGTTATTCCTATTATTGTCTGAGACCTGCTGAAAAGGCTGAAAAAAAATGCCAGGAAAAAAACGATTGATGCAATTTAATTTGAACAAAATTCAGTACTAATCAAAATCTGCATTTGAAACTTTATTAGAGCTCTAACTCTTTGCAAAGGACTTTTATTATTACTCTTTAAGTATATTTTTAAACATGTAGATAGATAGATAGATAGATAGATAGATAGATAGATAGATAGATAGATAGATAGATAGATAGATAGATAGATAGATAGATAGATAGATAGATAGATAGATAGATAGTGTACTTTAATAAAGCAGATTTTTCTTTTTGTATTTGAGTATTTTGCTCGAGTATCTGTACTTTTACTTAAGTAACAAAATGATGTACTTCTTCCACTACTGTTCGGGGTAGATCAGTCAGTGACTAATCGCAGCCCTTCACCAGACAAGGAAGAAACGTTACCATGGTGAGCAGAATAAACAAACTTTTTGCAGCAGATTAGTCGTGCAGACCAACTATTTTCCTCATACTTTGTGTTGACTAAACTAGAATTAAACCAGAGCTAAAATTGACACATTGACAACTAGCACATGACGGTCATTAGTATTTTATATATTGTGTGTTCAGCCTGTCTGTAGCATAGCGCTGTGTATTCTTGTGTGTTTTATATGTGATGAACGGCTTGCACACGTTGGTACATTGGTTGGTGAGGTCAGGCAGTAGAGGTGGCACAGCTGCATTCAACACAAATATAGAGTAAGTAGAACTAACAAAGGGCTGCTTAAACAGTGCATGAGAAATCAAAGCAGAGGTGGGTTTATTCCACTGTCCAATGATAACACGACGATTGGCTAAAAAGAGAACGCACACTTCAACTTATAAATATGTCATGGATTCACAAGACCTATCAAGGGCTGTATTTGATTAAAGACATTCTTGTTTGAGTCCATTGAATAATTTACAAAAAAGAGGGAACATGGCACTGGAAAAAGATCACAAAATGATTATTACTACTATACAGCATTTGTCCAGTCGTTCTCAGAACTCCAGATAACTCACTCCAAGCATTCTCTTTTCTGTTGTCCTGCATATACATCCTTATAATCTTGAATAATAAAAAATTGGTTAACTACATCAACTGAATACCGAGTACAGCTCCAGACTTTTCAGTATATTCTAAATTCAAAATGCAGACATACTGTTTTTACAACAAATAATGAAAGAGACAACTGATGCTCAAAATGTTAAAACGTGTCGTAGATTGGTTCACATATGGAACAAAATCTTTTCAATGCTAATCAATGCTGTTGTCTTGAGATACTAATTTGAATAAGTATCAATACTGACAAACTGAAACAGACAAAACTGGACTTTCACTGAATGGTGTTAGAATGGTCTTGAACAGAATGTGTAAAACAAAAGAAAATTTAGTTCAGACAAAATGGAACTTTTGTCCAGTGACAGAAGTGAATTTTCTTCGATGGAACCCATCTATGACTGAGGGATTACAGATAAATTATTATTATTATTATTATTATTATTATTATTATTATTATTATTATTATTATTATTATTATTATTATTATTATTATTATTATTATTATTTTGAGCTGAAAATTTGCTTCTATTATACAATCGAAAAAACAGTGTTTTTATCATCATTTGGGTATCAATCCGTTTCCTTATAACAAATACTAGTATAACAACATGTATCAAGAACACTGTTCCCTCTAAACTGCGCGCGTGCACAATTGCGCACTGTTGACACGGTCTCAGCGCACAGAAAATCTGTGCTGCGCACAAAAAAATCGAACCGGAACCGGAACACACAGCAATTCATTCTGCGCTATTTTTCAATGTGAGTCAGTGAGTGTGACCGGGGACGAGCTGCTCCAGACAATTATGTGATTCACATACGTATTTCCGCAGCTTATCAACGTCATTGACAGGCGTCCTCGTGTCCCGCTCCCAGAGTTTTAGCCGATGTGGCCGACGTGGAGTGAAAACTCGCTAATGATGCTAAGTGTTTAACCCCTTAACGTTCCGACGGCCCTCGGGCGCACTGTTACGCACTGTTTTGCAGCAGTTTTGCGTTTTAAACATGACGAAACGGACAAAACAAAGGACGTACGAGGACACTGTGGATGTTTGTACAAGTTAAACTAGAGGCATCTTGGATCCGGAGCGGTTTGTGGAACCGAGTGAAGATCTCATGATGGACTCAGGAACAGAGGACCTTATGATTTGATGGACTGGATGCTGTTCCTGATCGGTAAGCGTGGTTTATTCTGCTATTGACTTAATTGTGGGTCAAATGTGTATTATGTGTAATTATTAGCATTAGCTAATGCCAATCTGTGCCCCCCACCACCAATCATCACGCACACACCACTTGGAAGTGTCTTGCCTAAGGACACAAGGACAGAAATTGGTCCGAGCGGGACTCCAACCTCTAACCACTGAGCAGAATGAGTGTCACACTGTACAATCATGTACAGTGTGTTCTTAGTTTCCAGTGTGTGTTTGTTTACATTTTGAAGTATGTGTGTGTTTGTTCACTGTTTACAGTGTGTGTATTTATTTTGACCCATACCACTCGTTTTGACTATATTTTATATACAAATACACATTATATATTGTGTTTTAATATGATATGTAAATGTACAGTAATAGAGCAGCTGGGTGTGCAGTTACAGATTCCTCTCAGTGTGTATTGGTCATTGACTGTCACTAGTTTATGAGTTGTAAAAATCAAATGATCGTGTCATATACTGAAAAAGAGTTAACGGACTGTCTCCCAGACACAGTAGGACAATCTCACTCAGTGCACAGTATATTAATTAGTGTATTAATCAATATGTTGGCTATTGGTGTGGACAACATCCTACTGTGATTTGCACTAACTTTGCTGACCTACGTGTTTTAAGGTTTAACCCGCTGAGCCAAATTGTATCACTTAGAGTAGTTTGTCATTTGGCATAACTAAAAAAAGAAATTCAATTACTAAAAAGACCCAGAATCAGGGAGCATACTGTGCATATTGTATTATATTTCTCAACTCAGTATTGATACCTGAAAGCTTGATAAGCTATATTGATTTTGTTTTTTAAGACAACAGAATATAATTTCTAAAATACAAGCAGGTTATTTAAAAATGATCAGTGGTCTTATTCCTGATAAAGACCATTCAGAAAATGTTCATGAAAGGTTTAATTTTGTCCTGTTCTTTCAGTTTTGATACTTCATCTAGTTTTGATACTATATTGAATAGTCCAAGTATCCACAAGCTCTCCCAAGCTCCTCCTTCCCCATAGTTTCTAGGTATATCTTATTTATTGATAATCCTATTGTAAATTGAGGTTCAAAGCAATATTCTGATAGGATGTTTATGAATCTAATTCACTCAAGTAGTTTCTGCTGAGGTTGATTGCAATCTGCAAGTAAAATAGTGAATCATAATATGATGATATGACTGAAAAAGGCAATTGTCACAGGGATGAGATCAGGGCTGTAACTACTAGACTAGTCAACAGTGCATTTTTTGATTAGTCGACTAGTCAACCAATTATTTCTATTGTATAGTGAAGCTTTTTACATTATAAACCAAAATTATTGTTGAAATATTGTGACTGATGCTTCTAGATAGAGAATATTTATAAATAAAGTGCATGAAAAGGTTTTTGTATTAGAGTCTATATAGTCCAGATAACATGATGATCAAAATTGCAACAGATCATTTTTTTTTCAGTCACCAATAGTCGATTAATTGTTGCAGCCTTTGAAAAAATCACGATTCGATTTTTATCCCCATATCGCCCAGTCCTACCCCACTGGTTTAATTGGAGGGACTTTGTAGTGTGGGTGGAGGCCTAATCAGTGGTCCATGTAACTGCTGCTGCCTCTGTGTGCAAGAAGTCTGACCCAAAGCACCAAACAAAGTGAGCTCTTCAAACCACAACCTCTTGCACCCCCCACCCCGCTCTCTCTCTCTTTCTCTCCCTCCTCCCTTCCTCTTTTCCTCCCGCTCTCCTCTCTCTATCTTTCCTCCTGCATCCCCCTCTCTTCCTCCCTCTCTCCCTCCCCTCACTCCCTTCCCTCTCTCTCTCTCTCTCTCTCCCCTGCCTCCCCTCTCTGCCTATAGCCGCCCACGCCAGAAACACTCACTCTTAATATGCTCCCTCTGTCCTTCCCCTACTCCTTTGCATGCTTCCTTACCTTTAAACCTGCACTTTTCAACGCATTATTAATACATACATTTAAATTCATGGTTCTTTTTTAGCAACTATTTGCTTACAATAGTCTAGGACGCAAATCTTAAGACCTTATTGATCCACAAGAGAAATTATTTGATCACAGAGGCTCACAAATTGCAATAAAGAATAGTTTTAATTGACAAAGTCCAAATTAATGGTAAGACTTTATGTAACTAAAATGCAAGGTGAAATCGATTTTACAAATAAATTAAGTAACAATTTAAAGTGTGCTATTCAAATACATTAGGATTTGATCATTCATGGGGCTATTCAATTGGTTTTGCCAGTCCAGATATCTTTCCATACAGCCTACTATCATGGTATCACTTTTTAGGAGTCAATAGTAAGATTAGGCTATTGATTTTGCAAACAAGGCCTTATGTTGCCTGTAACTGATTAGATTGAAGCTGTCATTGCCTGCTGCTCACTTCAGTGACAGTTGCGATGTCCTTTATTAGTCTTACCCACTCTTCTTGACTTTACTACTAATAATCTAATGATAACTATGAGAAGGGCCACACTTAACAGCAACAACTTAACACTTAGCGCATTATTGCTACAACATTAAAGGGGGATTGTTTCAGGTTTTCCTATATGCTTTTGGTCTTAGTATTGAAGACGTCCTTGAAATCTGCTTCTTTGGATTTTCAACCATTGACTTTTATATTTTAATTTTATTTTGTATTTATTTATTTATTTTTTGCATTCCAAATGATCAAAATCACTAAATTTCTCGTTTAAAGGTGCTCTTGTTTGTTCCCAATTTATGTCCTATCTATCCATCTTCATGGCTTTTTCGGTAATCTCAGCTCCTCATCACGTCTTGTTTTCTCGTTATCTCGTTATTCCTTTGCCTTAACCTACGTATGTATTTTAGCAAACCCCAGAAACGCACTGGCACCAGTTCATGTGAAACGCGCGCGCATGTATCACACTGAACTCCATTTTGTCTCGCTCACGAGGGGGAAGCCAGGGAGACCTTTTCGTGCGTGGACGCGCCGGAAAGACCACTCGCTCTCACTCTCTGACATTCGTGCCTTAAATTATGAGCAAAACATAGACCACGCCGACCTGGACACACGGCGTCACGTTAGCCGCTCGTGTGCAAATGCCACGCCATGAATTAATCGCAAAATATCAGCGAGGGAATACACAGTGCGCACTCGGCCTCAAAGTTACCCCTGGGTAGCGTTTTTACACCAATCAATACACAGAAACGTGCCTTAAAAATAGATCTTCAATGTAGGCCACCGTTACTGGAAGTATACGAGCACAATATGACGTAAATCCAGGGATACAGTGCAAGAAACAAGGCGTAAAGCCCTTAAGTCTACCCCGTCAGCATCCTCTCCAACCTCGCTCCTATTCACCATCGCCGCTGCGTGCACCATCCACAAACGCGTTACAAATGAACACATTCCACCATTACGCACGAGAATTATTTACCTTTATGTCTGCCTTTCGCTGTCATCGTCACTGTGCTGGGTGTTTCATTGGATCAAGATGCTAAAGTGTCCCTCTCTCCCTCTCTCCCTGCTGCTCGTTGCTATCACTCTCCCCCGTAGGTATTAGGCGATTCTCGAAGCCACCGCTAGGAGACCAGCGCGTAAATGGGGGTTCATGCACCAGAGGGAAAAAAACGCCTCGACTCAACATATAAGCGCATAGAGGAGGTAGCGACGTCCTCCCCGTGGTATAACATGGGGAAATGCTTCATGCAGAGAATACAAGAGCGAGGGAAGACCCTGATTATGGCGTATCAGGCTACCACTTTCATCATCCTCCTCCTCCTCCTCCTCGTCCTCACTGCGCTCCCCATAACATGCACATGCATGGCTTCGCCATTTGAGCTTATTTTTAATTGTTGAAAGAATCAGATCTTCTTCATTCTTTAAAAATAAATGTTAAGCTTATGGAAGCAATTTAGATAAACAATTATTGTATCAAGCTGATCTTATCCCATCGCAAGAAATTGAGGAATTGAGCTCTGCCTCGTTTGAATCCATAAAATCAACAACCAGATGTTGTGAATAAATCTATTCCCAGAGGTGGCGATTGCTATAGATTGCTACATCTCGTGTATGGGTCGTTTAGAAATCCATATACAGTGAAGGGGAACATGTCCATACATAATTGTACGTGCTGCAGAGGTAGGGAAAGAGCAACAGAAAAGACGTGCATTGGTGCAAAACAGGGATGCAAACAAAAAGAAAATGAGACATGTGCTGGTTTTGGTTGCTTTTTTGGCATGCGTACTTTTGATCACCCGGTCTGCTGGACTTGCGTTGCAGTCGGACATCCTGACCACAGAGGGGGGAACCAGGGGGGGCTCTCCTCGCCTCTCCTCCTATCCTTCTTCCCTGCGTATCTGTCTTCTCTTGGCTTGCTCGCTGCCCAGGCTCAGGACGCTTCTGTTAGGTGGGATGCAGTGGGGTCCTCTCGAAAGCTGCAGGCGACTGGCAGATGGAGCGGCAGAGGCGGTGTGTGTTGACGGCGGAGGCAGTGGTGGGGCCGCAGTGGAAGTGGCATCACTTGGTACAGGCTCCGCGCTGCACTCTCGGACCAGAGAAACCTGCCTGCGCGCTGCGGACTTTGAGAGAGGAGAGGTAGATACCAGGCGGCTGTTGTGGCATGCTTGGCTCCAGATATGCGTTAAAGGGAGGAGGAGGGGTGTGTGGAGTGGGTGGTGGACTGTGCGGAGGTTACAGGGCGATGGGGAAGACGCCTTGAAGCAGAACGTTGATGTCTTGGTCCGCGCGACTGTCAACACCCCTGCAAATTCACGTGTACGGGCAAATGCTTGCGCGCACAAGAGTCATACTGCCATCCTGTGGAGGCATTGATTACAGGGCTTTCCCCTTTAACAACGCCAGCGCGTGCGTGGGCGTGCGTTTCGTGTTACTGTACCGTAAGCAATTTGACAGGTGGTCACGTGGCTCTATCGGCACTTGAGATGCAGGGAAACACCGAAAGATAAAGACGCATAATTCAAGACGCATTGTTCGCTCAAACGCTTGGTTTTCGGGTCTATAGTGTTTGGATGTTACAGACTGTCTATGCATCCCAGACCTTTTAACGCAAAGAATATAAGAGATGGTACTGCCATAAAGACCAATCCAGAATGACCAAGCAAAACCGCTCAACAACGTCACACAAACCAATAGGCCTTTAGCTCTGAGCGCCCCAAAGGGAATAAGGAAGGCTACAATATGCGCTGTGTGCCTTCTCATGTTTATTTTTTAAAATAACAATTATAGGCATAAAACTATTATTATTGAGATGAAGTTTGAGATATCATTGTACAGGTTAAATGCGATTACTCCATCCATTCAATCAAGCCAAACTGAAGCTATACATTTACAAACATGCTACCTTTAGCTCTGAGAGCTCCAAAAGGAATAAGGATGGCTATAATACGTGTACCTTCTCATGTTGATTTTTAATACAATTATAGACATAAAACAGTTATTATTAAGATGAAGTTTGAGATACCATTGTATAGGTAAATGTAATCGCTGCATCCATCCAATCAAGCCAAACTGACGCTATAAATGTATACGCCAAATGTCCACACGATGGCAGCGTGTTGACAGAACTGCAGAAAGATCAAAATCGTTCTTTATTTTGCCATTCCACCCCGCTCACTCACATCAACTCAATTGTTGCAGTATAAAAAAAGTCACTAAATAAGCCCAACTTAAAGCATGATCAAAACATACGACAAACCATATTCTGATTTCTGTGTGTATGTTACTGGAAGCTGGAACAGACAAAACAAAAATGTAAAAGCAGGTCTACTGTCAAAAAATAAAACTACTTTAAGTCCTGAGTCTAACTAGAAATAAACTATTGGTCTAAATAGGGTTACAGTACACTATTGCTGCACAAGAGAAAAATGTGCATAAGACTGACTTTAAATTAAGCAAATAATGAAGAGGTGTCTGTACCACCACCAATAAAAGCAGCTCACGTACCACCCATGCATGTAGCACAGTTTGAGAAACACTGCTAAAGATGGATCACTCAAAGGGACCATCTCTAATTTGTTCTACTAATTTTTTCTTTGGGGGATAGTTCTTATATATTATGTCTGTATGGACCAACAAGAAAGACATGTGAGTTTGGATGGTGAAATGCAGCAGGGAAACAAATGCAGAGTGTAGTGTAGTAATGTGGGATCAGGGTTTGTTCGAATCCCTTTAACTTTCATGTTATGTCATGTTATATTCTTATGCAACCTTTAGTGTATGGAGTTAATGTATTTTATGCTTAACACGAGTTCAATTTGAAAATGATGTATTAAGTCAAAGAAAACCAGCCTGTATAAATAAAGGACTAATAATTAAAATGTTTAAATTATTTTATAAATCAAGCTGTTCAAATTACTATTTGTGTAAATGGTTATGGTCTATTGGAATAGTAATAACAAACCTTGGCACTGATGAAAATGATCAAGTAGTCAGTAGTTGAATAAAAACAAGATTATTAAGCTATAAGCAAAGCAATACCATCTTCATGGACACAAGCAGCCAGGAGGCGAATATCCCCCCAAAAATTACAGTGTTCCTTTAAGACTCTGAAAAGTAATTTTCCATTCACTTACCCGGAGTGTAATACAGTTTCTGACAGCGATTGACTCTCTATCGCCACCGTTTGTCCACACTTAGAGCTGCATGGACCACACTGGACCAGCTGCAGCACTACGTCATCAGCGTGCTTTGCCAGTTGTGTGAGCTGCACATGCGCAGACACAGCTTTAGCGCCAAGCAGTGCCAATAAAAGCGCATCCTGTATCTGTTTTATGCTTCAAAATTAAACCGTCTAGTGCTAGTTTCTTAAACAGCTAATATCTCAGATTTGGTATATACATTTGGTATATATTTGGTATATACAGTGCTATAGATTGCATTTATTTAGTGCTGGACATCTGGTGTCACTTATAGAACATCAGTGACCTACAATCACAATCCCAGCTGGGGACTATAGCAAAAAATGTGCATGATTTTACAGTAACTGTTTTATACGGCCAAGCAAATTCGCTGGTATAGCAATGTTTTTATGAAAAAAAATAATTTAAGGTTCAATCTAATAATTAATTGCCAGTTAAAGTGGCATAAGAGTTCTATATATTCCCAACTGAAAATGTATAAATAAATGTATTGGCCTATATAAAAATTAACATCTTCAGCCCAAGTGTGCAATTTCTTTATGTTTTTCCTTCAGTTTTGAAGTGTGTGTTGTTTACCTGGTGTAGAGACCATGAGAGCAGAGGACAGTCATGCAATGTGGATGGGTCCTGCTTAATTGCTATGGTAAAGGTCCTCATCAACATCCAGGAAGCCCATGAACAGGGACAATAAAGTTTATAAAATATAAAAGACACATTTTTACTTAGGCCTACTCTTCATGAATTAATATGTATGTATGTATGTATGTATGTATGTATGTATATATGTATATGTATATGTATATGTATATATATATATATATATATATATATATATATATATATATATATATATATATATATATATATATATATATATATATATATATATATATATATATATATATAAAATGGTACATTTAAACAAATAGCCTAAACATTACTTCACCATACTGCCAAGTTTTTCGAGTAAGGGGATGCAAAATGCCATAATATTGTTTGCATGAACTATCCCAGATCCCACTTATATTGTGGAGGCGCCTGTGCGGATGTCTGTGCGTTTATTGCGCACCCTGACGCTAGCGGAGCGCAGTGATTTGGTTTGGTCGCCGCTGCAGCAAGAGGAAGGACCGCGGGTCTAACCTTCTTCTTTCGGTTTCGCCTCGGCTTTTCTCTCGGTGGCTCCGGGTTCGTTCACTGTAGGACCCTTTGGAAGAGTTACGCCTGTTTATGAAATATAAGTTACGGCATTAAAAGCGAAGGACAGTCGGAGCAGTCGCCATTTTACACGCACGCTTTCCCTGACAGAACCGCTAGCACAACAATGGCCCTCAAAAGAATTCACAAGGTAAGGAAGTGAGCGGCAAGGCCCGGGCTATCTCCGCTTCTCATCGGGAATTTTACACGGGGTTGCCCCCTATAACGTTTCCCTGTTTGCTAGTTCTATAATAAGAGTCTAATCTTTAAACTTACGTCTAAAATTGTAAACGCTAGGATTTCTACACGCAGCTAACGGTCTGAGAAGCGAGTGACGACAGTGAGCAATGCGCCGATGTTGTGGCAAATTCGGTACCCCGTGTCAGAAAATGCACCCCATCAGATGTACCAAATTTTAGTGTTATTTATATTTTATATGTAACTGTATCCACAGTTTTGAAAATGCACTACAGCTCATATTTGACAATACTTTAAATATTTACGGTCTAACTTTCTTTCGATTTCTCTTTAGCACCTATTTGATCTTGTTAATAATTGCTTATGGGACATTACTGTTTAGTCGGTCGATTTTGGACAAATTCTGGTGCCAGTTTTTTCCACCTAGTTTTTTGTTTGCATTTAATTTTAAAGAGACATTTGGGGGAGTCAGATGCATTGGTTTATTGTGGTATTTATTACATTATTCAAAGGGATTGTATTTTGTACTGGCAGCACTGGTTCTATGAGCTTAATTCGAGAGGCTATGGTCAGATTCCGCAGTACGTACTGCTGTTGTGTCCAGGAGCAAGACACTTCACTCACATTGCCCTTAGTACATGTGGCAGGAAGGGCAATTGGAATATTTGCCAAATGCAAACCAGCTAATTGTAACAGGTTAGCCAGTGACAACCCCTATCATTAAGAATCTAATATGCTAATGTAATACATAGTACAGTAGTACATATTCACATTAATCAGTTGACTCTGTGACTAAGGTTTAAGGCTTATAAAGTGTGTTATCCCTAGTCGTTACTAATTAAGAAAGGTTTGTGTCAGGAAGGGAAAATGGCCAAAATGTGCCCTCAAGTTGCCAGGCAGTTGCTTTTTCTCTGAGCATGACTTAATATTTTTCCTGCAAATTTTTCATTTCTGGATCTATTAGTTGTGTATCAGAAGTATTTTTGCACCAATACTTGAAGGTAGTGTTGTCAAGATACTAAAATATCAGACTCAATACCAGGGAGTAGACTGGATACTCAATGTCAATTCCAATACAACAATGATAATAAGAAAATCATTCTTTCTTTAGACAATAGAATGTCATTTTCAGCATAGTAACATAGTATAGTACCTTCTTTTATATTACCATGTGGCCTTAAATCTGTGTACTCCACCAGTCGACCAGGTAGGTTTCATAGTGGTCCATGGACCTTGTTCTGATACAGCTCAAGATCATTTAAACGTATTCAGGAAAGATTTATTTCTGTGACTTTTTTAGCATCCATACCTGCTCACATTATCTAGTTTGTATACTAGTTTTTGTGCCAATCAGTATCCACTTTTGGAGGCATATTTATCATAATCACTAACTAGAACTGTGGTTTTATTGTTCATGTTATTTGGAAATGAGGGATAAAAACAAACATACTTATGGCAGTAATACTTCTGCTTTATATGATTGGATTTCTAGCAGATCTACTATTCTGTATCCACTTGTGTTTGATGCTGCTTGTTCATTAGTTGACAGCAGCCTTGACTTCTGCAGCTCAAGCATCTTCTCTGGGATGCGGAATTTATTACTACACCTATCCGCTTTCTGTGTTCACTGAGCGGCGACAAATGACACAACATACCGCTAAACTGCCACAACCTATTATTTCATATCACGCACGTATTTCCTATGGCGTACCATAAAGTAAATGTCATCCCTAAAGTATATGCCATCAATGATCCGTTAGCATTGGTCGGCTAACGTCTCTCCCGTTGCTAACACGGTTTAGCTACAGATTTCCCCCGATTAAGAGTTGACGAGCTCACATTTAACCCTCAACTGTGAACGGATTTGTACTTTAGCGTGTAGTCTTACCGTGCCATATATTTTTGTTGTTCTATATGCTGTTAATTAAGCTAAACTGTGGCTTTTGAATTTTGATTTAACAGATAAGCTACTGCTATCTGTTAGCATTTGAGCTAGCCTAATGATCGGGCAGTGTCGTAAAGCCAAACTGTCATTTAATAATTCTCTTTTTATATTTTTCCTTTCGATAAAAATGTGTAATCAATGTGTTTTGAACTCGTATATGAATGAAGGAATACGGATAATTTCTGATTATATTCATGATTTCCATGGAATTCAATATTATTTGATTTACCTATCTTTAGTATATTTCTGTAACGTTACTTGTTATTACTCGTCGTCGTGTTTTAAACTCTTGTTTGCTCGTGTCTGACTGCTTATTTGAGAGAATTGGAGAAAGCTCGCAACAAAGCTAGCCCTGTATCGTTGTTTTCTACAGGCCCCACGCGTTGTTCTCTTTATGTTAGTTGTCATTGCATTGCCTATCCTGTACACCGTTATGTGGTTACCTTTTTGGAGTTTGTATGGCTCTACAATAATAATCCATGCATCGAATACTGTTGTCGTGTCGATGTGGTGATAAACAAGTGTTTACCCGTGTATTTGAACCTCAGATGCTAAACTTTAAGCTAATGTTTGCATCACAACTGCATTGGGGCTAAAGGAGCTAACGCCAATGAAAATGCTGCTGCTGCTGAGGCTGCCGCAAAATCACTGTTTTCAAAGCTAATGGTAATGTATATCAAAACAACATGGCAAGTAATTAAGTCAGTATTTTAGTCGCTGTATAAGTAGATTAATGAATTTCATAACATAAGAAAAAAATGGAAGGGTTCAACCAGTGTTATGAGCATTACAAAAACAAAATGCCATGGCATAACACTCTCATGTGTATTTTTTATCAGCTGTTAACTGTTAATTGCTCTGTCAATAGACTTTATGTGAAACTCTAAAAATGCATTTCAGATACATCTTTCACATCATATCTAAAGTAAATCTAAGTTTTGTTTTGTGTGTCTTTTAGGAATTAAATGATTTGGCACGGGACCCTCCAGCCCAGTGTTCAGCAGGACCAGTAGGAGATGACAGTAAGTTTTAACACAAAAACTCAAAAGATATCATCAACTAACATTTTGAATGAAGTTGCCAATTTAGGAGCCATCAATGTACAGAAGAGCATCTGTATTTTATTTGCCTTATTGTCCCATCTGTTGATACTGAAACAATAATAAATCTCTGCATATTAGATTTCACAGCTTTCACCAAGTGCTGCTTTCACTTCTGCTTTCACAGAGAGTAATAAACAAGTCATATATTTTTGTGCTATGTTGAATAAAGTAACAGAATAATCAAATCAAGGACTCAATATAGACTAAACTAGGTCAAAAAATAATAATAAATCAGGACTTTGCCGAGTTAAGACTAGTGGTACAACACTATTACATAGAGCTGAGAGATCCCGAAATGTTTCAGGGGACCCCAACAGTGTCAAATTTAGACAAACGTTTTTGAAACTTTTTTAATCTGGTGTCATATTATTTGTTAGAAAGGTTTTATTTTCTATTTTATCCTTGTTTTCAGAACAATACACTGGTTTAAATGCAAAATAAATTATCAGTATAGTTTCAGTAATGTTTTGATGCATAAACCAACCATTATAGACATGAAGACAACTCTTGCCTGACGATCCAGTCCCTCCTATGTTCTCTTCAAATCCAGAAGAGTCTGGAATCAGACTATAGAGCGTGACATTCTAACTTGGGACAGTCCAAGCACAGTGGTAAATGTGCTTCTCTCAAATGTGATGGGCATCTCTCAAACATTTTGTTCTGAATGATATCAAAATTTTTTACTTTTAGCTTGCATTCATTTTAGTACTTGACTTAAATTCTGTAAAATCCAAGCTGTTTCTTAGTATTCTGTTATATCTGTTATATATTTTTTTTTCCTTTTTTACTTGAACGGACCATGTGTTTCTCTGATTGGTTAATCCGCCTGTTGGTTCCAAACCCAAACGTCTTGCCTAATTAGCTTTGTCAAAGCGTGTGGTTTTGGCTGGTCAGGCAAGACTAAACCAGGACTCATCCTTGCTTTCTGTTCTATCTACTAATATAAATTTTATCTTGCTTTTCAATTCAGTTGTATTTTGACTTATTAGAAACACATGGACTCACTTTTTTCACTTTCACTATTTCCAAAAATAAAAAATCATTCTATGAATTACACGGCCCCACTACCAATATAAGAATCATTGTGTGTGTCTAAACAAACAACACTGTACCTGATTTTTATTACCTTAAAATTGTGAAAAATAGACCTAGTTTGTTTTTAACATTTTGGTCCAAAGTTATTCCTCACTTTCCTCCATACATTTTGAGCATCTTAATTATTTACCGTGATCGGTTTTTAAGCTGGTTTCACAACATTCAGAGACCAGTATGGAGTTTTGCCATGACAGTAAAGCTAATAAGTAGCATGCCAACAGTGCACTTCCTTATTATCTGACAGTATAATTATAATCAGATGCATGCAGCAGACTTATTTCGACCCCAAGAGCTGCTTATACAATATATCTGTACAGGGGCAAGACACATTTTACTCAAATACATGGAAAAAAATTGCATACATCCTAAGTGTAGGATGTGGTATTGGTGAATGTCCATAGTGATTTCCTTGAGTGGTGGTATATCATGCGGCTGTTGAGTGGGATTCGTGTGGAGAAAGGTATGTGGCTATTAAAAGAGCTGTGAGAACAGACGATATCACTGCTGCAGACTCTGCATCAATCACACATTAGCAACCACCAAAGCAATTTATACATCTTATAGAGCTAAACAATTTGGAAGAAATATGATTCCCAAATCTAATACTTGTCAGAGAAATTGCAAATACGTGTTTTCATTTAAGATTCTGTTCAAAGTTTACATTTTAAACAGAAGAATTGACCAAATTGACAAACCAATACAAAAATCGCATTTCAGAGCACGTTTGTACAGATCCAAACTTCAGGGCATGTGGTAATCATTGTTTTTAAACTCCATACACCTTCACTAGAATCATTTGGATGATTTCAGCCCTGGAATAAGGATTACTCAAACATCTGTGACTGAAACAAAACAACTCCAGGTATGTTTTTGATGAGGAAACAAGAGTCAATTTTGTGTAAATTTGGACCTTAAGTAGAATTACTTGAATGGTTTTAGAATGGCATCATAGGTCATCATAATACCTCAAAATGAAATAAAATGATGAATGAGGCTATACCAGGACTAAATCAGGACTTTGCCGAGTCTTAGTTAAGACTAGTGGTACAAGATTTATTGCAATCAAAACAAATGTGCAATTTAAATTGTTGCCTAGATTTTCTGTATAAACCCTCCACAAACAAGTTCTGAAATGCCTGGGAGGCTCAGGTTAATTTAGCAGTTCATATATCTCAAAAATGTAAATTCAGTGTGAACTTTGAACAGAATCCCATTATTAAAAGGTAATCATTGATGCAATGCATGTCAGAAAATCACAATAGCATATTTCGTCAATATCTTGCCAGAACCTAACTTGCAAATGCTCAGCAATCGTAATAAAGAGTCCAAATAATACAAGTTCTTAATTGAATGAAGAGGTGGGAGCTGAACTAATGGAAGTTGAAAGGAATCTTTGTTAAAAATAACTGTCCAGATCATACAGTCTATAGTCCAGATGTTGTTTCTTTTGGAACAGAGCTTATTTGTGCTTTGCATGTTTATACTTTTTAATTCTTTGGTCATGAGGTCGTCTTCTCAATATATCTGTGGAAAATGAGTTTACAGGTGTAACATTATGATTTTACTCAAAAATATCAAGTTATTTTCCTATCTTTAAATCCACACCTAAGAACAGCTAATACAATTTTTATCAGTGCTTTCCGAGGTTAATGGGCCCCCACATGTTTCAGCTCAGGACCCCCAAAATAACAACCGACCCAGGACCCCTGGACTGCAAAATGAAATTGACTACTGTTATAATTTCAAGTTGAGGTTTAATTGCATTTATTTGAGTACTTTTTTATTTGACCTTTGTTCACAAAATGCACTGATTTACATGAAAAATTACTGTCATTATTTTTAAGTTATATTGCAAGTCAAAGTATCTTCCATGTCTCAAAGACCAAAGCAGAGTTTTGCTGCCATGGTAAAGGTAACAACCAATAGCATGCTAACCATGTACTTCCTGTTTGACAGGGTTACATTGTTAAAAGTGATAAAGGATGCTCTATTCATTCATGGCCTCAATGATGCAGGAAACGTAGTCACACTCCTGTGTAGTAGTGAATTTTGCAACTAATGATTATTTCAGTAATCGACTAGTTGGTGATTATTTTTCGCATTAGTTGACTAATCAAGTAATTTTTTTTTTTTATTTTGACTGAAGGCTTTTTAATAGAAAATAATCAGAATGTTTATATTTAAATATAAAGTGACGGTATGAAATTATTTTTTCACATTTCAATTTAATAGTGCTGCTGTCTACCTGTTTAGTCTAGATATGATTATGATCAAAATATACCTATGATCATTTTTTGGGGGGGGGGGGTCAACTAGTCATAAGTCAAATCATTGTGCTTCTAACCTGAAGCCTTTACGTTTGAGTGAATTTAGTTTCACAGTGCCTCACTTCCTGTCCCTATGCTTCAAACAGACCACCAAGTCTCTGCAGTTTGTCTTTGTTTTTTTAATCCTCAAACCCACAGGATGTACCGTCCGCTCTCTTTACTTTTTAAATATGCTGATAAAGCTACTGTTTAATGTATTTTAAAGTTTCAATTACTTAATTTGTCTTTTTGTTGTGATTTTTCTCTTCTAGTGTTTCACTGGCAAGCCACAATAATGGGACCTGTAAGTATTCAATGTGTTGCTGAGTGTGTTCACCTAAAGCATTCTGGGTAATGAAGATTAAATGTCAAACAGTGTGAGGATAGAAACATGGGACTGGGTGATATGACACAAATATTATTCTCATTTCTTTCCTTTATATTGATCATTAATTATTTTAAACAATTAAAAAGGTTTTTTGAATATAATTTTTCTTAACATAAACTATATGCACTACTAATCATTGCTTTTTACCCTAAAAAAATTGTAACATTTCTTCTGAACTTCGCTATTGTAAATGACTTAATCTCAGCTTTGAATAACATTTAATTGCACAGCCCAACAGAAACATGAAGGCAGCGATTGATAACAGGGTATATACAGGGTGCATTGTCTTTGTTGTGATTTAAAGGTGCACTTGTACATAGAACATACAGGGATTACAGATTATCAATACAATCAATGCCTAAAGAATGAAGTACAGCCAGTTATTGATGAGCATCAGGGCTCATCTTAAAGTCTGCAGTTTTATCTTTGATCAGGTCATTCCTTTTTATGGGCACAACTATTAACTTAGAAATTTGAAACACTGTATTGATTGTAAAATGTGATTAATTGCACATCTCAAATGTAATTTTACCTATATTTGTTGCGAAATATGATTGATCCCGATGCAGCCTGATTTCAAGTCGGAGTCTTCAACGACATACACATTTTATGTTCCGATATAGAGAAAGTTTCAGCTGTAGACATCTAGACACTGTTTCATCAATTAAGACGCTTCGGCTCCCATCCAGAAGCCACGTTTAATTTGATGGTACTGGTTTGAGACATTAGGATTTGTACTATACTGAGTTAAGTGAGTACTGCTACCCCCAAAGGGAAGAGTTTAATACACACCAAAATACATTAACACTCATGTTTTTACTGTGTCCTACTTCAGAATGACAGTCCTTACCAAAATGGGGTTTTCTTCTTGACCATTCACTTCCCCACAGACTACCCCTTCAAACCGCCAAAGGTGAGGCACATATCCCATCTTATCATTTATACTCTTATTTCACATTTTAGGATCTTTTATTGTGTTTTATTTTGTTTTGTGCAGGTTGCATTCACCACAAGAATATACCACCCAAATATCAACAGCAACGGCAGCATCTGTCTGGACATTCTGCGGTCACAGTGGTCTCCAGCTCTCACCATCTCCAAAGGTAAAATTCAGACACTCTCTTCTCTCACTGAAGTAGGGAAATAACGATAAGGGCCAAAAAATTATGATCTGCCATTTTTAGAAGCAAAATTAAAGTGGATATGATATGACCCCTCTATTTATTAGTGCACAAAGTTACTGCATCAAGATTGTCCATGTACAATGGTAATTAATCAAATTTTAGTTAGCTGCCCAATACATATAATTCAGAAATCCCTTGACGAGCTGCTTAGAAGGGGTTGAAGAGCTACTGGTAGCGCCTGAACTATAGGTAGGAGTGTGTGTGTGTGTGTATGTATGTATATATATATATATATATATATATATATATATATACATATATATCAATTCATTTTATTTTTGTAACGCCCAAAATCACAGCAACAGTTGTCTCGAAGGGCGTTCATGTTTTGGTTGATGGGGGAAACCGAAGTACCCGGAGGAAACCCATCCAGACACGGGGAGAAACATGCAAAACTCCACACAAAAAGGCCTGGGCGACCCGGGGATCGAACCAAGCCTTCTTGCTGTGAGGCATGCGTGTTGCCACTCAGCCACCGTGCTGGCTACACACAAAAACAAACAGGAAAATCAAACAACAAGAAAAATCAGACAAAACAAGAAAAATCGGCCAGGCGAGGAGGAGGGAGGGGGGCAGGAGGAGAGGCGGGCGAGGAGGAGGAGAGGCGGGCGAGGAGGAGGAGAGGCGGGCGAGGAGGAGGAGAGGCGGGCGAGGAGGAGGAGAGGCGGGCGAGGAGGAGGAGAGGCGGGCGAGGAGGAGGAGAGGCGGGCGAGGAGGAGGAGAGGCGGGCGAGGAGGAGGAGAGGCGGGCGAGGAGGAGGAGAGGCGGGCGAGGAGGAGGAGAGCCGGGCGAGGGGGAGGAGAGCCGGGCATCTGAAAGAGTTACACTCCACAGGGGGAGTGGGACAGGGGACAACATGTGAATAGCATTGCTGATGAGAAAATAGGACAAAGCAGAGGATAGTGCTCAGGTTGCCATACTTCCCCCAGCTAGTCATCTCCTACTGCAGCCTATCTTATCCCGGGTTTTAATGTCACTCCCTAACTCCCTCACTAAGTAACCTGGTCATAAGCTATACCGAAGAGGAAGGTTTTAAGCCTGGTCTTAAATACAGAGACTGTGGGGGCCTGTTTAACATCAGCAGGGAGTTGATTCCATAGCACAGGAGCTTGGTACTTTTGGACACTCTAGGAACCACTAATAGTCCTGCATTCTGAGAGCGGAGTGGTCTGTTTGGCTGGTACGGGACAATAGCATCTTGCAGATGGGATGGGGCCATCCCGTTTAGGGTTTTGTATGTCAGGAGGACTTTGAATTTGATTCTAAGCTCAACAGGAAGCCAGTGCAGATATTTTAATGCAGGACTGATGTGGTCTCTTCTTTTAGTTCCTGTTAGGACTCTGGCCGCTGCATTTTGGACCAACGAGGCTCCTTATAATACTTTTGGGGCAGGCGGCGAGCAGACAATTACAGTAATCAAGTCAGGAAGTAACAAATGCATGGATGAGTTTTTCAGCATCGTTTTTAGGTAAAATATTTCTAATTTTAGTTATATTTCACAGGTGAAAGTATGCAGTTTTACAAGCTAGGTTTATATGGGCTGTAAATGATAGATTTTGATCAAATAGGACTCCAAGATTTTTTACAGTAGGGCTAGAAGCTATATTCACATTGTCGAGTGAGATTATCTGATCCGACAGAGAATCTCTTTGACCTTTGGGACCAACAACAATGACCTCTGTTTTTTCAGGATTTAAGAGCAGGTAATTCAAGGTCATCCAGGTTTTGATGTCCTTCACACAGGCACTGAGTTTATCTATTTGATCAGTCTGATTTGGTTTCATTGATGAGTACAGCTGAGTGTAATCAGCATAGCAATGAAAATGAATGCCATGGTTTCTGATAATGTTACCCAATGGCAACATATACAGAGTAAATAGGATTGGACCAAGCACAGATCCTTGTGGAACACCACAGGCTACTTTAGAACAGGGAGAGGTGCTCTGGTTTATACTTACAAACTGGTACCTATCTGATAGATAGGATTTAAACCATTTGAGGGCGGTCCCTTTGATTCCAATGTCACATTCTCTGCAGTAGAATGTTGTGATCAGTGGTGTCAAATGCTGCACTGAGGTCCAGTAGGACCAGGACTGAACCCAGCCCGTTATCAGCAGCTAGTAGTAAGTCATTTGTTACTTTAAGCAGTGCAGTCTCTGTGCTGTGGTGAGCTCTGAATCCAGATTGAAATTTTTCAAATATATTATTATCCTGCAGGTGGGGGCAGAGCTGTTTCACCACCACTCTTTCTAGAATTTTTGAGAGGAAGGGAAGATTAGAGATAGGTCTATAGTTGGCTGGTTCATCAGGATTTAGGTTAGGTTTTTTCAAAAGGGGTTTAATCACAGCATACTTAAAGGACTGAGGAATGTAGCCATTTTCTAACAACATATTTATTATGTTATGGATGGAATCTATTATTAGGGGGAGGGCTTCTTTGAGGAGTCTGATTGGAATAGGGTCGCGCATACAGGCTCCAATTATCTATGAAGACGACACCACCATATATATATATATATATATATATATATATATATATATATATATAATGTGTGTGTTCAAATCGAGCCCTGGGGCCTAATCATGGATGTGCATTCAAGGGAATGGGCCAAGCAAGGTGCATGTCTCTAGATTAGCCTTTAGCGGCTAGGTTCGTCCAGTGGCTCTCCAGCCCACAAACCATGCACAGCAGTTCTCTTCTCCCACATGAAGCCATGGCACAGACGCAAAGAGTGGTCTGGCAAGACTGCTCTGACCAATGAGAGTGAAAGTAGCCAGAACAGAGCAGAGTGAGCGGAAGCTAAGAATTTAAAATCTGTTTTTAAAACAACCAAAGGATTTTGAGCAGAGAAAAAGTTTATGATCACAAAATAGGTAAAAATTGACACAAAATTCTTTGTGAAAGCTGTAGGTGCCCTGTCTGCCGAATACAAGCAGTTTGTGTTTACATTGCTCTCTATGGGGAAAAATGCTTTCTGGGCAGGAGGGATTTTTTTTGTTGCAGTACCAATGAGTGGCCACTAATCCAACTTGTGACAGTTCTAAGATAGCAATACCCTATTCTGATTTTAATAGATCCATGGTTAAGATTGGACACAGTTCCCTCTCACATCACAATGTTTCTAAGAGCGACGTAAAGGGTAAAAATCTTCCAAATTACTTTATTACTGCTTTGATGTGGCATCTTATTACTGAGCAGCCAAACTGATAAACGTATAATTACTACTACTGTAAAGTGTTTGCAGTATTATGTATGAGTGTTTGTGTGCAGTCCTCCTGTCCATCTGCTCCCTGCTCTGTGATCCAAACCCAGATGACCCCTTAGTACCTGAGATCGCCCGCATCTACAAGACGGACAGGGAAAAGTAAGTCTAATCTAATGCACTTACTTTTAGAGTGCTCTCTGGTACAGCACCCGTGACTCTGGTCATTCTGAGCTGTGATTAATCAATTAAAACTATTGACAGTGATTTCAACTTATCTGGACTAAACATTGACTCACAGCATGTCATGTTTATTCAAGTATTTATCCACAACCCAGAGGAGTAATTCTTTCAAAATTAACAACATAAACTTTGTGGCTTTGATGAAAAATCTGTATTGCATTGTTTTGTTGTACGTCTGTACTAGTCATAGTCTTTAAACCTATAATCTAATTCATGCACTTTTTGTCATTTAAATTATTTATCGTCTGATTTGAAAACACTTGGATCTATTATCAAAACAAAAGATGCACTGATCCCACTTTTTCAGTTCCAATACTGATTTCGATACTATAGCCTTAAGTATCTGCCGATACGGTTTTCTCACTGCCCCTAGTTAGGTCGACATAAAAGAGCATTTGCTCTGAGAGCGGTGCACTTGGGCCGCTGTGAACCCAACAGTCGCACTCTGGTCTGCTCTAAATGACCGATCCAAGAGGACTTGAAACAGGAGGTCTCGGAGTGGCTCCACCCGTACTCGCCCTGCTCCAGAGTGTGGGTGGAGCCGCTCAGAGTATGAACACGGCTAACCTCGTGCTGACCTCTTCTCTCTTCTCTGCTACCAGGGCATACTGTCCTCATGGTGTATTTAGCCAGAGGTGAAAGAAAAGACCACATATAGGGGAAGCTTGTGCACGCATATTCACAGGGCTGTCTGCTTGAAGCGCGTTGTCATACAAATAGGCTTGCCAATCAGCTGATGGACTCACGTTGCTCATGGTGCGGCGTTTGGGGTGAATGATGCGTGTGTATGTGAACAAGGACGACCCAAAAGTAAAGTAACCAGAACTAGATTTAGTGCGCACTGGGGTCGCTTCAAAGCCACTAACGTGTGTGAAAATGACTGAAAATAAAATAAGACAACAGTCTTGTTACATCAATTTATATGTCCAACCTGGATATCGGCTGAAGCGATATTTGGAAGCCAATATACCATCCAGCAAATTTTTCAGTCTTGGCGTGAATATCTGATAACGGTATAGAATCAGTGCATTCCCTAATCAAAACTGGTTCTACTAGTTCTAAAGCATTATAAATTTGATCTTTTTATAGTTGTATAGATCGTGTTTTGTTCAAACATGTGCTACTGACATTTAGGTACTGGTAGATACAGAGCATTAATTACCCCATTGGAACAGTTGCATAACATTAAACAGTAACTGTAAAACATAATGATTACATATTTTTTTATTTGATTTTTATAAATTATATTTTCTTCATTTGTAACACAAAGTAAACATTGTTCTTGTATTTAAAATCTTCTCTCTAAAATGTAACTTATTCTTATACCATGCATTGAGTCTGGTAGTATCATGGTTTTGCCTCTCTGCAGCATTTTTCTCTGAACAGGCTCAGGTCTAGACAAGTCTGTAACAACAATGTGAAATGTAACTTGAGCCAATCTGTCCAGTATACGTTTATGTAACAGAATCTACAGGAGCGCTCCCACGAGACTGTTTAAGTCTACTATGATACTACTACTGGTACTCTCACTATTTGAGTGGTTTCTTTCATTGCTACAGTTTTGGGTTCATATTTCATAAGCATTTTATACAGACATTTTCAATTGCAAATTGGATTTGTGCACAAAGTTGTACTGTGGTTTGATCAAATATAAACAAATATTAGGTACCTACATTATGGCTCCAAGAATAATAATAATGTATTGAATCAAAATCACAACTTGAATCATCACAATATGCTTATTATTTAGTTAATGTATCCTTCACAAACGAATGCCCTACACCATTATTGCATTACTTTCATATATTTATCATTTTGTATTTAACGGTGCATTTAGCAGATACTTCCTATTCTTGATAAAGTTCAGCCAAGAAGGTAACTGGGCCTGTTTTTAAATGTAGCTGTCAATTTCATTTTATTACCTAAAATCCCACTTGAAATCCTTCAGTGGTGACTGGTGAACTTTGAATATAGTGTTTGTATGTATTATTTATGTATTGGTGACATTTTATTGGTATAAATTTCCCCTAAACGTCATTAAAGGAGTCAGGTTTTTAGACTCCTGTGACTCTGGGCTGGGTGTCTGGAGAGTCCTAGATCTGCAGTGTTGTTTTTGGGTGAAATCTGATGACTGAAAATGTCCAGTCATTATAACACACCCTCTGAGTAACAGCTCAAATACCTGGTGCAGCTGTCAGGAATACCACCTTCCAAAAGCATTTGCTTTACTAGTACCATCTTAATGAAGTAAAATGATAAAATATTAAACCTGGCCACACCCATTCAGATTGAGACTAAAACAGGACTAAAAGGACTGGACCCGGTCCAGTCCAGGATTGTCCAGGACTGAACCGGGGGCTAAATCAGGACTAAATGCATATACATTGCATATACAATATAGTATAGCTTTTTTTTTGCTAATATAGTAATGTTTAATAGAATTTTTAGCCAATCTCTAATCTTTTTGTTAACTGTCATTTCTTGCAAAAAAGTGTCTTTTAGTCTTTTATCCAAGTCATCTGTCCAGACCTTTTATTGTCCCTCAGACTTTTTGCTGAATTGGCTGGTTCTTCTTTAGATGTACTTTAACTGCACGTTTACAGAACCACTGCATTGACCTCTGGATACGGGACAGGAGCCAAGTTTGAGTTTCTGTTCAAAATGAGCCAAAATAAGTCCCCAGCGTCTGTGGCCATAACTTTGTACAGTATACGATTCTTGATGAACAGATACTGGACACCCCAGATTTATATTTTTGATTACATTTACATGATCATGTTGGTCGGCAATAATGTCTGTCAAAATGATAAAAAATTTAACAAACTTTAAATTAAGGTATAAAGGAGACATGGGCAAACCAACGGCCACGGGGGCCACACACCACCCTTTGGGTTTATTAATCCGGCCCACCGAACGTGACCATATTATATTAAAATAGCTAAGAGTAAACCTTGTTCAATTTACCTTTTCAACAAGTTGTTGATCTTTTGGCACTTGATAAAACTGAAGTGAGTTTTTCTGCAGTGTTTATTTAACTGAAATTTAATACATTCATGATTAATTTAATTAATGCATTTGGAAAACTATTTGTACAATGAGCCTTGCATATTCATGCTTTGCTATATGTTACAGGCCAAATCTCCTGGCCCGGCCCCTCTGTCAAATTTTAGAACCCATTGTGGCCTATGTGTCAAAAAGTTTGCCCACCCCTGGTATAAAGTGTAATCTTTGTGTTTTAGTGGGCTCATACTTAAACCTCAACTTGTACAGGCGATATTATGCAAAATTGACTTTTTTTGAGCTTTCTGTTATAATGTTGCAAAAAGATGCAAAATGTTGACATAAAACAATACACTACAACTTCACAAACCTGATTTGATGTGCAGAAGTTTCATTAGTGGAATGCATGCCCATTGTAATGTGATAGCACTTTGAAGGGGGAATGAGCAAAAGGAGGGGAGACTCAGAGCATCAAAAATAAAAGTGAAATTTGTAAAACATGTTAATATGCTATTTTTGGCAAATGTAGCATTTTAAAAACAGTAATAGGTAACATGGTGAACTAATTATTGTAATATGTTAGCAATTAAAACCGCCTTTTTAAATGGCACATTTAAGCACATTTGTGTTGTTTTTTGCAGGATTCTGTGAAGAAATATTCATTGTCAATATTCCCCACATGGATAGATCACTAACTATTCCTTTTTTGTCCTTCTTTTGCAGGTACAACAAAATAGCTCGGGAATGGACACAAAAGTATGCAATGTAGTGTTGGAGCAAAGATCATGGCCAACCACCTCTACGACGCAAGGCTTAGGGGGAGCTTCAGATGTAAAGAGAAAAACAAAATATCCATGACAACAAACAACAAACAAATGAAACGTTTAAACAGGAACTTATTGGTTTCCATTGGAGTGCTTTCTTTGAGCCCGCCTCCCCTCCTCCGAGTAAAACCATCCTTCTTTTGGCCTGTCCCAGCTCACCAGACCCTAAATTGTGTACATAACCTCATCTTAAATAGTCAAAAATGCATCTATTACTACTTTCCCTTTTACATTTTGGTTACTTAATTTCCCTGATTATTTGTACATTTATTTTTGGGAATGGACAGGCCACAAAAGTTGGAGGGATTTTAATTACTCGACTTTCTTGTTTTGCTATCCGTAATAGTTTCCATCCGTAGAGGTGAGCAGTTCAAGAAAGCGGTTTTCCATCGCGACTTGACGGGCACTGGCACTGTTTGTGTTTTATACAAGAGAAATCATCGCAGGCTATGTCAAACTTTAAAAACATTGGATGCACATGGCCACTGTAGACTTAATGTTTATATGAATGGACTTGAAGTTAACCCATGCACCTCTTTATCTCTCTCTCTCCTCAACTCTCTTCCGCTCTTATCTTTCTTTTCTTTATTCTCTCTCTCTTGCGCTTTCTCTCTTTAAAAAATACTGAATTTAACACATTTTACCTTATTGTACACCACACTCTAGCACGCACAACTGTAACGCCCCCACCACCAACCATTCTTCATTCACAAAAGTGGAGGTTTTGGACCAGGTATTTAAGCAATTTATTTTCCTAGTTTAACCTGTGTTTTTATCCCCCCCCCCCCTCCCCCCCCTCATAACTCTTTAGGTTTGTTTTTTTTTTTTACTTTAAATTTTTTTTTTTTTTTTTGCTATTGTTAAACTAGAAGCTAACATCTTAAACGGCTATGGGACTGGTTGGGCTCTGGGTGCGAGGAGACCCCACTCTTCTTGCACAAACCTCTGTATATTGAATTACCTGAGAGGCTCGTTGAGCTTTGTGTGTTGATTAAACTGTGTAATAAAATTGTCTGGCTCACATTTCTAATTTTTCACACTATTATCACATAAAATGGTCAACCATAGATCTTCGTCTTTATACGGACTGCAACGATTAATTAGATAATTGTGACTTAATTATCAAAATGTCATTGGTTTGCTGTTATCTGTATTAAGCAGACTCTAAAAGGTTAAAAAAAAAAAAAAAAAATTTTATGCATGTTCTTTGAAAAACATGCATACATTCATCCATTTTTCTTCAGTTTATCCGGGGCCGGGTCACGGGGGCAGCAGTCTAAGCCAGGACTCCCAGACTTCCCTCAACCCAGATACATCCTTGTGCTTCTCCGGTGGAATCCCAAGGCATTCCAAATCAAAATCAGAAAGACTATCACCAAGGGGAAATTCAGATTGTAGGTCTCTTCAAATCTTCATCTGCCATAAACCTCCTTATTGTATAAGCTTATGGCTGTCCAGAAGAAGTTCTGTCCTGCAGCTCACTCATCCCAGACATCCACTGTCTGCTCTGTTGTTCAAAAGCTGAATTCAGGGGATGGTTTATGTTCAGTATAGCACTGATCCTGTCCGTTGCTCCACTACCTCAACCAGTCTCTAAACTACTCCTATAGTTGAACCAACCCTCTATTAGTTTTTCTAGTCTCCTAAGATCTCTTTTTTGAGAATTCTGTTTTTAATGCTGCAGTCTGTTGACTGCAGCATTAAAAACAGAATTAGCCACTACCGCCTGATAAAACATATGCAGTAGTTTATTGTTTACATTAAAAACCTTAGCTTTCTTGGAAAATATAGTCGGCTTTGACCTTTTCTATAAAGTACATTTGTATTTATGGACGAG
The DNA here is from genome assembly GCF_009829125.3 of Periophthalmus magnuspinnatus. NCBI lineage: Eukaryota > Metazoa > Chordata > Actinopteri > Gobiiformes > Gobiidae > Periophthalmus > Periophthalmus magnuspinnatus. The sequence continues at coordinate 10,483,908 of NC_047135.1, read as the reverse complement.
TTTGAATTGATATTTGGTTTCAATTTGAGCTCAAATTTGAGGTAAATGCTGCCCTCTTGTGGCTTTTTTTTTTTTTTTTTTTTTTTTTAAAAACAGAAAATGTATTATTGGAATAATACTAAACGTCTACTCTACATTAATACCTTTTTTGGAAATAAATAATACTAAAATAATATATTTATCATACTCGATTGATGGCTATATAGATTACAAATCACCATTTGCCGTTTGTGTAAAATCCAAATTATATGGGTTTTTTTTAAATACTTGTTTTTTTTATCACAACCAAATTTAGTATGAGGAATGAAAATTGTAATATATTTTGTATTTTTGCATAATCATAATAAAATAATTTTAAAGTGTATTGATAATCGCTTCCGCATTTGACGCAGCACGCACAGCTCTGACGCTCTGACGCTCTGGAGCACTGAGTTCAGATAAGGCTCCGGGTTTGACCTTGCTTCATCTGCCACTTCTGCTGCATCCCAAACTCCGTGAACAGGATTGACACGCTGTCCTGATAAATCATGTCTTCAGCCGCAGTGCCACAGACGTCCGGATTAAGAATATCCAAAGGTAAAGCCTGGCGATTTAGCGCGAAGAGTGTTTATGTTTTGTAACTTGACACACGAGTTGACCCAATATTACCTCTTCGCCTGATGTCAACAACACACCTAGATATGTTTCCTGGGCACACAGTTCACCTTAAAATGGCGCTATTACTTAACAACAAAAAAATTTGTACAAAGCATCTTATATTGGCTTACTTTATCTTGTTTTGCATTGCGAAGTCATGTATAGCTAGCGTTCGTTTAGCCGCTTGCTAACTTTGGCAGTTGTCTGCAGCCACAAGTAAGTTTTCCAACTTTATCATGTCTTATAAACAGTTTGGACTCATGATTTCATCGCAGCTACACTCTTAAATAACAACCCTATTTTAAGCAGTGGTATTTGAATGTGAGTTATAGCTAAGTTGTAGTAGCCTTTTGCTAACCACTGTACTTGAAAATGTAATCTCTTTGCAAGGGGGCCATGTGGGTCCCAATATCATGTGATGCTCATTGGACCTGGATTATCCCCTCCATGCACCATAGAAAGGGGTTATATACTCACTAATCGCTCAGGACGAGTTGAAGAGGGCTGTAGTGAACACATGAGCAGCATGACTCAGCAAAACATAATGATACAATACATTTTGACGTGTGGTTTGGTTGACGGTTGAATACGCCTAAAAAGCAATTTACCATTTTGTTGTTGGTTACTGTGGTTACTCCAGTCTATAAACCAGTCCTGATCACGTGTTACTATTTTACTCACCACAGTTTACAATTAAGAAATAAATGAGGCCGTTCCACATTAATATAGGGAGCTTGTTTCTCGTAGTTACAATATAAAAGTGATTACACTGGTCAAAAATGACTGTTTAGAGATTAAATTAATTAAATTATTCAAATAAAAATCATGTTGTAATACTGAGGGTGAGAAATGTATCAAAATTTATAATTTTCAGTTTTGGAGTTAGGCTTTATGTTCTCATTCTAATTTTGTATATGTGTTTTGTCATGTCACGTCCAGAATGAGATGTGTGTGGTTATGTAGCCTATGTTTTATTGTATTTGTTTCTTTCTTCACATTTTTGCATCTGATCATAGTCAGAAGCCATATACAAAATAGCTTCATTGATCTACATTAGTACTTGCAAGCCCAAGTGACTATCACCTTTCCAAATAAAGTGCGTTTAGTGTACCCAAGTCTCCTATTACTTATTTTAATTATGCATTGACATTTCTGATTCTGTCCAGGTGTTATATTTAGAATCATGGCTGGCTGGTTGCTTGGCACTCTCTTTGCATCTAACCCTTGGACCCGCTCTCGTGTTGTGGACACAAGAGTGGGGCATTGTTGCCTATTCATAATGACCGGATGGCTTTTTGAAGCTAATATAATTAGCCACAGGCTATGTAGCATTTTGTCAAGCATCAGTTATATTGCAAGTTTTGCTAATTTTGTTTAATATTGTGATGGCAAAGGAAAATGTAATTCTGTCAACTGGACAAAAGTTTTGGAGTGAAGACGTTTCACCATGTATCCAAGAGGCTTTGTGAAATGTCCTCACTCCAAAATTTTTATCCAGTTGACAGAATTACATTTTCTTTTGCTATGGCTACCTAACCGGAAATACTGAGTTATATATACATGTATATCACAATATTAAGTCTATATAATACCTATCTGTAAGGGTTTTTTATTTTTTATTTTCTTATTTTGGCCATAATATTTAACGGTGTCTTCTCCTCAGAGCACTTGCTGGTGGCAGTCCCGGTGGCTCTTGTGGCTGGTGTGGGGGGGTTCTTGGTCAGTCATTACCTGCAGAAGCGTTGCTGTAAAAAGGACCAGGTGAACAGAGCCATTAACAAAGACAGTCCCAAAGTGGTGCACAGCTTTGACATGGAGGACATCGGCTCCAAGGCTGTGTACTGCCGCTGCTGGAAGTCCAAGAAGGTTTGTATGTTTTTGTATTCCACTTGTTAAAGTTAATCTGTGCACATAAGGCTGCTCAATTATGTAAAAGTAATCATGATTTTGTACCTCATAGTAAGCGATGTATGTACTTTCATAAGTTAACCTTTTAGAGGGAGAATAAGTAGGCTAGGATTGTCAATGTACTTTGTAAACAGGCCTAAATTATGATTTTCACCCACACCCATTTCTATTCAGCATTTGAATTTGAAAATGTTTGGGTAATTTTTAGAATTTTTTTCCAAACCCATGGATGTATAGGCATTTTCTGTCAATCTACGTTATGGTAAGTTTGAAATGATACTAGATTCTTTTAGCTGTGCGATGCATATGACATGTTCTTAGGTTAAGTAATTTCGTTTGGTGAGATAGTACCCGTAGTTCATTTTTATCAGTTTTACACAAGTCAAGTATTTGTATAACATAGTTTTGGAAAAAAAAAATCAAGAAAAGTAGTGCTGCGTTCTATAAATAATCTCTCTATCTTGAGTTGGTTCACAGAATTTCATCCAAAATGCAGGGACAATTTATGTGCAGTAAAAATGTTTTTCAGACGTTTTAAAGAATAATTTAACACATTTCTATTAGTCTAATCATAACTATTGTAGAAGTAAAATTTTATATTTTTTTACTAAAACTGTTAAACCAGGGAAACCTAGGCAACATTTTAATAAATCTTAAATATAATATATTAAAAATATATTTACTACATTTCTGTTGAATGAGTAGTCTACCGTTTCATTTGCACTTTAAACTGTGAGGTGTCTATCCATCCTTTTATTGATTTGAAAGGCAAACATTGACAGCAATAAACGGTGTATAATAATTACTTTGAATTTGTCTGACTGCGTTGCTAAATATGTTTTTATTGCCTCCTCACCCCTCGTCTTTTATATCAAACATAAGGATTGTCTATTGTTCATTTGTTTGTTTTTTAAAAATATATTTTATTGTGATTTTAGTTCCCATACTGCGACGGGGCTCATGCCAAACACAATGAAGAAACTGGAGACAACGTTGGACCGCTCATCATCAAGAAAAAGGAATCATAGTTTATTCATTCGATCAAAAACCACTAAATGCCCTTAAAAATACAGTGTTGCTTTTAGCATTAGAGTATCAAAATCAAACCAAAAAGGTGTATATTTTTCATCGCACTACAAAGAAAATATTGTGAACTTCTAGTTATGTTATGTCTGTCTGCTGATGGGAAAATAAAGATGAGAAGATGAGTTGACAATCCTTCAGGTAACATGGTTCAGGTGGGGGTTAGAACACAGTTATGTACTCATTTAAATGGGCCTACAGATATCACTACACACCTTCTGTCATATTGTATCTTTTATGATCTTATTTGAAAATTGTAAAAACTTTGAAGGTTTTTGACAGTTGTCATAATTCTCAACTCCATTCAACGCTGCTTACTGTGTGTTCAAATATAATTACTTAATAATATAGATGTTATCTTGGTCTGTTGATTTTTTGTTTTTGTTTGGTCACTGTAGCATATCTGCACTCTGATGGACATTTTTCAGATTTCATACCTGATGCCCTACCTAACCCATATATCTATACATGATAGGTTTGATTGGATTGCATTGCTGTACACACATAATGTTTACCTTGATAAATTGTGAAGTTAAATCAAGTTTGCATTATTCAAACTGCTTGTTTTAAAATGGTGATTTGTATCTGTGCTCGCTGTAGTCTGTATCTGCTCTCTAATGGCAGGTTTTATGCCAGATGCCCTACCTGACCAGACCCATATATCCATATTTGGATAGTTTTGCCATACAGACTCAGAATATATGCCTTAATAATAGTTAAAGAATTAGAAACTTGATTTACCTGCACAAACAGCTTGTTTAAAGAGGTAATTTTACATCAAACCAATTGAAGCCCTATTTTGACTCCAATAATGTGTTCAGTGTCTTTATTTTATTAAACCCTTCTATTCGTTAACATGTACTTAAGTTAAGGAACAGATCCACGAAATTGTAACGTACATTGTCTTCTTTTTTTTTTAAGGAAATGCTCAAAGCAATCACTGACAACTTTCAGAAACAAGACAGTATTGTCTCTCTCACAAAACAATGGAGGACGTATTCCTAATAGACCATGATGTCATTTTGCTCACTGGTTGTCACTAATGATTCAAGTCAAGATTGTCTTCAGCTTCGTAATGTGTTGAAATTTTCCATATCAGGTACCAAACTTGACCAGGACTAAACTGAAGAGCACGTCACACTTGTCCTTGTTTAGTCCTGGATTTAGCCCAGTTTAGTCCAGATGTAGACTTGGTTTGGTCCTGTTTAAGTCCATAATTAGACCTTATCCAGTCCGGGTATAATTTCTGGATTAGTTCAGGTTTCATCACAATTTTGATGTGAGGATTATGCAAATGTGAACGCACCTAAGAAGGTCTAAACTAAAACCTAGCATTGGTATTAAATGCTGACGGAAAAATGCACATTATGGACCTTTGCAGAATATTTTTAGAACGGTGTTGAACTTCACTGGAATTTGTACTAGACAACATAATATTAAAGACAGCACTATACCATACTATATTCTACTATTTCTGCACTGGGGAGAACTACAGTCTTGTAAAAAGTTAGATTGTGATTAATGAGCAGGACTAAAACCAAATTTAAAAAGCAGAATGTAAAAACAAAGGACTAAGCTTAATTGGTAAACTGTATTTATGTCCAAAGGTACACAAGTTGTTTTAATAGTTACATTTTACCCCTCACAAGCATAAGGTACTTGGTCTAAACCAGTACTAAATCTGGTCTTCATGATATCTGAACCAGTACTGGGGCTCAAGAATCATTGCCCATCACATTATTTTGTACAACTACCAAGTACTTTTCTGTGTATCCCAAGCTATCAGTGTATAGGACGTCTATGAGTTACTTAAGTCCCCATATAGTGTGACTGCTGCTTTACTTTTGAATGTTATCATTGTGCACTCTGCTGGTTTGAGGAGTTGTTGGTGTTAAATTGTATAACGTTCTGTGAAATATAAAATAAATGCTTCCCTTTTCTCAGTAACGTGTTTTTCTATTGGTTAAAGCCTCCTCAGATTTGTGCCCAAACAGACTTATAACAGTTTGTCATTCCACCTGTGGAGTAGTGTATGTGCAGTGTATTGCGGTATGTTAGTAAGTGTGTGTGCCCATATGCCCAATAGTGATGTTATTAAATGTGACGTCACTGGTCCATTTACTGAAATTACCTGTTAATTATACTAATTAGGAGTGTGTCTAACTCTTATTTAGTCGCACAAAGCCGTGTGTAGTTGTATAGTGTGCTGGTCACCTCCACCGGGCCTCTGGAGATGGTGCGGGGGGAGATGGGGGTCATCGTTGCAGTGTCCGGGGGTTCCATGGCCTTGTTACGCAGGGCAGTGTCCGCGGCTGACCGCTAGAAGACGCTGTGTGTACGCGGATACCCCTGACCAGACAGCGTGTGTGCGCGTGAGCGCGGTGGGCCCCTGCTCCCGTAGTGACACGCACACATGCACGCGCCCTCACGCACGGCCGCGCTGGCTTCGTGCCAGATGCATCCGAGGAGTCTCACAAGAGGTGGAGTGGACTCCGGCCGTGAGACAGGAGTCACCTTAAACTGACAGCCCCGTGTTTACAGCGCGGCACGAGCATGAATAATGCAACTACAGCACGTGCATCATATAAAGGCAACCCGGAAATGAGGTGTAACTGCCACTGGGAGTAGCCATAAAAACATGAATGAATGGGGCTGTTATTACTGAACATGATAAAGGCAAGACATCTGAAGATGAATGACTCTATTTTATTGTAGGCTTAATAGTTTAATCACTAAGACAATAGAAGATAATAGATTATATCACTGAGTGTGGACATACTTTTGATCTTGTATTAGATAATTAGTTTGGTAAAAGTGTACATTTGGCAGTAGCGTTGTAGTAGGCCTATTAACCTAGTAGTCGTCGTCGTAGTAGTAGTAATAGCCCAGTAGTGGGTGTGGATACAAAATTTGATCCAGTTTTTTTGGGGACTTTGACTTTTTGAATGAATGAATTATTGTCATTTCAACGTGGTCTTGCACACTCACAAAACATTGAACTATTTAATCAGTTAAAAAGTGTACCGGTAAATATCTATCCCTGTCTGCGACGTTGAAAAGATAACCATGCAAGGTTTCAATTTGCTTTATAATCTGCTTTAGTATGTATTTTCTGTATAATACCAATATTAGACAGGGAAAACGATAATCAAAAATGAATAATTGTAAGATTGTGAGATTTTGTCTGGATTTGATCCTGGTTTAGTTGTGATGTAGGCTTGGTTTGGTCCTGTTGTAGTCCTGGTCTAGTTCACGTTTAGTTCTGGGTCTATTCTCAGTTTTGATGTGATGTATGTGTGTGAGCCATAGACTGTAAAAAATTGTATATACCGTCAATGGTGTCAACCCAGCCTCTAAAATATGATCCTCATGTTGCTCTACACAGCACAGTCACTATATCTTTAATTGCACACGGGGAAAATTACTGGCCTGCTCAAATTCAAACTGGATTTCCAAACTGCATACATGAGGGATAATTGTGTCACTTATTCACACAAAATGGAATATTAGTTTGACTCTATATTTTACCAATATGTTTTGTCTGAACTTTACTATGGCCAACATGACAATAGTGTTTTGAATTGTTAATTTGCTATAGCAACTGTGCTAAGGATTCATTGGTTCATTTGTCCTAGTTTTATCCCAGGTTGAGTCCAAATATAGGCTTGGTTTGGCCTTGCTCTAGTCCTGATCTAGTCCTATATTGTAAAAGATGGGCTCCAGTTATCCATTCATCAGCAATACACGCCATAACTCATGTGTTTAGTTTTGAAGCTAACTGTGGCCTCAGTGACAGCAGCTCTGACTTGATTTAAGAGCCAGGACTGTAAAATACTAACTCTATATCTCTGTACAAGGGGTCTGCTACAAAAGGCTCTGATAATATAGAATGTTTCATCTCACATCTTGTTTTATAGTTATGATCAAATAACAAGTGATTATGAATATGGTTTAACATGTGTAGACTGTAGATTCAATACAAAACATGTAATTTGTCTTGGTATAGTGTAATTAACCAGATTTTTCACTTCAAATTGCATAAATTACACCTGGTAGCATTGGCCATAGGTTAGTGAAGTAATTACCAGCGTGTATTGTGTTGGTGTGCCATTATTTGCCTTTCAAATCTCGCTGGAGACAGCGGTGTCACTCTGCTTTTGTTGATACTATTTTGCTCTGAGCTGCGGGTCATTCAGGTGCAGGAGCAGGGGGCACTTCCGCGAACAGATCCTTAACCGTTTTCTATGAGATTCACCATGTTGTGTGGTCTTTACGCGCCCTGACGCACAGCTCCACACGCACATATGGACGTAAGTTGTTTTCTCCTCGGTCCCCGGTCCCGTGGCCAGCCTCAGTCCACTTCCCGGGGTCGTTGTGGCCGCGGCTGCTGCAGAGTCCACTTCGCGTTTTGAGCGACGCCCCCAAATTCCGTGCCGAGTGTTTCAGACCCTCCGGGACGGAGAGGTGGAGGAGGAACCGCAGCTCCGCCGTCCGCCTCGCTCCAGCCGCGGCCATTACTTTATGACTTTATCGTGGCTCTGACAGAAGAAAACAGCCGGACTCGTGAAGGTAAGCCTCGTGTTTCACTCTCACTTCCTGTTGATTTGAGCTGTTTTTGTTTGTCGCCTTTTCGTGCGCGCGCCGTGTCGCAGCGACCACTCGGACTGTGGTCAGCGCCGTGGCGTCAGTCGAGCACCGTCGTCTTAGGTAACCCTCAAAAACACGGGACTGACCGACAGGGGCGAGTGACCAGCGGGGAGATGAAAGCACGCGCTGTTTGACGGTATATACATACACTTTTGAGCACAAGGACAGTTTTAATGAACGCGGACACGGAATATACTGTGGTCTTTTTTTACCCACCGCACTGCATCGTTGCGCACCTCGCTCCTTGTCGTCGATACCAGACAAAAGACAGCCTGTTTTTCACGCTCCGGTGTACGCTGTGGCTCTGATAAGCTGTAGCTTCAGCTGGCACACATAACAGCAGTCGTCAAAATGTATTTGAAAATCGCGCTCCACATTTGACCTGCGCATATGCGCATATCTTTGCATATTGTTGTCGCTCTGTTATTGATTGCATTGATATACCGTGAAATTCTTAAAGGGATACTGCCTCCTGTATGCGGAAATCATGGCCAGGGCACACAGCTTGTCTCTACTATGGGGCTGTTCCTCTGTTTTGACACTAAAAGCGTTTAGACACATCTGAATCCTTTATGTTTTAACATTTGGAGACACTCCTGGTGCAGGAGCCAGTGTGGCTGCGTTACATTGCTGTGTGTGGACTGTCCCTCCAGCAGTGCTCTATTCTTAACCTGTGTCTCTGTTCACTCCAGTGCTCCAGGGCTGAGCTGCAGAGAATGGGAATAGGGACCCGGGCCAAGGCTTTTGGCTGAAGCAGCAGCAGCACCGACCTCTCTGTCCCTGTGTCCCTCGTCCCACTGTCTAAGAGGACAAACCCAAACACACCATGTCCACGGCGGTCGACATGGCGGGCCCCTCGTCTCCAGACCAGGCCCATAGCAGCAGCACCAAAATCCCCCATGAGCCTTTGCGCCCCAGTCTGAGGCGCTCCAGTCACCCCTACAGCCTGTCCCACTACATGAGTGGCCCCCCGGAGGTGAAGGGCCCCCCACCCTCAGAGGCCTCCCAGCAGAAGGCCGCACAGCCCTCCCACAAACCACGCAGGGCTCCAGTGGCAGTGTGGCCCGACATGTGGGAGTCGCCCAGCGGGCTGCACCTGGCTCATGCTGCGGAGCTTTTGATGCGGGCAGGTCTCCTTGCTCTCACCCCAGCCTCTACGGAGCAGGCAGGGGCCCAGCCCGGAGCGACCAGGCGGGACAGTGCAGAGGGGAAGAGGGGAGACGGCTCCAGCCCAGAGGAGGAAGATGACGACTCACCTGGATTTGGGGCGGACTACCAGCCCTACCTGGGTGCCTGGTTCCCCTTCAGTCCAGCTCTGTTCCCTCTGACAGGGTTCCAGATGGGAGGGGGCCAGTGGAGGAGCGCGGCCCTGGGAGCGGACAGCTCAGATGGGCTGGGGGCGGAGGGTCTCTCCCCGAGCTCTGTGGGTGGTGCGGGGGGCAGCCGGAGGAAGAGGAAGAGGTGCGGCGAGTGCGTTCCATGTCGACGCCAGACAAACTGTGAACAGTGCAGCAGCTGCCGCAACCGCAAGAGAGGACACCAGATCTGTAAATACAGGAAGTGTGAGGAGCTGAAGAGAAAGCCTGGCATGGACGGGAGGGCATCTGGCTTTGAGGGTCTGAGGGGCTCTGACTTCACTTTGGGGATGTCACAGGAGCGGAGCCCCGGAGCACTGGACGGATAGTGTAGGTCTGATTCTGAAGGAGCAGAGTGAAAGGACACTATTAAAGCTCCTGATGGAAAGTCCACAGTTGTCACATCTAGGCATGGGACGGTCTCTGGTCTCACTGAGGTCTTAGTAATCACAGTGTTAACACACTTTGTTAATACTGTGTCCATGTAAAAGAAGTGATGGCATGAAAGTACCAAAAACAGAACAAAGCACTGGAGTAACTTATACTAAAGTACTTTTGATGATCAAGAGGAACTTGGTTTAAACTAGGCCTAAATCTAAGCCAAAACCAGAACTAAATCTTGCGCTTTACGACTAAGGATTTAAACTTATTCTGGCAAAACACACTTTTAGTTATCTTCATACAGAGTTGATGTTGGTAGCCACGTTTGTTGCAAAAATAAAAGCAAAATGGTGCTCTTAATTGCATAGGATTGATATTACATGTTATTAGACGAGGAATGTTTCACATTAAAAGACAGGTGAAATTATTTTACAAATGAAAAACTAGAAATACGGTACTTCCTTTTCTGTTAAAATGTTAAACTGTCTAAATCTAATGTAAAAACAAACAATTTAGCAAAAATATTTTCAATTGTGTTGTTACAATATTACAAACAAAAATTAAAGGTGCATAAGACATTTGTAATATTATCTGTTTGTAAACCCAAACACTATTGCTACCAAATATGGGTATTTATAATGGGTCCATCTGAGAAGCTACAGAATGAATGGCCAATAACAGAAAACTTACCAACTGTTTTCAAAAACATTCAAGTGTATAATTTGTCTCTAATTTCTGTTTTATTTATAATGATAAATCATTATTACTGAATAAGCATATTTATTTAAAATGGGCCATGATGTCAAGTTAGTAGTTTGGCAAAAACAGTTTGATAATGCAGCCAATTAATTGATACTTTGCACTGGGGGTGTTCTGCACCATGGTATCTTACCATTTTGATACAATGCACACATTAACATACATAGCCAAAACATTTTTTTTAATCTAAAAAGAAGGAAAAAAATGCTAAAAGGATTTAAACAACACATTTCCAGGAGCCTGTACACAATAGGTGTGGTTATGATCCTGTTTAGGTGTTTGAGGTTCAACAAAAAAAGGTGAGACTGACTAAATGAAAATTGTTGGCTAATGCTTGCTAGCTATTGACTGTAATATTTTTGAGAAGAACTTGTTAAACAACACAAATCATTTCTCTTGTTGTAGTCCACTCTTTATGATCAGATTGTGCTAAAATAAAGCTCAGATTAAAGTCTAACTTGAGAACAGAGCTTCAGACAGAGTAGAGCCTACAGATAGCATCACACCCCCAAGGAATGTTGATGACATCAGCTGCAAAGTATCAATCAAGGAATCCCCACATTTTATTTCCTTACAGCCAATGTAAAAGTTACAAGACTTTTAAAAATGTTATTTAACCCCTATTGTTATTTTAGTATTGGTAACAGCATTATAATTCATATCTACACTGTCCCATGCCTAGTCATATGTTTTTTGACAATCAGCGAATGGCAGCAAGACCGAAGGATACCAATGTGCGTGCATATTAAACGTGTAAATAGACTGTAAATGTACATAGCTGGATTAAAAACATTATGTCTTTTTTTACATCCCTTTGCAGTTTGGATGTATCGTTGTTCAAAACTAAGGCGCCAAACGTTTTCTGAAACTTTTTTTTCCCAGTTTTTATGACGTCGCTGCATCAAAAACGAATGAGTTAAGCCTAGGCTAAATTATTTCATGTGCAACTTGTACTGTATAGCTCTGTTTTGAAATAAAAGTGAGTGGGTGAGAGCACAGATCTAGCAGCATGTGTGGTATATGATAATGGACTGTTTTAAACTGGTGCCATAACCTTAAAAAATGCCTATTGTTTTAAAGGTACACTGGAGGACAGTCTGCTACTTACTTGTCTCCATTGAGATGTTATTTCCTTGCCTGGAATGTTGCACAGTATGGCATTAAATTCATGTCTAGTGTTTATTAAATTACAGATGTTTTCTTGCCAGAAAACAAATTGAAAAACTTTCCACAGATCTGACCTGTAACCTGGCCTTGAGGTGTCACCTGCTTGTTTTCTCCATGGGGAGAGATATGTTTAATGCCATACTGTGGAATATTGTAGGCAAGGCAATAACATCTTCATGGAAACAAGCAGGTGGCAGATCGTCCATCAGAAAAGTTACATAGTGCGCCTTGAAATGGAACGAGAACAGTCAAAATGGAGGATTTTATGGTGAATATCTCTGTAATACTGGGTACATCAACAACTAGCACAAAGTAGGGTTAGTAGTCAGATTTAATATCTCCATTTTTGTAATCCATCAGATTTCCAGATACTAGATTTTCTAATTTAGCATTTATCCTCAAAACAGCCATTTTGATATTTCTGTATATTGTCTCCTTGATAAAAAGAAAACACAAAGCTTACTGTCTTCTGTCTTTGCAAAAGTAACTTCAGTTATTGCTAAACATTAACGGTGCACTCTGTAGCTTTTCTGGTGAAGGTATGCTACCCCCTTGGTCTCCATGGAGATGTTACTGCATTGCCTAAAATGTTCCACGGTATGGCATTAAATATGCATATTTTGCTTTATACAATTATAGATGCTTTTTTGCATACTACAAAATACCTGGAAAAACCTTGTCTGACCAGTAACTTGGCCTAGTGGCGTCGCCTGTTTATCTCCATGAAGGACTGTTATATTTAATGCCATACTGAGAAACATTCAGGCAAAAATACCCAAATCTGATTAGGTTCAGCATTTGTGGATTATATTTTGGGATATTTCTTTCATAAACAATGTTTGTTGTGCTCTGGCTGCGGTGTATCTGAATTGGTTTTGTATGCATTTGTGTGTTATTGCTGGGTTTCAGATGACATCACAACATTCTATAGGCCAATAATATTTAATACAGATGTGGAGCAGCTAAAATTAATTTAGTTGTAATGCAGATTTTTCCTGGAATATAGCAGGTTCTTGTCAGCAGTAGGAATTGACAGATTCAATATTCGTGAATTTATCTTTTGGGTATTTCATGTCAAAGTACAATGTAATCAATAGGGAAATCTGGCTCTTCCCCTCCAGTATGACATCATCACATTCTAGAATCTGAACAGCGCCAATAGTGATTCGGACTGGTCTTGTGTGTGCTTGTGTGAGGAGGATTATGATTCACCTAATGGCTGGAGTCTTATCACTATGCCACAGGCTCTCTCTCTCACCTCCAAGTCCAGCTCAGGTTTTGTATTGTATTGGTATCGAAATATTGGTTGTTTTCAGACTCTAGATTGTAATTTGCCTGGCATCTCCAGAATGATATTTCTCTTTATTTTTTATATAGATGGACGGTCCCCATGCTCTCCGTCACTCCTCAAGTCCATCCAAACATGATCATGAAATCAAATTTGTTATTTACAGTGTCTCATATGAAAGGAGCTCATTGGATATCTATCATTCATCACCAAAATAACATTTCTCGAAACCTTAGACTAACAGAGTTTAGTGCGTCGTTCATTGATTCACTGGTGATCAGATTCACATCTTTGTATTGAAGAAGTGTGTATTCTGGAACCCAGGCAAGATTGTAATGTCTCATACATACATCTTTAAAGAGGTGGTATTATGCCAAAATTTACTATAATGTTTCTTCATCAAAAACATGCCTGAAGAGGTTTTAGATGTCATCCATGCATGTTTCATTAATCTATCGACCTCTCCCAGGCCCTATTCAAACCCTCCTTACAGTTAGCAGTACGAACCTGTACAAGACTCCGCCCACAAGCCTATGTCACCCACAGAACAATTCTCCATAGATATACAAAAGCATGATACAAAACAATACATTACAACCTCACAAATCTGATGCTATGTGCAGTAGTTTCATTAGCGGGATGGACGCTGATTGTGTTGTGATGGTGCTCTGAAGGTGGAGTGACTTAGCCCAGAGAGCAAAGGGACGGGGGACTCAGAATCAGAAGACTTTTATTGCCATAGTCTGTGAACACAGTTCACAAACTAGGAACTTGCTTCGGTGAAAAAGTGCAACATAAACACAAATAATGGCATGCACAAAGTTAAAAAGATATGCTTAAAAAATCTAATGAAATACTTAAAGGGAGAAAATATGTACAACAGCAGCATCAGAACAACAGTGCAAACATGGCTTATTAAAGTGACCGGTATTATAAAGTGTCCAGTTTAGTGCAGATATTATAAAGTGTATCAAAAAAGCTATTATATAATAGCAAAAAAGATATTATAAAGAGTATCAAAAACAAAACTGATACCCATTAATATGTTGTTTTCAACACTTATTCAGGTAACATGGTGAGCTAAATATGTTGTTATGTTTTAGCAATTAATACCCGGTTGAAGTAAAATACCCCCTCTTTATGTGAAGACAATGTGGTATGGTTTATGTTTGGTTTGAATCAATGGTCTTTGGCATGAAAATGTTACCTACCACAGAATAGAACATAAGAATTGAGAGTTAATAGCCTCACTGAGTCAAGGTTTCACTTTAGCATTTTTAGTGCAGGCAACAACAATGTGTAATCAGTGTACTTCCTACTTCCATTTAATTTAATGCTTTCAGACAGCCTTAAAAGACCACTGAACACCATGCACAAAACAGTAGTAGTAGTAGTAATAGTAGTAGTAGTAGTAGTAGTAGTAGTAGTAGTAGTAGTAGTAGTGGTGGTAGTAGTAGTGACACTTAAGAAAGTAAAAGTAGGATTATTCAAAACAAGGATTTGATGAGTAATACTACAGTGAAAATAGGTGAGACAGCTCATTCAATCCAGTCTCACACATTTGAAACTAAGATAGCGCCTTTGTCTCCCATTTGACCTTTTCACCTGAATTTGAGCAATTTATTGCCACTTGTCTATCTATAGGCCATTCATATTTGACTAGAAAGACAAGGAAATATGGATCACTGTGTAATAACAATTGTACTATTCATGGGTTTTAGCTTTTTGTTTATGGTGCCATTTTGAGGACTTTTCCCCATTTTCAATGCTGTGAACCCCATGGGTAGTGTCAAATAGAATCATAGTTCATCTTAAAATCTGAAATTAAGATGAATGTTTTGTTTTGCCCCTGTTCATCTAATACTGGAAATCATTATGGATGCATCGTAAAATATAGTCCAAATAATATTTAAAGGCTTATTTAAGCAGTTGCAGTCCTGGACACAATCATCACACCTTGAAGTAGTCGTTTTTCTGAAGGTTAAGTGTTATGACGAGGTGGGAGGAGGTGAGACTGTCCATTGAAGCGTAGGCCAACATGCACATTTGAAATTAAGATACTACCTTTGTCTCCCCTTAGACCTATGAGGGCCAGACTAGAGAGAGGGAGAGCGAGAAAGAGAGAAAATGAGAGGCTAGTCTTGTAGTCTGCCCGTTTCATTCACGGTTTAATTGTTTATGCGCAAATCGTGGACTCTACAAACCGGGACCAAGCTGGCTGGGTCCAGTTGGCTGCAGTGGTTGTATTTTTTATATATTTCGCAGTATAGGCCTGGTAGTTTTTTCTCCCCCCGGTTGCCGTAACGATAGCTGATTTGATAAGACCTTCTCCTCGGCGCCACACTCCGGGGGACCGCAGGGAAGACGTAACCATGGCGACGGCCGGCCCGAGGTGTCACGCTATAATTGGGCCACGGCTGCACTTCCTGTGAGCCTTCAGTCAGGGGGGACGGTGTGTGCGTGCGAGCGTGTGCGTAAGTGCGTGTGCGTGCGTAAAAGAGTGTGCGTAATAGTGTTTGTGTGTGCCAGCAGTGCGCGTGACTCGTGGGCGGGTATTTATCACGGTGTGGGGACCCAAATCTGTACACATGGGTTTCAGCTTTCTGTTATATGCAACGTTTTGAGGACTTTTTCCAAATTCAAGAGGTATAATAGTTAGTTTTAAATTGTTAATCGCTCTGGCAACGGTCCCAGATGATCAGCATTCTAAAACACGTTGATACACACTCAATTCATGGGAACCCGCCATCTTTATAGGGGTGAAAATCAAGCCATCATGACGTAAACCCTTTACTATTAGATGAACAACATGATTTAAAGTTGAAATATGGGTTAAAATAAGCTAAGACTGGGGTTTAGGTTAGGACCAATCTTCAGGAAATGAATGTAAGTCAATGTAATGTCCCCAAGACGCATGAAAACCCAACTACTCTGTGTCTATGTGCATGTGCGTGTCCGTGGCTTGTGTAGTCGTGGAGGTGGGGGGTTGTGCGTGCGTGCGGTGCCTGTGGTGTTTGTCAGGCAGCGAGGGAAGCGGAGAGGCAGAGAGAGAGAGAAAGAGAGAGAGAGGTGGAGAAGAGAGAGAGAACGCAGCACGGAGCCAACGTAGGACACTGCCAACTCATGGAGAAACACGCAGAGCTCCAACCAACGAGAAGCACGCAGCCGTTTTTCCACTGAAACAGAACGGACTAACTGAAAAAAAACGAATGCAGGGTGGGGCATGTGACTGGATAGCAAAACGGCGTCAAACTGTATAGGTTAATTATGTAAACATTTGTAACTAATGTGTTTCTTTCACAGTCAAATCCCAAGGGGTTATTGTACTGTTAATATGAGCCCCTACATGAGGCCCCAACAGGCTCAACATACATTAGTCATACGTTTTTTCACCTCAACTATCACCCGACCGAAGAAATGACACAAGCATGACCAGGCAAATCAGGTTTACTATTGCATAATGGACTATATGACTTCAGGGTGATACCTGATATTACATCATATAGAGCACCCCTTTAAGTGTAACCTCAGATGAACTATTCACCAATACTTGATATTCTATGGCCTACTACATGAAAAAGAAAATCACATGACTACAGTTGTCTGGATAATAACTTAGAATGGACTTCAGAGTCATTCTGAATGGTCAAAAGTCCTCAAAATGTCAGCCATTGTCTAAAACAGAAAGCACAAACCCAGGACTTGGTTGATGTGCTTTTCTCAGATGGGGACTTGAGCCAGTATTTCTGTATCTAATTACTTTCTCTGTTTTTTTAATACACAGAATGAAAATCCACAAATGTTGAGAGTGATCATTGAATTTACAAGGCCCATTAGCGCTCTCCATTACTCAACCACACAAAACAAAATCAGCATGCCATTTAATTGTCAATTTACCTGTCATTTAAAAGTCCTATATTGCACAAACTAGATTCTTGTGAGCTTTAAACCCTATTATAATGTTGTTACCTCATCAAAAACATACCTGGAGTTATGTTTTGTTTAATTCACACATCTTTATGTAACCCTTTATTATCAGTCTGTTTAGATCTTGAAAACTCAAAACACTCTGTTCCACCTTGTGATGTCATGTAGTGGTAGTTTTCATGTTATCAGCTACCTTTTCCCTTTTGTTCAGAGAGATTGGCAATTCCAGGGCTGAAGTCATCCAAATTATTCTAGTGAAGGTGTATGGAGTTTAAAAATACAGTGGAGCACTTCTTGTATTACCACATGACATTACAAGGTGGAACAGAGTGTTTTCTGTTTGAGAGATGAACTCTGGATTTGTGTGTAAAACATGTGTGAATGAAACAAAACACAACTCCTGGCATGTTTGTGATGAGGAAACAACATTATAACATAGATCAGAAAATTGCGCAATATAGGCCCTTTAAACGCTACAATAAAAATCACCATGTGTTTTTGATGATCAGATTTCTTGTTGTAATTAAACACACACCAAAAACCAGATCTAATCATTGGGTCAATATTGTTTTATTGAATGACACTTCACTATTTGCTTCCCTATAGTCCATGTATTTCCGTGGTAACGCAGCACAGGCCTGACACACATCTCAGAGGGCCGCATTTGGCCCACAGGCCGGAGGTCGTGTTTCTTCATCTCTCACACAAAGGAAAGGGGAATTTTCAAATTCTTGGATCTGCGGCTGTATTTCCCTCTGCTAACACCCCTTCACTCTCTCTCTCTCTTCCTCCCTACCTCTCTCATTTCTCTCTCTATCCCTCTCTGTTTCTCTTCCTGCCTGTCCCTCTCTTACCCATTTTCCTCCCTCTCTTTCCTTCCCTTTTCACTCATATGTTTCCTCATTGTTCTCTCTTTCTCCTTTCCTCCTCTCCTCTCCCTTGTCTCCCTCACATCTTTCTCTCTCTCCCACTCTGTCCCTCTCTCTATCTCTCTTCTCCCATAACTAACTCTTTCCTTCCCTTCTTCTCCTTCTCTTTAGCTCTTCTTTCTTTCTCTCCCCCCCTCCCTCATCCCCTTTTATCTCCAACCTTCTCTCTCACTCTCCTAATCTGCCCTTCCTTTCTCTCTACCCCTCTTCATCCTTTATCTCTCCTCCATCCACCTACTTGTCTCTCACCCCTCCTTTCTCCTCCTTTCACTCTGACTCTCCTAATCTCTCTGTTCTTTTTTCTTTCTCTCTCCCCCACTCTTCTCCCCTGTTCCGTTTTGCTTCCTGCTTTGTTGCTGCATGTAATCTAGAGGCAGGTGATTCATCCAATCAGTTCTAACAAACAGAATCCATAAATTATTGTCGTACTTTTACCCTTTTCGTGTCTTAATCATTTTGTCATTACCACAGCTAACTAGTTACACGGTAATTTGGTATCTTTATGCATCAGAGACCCTTCCCTTCACATCTTGCATAGTATGATGTCATTGGAGAGGTTGACGTCACTGCACAGTTGTAGTACAACTGCTCAACCTAATGGTAATAATTATTAAGTACTAGTGATGCTAATACAGGAGTGGATATGGACATCGTGGCTTTGCGTCTGGCACACAAAAATAAATGTAAGGAAGTTTGAAAATATATAATAATAACAACACTGTTCATTTGACTCTATCGGTAATGGTGATGTGATAATATAATAGCCTACCAACACAGGGGTAACAATGGCCTTAGTGGCAGGGCATCTGGCATAAAACGCACACAATGACGAAAAATATATAAAATTCTGTCGCAACAATATTCTAACTTTAAGATATGCAAAATTTTTCCATAGTTTTGGTAAATGACCCCTCCCATGTGAATTTAGTTTAGCTGTTTACTACGCACATTTCACACCCTCCTTGGATCTGCTCCTGCGTCTCTCTCTCTCGCTCTCTTCGCTCCCTCCTTCCTTTTCGGTGCCTTTCTGGTGATTTGGAGCTTAATCCCTCACTCCCCTCCCTCTACCCCCCTCCCCCCTGTCGTCACGCTCATGCACACTCGCTCTCTGATTTTCTCACTGTGTCTCTCGCTCCCTTCTCTCTCCCTCCCTTCGATCTCGCTGAATATCTATCTCTCTTCCCTTCTCCTCTATCCCCCTATCTTTCTTACTCTTCATGCCTTCCATCTTTCCTCTATCTCTCTCCTTTCTCTGTCTCCTTTCTCCATTTTCTCTCCCACTCTTCTCTCTCAATGTCCCGTGCTCTCCGAACCCTCCTCTCTCTCCACACCCCGTTAATACTCTTTTTTCTCTCTCTACCCCAGTCCTTCCTCTCCTTCTCCCTCTCTCCCCCTCCCTTCCCTTCCTCTCTTCTCACCCCCTCCTTTCTCCCTTTTCTTCTACCTCCTCCCTCCCCTCCTATCTCCCCTCTATCTTTCTCTCTCATTCCCCCTCGCTTCCCTCCCTCTCTACCCCTCTTTTTCCCCTTGTCTATTTCCCTCCTCTCTCTCTTTTTTCCTCTATTCCCTGTCTCCCCTTTCTCTCTTTCCCTCCTTTTCTCTCTCCCCCTTTCCCACCTCTCCTTTCCCCCTCTCTCTCTCTGTCTCTCTCTCTCTCTCACATACCGGAAATCTGTGTCACCCAGGCCCCGGCAGGTCCATTGACTCCCAAACGCCTCCGGCCCGGCTCCAGTGGCTCACAAGATGGCAGCGGAAACAGGCGAGAGAAACCAGAAGCAGCACCGTGTTTTTCCGACACAAAAAACGACCAAATTGTGGCTCTTACTTTCACCAAAATGCACAAACGACACGGCACATTAAAATGGAATGACCAAAATTTCACTATTGCTGCATTTCAGATGACATCACAACACTATAGACCGATAACATTTAATATAGATGAGAGGCAGCTCAGATGAATATTGTTAAAATGCTGAAAGTGAATGGCTCACTGATGCAAAGAATCATGTTAAGCATTTGTGAGATTCTAAAAGGTGATGATGTCATACTCACAAGTGGAGGACAAGAGACAGATTTCTCTGTTGATTACTTTGGACTTTGCCATGAAATATCCAAAAGGTAAATTTGCAAATGCTAAACCCTGACAATGTCTATTACCCAAGAACTCACAGTATCACAACAAAAATGAACATTTTAACTATAGTAGAATGTAGAATGTTGTGATATCGTCTGAAAACCAGCAGTAATTATGTCAATATTAGTAATTGTGTTGTTACTATCTAAGGACTGTTGTTTATATTTGAGTTTTTTAGCGTAGTTTTTTTTCCCACATTATGTATCCAAAAAGCATTCATCCTGATTGGTCAATATACATTGCGTGAATAACGTGACAAATATCTGAAACTCCCCAAATTCTGTTTATATAGTTGCTTCACTATACATTGATCAGTCTCATACAATTGTTCCTACCTTTTGATAAACATATAGTCAAGGGTGTAGTGCATAAATTTGGGCCCTGGGTACAAATCATCTTCTACAAATCATCTTTGTTTATATAGTTACTTCAGTATACATTAAAGGTCCTATAGTACTCGAAATTCACTTTTGTGAGCTTTAAGCCATGTTATAATGTTGTTTAATTCATCAAAAACATACCTGGAGTTGTGTTTTCTTTCATTCACACATGTTTGAGTAAGCTTTATTATTCGTCTGTCTACATCTCAAAGTTCAAAATGCTCTGTTCCACCTTGTGATGTCATGAAGTGGTAGATTTCAAATCAATACCCAACTTTTACCTTTAGTTCAGTAGAGATAGCCAATTCCAGGTCTGAAATAATCCAAATGATTCTAGTCAAAGTGTATAGAGTTTAAAAACACAGTGGAGCACTTCCTGTATTACCACATGACATCACAAGGAGGAACGGAGTGTTTTCAGTTTGAAAGAAGACCTCAGCCCAAATGTGCAGGTTTGTTTGTGTGTTAAACATGTCTGAATGAAACAAAACACAACTCCAGGTACGTATGTTTGGGACGAGGAAAAAACATTATAACATAGATCAGAAAATAGTGTAATATGGATCCTGTACAACTGTTAGCAACGAAGGCCTTTACTTAGTTCTGTAGAGTGGGCCAGGTAACAGTCCAATTGTCCCCATATTTACCTTATAACTAGACCATTAAAGTCAAAATGGTCTTTATCTTTGGAAACTTGTTGTCAGATAGATCTTTCTCAAGTATTTTTTTCTATTGAGGTAAATTTCAAATATTGCAGCTCTGTTATTAATATCATTACAGTCTCATTGCATACTGCCAATCCTATTCTTGGATTCAGATTCAATTTTGGGTGTAGTCTAGAAATAATTCAAGCTTTGGTTACATATCTTCGTAGTTTTTCTATTATGTTAGACTGATTCCAGTTTAATTCCTACTGTTAAGGGTATTGTGTTTGTACAGACCCTGATCATAGCCAGTGGAAACAGGAGGTAGCGTGGTGGTGGTAACGGGGAGGCTAGGGTTGGCTGGTTGGCTGGTTGGCTGGAGGGAGAGGGGAGGGGGGGTGGGGGGGGGACGGGGGGGTGGAAAGCAGATCCCAGAGAGGTGGGGGTGTCCGGGGGGAGGAGGAGGAAGAGGGGGGCAGAGGAGGAGGGGGAGGAAGAGGATAAGACCGGAGCTGTGGAGTGATCAGAGAAAACAAGCCAAAGGAGAGGAGCAGGAGAGACAGAGGAGAGATAATACAGGGAGGGGTCAATGAAAAAAACATTAAAGGGCAAATTAAAAGTAAATAGTGAAAAGAAAGAAAAATGGTAAAAATGTGAGGAAAGTAAAAATAGTAAATAAGTAAGTAGAGAAACATCAGTGTATGTCTGGGGATGTTAAGATTAGTCAGTTAATTCATACAAGTGATTTTTCCCGTCACATTATAAGAAGTAAGTAAGAACTGAGTAATGATCATGACCATTTTACAAGCAAAATTAACTTGGTGTATTCTCCCCAAAATGTAAATAAGTCTAAATAATAATAAGAACAATAATAATAATAATAATAATAATAACAACAACAACAATAATAATAATAACAACAATTCATACATTATTATTATTATTATTATTATTATTATTATTATTATTATTATTATTATTATTATTTAATCATTATGTTTGTTCTCATAGTAATGGTACCTCTAAAATGTGTTGTGTTGTGTCATACATACACCTCTCTCGACACGTTTTGTGTTATGACAACGTAGGTTAGATTTCATATAACCAGGAGGTGTGTTTTTTTTATTCACACATGTTTGAGTGGCCCTTTATTATTAGTACATCTACATTTACACTGATTCCAAAGCTCAAAATGCTCTGTTCCACCTTGTGATGTTATGAAGCGGTAGTTTTCAAGGTAACAGCTACCTTTAACCTTTTATTCAGTAGAAATTGGCAATTCCAGGGCTGAAAATAGCCAAATGATTCTAGTGAAGGTGTATGGAGTTTAGAAACACAGTGGAGCACTTCCTGTATTACCACATGACATTACAAGGTGGAACAGAGTGTTTCCTGTTTCAGAGAAGTATATAGCCTAACTATGCAGGGTTTGTGTGTTAAACATGTGTGAATGAAACAAAACACAACTCCAGGTATTTTTGTGATGAGGAAACAACATTATAACATTAGAAAATAGTGTAATATAAGCCCTCTAAATGACTTGCCTCCTGCTTGTTAAGCGCATTAAACTTTGATATGATTTTTTTCTTCTTTTTTTACTGTGAAGAGTATTCAGAGATGGTATGTTTCAACCACAGACAGAGAGGTGAGTGTGTCTTCCTCCCTTGAACCCCCGTGGAGATACATATGTCAGCTCTGCCCACTGCACATGAGACCACTGTACAAACCGGCTCTGTGTCCTCGCCTGCTCTCTGTTTAAACTACGAGTGTGACACAATACAGTGTAGATTTATTCTGAATCCTATGAAACTTTACCATTTTGGAGCACTGCTATCAATATATCATTATGAAAAATGTATGGCTTATTTAGAAGAAGAAAAACCATTACCCTTACAGTGCTAAAAAAAACAAACACATTTTTTTTCTGTTTACTTTTTACTGAATTGGTGAGGTATCCCATGATCCAAACCCGCTCTCAGTCCAGTCCTGGTCTCTCAAACTTTGGCTCTCACGTCAGAGACACCGTGTCCTATTGTGGAGGATTTTTTTCCCTCTTTTTCTCTTCCATTGGCCCCGTCCCCAGCCCCGCTACAACAAATGCTATGTGGATTTTATTGCTTTGAACTTATCTATTTTGGATTTATTAAATTATAAGTGCTTTTATTGCTTTATCATTATTAGTTTTTATTACATACAGTATAACACTAAACCAGTTCTATGGAGACCAGCAGCTGGAAATCTATACACAACAGAAAAGTTACATAGTGCACCTTTAACACAATAAATAAGGAGTTAGTCAGCACCATATCTTAAACATGTTACATAACCATAACCGGTGGTCTGGAGATCAGTCCACTGCTCCTGACAAGTTGTTCCAACAGTATTAAATTGTGGGTCAAATGCAGAGGACAAATTTTCCTACAGTACAGGGACAATTGTATTTATACCTCAAATATATCATTGTTCTTTTAAAAATTTGCCCCAAGATCTCAAAAAGTCACGCTGCTCTTCATGTAAGCTGAATTAATATTCTTTTGTGTCATACATGAGATTACTTTATTCATTATTACATTTCATTTCATTATACAGTTTTGTTTTGTTTTTGGGTTTGTTTTTTTTGTTTTTTACAGTGGCTTAGAAGAAGAGGAAGTTGCCTTCAACACTTTGACCATAATGCAAAGCCATAAGATCCTTGTGCTGTCATGTGGTAATACAGGAAATGCTCCACTGTGTTTTTAAACTCCATTCTTTTTTCAGCTCCGGATTTGCACATTTATACTGAAAAGGTAAATTAAAAGGTTAACAGCTAAAAGTTAGCTGGAACAGAGCTTTTTCAGCTTTGGAGATGTAGACAGACTAATAATCACGAATTACTCAAACAAAACACCATTACATTCATTGTTTACAGATTATTATGGACCGATCAGTATTTTTTCTTCCTTGTTTTACCTCTCTGTGTCCCATCTCTTTCTCTGAGTGTCGCCACTTCTTTGGTGTGAGTTTTGAGGTAATGTTTACTCAAACTTGTGTTAATCTTTAGCTCTGTGCTGATTCTGGCTGTTTCCAGGAAGTCAGCTTCAGTCACTGATAAACTGTGCTCGAGTCATGGGCCTGTACTACTCAGGGTCTAGCATTATTAACACAAAATATGGACGAGCAATGGTAGATTTTCATGTGGGCAAAAACAGTACTTTGGAGGGTTCCAAACAGCTTGAAGTGGTATTTATCTTGGATTGAGTTCTAGTCTTGAAATAAGATTTGCCTATGGAACAAGATATTTTACTTACCCCCCTAGGCTAGCAGGAGTGAGCTCGGGGAAAGAAGGCAATTGATTTGTCTGTTTATTAATGTTAACAAAATAGCAGGAACCAGGATCATGTAGAGCAGGTTAGTACAAACATTTTAAGACCAAAATGATGAGTCTGACAGCAGCCACAGAGAAGGGCCACAGTTTTCAATATACAAGTGAACTGAGTTGATGGAGCTGAAAGCACGCCCACGCTCACTTCCTATTGGGAACCTGGCGGCTAGCGGGTTAGCTATGTCCATTTATACAGTCTATGGCCCATCCTCTATAAAGTTCTATAGTGCACCTTATATATAAGAGAGGGAAAAGTAGCAACTATTCTTGGGTGTCAACTTCCTGCTATATGCAACCCTTTGAGGACTTTTTCCCATTCAAAAGATGTAATATTTTGTCTTAAATTGTTTATCGCTGTGGCAACCATCCTTGATTCTTATCATTGTGAAACCCATCAACACAACTACAGGTCTGGGAAATGGGTTTGGCTTAATATGATACCGCAAATAATATAGGCTACGTAAATTAACTGTAAAAATAAAACTTAACATTATTGTCTTTCTATCAGTTAAAATGTGCAGTGCAACGTTGTGAAATGGTCTTCTCATAACATTATTTCTCTCTCGTTGCCATGGGTCGAGTTTTAGCGCGTCTCCCGGGAAACACAGGGGAACTCCAGTGTCACGGAGAAGGTCAGAGCGTCACGAGGTTTCACCGTTAAAAAAAAACAGGATCCAGAGTTTTAAGCCTGAGGAGAGAAAGGAAATATGTCTGCGCTGTTTAACGGAGGCTAGGGACTTGTTTGGGCTTGTTGAATTGTGTAAATCAGGATAACTGTGATTGCAAATAAAATGACACTAGACCATGATTTAACCAAGACTAAACCAGGACTAAGCTAGAACTAAACTGGAACTAAACTGTCATGAAACCAGGACTAGAAGAGGATCAGACCAAGATCAAATTGGGATCAAGTGAGGACACGTGTGAATAGAGTCTTAAAAAGCAGTTAAAGTTGCACTATGTAACTTTAGTAGTGTGGGGTCTGTCAGCTTCTTGCCCGGGAGATGTTCCGCAGTATGGTATTATAGCGAAAGCATTCTCTTGTATTGTGTCACTGTCTTATTTCACGCTGTCTTACTCACACTGTCTTACTTCACACTTGGACAGATAGCACATGAAAAAACTTGGACCAAACTGGAACTAAAAGTGGAACTAAAGCTGGACTAGACCATGACTAAACCAGAACTAGAACAGGACCAGACCAAGTCCAAACTGGGATCAAATCAGGACAAGGGTGAATGCAGACTGAAAAAAAACTATGTAACTTTTCTGATGGAGGGTTTGCTGCCACCAGCCTGTCCCTATGCCATGAAGATGCTATCAGTTTGCCTAGAATGTCCCACAATATAGCATTAAACCTATCTATTTCCACGAAGACAAGCACGTGACGCCAACTTTACACATCAGATCTGTGGAGAGACAATCCTGTTCATAGTATGAATGCATATTTTTGGGGATATTAAAAAAAAGAAGAATGCATCTAATATAGATACATTTAATCGACCACTGTAAATGTTTCAAGCAAAGCAATAACATCACCACGGAGACAAGTGGCAGGCCCTCTAAAAAGTTACATAATGCACCTTAAGAAAAAAGTGTAAAGTCTAGATCCTTTATCCCCAAACTCCATAAAAAAGTGAAACCGCCAGTGAAACGTCTATGTCTGAGTTTGGGACTGGGACACAAACAGCTGGATGCCACAATGCACCATGGGAAACCCAACACGGCTCTAAATATAACTGGGATTTTCACACAGAGTTCGTGAGTGCCGCGTTAGTCACATGACCAGGGAAGATATATGCGCGGTCAGGACTGTCCCGGGGCAGAGGGGGGTGAGGAGAGGTGAAAAGAGGGGAGGAGGAGAGTGTGGGGGAGAGGGAGGAGGGGAGGAGGGGAGGAGGGGAGGCGTCCCGTGATCTGACTCTGTCTCCTGGCGTTTCTTCTGTTTACCAGATCAGTGACTGGGTTGTTTAAGTGACAAACTGACAAACTTTTGGTCCAACTAAAAGTAATAAATAGCCTACATAATGAAAGTGGTCAATGTTATAATCTACCTTATAATTAATCTTACCTTAAAACAAATACTTTTATTAGAACTAGCCCATATTCATTTATTTCTACAACATTTTTGACTAATTTATATATATTATTCAGAGTATTACATGCATGTGAAACCTTGTTTATACTGTTTAACCTATTCTATTATTTTCAAGGACAAGCTTAATTGGATACTTTGGTGCCACAAATGCAATATAATAATCTGCTAACAAACATTTATACTCACATCTGCACCTCTTTAAAGTTTTAAATAAACTTATGTACTATGTATTTACTTTGATTTGTTAGATTTTTATTTATTTTTTTTTGTATTTTTTCTATATTTTAACAGGGCACCCATGACAAGGAGAGTTCATGTGCTCTGATTGAGCTCCCCCTACATAAATAAAGATAAATAAATAATAAAATGTTGGCAACTGTGTGATTCTGATAAAACAATTAGTCCTACACTAACAACACAACTGTTCTGAATATTATCATCATTACTAGTAGCAACAGCAGCAGCCTTGTAGTGGTAGCAGCAACTGTAGTAGTAGTAGTAGTACAAGTACAAACGCAAGACTGGACAATAACGACTATTAAACTATTCCCTTGTGCAAAACATGTTTCTCTCACTTTACACTGAGACTCCAAACATAATTATGCAAGTGATTTAGAGCCATGTTTAGCGTTGACAGCGTGAGTCAGCTGACCTCAGTGTGGTTTGTCATGTGACTGTTCCAGACGAGACGGGACAAATGAGCGTGAAGATACAGCAGCTCTTTGGTGACGCAGTTTTAGTGACAGAAAACTATCTTTTTCTCTTTCATTCTTATTCAATTTTTCAGACTTAACCAGGACTACACTGGACTAAACCTATATTAACCAGAGCTAAACCAAGACTTAACCAGGACTACACTGATGATTAAAGCTGGACTAAACCAGATCTTATACTCTCCATAACAAATCCAAGACACAAATAAATACTTAATGAAACGATAATATCAGGACAGACCCAGCGAGACCCGCACCTCAGTTTGAGAATCTCTTGTTTATTACATGTAAAACAGGTTAACAACACAATATTTACATTTTAACATTGTTTATAAAAGGCACATTGAATATTTTCCCATGAAACTATGTATTTACATTATATTACACAATTTTTACAGTCAACAAAATGGTCTCCCAAAATCATATATTGCACTATACATTTGTCCAAAAATAGGAAGAAAAAAAGAGATGCAATTAATAGAAAATGTGACTTGGGACTGGTTTAGTCTCAAAGGAGTGAGAAAGGTATTTTTAAATCAAACTAATTCAATTCAATTCAATTCATTTTATTTTTGTAACGCCCAAAATCACAACAACAGTTGTCTCGAAGGGCGGTCATGTTTTGGTTGATGGGGGAAACCAGAGTACCCGGAGGAAACCCATCCAGACACGGGGAGAAACATGCAAAACTCCACACAGAAAGGCCTGGGCGACCCAGGGATTGAACCAAACCTTCTTGCTGTGAGGCATGAGTGTTGCCACCTACACACAAAAATTGCATTCATTGTCTTTATATATTAATGCAATCATTGGACAATAGGACCTTTCACAAGTGTGTCATGCTTTGTGAGAAGGTACAATCTACTTTCTTACCACTAGAGGCCACCAAATCTCCACCACATTCTCTTTCTATAGCTCTCTATATATTTGACCCAAATTCATTAATTTACATGTTTAATTTCTTATGTATCAGATGTAATTGTGTGCTATGGTCATTTGAACTAATGACCACAACCCAAAAAGTACAAAACTGAAAGATGCCACTTAATTCTACAAGGTTGTGGGTTTGATCCTGCCACGTTCCTTTGCACACTGCCATTGTGCTCTTGGGCAAGGCACCATCAAAATAAGCTGATCAAGTGAGACTAAATTAAAGTGCCTTGTGTGTGAAAATGTATTGCAATGAATATTTAAAAAAAAAAGGAAAATATTTTAAAAAGGTATTTGAGTCTATAGTCCAATGTTATCATGTTTGTACTGAGGGCATTTGAATCTACTAGAATAATCAGGTAACCCAATAATTAGATCTGATTTTTAGTGTTTTCATGTGCTAAATGTACTGCTAGGATAAAGACATGAAATCTGATCATCAAAAATACCTTCTGTCAATTAATCGATGGATTTTTTTTTTTAATACCTTGGAAGGCAAAGTACTATGAATTATGAAAATTTTAAAATAACTGTCCAATCTATAATATCAATCTATATATATTCTCTTTCATTTTGTATTTTCCACATTAGTTTGCCCATTTTTGCATAATTTTGCTTTTCAGACTCTGCACAGGTGTGACAATCAGAAAAAAAATCAGATTACTCACATCTGATGTAACTGTAACAGGATATTTGAATCATCCAATAATTCCAGATATCAGATAATAGCCAGATTTGTGCTTGTAAACACAGTTGTAGTATAAAGACCAGCTGACTCAAAATAGCATAAAAAATATATTGTAATAAACTAGGTATTGTACATAAATAAATGTACTATATATAGAGAGAGATAGTCTTAGTCCACTGTTATTACGCCTGCTGGTTGTTGCAGAGGGCATTTGAAAAGGTAATATTTTTCAGACTTGCCCACATGTGCTTAGACCCTGAGAGGTTGAAATCTCCTGAGACACGTCTCCTCTGGATCCTAAAACATCAAAGTCTCTACGTTTTATCTTTCACCTCAAATTCAGTCCAAAATATTTCAAGTTTTTTTTCCAGCTCAAGTGCCTCCTTCACCCTCTATAAAAAGTGACTGTAGTTCAAGTGTTAAGTTCAAATTGTTTAGAATAAACAAATTTGACCAGTTTGAATACATTCTGAACCAGGACTCAAACCAGAACTAAACCAGGTCTAGTCTGCTCCACGATTAGGGTGCATTCTCATTAGCACAATCACCACATCAAAATTGGGACTAAACCTGAAACTAAATCTAGACAGGACTAGACCAGGAAAAAACAGGACTAGAACAGGACCACACAAAGTCTACATTTTTCCCGGCCTAAACCTAGGACCTGATCCAGGACTAAACAAAGTATGATGTGCTCTAGACTTCTGTACTTGAGGTCTCTGTATTTGAGGGCCTCTGTACTTGAGGTCTCTGTATTTGGGGGTTTCTGTACTTGAGGTCTCTCTATGTGGGGGTCTCTGTACTTGAGGTCTCTTTGTGTGGGGGTCTCTGTACTTGACGGATCTGCATTTGGGGGTCTCTGGTGGAGTTCACTGGACCAGATCAAAAGCAGCACTATTCTGATCCTCTGATCTAAACCAGGTATTTGGGGATGCACTGTACTTGGAGGTTCACTGTAGTGGGGCATCTCTGTACTTGGGGGTCTCTGTATTTGCAAGTGTGTATTCGATGGTCCCTGGTGTAGTTCAGTGTATGCATGCTGCAGTCTGTCGTTGCAGGTGCAGTGGTTTTGTCGGGATAGGAGGTTTGGAGCCGGGCGAGGGGGTGGAGTTTTCAGATGCAAACGCCTTTCGGAGCTCAGCCACACGACCTCTGCAAGAAGGAGGCTTCTCATTGGATAAAACCTCTGTAGAAAGACAGGGAATACAGGTTAAATTAGAGAATATTGGCAAACTGTATATGCATTTTCACAATTTTAAGTATTGTTTATTTTAATAATTTTGCACATTACTCTGTATATAAATCTACTGTTAGAGTCAACCATTAATTGCATCGAAATTGCACTGGAATTTGAATGTCATAAATACCAAATCTCAAAAGCTGCAATAATTTAAAGTTGAACTATGTAACTTTTCTGGTTGAAGGTTCTGCTACTTGTCTCCATGGAGATTATGATTCTTTTTTCCTTGAATGTTCCACAATATGACATTGAAGGTGTCTTGTATTTTACAATTATATGTGTTTACATTGCTAAAATTAAATCATACATTCTTACTGTGATTTCCTCTCCATAGCCAAGGTATCTTGAGCAATAAAACACTAAATAGAGAGATAGATACTGTATGCTTAATATCATGGTGTGGAAGAATCCATGTAAGCATCTCCATGGAAACAAACAGATGACAGGGCTACAGAAAAGTTGCACACTGCACCTTTAATCCTCCTGCACATGTTTAAAATGTGCACTGTGAATTTAGTTGCAAATCTAACTGCAATTGCAATGGTTGCCTATATTCACTAGAACTACTGTTGTACTATTGATTCTTTATGGTCCTCACTGAATGCCACTCACCTCTATCTTTGCCCCGGGTCCCCTCCTCTCTGTGCGTGGTCCCATGGGGGAGGAGCCGTGAGTGGGGTCTGTAAAGGGGAGGAGCCCAGTCTATGAGGGCATCTGATCCACTGCCTGAGTCACTGTCACTGCTGTCTGTATCCTTCATGTCCATGTCCTCCTCTGAGGATGCCAGAGGGGAGGAGGGGGCGTCCTGGAGAGGAGGAACAACATTTTAAAACTTCGATATGCATTTTACATTTTATATAATTTTTTAGGATGTAGGAGTGGGATAAAACAAGCATTTTCAAATTTCAAAATGTTTTAGTATGTCAAAGTCAATGCATTCAAACAGGGCCAGGCAATATGATAAAAAACATGAATCCCAATTATATTTTCATATATCAATATTAATTTCCTGATGGAATTTCATTTAGTGTCAGAATACTTGGAACTGTATCTTGTTTCATTCACACATGTTTAACACACAAACCCTGTATATTCAGGTTGAGTTCTTACCACAAATAGAAAATACTCCACCTTGTGATGTTATGTGGTAATACAGGAAGTGCTCCACTGTATTTTTAAACTCCATACACCTTCACTACAATCATTTGTATAATTTCAGCCCTGGATTTGCCAATCTCTACTGAACAAAAGGTAAAAGCTAGCTGTTAACTTGAAAACTACTATTAAATTACATCACAAGGTGGAACAGAGCATTTTGAGATTTGGGAAAGCAGACAGATAATAATCCAGGTTTACTCAAACGTGTGAATGAAATAAAACATATCTCCAGGTATGTTTTTGAGGAGGTTACAACATTATAACATGGCTTAAAGCTCACAAGTGACAATTTTGCATAATATAGGTCTTTTAACTGTTGTCTTTGGGGACAACAGTTCAAATCCAACTCTAACTTCATATACTGTTGTTGTGTCCTCAGGCAAGACACCCACCTTGCCTTTGTGAATGTAGAGGAACCTATCCAATCAGACTAGTCCTGGTTTAGATCTGGCTTAAATCCTGGAACACACTAGTCCTGGTTTACATGTGCTTTAGTCCTAGTTTAGTCCTAGATCAGACTAGTCCTGGTTTAGACCTGGTTTAGTCTTGGATCAGACCAGTCCTGGTTTAGACCTGGTTTAGTCTTGGATCAGACTAGTCCTGATTTGGACTTGGTTTAGTAATGAATGAGTCTAGTCCTGGTTTAGACCTGGTTTAGACCCAGTTTAGTCCTGGCTCAGATTCAGCAGATTGATAGTCTTTGTATATTTGTGTGATTGTTTTCACTTCCAAACAGTCCAAACAGTAAAGCCTCTGACTATTGGTGGTGACACTCACATCTGCAACGTGCGTGTGCTCCTCCTGTTTGAAGCCCGGGTCTGCGGCCTCGTTTCCTGGACCCTGTGTCTGGATGCCATTCAGATTATCACCCGGCAGCCTGCAAACAAAGAGCTCATTTAAACACAACGCAAACCAGAGACTTTACCAATCACAAATCTATACAGTTTATTCACTATAGATGCTATATGTACTATTAGGATAAAGATGACATATTAGAAGCAATATGTATTTTGATGTACGCTTAAAAATAGTATTAAATCACTCTTTGGATGATGTGACAAAGAATACAGACACAGGTTTTATAATATAGTTATGGTAAATTACATTTAGTTAAAGGTCCTATATCACACAAAATTGACTCTTGCAAGCCACGTCAGATTGTTGTTACCTCATCAAAAACATGCCTTTCACACATGTTTGAGTAACCCTTTAGTATTAGTCTGTCTATATCTTCACCACATGACATCATAAGGTGGAACAGAGTGTTTTCTGTTTGAGAGAAAAACTCAACCTAAATATGCAGGATTTGTGTTTTAAACATGAGAATGAAACTAAACACAACTCCGGCTATGTTTTTGACAAGGAAACAACATTATAACATAGATCAGAAAACAGCATAATATGGGCTCTTTAAGTAATATACGTAAGGTCAAAATTATATAATACAATTTTTATCTTACGTTGCTGAATTTTGCTCTATAATTTGAGTGGAATTTTGGCTACTCTCCTGCATTTTAATTTAACTGACAGTATTAATGAAAGGGGACATATTATGCGTTCCCTCATCCTTAGCTTTCTTTGAGTTGTATTTTGAGAGATCCTTTCATGTTTGAGTAGTCCAGTATTTGAAGCTTGAGAGCTCAGAAATGCTCAGTTTTCACACACCCCCTATCCCCCCACCCATTGCTCTGTATTTATTTGTGGTTATGCCAAAAAATCATACTCTGGGTGAAAAACATAGAGTAAAAAAATGCCTTGTTGCTGTTTTCCAACAGTAAAAACAGATAAATGAAAAAATCGGTTGCCTGTTACAGTGAAATGCCACTATAAAGAGCCAGGAAGTCAATGGGCCCACTTCTATTATTAAACCCTTTTACATCAATACTGCAGCTTACAATTACTGAAATGCTAAATTATGATCCATGTATATTATTACTTACTAAATACACCCAAAACATTGTAACTTCTCTAAAAACACTTCTACCTTTGCTACTAGTTTGTCATTAAGTAAAACAAGTCCCATGTAATCCAATGAGGCCCTGGAGATGGGGGCAGTTACTCAGTTATCTGCACCATCAGACTAATAAAGAACCCGCCTTAGGGTTATTTAAAGAGGAGGAGATGACTGTCACACATCACTGTAGCCCAATCAGGAGGAGGTCTTTAGCAACGTTAATTAACCTTTGTGTAATTATGTTAGATTGAGAAAAAGGGAGAACAGGAGACAACGTTACTACTTGGGAAAGAAGAAATAGTTGGTCAGTTTGGTCTTTTTTTTAATTATCCCAGTCATGATATTCACTGATTAGCAATCCATCAGAAATCTGCCTACTAAAAATGTAAACATTGTGGTTGAGGATCAAGAATTACGACACTGAATTGTAAGTTGTATGTACAGAGATATTAAAGGGATTGTACCGGATTTTGTCCCATGTATTTGAGCAAACATTGTCTTGCCCAGTACTGAAATATTGTATAAGCAGCTCTTGAGATTAAACTAAGTCCGCTACGTGCACCAATCAAAAAGTGTTTTATTGTCCGATAATCATGAAGTGTGTGTTAACATGCTAGTTGTTCCCGTTATCGTCATGGAAAACTCCCTTCTGGTCTCTGGGAGTTCGAAAAAGTGCTTATAAAGTCATCGCGGTGAATAATTAGGATGTTCAGAATGTGTAAGGTAAGTGAGGAATAACTTTGGACCACTGCTTTAAAATTAACTACTTCTGTTTTTCACATTTTTAAGACTGTGAAAATCAGATACAGTGCCTTTAAACTCGGCTGCCCCTGCAACAAACCACAATATAGGGAAGCAGAGTAGCATACCTGCACTCTGCTGCCCTCTGGTGAGTAATCAACTTATTTCTGGGCAGTGCCATTGAAAGAATTATCCTAGTTAACGTCCTTCAGACTTTTTATGTTGTTCATTACACAGTGTTTTGCTAGAGGTGATCGAGATTTAGAACAATAATAGAATGTTAACTCAACCCTTTAAAGAAGTCATGTTGTGCTTTTGTCTGCTCTATATTTATAATCTGTGGATCATTATGTTGTATCCATGGATCATTATGTTGTATTTTGGTCATTTTGAAAACCATGTAGCTGATTATCATCTACTCTTTTACAGTGTTTTGCTGTAAACACCATCTCAATAAAATGCACATGCTGTTAGCCCCTCTGATGGATAGATGCAGATCACACTGGCACATGGTAGACGTTTGTTAATTTGTACCAAAATGGCTATGACATGCTGCTGAATCCTGCTTGTATCACCATTTAGGAAAATAAAATGGGAGTACAGAGCAGTGGGCATATGCCAGTGCAAGTGAAAAGCAATGATGTCTTGAATACAGGAGAATAAAGATTACTCAAAAATACATGTATCAAAATAAAATGTATCAAATCAAAATACAATTTGAAGTGGATTGAAAACATGGTTAAAATCTCAGTGTAATTGTCTAGTGTAATAGGTCTCCTTTAAAAGCCCTAAAACGGACTAGTACCAAATTAAGATGAATAATGTAAAAATGGAGCATTACAGGTTGATTTGTAGTAGTAGTAGTAGTAATAGTTGTTTTAGTATAGTATCAGCAACAGTAGTAGCAGTAGTAGTAGTAGTAGCAGTAGTAGTAGTAATATAGTTTCAGTTGTAGTAGTATTTTTTTTTTTTCTTTGTTACCTGTTATTCATGTTTTGCAGCAGTTTGCAGCCTCTGAACTCATCCGTCTCTCCGATCACGATCACACTCACGTCTCCGTCTCGCCCCAGGAGCCAGTTCACCTGTTTGGACTTCACTGAAAAACACAAAAACACAACATGTGATTAACCTGAATGTTATTGTTCAACAGCAGCTGAGTCATACAGGGTAGTTCTGGCCACAAGATGGCACTGTTAAACAAAAAAGATAAAAGCTTTTGGACCTAACCATATTATTTAACCATATTATAATTGGGACAAAACCTGGGCTAGACCATGATTAGGGTGTAGTAAATCGTTTACAGTGGCTTTAAAACCTGAATAGCAAAACATTATTAGTAATACTACAGTCAGGTTGTGTTTTATGTTACAGTGTTGTCAGATCAGTTAAATCCAATTTAATTTATCTATTATTATTCTTTTTTGTTTTAGCAGTGACTTTATATACATACATTCCCATATATTTCCTTGTCCTGGTGTAGTCTTTGTACAGGTCCTAGTTAAGTCCTGATTTAGTTCTAGTCTCGTCCGTTTAGCCCTTATTTAGTCCTAGATTAGTCCTGAATTAGTCTTAGTATTGATATTGTATTGTTTAGGTTCAAGTTTATTTCTAGATCCTCGTCTTGGTCTTATCCTAGTCTAGTCCTAGTCTATTACTAGTCTAGTCCAGGTCTAGTCCTAGTCTAGTCCTGGTCTAGTGCTGTTTTAGTCCTGGTTTAGCCCTGGTTTATACACTAGTAGACTGTGGGCTATTGCCGTCAGTCTGTGGGACAAAGAGCTGTATTGAGCGTCACCTTTATTTGCTCTGTCTAAATGAATTACAGCCTGACACTGCACTGATTAATGATCGCTACACTTAAGTATCTTATAAATCTGCTTAAGTATTAGGAAACTTGAATTCCATTGTTAATTGGCTCTGCTTAGCTCTTTCCTCATTGCTACAATTAAATAATGGTTTATAAATACCGATTAGTACTAAGTCATATCCTGTACATTACAGGGACTAAACTAGGACACAAATATAGACTACATATTAAAGAAATACTTAAAGGGGCTAGAGGGTCCGTGACCTTCTTGCTCCTCATTGCTCCTAACAGGAGGGGACAATAAGGTATACCTAACCTAGTCTTTACTTGAACGCATGATGTTTAACACTTGGTGGTGTTAATTACAGACTTCACCTTTTCCACCTGAGATTTGTAATCGAGCCTGATCTTAACACTCTCTAGAGTTACTATTGTACATGTCAGATTACACCTGTATATGCAGTGTTTATATGCATTCTGCTACTACTGCCACTACTTCTACTACCACTACTGCTACTACTACTGGAACATTAGTTTTAGTTGATTTACTCATGGTTCTGTCATAGTCCTGATTTAGTCTAGGTTTATATCTGGTTTAGTCTGGTTCTGGTTTAGTCTTGGGCTAGCCCTGACTGAGTCATGGTCTAGACATTGTTTAGTCCTGATTTAATTCTGGTTTAATCCTAGTCTAGTCGTCTTTAGTCTTGGTGTAGTCCTGATCCAGTCCTTCTTTAGTCCTTGTTTAGTGCTAGTTTAGTCCTCTTGTGGCTAACATTGTACCTGTAAAGATTGAGTTACGTTTTTGTTTACCCAGTCAGTGCGGTGTCATTGAAACCAAAAGTTTGTGTTACATAGAATACAATGGACTGATGCATCTGAGTGTGTTCAAATACACAGACGTATTATTAGCCAAATCCGATGCTAAAAACGTGAGCTAATTGAACCAGCAGGTGCCGAAGTAAAAATAGGATGTGTTTAGTGATGAGAACAAAGGAGAGGTTTTAAAATCCATGGTCAATAATCAAAATTAAACATCAGATATGATGTTTCGCATTAGTTTTTAGTAGAAGAGTGGTTTAGTTCTTGGTTGAGTCTTTGGTTTAGTTTTAGATAATTTACTCTTTTTAGGTCCTGGTTTAGTCCCAAATTCGTCCATATTTAGTCCTGGTTTAGTCCTGGTTTAGCCCTGGTTTAGTACTGGTTTAGTCCTGGTTTAGTCCTGATTTAATCCTGGTTTAGTCCTGGTTTCATCTGTATTTAGTCTTGGTTAAGTCCTGGTTTTGTACTGCCAGTTCTGGTTAGTTCTGGTTTAGTCCTTGGTTTGGCCCTTGGTTGGTCCTGGTTTAGTCCTTGATCTAGTCTTTGGTTTAATCCCTGGTTTATTCTAGCGGTACCCAGCTAAATCCTAGTTTAGTCCTTTATTTAGTCCTGATTCAGTCTATAATTAGTTTCAATACCACAACACAAGACATAATATCATTGTCCTGGGTGGAGTTTTTAATGATTGCCCTCAATATGTGTTCTATTAATAATATTTAATCACATCTAATTCCATCTGAACAACTGGTTAAGCCTATTTTTTATTTTTACATGTATTCTGTAACTAGGTTCATAGACGACATTGTACTTTTAACTATTATCAATCTCAAACATATGTTGAGTTTTTATAGTTTTTGAGTATTTAGATTAATTCAGGCTTGTTCCTGTTTTGTTTTGTTTTAGTAGCCTATTGATTAGTGTCTGAGAATATATTTTTGACAACCCTACAAATACATGTATATATTGGCGTGACAGACCTGTTGCTAAATTGCTGCTAAATTGTTTTTTTTTTTCATGGTTTATTGTTATTTTGAGTTTGAAACATGAAATACAAATGCCAAGGTGACCAAAAGCTTGTTTAAAAGCCAGTAAATGCCAAACTAAATTAAATGAAATAATCTAGCAACAGCCTTTGTTGATTCATTAGCAACAATTAGCAACAGACAACATGTAAAAATGGGTCACGTTTGTCAGTTAAGGTATGGTATGTTAAACATGTATGTTCCTTCTGCTCCATTTGTTATACAATGAGGGCAGGATAATTATGCAAGTATGCTAGCTGTATGCGAGAAAGTGATTCCTAGTACATTCCTGGAGTTTTTATCGCTCTAAAAAATTCTCCCCATTCTTTACATTGTTTCTTAAAATGTTACCGCAGATGCATATTTCACATAACGCTTTGCTGTAGATGTTTTGATATTTTAGCCTTGAGTTCTTCCTTTTCAGTCCAAACCTGTCAAACCAGAGTCCTCACCTGCTTCACCTCAAAGACTGAAGACATTTGAGTTCATTTGAAGGACACAATTACAGAGTGCAGGTAGCTCTATTTAAAGAGATTATAATTATTTCTCGGAGCTGGATTTGCCTTGTGTTTGTCATGATCATCAATGGACTAGCAGCATTAATAAGATGCAGTCACGCTTGCATATATATACTGTGTGAAAAATTTGACTGAATCTGGGACTAAACCTGGACTAAACAAGGACTAAACCAGAACTGGAACTGGACTGGACTAAACTGGGATCTAACCAGGACTAAAAGGTGATTTAGTATGTCTTTAGCAGTAATTTATATATAAAATTACTTGCCAACTAGTAGTACTAATAATAGTATTGAATTGCAACTATGTAATCTCTCCTATAATCAGGTATGTAAAAAGTGAGGGTGAATAAAGCGATAGTGAAAAATAATTTCACTTTTATTTGCTGAGAGATAAGACAATGAACTTTGCATGTTTCATCTTGATAGGCCCAGTAATTATAGAGATATTAATTATAAATCAGGTCAAAAAATCTACACTCTGACAGTTTAAGTAGGTAGCAGTCTGGAGTTGACATCTCACCTGCATGAGTCCATGGAAATAGAAAGTTAAAATCATACTTTGAAACATTCAACATGGAGATAAGACAGTTTTTATGTCATACTATGGAAGATTATAGCCAAAGGAACAAACTTTCCACTTAAACAACCAGGAGAATGCCTTACTCCAAGCTAAATAGAAGTCAGGTTTGTGGAGATGCAAGCTCACTCACAAACCAAGGATGCATGTTTTTCTAATACTATTATAAAAACAACCAAAATGAAGAAACATGGCTGAAAAGTTACATGCTGTAGTTTTAAACAGCAAATTCTACCATAGAATTCTGACTTGCCCTCCAGCTCGTGAATGTGAACCCAACCTATGGAAACAGAAAACTGGCTCTTGTCCCAATCAGGAAGAGAGTGGACTTATACCCTCCAAATACCCAAACCTCCATCCCATACCTGTCTTGTTGGCTCTGTTGCAGTAGTCCAGTCCATTCCTCTGCTCTTCCTCCTCTCTCACTCTCCACCTCCGCACCTGCTCCTCTCTCATCTTCACAAACAGCACCCTCTTCTGCTCCTCGCTCAGGGCCTCCAGGACGTCCGGGTCCACCCACATGTCCTCCAGGATCTTAGCCAGCATCCTGCCTCTGTCTGCGGTCACAAGCGGAGAAGAGAATTGGCCTTTGTGGTTCTTTTATGGGCGATGATGTGGATTTGTGGAAGGCTTTGAGAGCTGATCCAAAGAAACATTCAGGGTCAATATGTGCCTTTTATTTGGTAAAAGCCTCCATAAAATTACTTCCTTAAAAGTTACCTGCAAAATGATTAGTACCAAAGTAAACCAAATCAGCGTAGTAATAAATATCATGTATCTATCTTTTCCATGTTCAATTGTTCAGCACTATCTTTGTCTTTCGCGTGCGGCACATGTTTTAGGTTTTGATTACTCCTATTTTCCAACTTTATTTAAAGGTGTACTTTGCAACTTTTCAGATGGAGGGTCTGCCACCTGCTTGTCTCCATGGAGATGATATCGCTTGTACAGAATGTTTCACAGTATGGCATTAAACACATCTATCTCCATGAAGACAAACAAGTGATGCTACCAGGCCATGATACAGGTGGAGAGGCGACCCTCCTCAGTTTAAGAATGCATGCTTTTCAATGTATTTTTGAGA
Organism: Periophthalmus magnuspinnatus; assembly: GCF_009829125.3. Lineage (NCBI taxonomy): Eukaryota > Metazoa > Chordata > Actinopteri > Gobiiformes > Gobiidae > Periophthalmus > Periophthalmus magnuspinnatus. The sequence goes on along the minus strand of NC_047135.1, from coordinate 10,443,961 downwards.
AATAAAAACATCTGTAATTGTATAAATGCTACACAGATGTTTAATGCCATACTGTGGGACATTGGGGCTAAGCAATAGCATCTCTATGGAGACAAGCAAGTGTGTGTTTGTCCATGTACAAAGCAGACAGGTACCACGTTGTAATGTTAGCTCTCACAGAGGGCCACAGTAACAGCAGTTTACCATTGTAGAGCAACATAACTTGACTTATTCATGCATGTAACCCACCGAATGCTTTTGTCTGAAGCAAAGCGGATCTCCCTATTTGTTTTGAAAGCCTCTATGGCACCTGATCCCCCTCGACAGCTGGGGGTGGTGTGTCTTTGTCGTCTACTTTTCCTGCTTTCGTCCTGCAAGTACAACAAAAGAGGTAGAGATCATTATCAACTACATTGTCCCGGCTGCATTAAATTTAGACCACAATACAATAGAACAAACCAGCCCCTGCTTCAGTGATAGTTAGTTAATCATAAGTGAAATGGACGCAATTAGCAAATCGCAAATGAAGTACCATCATTTTTTTCTCCATAAACAACAAAATCCCCTGTCTTATTTTGCATAAAAACTTCTAACCCTGAAGTTTAGATCTGCACTAACATGTTCTGAAGTGTGATTCTTGTATTAGTTTATTAGTTTCAGTCTTTTTGTCAATTCTTCTGGATGTGTTTAAAATGTTAACTTTAAGCAGAATCCTATTAATAACACATAAATCTCAAATCTAATCGCAATACTTCACAGAAAAAAATCAATTAGACATTTTTCACAAGAGTAGTAGTTTTATTATATTTACCCTGAAGTGGCAAAGAAAGGGTGAGCCGGCTGATGCACCCAGTCAATTATATCATTCAAAGGGTGTTATGTAATCTATTCTTTACTGGGACATCCCGTAACAGGCAGGATAAGTATTCAGCTTAATACAGTATGTGCAGAGTTCATTGTCATATACAAAATATGCAAAGGTGGAACCAGTAATTGAAATAAGACAAGGCAGATTTCACAACTTCACAAACATATATGACTATAATTACTGAAAATGATACTTTGACTTATTACTGGTTTACTTTAATCAAATGCAGATTCTTCTATTTAAACTCATAATGCATACCTTTTATGTGTTCATGGGTCTCAGAATGATGAGAAATTAGGACTTTTACCAAGGCAATTAACAATTTAAAGCAAAATTGTATAGATTTTGAATGATCCTCATGATGTTGCACATAACAGAAAGCTGAAATCCATAAATAGATTTAAACTATTCTAAACTCAGCCAGGAGTCCGTGTTTAAACACACATGCTTACATATGTTTTCTACAATGTACAAAATGTTAATAAAATATAAAAACTAAAATGAAATTCACCAGTGACAGTTCAATTCTCAAAGCCGTTCTTGTTTGTAGGCTGTTCTGTAAGTACCCTCAAACATTTAGTGAACTTAACTCCAAAACATGTTTAACCCTCACACTAACAAAACAAAAGGGTGGAGACAGACCACAGATATTTTTCAGCAACAGGCTCAAAGTTTATCCACAAATCCACTGTTATCACAATACTACTATAACTACTACTACACTAATAATATGACTATAGTAGTAACTGTAGTAGTAAATATTACTAATACAGTTGATTTTAATGAACAGAATGATAAACTGCATAAAGACTACTTATAATTTTAATTAATATTAATCCTGCTATTGCAAGGGATGGCATATTCTCATTATTACAGACATTATATTTCATCGTCTGCTTTTCACACAAGCAAAGTTACAAAAACAACTATATCTATATAAAAACTACTACTACTGCAACTGCTACTTATTTAAGCATTCCACATCTTCTATTATATTACTACTTATACTTGCAGTCTCCAAGCAACCACAACTACACTATAGGCTTATCTAACTCAGTATTAGTACTACTACCTTGCAAGTACTCTGTAACTACATCAACTACACAACTACACAATACCTAAAAACAACGTTACTACTATTCTAAACATCCAGGCACATGCAGTTCCACCACAAATACTTTATAAAACCAATCACACAATACAGAAAAACAAAAGTAAATCGATTTACACTATTACATCTACTACTACTATTACTAATGCTACAAATACTACTACTACTACAACTTTATCAAAAACAATCACATAATACATAAAAGCAAAGGTAAATCTATTTAGACTATTACATCTACTACTACTATTACTAGTGCTAGTCATACTACAATTACTACTATTATATCAAAGTACATGACACCTACCAGCTCAGAGTACAGTACAGTCAAGCCAGACAGTACACTCAACCTTCACCTGAAACTGTGTAGATACTATAAACATTTCCTTTTCAAACCCTGAACGTGACAAGTGGCTAAACTTGAACCAATCGTTTGTTTGGGAAAAAAGCCAAGACCAATCTAACACGAGAAAGGACCTAACGTTGTATTAATGGGAGGAGTCAAATCATCAGACTGTGAGTAAATGGAAAGTGACTTCAGACAGAGGAGTGGCCGCTGTTTTTGAATCTCACATTACACTAAATATTAACAGGGCAGGTGTTGTTGGACAGAATGGTTACTAGCAGTGATAAGGAGTTTACACAGTGGGAAATATGTCAATGTTTTACTACTTTATTATAACTACACCTTAATTAGTCTTGATAAAGCACAAACAAAGACTTCAGACTTAGTAGCTACTTAATAAAGGGGTTAAGGTTAGACGTTGTAAGAGTATTAATAAACAAAGCTGTTACCAAGCCTGAATAATTCTTAATAAACAATTTGTTCATTAGAATTAAGTCTTTGTTGATGCTTTAATAAGGTTATTCAAAGTGTAGTTATTACATATAAAGTATTTTTTCTTAAAGGTGTACTATGTAACATTCATGATGAAGCTCTGCCACCTGCTTTTCTCCATAACAGCTCTGCTACACCTCTGCTTTGTGTCATATACTATCACTACTACTGGTAACATGTGTGATCCAAAAGTCCACTCCATCATCTTAAAATCTTGGGACATCTTGACATTTTGATTTCTGGGAATCATTTAATTTCTTTATTAATCAGGACAATAATGCTGAAGAGTTGAGATGCTTAAACCAGATTTTAGCTTTGATCACGTGACCACTCTGAGAAAGAGCGCTAATGAAGTATGAAAACAAACTAAACCTTGGTCAGAACAAATATCATCTTTTAAAATAAATTAACAGAAAACCAGATGAACCTCGTTGGACTATCTAGCTTTAAGGCCCTTTAAGGCGTACTATGTGACTTTTGATAGATACATTTAATGCAATATTACATTACTCAACAAAGAAACAACTTCTCCGTTGAGCTCAACTTTAGCCTCCTTCTGTAGGTTTTAAGTGATAATAATAAGAGCACATCACCAGATCATTTCCATTCATTTTGACTAAAGGCCTTTTAAACGCTGCGCCTGTTCCCAGAAGGAAAGATATATAAAAGAAACTCCCTCCCTGCGCAAACACAGTGAAACAGGAGAGGAACCACCATTTAACCAGGTCAGAAGTTTGTAAAGAGATACTGATTCTGAGGTTTTATCCTGCAAATTCCCACTTCAACATTTAAATGAATTGGAAAAAAATTATGCATATTTTTACTTTTGCAAAACCTAGAATATATGTGGTTATTGGTAAGATATATTTTTACTTCTCACGCACATGACTTCATTTTGAGTTTTTTCAAGATTTATACTTTTTCATGAACAAAATTGAAACTCCACCTTAAAAAATGATGTTTTGTTGCTACTGATCAAGCACCACAGCCCCTTAAAATAGCAAAAGAATACTACTTGTACTAATGCAGAAAAACAAAACTTCTTCAAAGAATGGTCACAGATGAGTTTATGTGGAAATAAACATAACCTATGCCTCAATAACCTACCCTAGAACAAAAATTACAATGTTCTGCCAAAGGATATTGCACAAAACTGTGATAAATGTGACCTTTTAGCAATGTTATAATGCTGTTACTTCCTCAAAAACATACCTGGAGTTGAGTTGTGTTTGAGTTATCCTTGATTATTAGGTTGTCTGCATCACCAAGGCTCAAAATGCTTAGCTGAATTTTTGGAATATTTTTGTTTTACATTTTGTACAGTTAGGGTTAGGGTTGTCAAGAATCTGCTGAATCCTTGCTTGTGCACTGAGGAGTGAAGCAGTTTGAATGAGGCTAAAACAATAGCTGTTACTTCGAATTTAGGCAACTCAACAGCTGAAATGATCAAAGTGAGTGTTTTCAGTATGAGGAAAGACCACAGAGTAAATATGCAAGATTCATGCGTTAAATGTGTGTGAACATTATAACATGAAAAATAGTGCAAAATAGACCCTTTAAAAATATAAGTCAACTCTTTGTTTGGGGAATCCGACCCTACACCATGACACACTAGGTATAGCCTTGAGATGTTCCTGGCTGCGCTACAAAATACAAATACTACGAGGCTTTACCTCTCATATTGCTACTACCACTCACTCCATATGCCATATCCAGGAAACCGCAGTGAGGAAAAAAATTTACAAAGACAGAAATGTGTGTGCAGCATAGTGAGAAGAAAGGTCTGACGCAAAAACAGGTTATTTCACGATGACACGACCAGCTCTTGATTCAGGTGACAAATTGGATCAGAAACGCGACACGCACTGGCCATGAGGCAAAGTCAGAAATACTAGCACATAAAAGGAAAAGATTGGACTTACCAAGAGTTAAGCTGATCCTAGTTGAAACTGCGAGCTTCTGTGCGCTATGGCTGTGCGTAAAAGTTGATACCGGCGTGGATTGTTTTGGCTAATTAATGCGTAATGGCCGCGTAATGATATGTGGCCGCTGCTTGTCTTCTCGTATTTGTAGTCCTGTAGCAGTGGGTTGGACTGACATCACTGGTCTGTCTCTCTCCTCCCTCCATCTACGTTCCAAAATTCCCGTTAAGCTACAAGGAAACAGCATCGGTCTGTTACAAATGACCGAATAAGATCTGGCTTGAATAATTCCGCGCATAACTTCATACTTTTGGAGGATTTGAGAACATAGAACCGTTTGTTTGTGAGAGTCTGGTGACGGCAGCCAGGGTGGGTGATTAGGACGAGAGCTATTCGGGTACTTTTAACAATAGAAGAGCTAACAAAATAAAAACAAAATGGTGCATGATTTAAAAGTAGGATTTAATGTTCTAAATAAAGCCTTTACCATATATACTGATACAGGAAGCAAAACAGGATGCAGTCTAGTCAGATTAGTAATGCTAAGAAGTTAAGCAATAAGAAAATTACCCCATCAGACAGTGTGGTTTGAATGTCTTGCCTAAAGACACAACAGCAGTATGAGATGTTAGTTTGAGCAATAAACAACAAACTCTCTGGTTACTGGGCAAATTTACCTTAATCTTCTCAGAACAACATTTATTATAGATCAATTGATTTGTCTTTTTTGGGGCACAGTAGCTCAGTTCCTTAGTTGGTAGAGTGTTTGTTCACTGATCTGAAGTCCCACTCTCAACATAAACATCACTGGTAGAACAGCCAGATCCACTGACCCACAGCTTGGGTGTGTGACTCCAGCTACCACAGATGAATGCTTTCGTTGTGTCCTTTGGCAAGACATTTAACCCACCTCGCCCCCAGTGTCTGCGTACACTGCTGTATGAATGTGTGTGAATGGGTGAGTGGCTCCTTTCCTTCAAGGGACTCAAAGAGCTTTGAGTGCCTTGAAGTATGTTTATTGATAATTATAATTAAAAAATAGTTTTAACATTATAGTTTATATTCTTGAGGCCTAAAATTGTATCAGTATTGTTTCCTATATTGAGAAACATATCAAAACAAAAGAAATCTGTATTACTTTATCCCTAGTTTATAGCAGTGATTCATCCACAGGCCCTCTCAGTGTTCAAATAGAGCTTCATGTATTTCCTTCTGTCTAGTGTTTTGACTCAAACTAAATATTGGCCTATGGTGGAGCTGTATGAAAAAATCACCAGTACACAAGTGTGAATATTGGCCCAATGTACCGTATATGTACAATACTGAGAACTGAGGAAAACATCAATAAAAGAAGATTGAAAAATGTAGCTGTGTATAACAAAATCCAATGAAAGTGACACTAAGATGGTGTCAGATTACTGGATCTAATCTATCACTGTATCTAATTTAGTTGTAAAATTAGGTCAAATGATAATTAACTAATTAATTAACAAAAACATAATCCTACTTTTAAATGTTTAGAAACCTGAACATCATTTAGCAATTTTATTTTACAGTGGATGTCTTGAGTCAGTTACGTGATTATTTTGGGGGTTCCTGTCTGAAAAATGTAGCTACTCTTGCCGTAATCCATAAATAATTTTCAAACATGTTTGTAAAGGTCTAATCTACAGGTGCAAGATTTTTCTACAAAAAGACAGGATATTTTGTTATTTATAGAGGACTGTCACTCCATTATTGAAATAATTGCAGCCTTTGAGATATGATCATTGTGCCAACTCAAACAGCAATTACAATTTGTTAGCATTTGAGATTCGTTTTGTTGTCTTTGTGCAGACTATATTGCAGTAGCCTATATAACAAAACTGGTGCATGCATTATGCACGTGCACACAAAGACATTCAAACATTAAAGAGGCCAACATGATAGGATTTCCATGTCTGTAAACCAGGAAGTCTGCATAAAAACTATAAAAGGTAATTTTTTTAACTTGATATGATCTTTCAGCCTACACTTCTATAGAAAATCCCCCTCCTCCTCTCAGCTCCTGAAGGAAGTAGCTCTGGATATGAATCTGAACCACACATGTGCAGAAGTATCAAGACCTCCATGGCTTCCGGACATTTTTCCGTCAAAACAGGTTGTTGACTCGACACACTTAAGCAAAAGGCAGGAACAGCTATTGTTTTGGTGTGAGGAGGTTTGGTAAGGCCAGAATGATTCAATGGAATCAATGGTTTAGTGAGAAATGAACAAAAATATAAGTCATAAGTCAACATAAGTCACACTTTCAATAGAAGAATGACTTTCTCCTTTTATAAATATTGTTCTTGAACATTTCAATCAGGACCTTTCAGAATGAGAGTAATAATTAATTAAGAATTCAAAGCCCTAGTCTGTAACATTTTAGCAGAAAATATGAAAAACATGCGCTTTTTTGGATTGGAGGAAAGCCCTCTCCTGCCTGCATTGAAATGGAATAATCTACAATCCTCCACAGTATGGCATAAAATGTATGTATCTCCATGGAGATGGGGAATGTCCCTTAGTATTGTTTTAACTTTTTATTTCCATGGAATCATGCAGGTGAGACACCACCTTCAAAAAGTTACATACGCACCTTTAAGTTACTTTGATGTGAAAACAAATGCACATACATCATAATCTGTTTTATCAGGTGTGCCAATGTTTATAGATGAGTTAAGGGTAAAAAAGGTTATAAATGTATAACTATTAACTAATATATATAAAAAGTCAAAAGTTGTATTTAGTGTATGCAGTGTCTAAAAGAAAATTCTGCAAGAGATTCAGGAATAATTTTATTACAAACAGACAAGATATCACACTGTAGTATAAATATGCATAAACAATACAGTATACAATATATTGATATTCTATGTAATATGGTCAAAATGCAAATAGTTTTAAGATACTTCATGATAAACATTCTTTCTTAGCATCAGCATCATTTTAACATCTACTCGGGCAAGAGATAAAGTCTCTTATACAATCAGTGTCTAACCAGAAGAACCAGAAATGCTTCAACAATAAACACGTCTGAGGTAATAGTCCCACTTTAGATCAAACAGTCACTCTGGTCACAGTTGGGTATGTGGTCAAGCAGGACATTCAGAAAATGATATCAAAAAGTATTACATGAAAGGAGGATTTTTAGATTTTTCTGGAGTGATTTTCCACCCACCTCATGTGTTTTGATGCACCAGCAGCAACAGAAGCCATTCCTTTGTTTTTGTCAGTATTTTCATCATACAAAACTCAAACGATCATCAAACACTAGAACTTTTTAAAAGGTGAAGGGTAACGTAAAAGTATTTTGTTGTGCGTCACGTTTAGCAGAGATGTCTTTTTGCTATAAATATTTATCTTAGTTGACCTCTGCAGAGATATTATTGCTTTGCCTAAAATGAAACCTAAGCTGGCATTGAAGTTATTTAAGCTATCTGTCTACAATTACAGGAGATTTTATTGCTCAAAAATATCACGCTAACATGCATTCTTATTGTGAACAAGGTTGCCTCTCCACAGATCTGACCGAAGTCGCAACATGGCCACTGTTTGTCTCCATGAATATAGAAAAGTTTAGTTGAATCTCCCTCATGTCTCATGGTCCCTGAACCACTCTTTCACAATTTGACCCTAGCATTGTCATCTTGGAATATGCCCGTGCCATCAAGGAAGAAAAAATCCATTAATGGAATAACCTGGTCATTCAGTATATTCAGGTAGTCAGCTGACCTGTGACCAGTGACTGCCTGCTCCGGTAAATGTTCCCCAAAAAATTCAGATATTAAGAGTTCAAAGACATTGCAGAGGCTAACCAGCTACATATTAACTAATATCCATAACGCTGTTGTTTTAAGTCAAAAAAGCACATTTAAAATGAAAGATTAGACAAAATACTTTAATAACATGTTGGTTTATAAAGTTTCAGAAAGAGATTTAAAATAAAAGTATAGGTCTTGTGTTATTAGTTTCCACACAAATTTTACCCTGTGCAAACCTGCAAACTTTTAATATACTTTTTTTCCAGAAGGTTTTTAACCTTTTTTCTAATTTTTTTGTTTCGCTGAAGTTCATAATTTCACTTCCTGGTTGGACATGGGCAGCAGACATACGTAGAGGTAATTCCGTAACTGTTGTTGTTTGTTAAATGATTGTCAACTGTCAGAAAACAATGCCTTCCTTATGCGTAAATTTCCCCTGCATTTTGAATGGAGTTTTCAATGTTGATGACACAGGTCACCACTGCTTCCCTTTCTTTTTTTTTCCACAAACTGCCACTTAACTGATGTGAAACGGTGATAAATGTTTACCCAAGTCCACTTCACATGCTAATCATGACCTAAGTGACTTGTTTTACTACTGTTTCCAGTGACGCAGCGTCAGACTGGTCTGAGCACTCAGTCTTAAAGGGAGTGTTTCTCAGGTGATAATGATTAAGGTAATCAGGTAAACGTGGGTGGCTATTTATGGCATCATGTGGACTAAATCTGTACACACACTCACATCATGGGGACCTGTCTCCATGATGTAAATCAGATGTTATTAGATCAATAAGATCATTTAAAGGTCAGATATGGGTTAAAATAGGTTAAGGTTAGAGTTTAGAGTAAGGTTACGGTTAGGAGTTTAGTGACTATAGTTAAGGTTTGAATCAGTCTTCAGGAAATAAATGTGAGTCAATGTAATGTCCCCAAGAAGCACAGAAACTCAACATGTGTGCATGTGTGTCTGTGTTATCTTCATCTTACAAATAATCACATGATCTGTTTAAAGTCAGGCGGGATTAGATTATAGATAGATTATTCCAGTAACAATACCATTTTAAGGCCAACAAATGTATATAATCTAGCCTACCCCAAAAATGTAATCTTAAATGTAACGCTTTTTTATCTGTCTGTTTTACTTTACTTTGTCATTCACAGAGTTTAATTTCATAAATCTTGTCAAAAAATAAAATAATGGGGAGACAATAAGAATTAATTCAGATTTTAATGTTGTTTTGGTCATGGGGAAAATGGTGTTTCTTCTCACAATAATTGCAAAGTGTCATAACATAACATAACATTACTACATAGAAAACACTGATGGGTAAATACACATGAACATATTTACACTCACAACATTTTTTGTTTAGATAATTGTTGTTAATTTGGTCTAGTTTTGCTAATGTACGCTAAGTAAGGAAGAACACTGGTCCCTAACTAATGGGGACTTTACCAAAATTTGACCTTTTAAAAATATTGGAGAAGAACCAAAATAGGCATCTCATCTCTTGTTTTTCATGAAGTTGTTGAGTGTCTAATAACAGTGTAGTGTTTGTAGATTTCCGCTCCGCCGTGACTTCATCATTACCACACACACAGGAGTTTCTGTTTGTTTCTGCTCAGTATCAGGTCAATGTACTGCAGGTCTGTTCCACTTCACATAACATCACTGCTATGGGTCAATACTGTATACTGTTTAATACATTTAAAGGTGACTATCACTACAATTCTTCAATGAAATACAATATTGATAACTGTGGTCCAATTGGTAAATGGTCACATTTTTCTATAGCTTTTCTACCTTCACAGAAAGCACACAAAGCGCTTTACAACAAGGAACCACTCACCCATTCACACACACATTCACACACCAGTGTACACAGACACTGAGGGTTAAGTTAAACACTCTACCAACTGAGCTACTGTCGCCCCCCAATTCAAAATCAGTTGTCCCTAAAGGTGTGTGAAGGAGCACCTATTATTTCAATCCACTATTATAATAACTAGTACAATAAATGTAATGAAATGATGACTAAAAATTAAATGCATTGCTGGATTTATTTACTTTATCTTTATTTACACAGGGGCACCCATTTGAGAGCAGGGATTTCAGATGACATCACAACATTATTTATACTTAAAGGGCCCATATTTTCTGAACTCTGTTATAATGCTTTTTCCTCATCACACCACACAACAAAAGCTAAAAAAGTATAGCTCTTAACTTGAAAACTACCACTTCATGACATCACAAGGTAGAACAGAGGATTTTGAGCTTTGGAGATCAAGACAGATTAATAATAAAGAGCTACTCAAACATGTGTGAATGAAACAAAACACAACTCAAAGTATGTTTTGAGAAGGTAACAACATTTTAACATGGCTTAAAGCTCACAAGAGTCAGTTTTGTGTAATATATGCCCTTTAATGGTGATGGAAGCAGGTACAATTACTAGACATAAACCAATTCAGCGTTATCAGTTCCAATATTGATATCAATACTTTGTCTTTAAATATCTGCCGATACCCGATATGAACAGTTACCAGTGTAGGAACTGAAAATAGAACTTATTTCCTTAAAACACAGTTAACTTATTACACAGTAGATTGACAATTGTGGGATGCAACTGTAATGTATCCTTCAAATGACTACTGCAGAACTTCAAATGAATACAAGTTCAAATATTATGAGAGGTTCTAGGCCAAAAATCAGTCTGCCAATAGTCTTATCACATCCAATTAAAGGCCAAACCAGGATATTGGCTTAACAAATATTATGGAACCAATACCCAATACCAGTATCAGTATCAATGCATCCTCAACAATTATTACTTTTATAATATGATTTTGTTACAGTATATTGTAACTACTAAAAGAAATGATCAGGCTCAATGATCAGGCTATTTGTGATTTTTTTTTTTTTACGTCATCATGTTCTGGAGTTTGAAACATTTGGGCAGTGTCAATTTATAACTTAATGATAAAAACTACACAAGAAGCAAATTACGTAACCTTTGTAAATGCTGGTGAATTTTGTGTTGCACATTCATATTAAGGCAGGGGAAACAAATTACCCCATCAACCAGATTACAGCATTATCCAAATCTGCAAATACCCACAAGGTGTATTTAGCTGTGTACAGAGTAAGGACTTGTAAAACACTGACTATATTGCAGAAACTAACCAGAGACTAACTGCTTATTGATCACTAATATTATCTCCATTTATTCTATGTGCACTATAAATAGATTCTAACGTTCGTCTAATTCAATTAATCTAATATTATCAGAACATAGGCAACAGAAGTGCACATTATGCTCTTGCAGTGTGTTACTTGGCATTTTTTAAAAACATGATAATTTCCAAAGTAAAAAGCATTCAAATATCTCAAGCTAAAACTGTTAAAAATAGAATGAAATCAAATGAATAAAAGACATAGAGGACCACACGCCTCATGCAGTGTTAAAAGCAAGAGAATATGAGCTATTTAAAAAAGGAAACTGTACGGTCCCTTTAAGTAAGAGAACACATGTGTGCCATGGACTGTATCATACACAAACAAACACATGCACACACACAAGCACACATGCATACAGTGTCTTTGTCTGAAGGTCATTTCCACCACGACGCACGAGACCAAAACAATTTTCTGGGTCACAACAATCACACACTACAGTTCTCATCATATGCTGTTCATATGATGAGAACTGTATCATGTGACAGGACAGAGCTGTGTTTGTCTGTCAAGAAGTTTAAAGTGTGAGTGTGTAAGAAAATGTAACAATGAACAATAATACTGACACAGAGCCTTTACAGCAGTGACTTTAAACCCTAAAGCAGGTGTAGACCATTTCAGTTAGCATATATTCAGTTAGTATCACTTCAGTTAGCATCTATAATCATTTATATGTTATAAGTTATAAGTTTCCCACCAGTGCAAATAGTCCAACAATAACAGTCTCTCATTTATTGAACCACAAATCGATAAAGCAATAAATGTGAAATGGCAACAACAATCACTTCTACGACTATTACTACTGCTGCTGATGCTAGTGCTGCTGCTACTAGGCCAGTGGTCGAAGAAGTACTCTACTTTGTTACTTAAATAAAAGTACAGATACCTGAGCAAAAAAACAAAAAACAAAAACTCTAATAAAAGTAAAAGTATCTACTTAAGTAAAAGTATTTAAAAATGTACTCAAAGAGTAAAAAGTAAGTTTTTCACGCAGACTTTGAGTTGTAATAAAGCTTCAAGTGTAGTGATTTTGATACAGATTTGTGGTGAATTTTCAACAGAAATGACTGAACTGTTTTGGTGTTTTGGTTTTTTTCCTGTTTGCTCAAACTACGTAAGTGTCAAAAATAAACTCTTAGCCTTTTCAGCAGGTCTTAAACAATAATAAAAAATACTTTCAGTCCAGTTCAAAAATGTTGTTGAGCAGCCTGCTCTCAATAAATTACTGAAGTAAAAAGTATTCACTTTAAAATGTACTACAAATACCTAAAATTTACACTTAAGTAAAGTACTTTACTACTTTTACTTTTACATTCCACCACTGTACTAGGTTACACATCTTATTTACTAACTACTACACATTATATGACATATACTGCTTATACTCTGACTAACTGTGCCACTGCTGCTACGACTACCCCTACTACAACAACTCCTCCTGTCACTACCACAGCTATTGTTGGCCCACAGTATTTCCATTTGGCCATTTGCAACTGAGTTGGCTACAGTCTTTTTGTTGTAACTCAATTGCATAATTTGCTCACCCCATATAAATTAGGCTATAAAATGTACTCAGAATGCCTTCTAAGAAATATGCATTTACTTTTTTTGTTTCTTTTCCGTGTTGAGTTTACCCTCAGACACCACAATAAATATCTATACAGCTTCAAGGAACAAGGATATGAATATCAGTACACAAAAAATTATCTTTCACTTCTTTCCCAAAATTTCCCTCTGAGCTGTGGGAAAACACTGATTGTTCTGGAGATTACAGAGGAGCACGAGGAGAACTGGAGACAGGAGCTCATGGCGCGTGCTTAAATCACCGGCGCCCTCTGCTGGATAATTAGCGAAAACAGTATCTACTGATGTTACCCATGTTATTTATATTTTTTAAGAGAAAGCAAAAAAATTAAAAATTAAACCCCAATTTGCTAATGTATAATCCACACACCTCCACACACACATTGGAGATGACTGCTCAACTGAATATCTTGAGCTTAATTTTTTTTACTATTACTATTATTATTATTATTATTATTATTATTATTATTATTATTATTATTATTATTATTATTATTATTATTATTATTATTATTATTATTATTATTGCTGCCACATTTTAAAACTAAATATTATGTATTTGCAAAGGGTCCTAAAATGGGGCAGATAACAAGATGCTGAAATCCCTGGATGTAAAAGGACAGACGATTTCTTCTCTAGTTTTCCCTACTGAATTTGGGCAAGATACAAATTCATCAAACAACCACATTCCTACATTATGTAACAGTTCTAATTACAAGTCTACAAGAAGTGTAAAGGTTGTATTTCCTGTAACATGTCCGATCATTCATTTCTGGAAAGCAATAAGAGGTTCTCCATTGTAATCTCGTGAAATTGCGTTATGGGAAATGTAGCTCACTGTTTGACCTGGATTTAACAGCCCTCACTCCAGTGTCAGTAATAATACAAATACAATCACATGGATATGACCTTTGACCTCTCGATCAGAAAACACCTTGAGACCAGCTACAGTCGATAAGTCATTATTATCTGGGCCCAAATCTACATAATCTATATTTTAATCTATACATGGGATCTAAGTAATCTTTACAACTCATATCCATCATTATCAGCAGATTGAACACATTTGATTACATTCTAGTTTTTTTTTTATATTGGCTAACAATTGTCAGTGTTTTTTCCTCAAACAGTGTTATTTCTGTTAAAGGTCCTATATTACACAAAATTTTGAGCTTTAAGCCATGTTGGTATGTTGTTATCTCATCAAAAACATACCTGGAGTTATGTTTTGTTTCATTCACATATGTCAGAATAAACCTTAATTATTAGTCTGTCTACGTCTTCAAACCTCAAAATGCTCTGTTTCAGCTTGTGATGTCATGAAGTGGTAAATTACAAGTTAACATCTATCTTTTACATTTTGTTTAATAAAGATTCGAAGATTCCAAAATTTCAAGTCTGAAATTATCTAAACGATTCTAGTGAAGTTTTTGAAAGTTTAAAAACACAGTGGAGCACTTCCTGTATCACCACACGACGTCATACGGTGAAACAGAGTGTAAATATGCAGGGTTTGAGTGTGAATGAAGTACAGCACAACTCCGGGTATGCTTCTGATGAAGAAACAAGAATATAACATAGAAAGCATAATGTGCCTTGTAAGAACAAGCTTGTTAAATAATAGTAGTCTGCTCATTGACAGTGAATCCTCTTAAACGTATAACATTTCTAGTGGAGAGTCTTCCATCTGATTGCGCCCATGGAGATGTTTTGTCTAGAATGTTTCTCAGTATGGCTTTAATGTATCTATCTCCATTTGAAAAAGCAGGTTGTGGAGAGGAGATCCAGCTCACAGTAAGAATACACGTTTTTAAGGTATTTTTGAGTAATCAAATGTGATAGAAGAAATATGAATGAATAAATCATCTTTCTCTTGGTATAAAAGATTTGAAGCATTACACATTATAAATAATAAGCTGTTTCAAATAGTCAATTCAGTCATTTTAAGGCACTGCACCTGATTTTTCCTCACTTTACTTACTTATTCCAAGCATCCTAATTATTCACTAAGATGAGTTTATAAACTAAGCTACAACTTGCATGCTAACTGCTAAATAATTATTTTTCTCTCTTTTGCTGGTATAGTCTCTGTAACACTGTGTCTTGTCTTGTATTCATATATTCACTGTTTCAACAAATCCTGCCTCTCCATATGTTTAATGCATGTGCTTCACCACAGCGCTGATGCTTCACCATTAGAACCAACTCGGAGTGGTTTAGAGAGAAGGAGAGAGGGAGGGAAAAGAAGAGAGGGTGTTTAAGAGAGGAAAATTGAAAGAAAGAGAGAAGGAAAGTGAGGGGGGTACAAAAGATGGAGAGACAAAGGATAGAGAACAGTGAAGATAGATGGATACAGACAGACAAAAAGTTAGTGTATATAAAGAGAAAAGTCTCATGTTTACCTTTTTAAACCTTTTTTGGGAGATGGAGAAAGGGTGGAGAAAGGAGGGGGGGGGCTGGACAGAGGGAGTGAGAGCAGGACAGAGGGAGGGAGATAGAGAGAGGGTGGAGAAAGAGGGAGTGGTATAAGGAGAGGGAGAGACACATGGGTGGTCTAAGTGACACAATTCAGACATGCACAGTTATTTGCATCTTCTTTACATAATGTGATTTAAAGGCCTGAACTTAAACATGATCAGTATTCGGTGTTCACCCATTATCACATGCCTCACCTGTTTGTAAATAAGCCTAAAATGATAAGAAAAGTATGTGATAGGTGAGTGTGATAAAGAACAAACTTCTGCAACTCCTTCCTTTTGGGTTACAGTTCAACCTGATCATGTGCTTTACTGAAAGCTTAAGGTCCAATACCTTCTCCTTTGAATATCCAACCACACCATAAAATAAGCTAAGGTTACATATTTACATATTTACATATTTACCTCCAACTCCATTTCACAGTGTTGGCTTGTCTTTTATACCACTTTGTGCCAGTAGGTGAGGTAGTGAGCTGTTGCAGGGTATGGAATAAGATGAGTATTGATTGATTTCTTTTTTTTTTTTTTCCTTAACTAATTAATTTTGCCACAATGCTACCTACCTTGGACCCAGAAATTACATTATTTGTTTTTGTTTATTTCTTAATATGAACCACTTTGGTAAGTTGTTTTAAATATGCCATATAGATAAAATAGGATTGAACTGAATTGAATCACACCTAACACCACTAAAGCCTTTCATTCATTTTTCTATGCACAAAATTAATTACCAGTTAAGATAGATGTAATTAATGACCTCACTAATGTTGTCCTGTTGAGTTTGATGTTGACTGGATCAGACAGGAGGGTTTAAGATCTGATTAGTTGTGCCAGAGCAGTGATGGCTTCATTAGCTCATTTCATTACCATTAGCGATACCATTAATACATCTGGATAAATGTGATAATTATGGTTTTAATTTAGAAACAACATCCTGTCAAAGCTGCTCTCACATGTCTTAAACTAAAAGTGGTTTCGAGTTTAAAATGATACTAATTCAGACCTTGTTTTTCCTGTTTTTCAGCAGCACCTGTGCTTCAATCACATGTGACTGGAGAGATGAGGCGATGATGGAGGTAAGATAGCACTCATTTTGACACTCTGAAATGTATGTGAGGCTCGTCAACTCTAAAATTGGAAGAAAAAAATATTACAAAATTAACAAAATTATTAAGATGTGTTCACAGTGCTTCCTGGTTTGGGCCTGGTTTAGTCCTCATGTAGACTTTGTTTAGTCCTGTTCTAGTCCTGGTTTCATCCTGGTTCATACAGTCCAGGTTTAGTTCCAGGTTTAGTCCCAGTTTTGATGTTGTATGTGCAACTGTGAACCCTTAGATTCAGAAGTTCCTTGGCCCTGACATGAAAATGAAATTATGTTGGTTTGAGTTAACTGCTAACCTTTTAACTGTAATAAATATCCATCAATTTTCTTACGCTTATCCGTTCAATTTTTTGTTAGTGTTTTGTTAAAGGTATAGCCACCACTGGATACCTGTGCAGAATAAATAATGTTGTCATGTATTGCTTTTAAAAGTTCACAAGGTTATTATTAGGATAAGACAAGATAAAAGATCAAATACAAAAATATGGACAACTTTATACCTAAATATGGTAAGTTACTTAGAGCTAGACACATTTGCATGGTTTTCAAATAAACCAACCTTGACTGACAGTAATCTATGTGTATTGGGTATTTCAGACCCCACACAACATTTGACCAGACTGCTTCCTCTGCATTTCAATTAGCGTTTCCCCTGACTACTAATTAGCATGCATTACAGGTCTATAGTAAGGGGCACAACCTGGTATAGTGTCTATGGGAATTTGTCTACATTGGCAAAAATAGGCCACAAAAACCCCACAAAGGGAGGGGCACAGAGCTTACACCTGTGTCCAGTGTGTGAGCCTAAACAAAGGGGTAAAAACACAGCTATTTGTGTCATAGAGGCCAAACACAACAGCAGTGACCTTTCAAAATGGCGTCTGAGAATGCCATCTGTGTGCAGCGCTGGAATGGGTACAAATGTAGAGCTAAAGGCCAGGTCACATGACAAAGACCGAAACTATGGCAACAGTGAAACAAACATCATTGGCTTAATTAGGAGGTACTTTCTGACTAGTGTAGCAAACTGGTCTCCTATGACGTTTAAAGGTGCACTACATGTTTTCCATGAAGATGTTATCGCTTAGCCTGTAATGTTCCACAGTATGGCATTAAACTATCTAGCATCACCAAATACGTTGAAAAATAACAGTTTTTGCACTGATAAATACTTCATTCTTCTACAATCTGAGAATGATTTGGATTTAATGCTGTCATTTTGTACATAAAACTCAGTACATTTTAGCTTTTAACCCAGGTCTGAATTAACTAAAATAGGTATTAGACCTGTTTTTACTGGCTGCTGTAACATAAATATCTACAGTGTCCTAGTATAAGCAATATGAGCAGTAATAGTTGTTCTTGCAGTAGATTGTAGCCATACCACCTTGTCAATCAATGCCTAAAACTAAGCAGGTGTGTGTGTGTGTGTGTGTGTGTGTGTGTGTGTGTGGGGGTGTGTGTGTGTGTGTGTGTGTGTGTGTGTGTGTGTGTGTGGGTGTGTGTGTGTGTGTGTGTGGGTGGGGGTGTGTGTGTGGGTGTGTGTGTGTGTGTGTGTGTGTGTGTGTGTGTGTGTGTGTGTGTGTGAGAGAGAGAGAGAGAGAGAGTTTGTGGGAGTGTTGGTAGATAGTTGGTTGTCTGATAGTGCAGATTGGCAGCCTTCCTTCTGTCAGTCTACCCAGGTCAGCTGTGACTTTAATACAAGTGGATGAATAAGAGAAACTATTCTGAGCATCTGCAAAAGCACTATATTATGAGACTAATGTGTGGAAGTAGTAGTAGTACTGCATCCAACAGATCAGTGTGTGGATGCAAACTAACTCCAGCTAAACTTAAACAAGACTGAAGTCATCATCTTTGGCACACAGAAATATAGAGAAAGTGTTAGCAGACACCTCCAGTCTCTCTCTCTAAAACCTTCAAATCAGCCTAGAAATCTAGGGGTAATAATTGACTCGGACATAAACTTCAACAGCCACATCAAATCAATAACATCTGGAGTTTTTTACCATCTGAAAAACATTGTAAAAATCAAAGGTATACTGTCAAAACCAGAGTTAGAGATACTTATCCATGCATTTGTCTCCAGTAGGTTAGACTACTGTAATGGCCTGCTCACTGGTCTCTCCAAACGAGCATTAAGACAGCTGCAGTACATCCAGAATGCTGCTGCTTGGGTTCTGAACCAAGAAGTACGAGCACATAAGTTCTGTGCTCCGGTCTTTGCACTGGCTCCTGTGGCTCAGAGAATAGACTTTAAAGCACCTCTGCTTGTGTACAAGACTCGCCATGGCCAAGCACCAAAGTACATCTCCAACATGTTACCATGGTTTGAATAGGACCTGAGGACTTCAGGGACCGGCCTCCGGCTGGTGCCCAGAGTCAGGACTAAAGATGGGGAATCAGCGTTTCAGTTTTATACAGCTAAAACCTGGAAAAGTCTTTCTGAATATATGAGACAGGCCTCTACTTTGTCAATGTTTAAATCTAGGCTCAAAACAGTTCTGTTTAGCTGTGCATATGACTGAAAGGTTTCTACACTTTTCTTCTTTAATATTAATTTTATCATGATTTTTTGTGATTATTTAAGTTTTGTTTTTTTGTATTGTGATTTTAATGTCTTTTTTTTATTCTGAAAAGCACTTTTAATTAACTTGTGTGCAAATTGTGCTATACAAATAAACTTGCCTTACCTAGTAGTAGTAATAGTAGTAATAGTAGCAGTAACAGCAGTAGTACTAGTAGCACTAGCAGCAGTAGTAGCAGTAGTAGCAGTAGTCTTAGTAGCAGTAGTAGTATATCTTTGGGAAATCCCCCTTTTGTTGGGATTGCTGCAGTGGGCGTGTCTCTTTTTGATGACATCACCTGTAAAGTGCCTGTAAACAGTGGCTCTGTGAAATGATGATGCTAGAGCAGACATTAGAACAGTGTTCAGAGATAATAGCAGAGGAGCGTGGGGAGGGAGCTGGCAGCAGGCGGACATCTTGGACAGGATCCCAAACATTTGTCTTGTTCTAAATGAAAGAAGCGCACTGCCCACTTTCAGAAGAGACCTCATCATTTAGCAGCACAACTCTGCCTCAGACTCCTGTGCTGTCCCCAAATGAGCTTTACCATTCATTAGAAGAGGACAAGAGGCCCTCAAAAGGCTATGTGTTTATTCATGGGTTGCAGAATGATGAAAAATTAGGAACGTTGCTATAGTGATTAACAATTGAAAGTGGGGGTATTATAAAAATTGATTTTTGGAACTTTCTACCAAGTTTTAAAGTTGTTCCCTCATTAAAAACATGCCTGAAGAGGTTTTAGATGTCATCCATGCATGTTTGAGTAATGTAGCAATCGCTCTTGGGCCCTATTTGAACCCTCTTTACGGTTAGCAGTAAGATTCTGTTCAGTGCTCAGCTCACAGGCCTACATCATCCATGCTCCTGCACAGCAATTTTCCATAAATATACAAAAACATCATACAAAACAATACACTACAACTTCACAAACATGATGTGATGTGTTGTAATAGCCCTCTGAAGGGGTAGTGCAGGGATGGGCATCAAAACCTAAACTGAAACTGTTAATGTGTTGTTTTTGGTGAATATAGCTAAATCTAAATATGTTATGTGTTAGCAGTCAATACCCCACTGAAGTGTAATACTGTCTCTTTTGAATGGAGAAAAAGACATCAAAATGTTATAAGAAGCTGACACCCATAAACAGAAAGAACACAGGTTAAAGCTGCAGCATGTAACTTTTCTGATGGAGGGCAGTCACCTGTTTCTCATAAATTATCGCTTTGCCTGGAATTTTCCACAGTATGGTACAAACGTACCTATTTTTAATTCATAATAGCTACAGATATTTTTATGACAAGAAAAAATCTTGGTTTAGTAGAATGTATTTAATGGCAAAGTTTTATGACTCTACTCTGTCCCAGTTTTCACAAATCTTCATGTTAAATTTTCAGGAACTGCTGCTTGGAATGTTTTAAAGTGATTGTGGTGAGTAATTGGGATGCTGTGAAAGCATTTGGAAAGTGAAGAATATAAAGAGGGTGAACTATTTAAAGAGGGCAAAGGGTTCATTATGCAAAATCAACTTTTTTGGAGCTGTCTACCATGTTGCAACATTGCTCCCTTATCAGAAGCATGTCTGGAACAGGTTTGAGATGTCATCTGTGCATGTTTGAGTAATCTAGCAATCTCTCCCAGGTCCTATTCAAACCCTCCTGTCCAAGTTGTTGTTTTTGGGGAATATAGCATTTGCAAAACAATAAAAGGTATGGTGAGCTAAATATATTATGTGTTAGCAGTCAATACCTCATACAAGTGCAATAGCCCCTCTTTTAAATGACCTTGTTGTGTTTTTCACGTTTTAAATACAGTGACAGTCAGGTACATCTCATTTAATGGCCCTGTGTACAGACTGCAGTGTCGTCCGGACTCGGTCGATGGAGCAGTAAACTCTGGATCGAAGCTCGTTTGGACTTTTCTCTCTTTAATTCCTCACATCAGCACCATCGCTCTCTCTCTCTTTCAATCTCAGTCTATCTCAATCTATCGCCCTCTCTCTCTACTCTCCTTCATGTCACCCCTCCCTCTTTTATCTGTCTCCTTCTCTTCTCTTTCCCCTTCTCTCTCTCTTATCTTTCCCTGTCTGCCCTCCATCTCTCTCTTCCCCCTCCCTCTTTTAATCTGTCTCCCTCTCTTCTCTCTCCCTTATCTTTCCCTGTCTGCCCTCCATCTCTCTCTCTCTCTCTCTCTTCCTCTCTCTCATTCTGCATCATCTCTGCTTTTTTCCCACACCTCCTCCATTCCTCTTGTTTCTTACTTCCTCCCACTTTCTCTCTCCACCTTTCTCTGTCCTCTTTCTCACCTTATACCCTCCCACTTTTCTTTCCCTGTCTGCCCCTCTGAGTCTCTCTCTCTCTCTCTCTCTGTTTGTTCATCTTTGCTTCACTCACACCCCACTCATCCTTCTCTCTTCTTCCTCCTTTATTCTCCCTGTCTCCCCTCCTTCCTTCCATGCACCTTTCCTCTCATGTCACTTTCTTTCTCTCTGGCTCCTCGTTTCTGCTTTCTTTCTCCCTCTCATTCCCTTCTTTCCCTCCCTCTCCTTCCCTCGCTCAGCCCTCTCTCTTTCCATTATACCCCCACTTTCTCTCTCCCCCTTATCCTACTTAATACCTCTTGTCTCACTCTGCCCCTTTTGTCTTCCTCCTTCCCTATGTCCCTGTCCCTCCCCTCTCTCTCACACTCTCTCCCTCTCTTCCCCCTTCTCTCTCTTCCTCCCTTTTCTATCTCTCCCTCCCCTCCCTCTCTTTGTGTCTGCATGCATGTGTTTGTATGGACCATAATTGGAGCATGTGGTGTACAGTCTGTGGACACACGTGGCTCTCACATACGAGATAAACAAATGCTGATCTAAGCAGTTTAAAGCCACTATAGCTGAAGTGTTCTTTTGTGCAGACACTGGGAACGCCTCTGAGTTCCCCACATGACCAGAGAGAAGCGTCTGGGGAGTGGGGAGTCCTTTTTTACAAGCCAGTATATATTCTATATTCCCACCACCTATCTGCAGACGTAACTGTAGACATGTAGACACTAATTTTGTATATTTTTAAAATGTTTTTATTTCTTGTGATAAGAGCTTTTGCAACTTGCAAAGTGTTTTTGGTACATTCATTATTATTTAAGCTGTGTTTATTTACTTAAAGTCCCTTAATGATAGATTAGGTTTTAAGTTATTTGGCTCATCTCTGCTGCCATAGCGAGGAAGGAAGTCAGATTAAAACAACAATTCAAACAACAATTTAAAACAATTCTACCACCAAACATGATAAGCTAAGCTATGAGGGCAACTTGAAAATTGAACTACATTCATGGGCAGGAATCAAGACAATTACCCAATCTAGTTATGCAGCTGAGCCAATACACTAACCAGCGCTGAAGAGCTGGTTTGTTTTATGATAAAATAACATAAAATAAAAGTGTTCAACTGTTAGATAATTCCAATTCCTATTAAAACGTGAACACTGAGGGGTCTTGCTCAGTGACACAACTACAACGGTACATTCTCAGGCAGGAATATAACCAGTTACAGTTAAGTCACGACGCTACTGCAGCCAAGCATTGAAACTACAGATAATTCCTGAAACTGGTCAAAGCTGTGATGTCTTGCTCAGGCAGGAATCAAACCCATTACCCTGTCTAGTTATGGCCTTAAATCAATATACTAGAGCTGAATGATTTGGGGAAAATATCTAATTGGAACAAAGGGCAGCCCTGGCGGAGTCCAACATGCACTGGGAACAGGTCTGACTTACTGCCGGCAATGCGAACACAGCTCCTGCTCCGGTCATACAGGGACTGGACAGCCCTTAGCAAAGAGCCCCGGACCCCATACTCCCAGAGCACCCCCCAAAGGACACCACGAGGGACACGGTCGAATGCCTTCTCCAGATCCACAAAACACATGTGGACTGGTTGGGCATACTCCCATGAGCCCTCGAGGACCCGATGGAGAGTATAGAGCTGGTCCAGTGTTCCACGACCAGGACGAAAACCACACTGCTCCTCCTGAATCCGAGGTTCGACTATCGGTCGGATTCTCCTCTCCAGTACCCTGGAATAGACCTTACCAGGAAGGCTGAGGAGTGTGATTCCCCTGTAATTGGAACACACCCTCCGGTCCCCCTTCTTATACAGAAGGACCACCACCCCGGTCTGCCATTCCACAGGTATTGTCCCCGACCGCCACGCGATGTTGCAGAGAATTTCTAGGCGCAGCCAGGGGCCGGAGGGGGCCTGGTTTGGGAACCACAGGATTTCATCTCTGCTGTTTGCAGATGATGTTGTCCTGATGGCTTCTTCGAGCCAGGACCTGCAGCAGGCACTGGGGCGGTTTGCAGCCGAGTGTGAAGCGGCTGGGATGAGAATCAGCTCCTCCAAATCTGAGGCCATGGTTCTCGACCTGAAAAAGGTGGTTTGCTCTCTCCGGGTGGGTGGTGAGTCTCTGCCCCAAGTGGAGGAGTTCAAGTATCTCGGGGTCTTGTTCACGAGTGAGGGAAGGATGGAGCGGGAGATTGACAGGTGGATCGGTGCAGCGTCTGCAGTGATGCGGTCGCTGTATCGGTCCGTTGTGGTAAAGAAGGAGCTGAGCCGGAAGGCGAAGCTCTCGATTTACCGGTCAATCTACGTTCCTACCCTCACCAATTGTCATGAGCTCTGGGTAATGACCGAAAGGACAAGATCGCGGATACAAGCGGCTGAAATGGGCTTCCCCCGCAGAGTGGCCGGGCGCACCCTTAGGGATAGGGTGAGGAGCTCGGTCACACGGGAGGAGCTCGGAGTAGAGCCGCTGCTCCTACACGTTGAGAGGAACCAGCTGAGGTGGCTCGGGCATCTGCTCAGGATGCCTCCTGGACGCCTCCCTAGGGAGGTGTTCTGGGCATGTCCCACCGGGAGGAGGCCCCGGGGAAGACCCAGGACACGCTGGAGGGACTATGTCTCTCGGCTGGCCTGGGAACGCCTTGGGGTCCCACCGGAGGAGCTGGAGGACGTGTCCGGGGTGAGGGAAGTCTGGGAGTCCCTGCTTAGACTGCTGCCCCCGCGACCCGGCCCCGGATAAGCGGAAGAAAATGGATGGATGGATGGATCTAATTGGGATTTTTCCGACAAGCATTGTGATATTTTGATGATAGGATTCTATTCAAAGTTCACATTTTACAAAAAGACTGAAATACTTGCCTGGGATCCAGTTTACGCATTTCTTCAACACTTTGGTCTGGTCCCTGGTGAATCTCCTCGTTTTCAGATGTGAGTGATTAGCCGATCAGGCACACACATGGTACGACCGCATCAACAAAAAAAAAAGAGAAATAAATATCACTGAGGACAGAAAAACGTCATTGATTTCTGCAGAATCAATGAGCAAAGTGTTAATCTGAGGTGAGCTCAGTTTGAGAGCTCCTTCATTTCACATGTGTCACTGAAAAAAAACCTAATCTGACTGCACAATCATGTTTGACCAGTCTTGAGACATGACAGAGGGTTTGGGGACCAGACTGATATCTGTATTAAAAATACAGTGAGATATCATTTTGGATTTGATAGGCAACTGAAATACTAATACAAGAATCACATTTTAGAAGAACAGATATAAACTGACAAGGCTACAGTTAAAATGAAGAATAAGACAGGATATTTGCAGCCTTGGTGATGTGTCAATAGCGTCCATTCAGTTTTGCTCAGTTAATCTTGCAATTTTCTACACTATACCACACAAACCCTGAAAATCTGCTTTGTTTTATAATAAAGTCTAGATTGCATTGTCAATTAAAACCCCATTAAAAGAGGTTATTAAGCAGACATAACGTCTATACATTTTACTATCCCACATACACGCCTATAGACTCATATTACACAAAGAAAAACCCCAGAGTCCCACATGAGCCCCTCCCCCTGCTCTTGATTACAGATACTCCCAGGCCAATGTCTTGATTGATTTCTCATTCTACCTTCTTCATTTTATATGCAAATGCCCCACACCCACGAAGCACATCTGCACACAATATGAACACATCACTCCTGCATGCGTAAAGACACACCCACTGTTCACTGGGACTACACTCACACATCTGGACGGCTATTTTAATATCAATTTTAATACAGTTTGAGATGACAGTAAAGGCCATATGATGATCTATTATTATCATTATTATTATTATTATCATTTTCTGATGCTTTAAACATGATTAGAACAAAATAAAGGTTTTCTTATATTTCTGTGTGTCAAATAATAATTCCTGTGTACATTAGAGGAGTTTTGTACCACCAGTGTACCGCATAGTTGCTATAGGTGGAATTCCCTAGTGTGATGTCATGATTTTCCAGGAAATACAATTTTAAACCTAAAAAATGGCAAACTGGGAAAAGATTTTACAGATTTTTTTGCAAAATCTTAAATATAATGAAGTATGTTTTAGAGAAATTAGTAATTAAACCTGTCATAGGCACTTTAATTGTGATCATTTGTGTATTTATTCTGAAAAATTCTTAGTTTAGATTAGATTACATTTTATTAAAGAGACACTGTGTGATTTTTCAGATGGAGGGAGGCTGTCTGGAATGGTCCACACTATGCTATTAAACTTATATATTTCGCATTTATTAAAATACAGGTGTTCAAATTGCTAGTAAATGTTTTGAATTCTCACAGTAAGAGGGGTTATCTCTCCACAGATATGACCTATAACTTGACCTTGTGGTGTCAGCTGCTTGTCTCTGTGGAGATAGATTTAAATGTTCTAGTGTGAAATATTCCAAGCAAAGCAATAACATCTCAAGCTATTTTGTTAGCTTGACCACCTCTTATATGCCTTATGTCTTATATAACAGTGACACTGAGATGACACTGTCCACTCGTAACAGAACTTATTTCTTGGTTGTCAAAGAGAATACATTTTGAATAATTGTGCACCCATTTAATTCACTTTTGTGGGGCT
Organism: Periophthalmus magnuspinnatus; assembly: GCF_009829125.3. Classification (NCBI taxonomy): domain Eukaryota; kingdom Metazoa; phylum Chordata; class Actinopteri; order Gobiiformes; family Gobiidae; genus Periophthalmus; species Periophthalmus magnuspinnatus. The sequence goes on along the minus strand of NC_047135.1, from coordinate 10,417,561 downwards.
AATGTATTCTAATGTACCCCATCAGAACAGCCCTAATATGTCCTGTCTCTCCTCCCCCTCTCCTCTGTCCCACAGGGAATACCATCTCCCTGCGCGTCTCCTCCATTCAGACCTCCACAGATGCCACTTATCCAGGACACAGCTCTCAGCTCTGCCCCTTCTGGGACACCCCTCTCTGGGACAAACAGTGGCCGGTGCAGGGGGGAGGGACTGGAGCGCTGGATGAATTAGTCATTAGGATTGACATTGGACTGGGCGTGTTTCTAAATGCATTCACGGCTTTCTGTCAACTGTTTAGACTGTCACTGTCAATACCTGAATCATAACCATGAGGAGACTGGTCATTCTTTATGGTTAGAATGGCACTGAAGAAAGGACAGGAGCAGAGCTAAAGGAGTGTCTGTTAAAATGTCAGTGGATAGATTTAATACAGGTACAATGAATAATACACACTATATGGCTTTAAAGACTATCTGACTACACTTCTTCAGGAAAGCATTTTTCACTCATGGTTCAAAATTGGTTACAGACACTTGGAACACTTCAGTCAGCTACACACTGTGTTCCTGTACTGACTTCAAATGAAACATAAGATGTGGCACAACATATGTGCTGTCATAAATAAAGTGACTAAAACTGTGAACAAAATATAAGTGGGATGGATTGCAGATGGACAGATGTTCCATAATGTAGCTTTATGTCCTGGCACTTGAAAAGGGCCATTATCAGCTCTGTCCAGACATCTGTGGTTTAAATATATAATACACCATTTTTTTTCTCATATACAGTAAATGTTAGTATACTTTGACAAAATCAAACCAATACAATGTCTAGATGTCAACTAACCTCTGACCAAAACACTACTCTACAAGGTGGCATATAAAGTTATTGTACATCAACGAATATGCCAGAACACACAGCCGTAGTGTACATACTCTGCAGATCAAACCTAACCCACAGTTAGTATACATCGGGATTTCCTGAACTTTTCAGAAAAAAATAACCATTTAACTGGCCCACTGTAAAATATAACTGATGTCTATAATGAATTCATTTTGCAAAACTATTGTGTTAGTGTTCTATTTTCACTCAAATATTGTGGTGTATACGGCTGATTACATATAGAGTTATCATTTTGAAATTATATCTCCCAAGTTATCTTCTCGACCCCCCAGCTCTATGCCTCCCTCACTTCGGGAACCACTAATCAAATCCATCTGTAATGTTTTTGGTAAGAAACTGTAAAAAGAAAATCTCCATATTTTGAATCTGATCATTTCTATTAGAGACAGATCCCTAGAACTTGCAATGAAATATGCATTATAGCCACCACATCTGTAAAATATATATTTAAAACATTATAGGCCTTAACGTTGTGATGTCATCTAAAACCTAGCAATATCAAAATAAAGGATGAGTGGTGAACCAATGAGAGGGGACTGGTTTGTTGTTGAATGCAGTGCTGTATTTTACATAATAGGTCTATAAATATATTAGTCCTATATAAAGTGTTGACTGAATTCACACAACCTTCACTTCCTAATGCATGTGTAGGCAGAGGTCTTTTTTATCACTGATCCACCCTTCACTCAGTTTATTGACCTCTCTTCAGCTCTCTCTTCAACTCTCCCTCTCTCTTTCTCCCCCCTTTCATTTCTCTCTCAACTCTCCTTCTCTTTTTTCTCTCTTCTCGTTTTCCTTTCCTCCTTTCCCTCTCTTCTCCCTTAATCCCTTTTTCTTTCTCCCTTCAACTCTCTCCCTTCTTCACTTTCTCTTGCTCTCACACATGCTTTCTTTTTCTCCCTGCCCTCTCTTGTTCTTCCACTCTCTCTCCCCTCTCTCATTGCGCCACTTTTTCTCTTCTTCTTTTCTCTCTCTCCCTCTCTGTCTTTCTATCTCTCCCTCTTCTCCTCTCTCTATCTCTCCTTCTCTTGTGTCCTCCCCCCTCTCTCTCTATCACACTCTTATTCGGACAGCTCTTTCCTCCCTGTCCATATCCCTCCTCTCTCAGATCTCAATTCGTCTGTTCTTCTGTCGTTCCCTCTGAGACCTCTCCTCCTCCGTGTCCTATAATGTGCTATTGATCCATCACTCCCTCAGACTCTCTCAGGCCATAGCAGCTGACTTTTATTTGAGATCTGCTCCCCTTGTTTTTGTGGAAGATGCCATAGCAACAATGCAATAAAACGTGACTGGTGCAATGACCATGAGCCTAAACTATTTGTATCTTAGTGTGTTTATTTGGCATCTCACCCAAATATTTTAATGGCAAATTATTATTATACAAACCAGAAAACACAGGACTACATCTGGGCTAAAAAAAATGTTATATGGCATACTTTCTAGATTTAACTAAACTTAGGAGTAATAATAGTAGTTATAGTAGAAGTAGAAGTAGTAGTAGTATTAGTAGTTAAAGGTGCGCTATGTAACTTTTCTGTCTCCATAGAAATGTTATTGCTTTGCCAGGGATGTTCCACAGTACAGCATTAAACTTATCTTGCATTCTTACTGTGAGTGGAATCGCTATGTTTACTGTCATACTGGAACATTATAGGCAAAGCAATGCTATTACCATGGAGACAAGTGTGTGGCAGATTCCCCTCTTGAAAAGTTAGATAGTACAGCTTTAAGGAGTATCTGTGTGATAAACTAGACTAAACCGAAACAAACCTATCATCAAAGTAAAATTCATTAGATCTTTTGGTTTGTTAGTTCCTTCTGGTTCTACTGTTTTAATCGATTTTTACTGTGGCCACATATTATAAAAGAGCTGAATATGAAGAATTTGTCCTTAGTGAAGGGCAGAGCGACAGCTGATTTATTGAACCGGTTCACAGGTTTTTCACTTGAAGGTGGACCCTTTCAGCTCTCAGTCTGGTGTAGAACAGACAAAGGAAATGGGAGTCTGCATCTCCACACAAGCAAATAGTGTAATGGTTTATGGTTAAGACATCACACTGATGAATTAAAAAGCCCATATTATGCTATTTCTGATCAATGATGTTGTTTCCTCATCAAACACATATCCAGAGTTGTGTTTTGTTTCATTCACAAATATTTAACACACAAACCCTATATATTTAAGATGAGTTCTTCTCGCAAACAGAAAACACTGTGTTCCACGTTGTGATGTCATGTAGTAATACGGGAAGTGATCTACTGTGTTTTTAAACTCCATACACCTTCACTAAAATCATTTGGATGATTTTAGCCCAGGATTTGCTAGTCTCTTCTGAACAAAAGGTAGAGACATCACAAGGTGGAACAGAGCATTCTGAGCATTCTCTTTGGAGATGTAGACAGACTAATAATAAAGGATTACTCAAACACAACTCTGGGTATGTTTTTGAGGAGCAAACAGCATTTTAACATGGCTCAAAGTGCAAAAGAGTCAATTTTGCGTAATATAGCACCAGAAGACATCACATCTTTGCAGAGGCAGTCATCTGAATTCTATTGGATAAGCTGTAATCAAAGTCTCACTACAAAGAGTAAAGTATTGATCATGTTTTCACAGCTCTGGGAAAATATTGACCAAAAGAAGTTAGTATTTGATATGGAACAATAACATTCTTTAATGCAATTTAAGACTAGACTGAAAACCCCTGGTATTTAATTTCTGTAACTAGACAGAATATCTTGGTGTTTTATTGTTCTTTCCTATGTATCCTGTGATCTGTATTTGTTTTTTGTTTTTTTGTTGACTTTTATTTGAAGCACTTTGGCCAGCTGAAGTTGTTTTAACTGTGGTATATAAATTAAAATAAACTGAGTGGAACATTATGACTTCTCAAAACTTTAACATACAGTGACTAAAGCAGAAAGCAGAAAGATAAGTCAGTAGTTAAGGTTACGGGGGTTAGCTGTTGGATTATTTAACATGACAAACAGCAGTAAGACAAAATAACACCATCCATCCATCCATCCATTTTCTTCCGCTTATCCGGGGCCGGGTCGCGGGGGCAGCAGTCTAAGCAGGGACTCCCAGACTTCCCTCACCCCGGACACGTCCTCCAGCTCCTCCGGTGGGACCCCAAGGCGTTCCCAGGCCAGCCGAGAGACATAGTCCCTCCAGCGTGTCCTGGGTCTTCCCCGGGGCCTCCTCCCGGTGGGACATGCCCAGAACACCTCCCTAGGGAGGCGTCCAGGAGGCATCCTGAGCAGATGCCCGAGCCACCTCAGCTGGTTCCTCTCAACGTGTAGGAGCAGCAGCTCTATTCCGAGCTCCTCCCGTGTGACCGAGCTCCTCACCCTATCCCTAAGGGTGCGCCCGGCCACCCTGCGGAGGAAGCCCATTTCAGCCGCTTGTATCCGCGATCTTGTCCTTTCGGTCATTACCCAGAGCTCATGACCATAGGTGAGGGTAGGAACGTAGATTGACCGGTAAATCGAGAGCTTCGCCTTCCGGCTCAGCTCCTTCTTTACCACAACGGACCGATACAGCGACCGCATCACTGCAGACGCTGCACCGATCCGCCTGTCAATCTCACGCTCCATCCTTCCCTCACTCGTGAACAAGACCCCGAGATACTTGAACTCCTCCACTTGGGGCAGAGACTCACCACCCACCCGGAGAGAGCAAACCACCTTTTTCCGGTCGAGAACCATGGCCTCGGATTTGGAGGAGCTGATTCTCATCCCAGCCGCTTCACACTCGGCTGCAAACCGCCCCAGTGCCTGCTGCAGGTCCTGGCTCGAAGAAGCCATCAGGACAACATCATCTGCAAACAGCAGAGATGAAATCCTGTGGTTCCCAAACCAGCCCCCCTCCGGCCCCTGGCTGCGCCTAGAAATTCTGTCCATAAATATAATGAACAGAACCGGTGACAAAGGGCAGCCCTGGCGGAGTCCAACATGCACTGGGAACAGGTCTGACTTACTGCCGGCAATGCGAACACAGCTCCTGCTCCGGTCATACAGGGACTGGACAGCCCTTAGCAAAGAGCCCCGGGCCCCATACTCCCAGAGCACCCCCCAAAGGACACCACGAGGGACACGGTCGAATGCCTTCTCCAGATCCACAAAACACATGTGGACTGGTTGGGCATACTCCCATGAGCCCTCGAGGACCCGATGGAGAGTATAGAGCTGGTCCAGTGTTCCACGACCAGGGCGAAAACCACACTGCTCCTCCTGAATCCGAGGTTCGACTATCGGTCGGATTCTCCTCTCCAGCACCCTGGAATAGACCTTACCGGGAAGGCTGAGGAGTGTGATTCCCCTGTAATTGGAACACACCCTCCGGTCCCCCTTCTTATACAGAGGGACCACCACCCCGGTCTGCCATTCCACAGGTACTGTCCCCGACCGCCACGCGATGTTGCAGAGACGTGTCAGCCAAGACAGTCCCACAACATCCAGAGACTTGAGGTACTCAGGACGGATCTCATCCACCCCCGGAGCCTTGCCACCGAGGAGCTTGCCAACCACCTCAGTGACTTCAGCCAGGGTGATGGACGAGTCCGCCCCTGGGTCCCCAGTTTCTGCTTCCTCCTCGGAAGACGTGACAGTGGGATTGAGGAGATCCTCAAAGTATTCCTTCCACCGCCCGACAACATCCCCAGTCGAGGTCAGCAGCTCTCCACCCGCACTGTAAACAGTGTTGGTGAAGCACTGCTTTCCCCTCCTGAGGCGTCGGACGGTTTGCCAGAATCTCTTTGAGGCCGTCCGATAGTCCTCCTCCATGGCCTCCCCGAACTCCTCCCAACCCCGACTTTTTGCCTCTGTGACTGCCCGAGCCGCGGCACGCTTGGCCTGCCGGTACTCATCAGCTGCCTCAGGAGTCCCACGAGCCAACAAGGCTCGATAGGACTCCTTCTTCAGCTTGACGGCATCCCTTACTTCCGGTGTCCACCACCGGGTTCGGGGATTGCTGCCGCGACAAGCACCACAGACCTTACGACCACAGCTACGAGCAGCCGCATCAACAATAGAGGTGGAGAACATGGCCCACTCGGAGTCCATGTCTCCAACCTCCCCCGGGATCAGGGAGAAGCTCTCCCGGAGGTGGGAGTTGAAGACCCCCCTGACAGAGGGCTCCGCCAGACGTTCCCGGCAGACCCTCACAATACGCTTGGGCCTGCCAGGTCTGTCCGGCTTCCTCCTCCGCCAGCGGATCCAACTCACCACCAGGTGGTGATCAGTTGACAGCTCAGCCCCTCTCTTCACCCGAGTGTCCAAGACACGCGGTCGGAGGTCAGATGACACGACAACAAAGTCGATCATCGACCTCCGACCTAGAGTGTCCTGGTGCCATGTGCACCGATGGACACCCTTGTGCTCGAACATGGTGTTTGTTATGGACAAGCTGTGACTAGCACAGAAGTCCAATAACAAAACACCGCTCGGGTTCAGATCGGGGAGGCCGTTCCTCCCAATCACGCCCCTCCAAGTGTCACTGTCGTTACCCACATGGGCGTTGAAGTCCCCCAGGAGAACAACGGAGTCCCCGGTTGGTGCACTGTCTAGTACCCCTCCCAGGGACTCCAAGAAGGCCGGGTACTCTGCACTGCTGTTTGGCCCGTAGGCCGACACAACAGTGAGAGACCTGTCCCCGACCCGAAGGCGCAGGGACGCGACCCTCTCGTTCACCGGAGTGAACCCCAACACGCAGCGGCTGAGCTGTGGGGCAATGAGCAAGCCCACACCAGCTCGCCGCCGCTCCCCGCGGGCAACGCCAGAGAAATGGAGAGTCCAACCCCTCTCAAGAAGTTGGGTTCCAGAGCCCAAGCTGTGCGTGGAGGTGAGGCTGACTATATCTAGCCGGTAACGCTCAACCTCCCGCACAAGCTCAGGCTCCTTCCCCCCCAGCGAGGTGACATTCCATGTCCCCAGAGCTAGTCTCCATGTCCGGAGATCCGGTCGTCGAGGTCCCCGCCTTCGACTGCTACCCGGATCTCTCCGCACCCGCCCCTCATGGCTCCTCCCGCAGGTGGTGGGTCCACGGGAGGACGGCCCCACGTCGTTTCTTCGGGCTGGGCCCGACCGGGCCCCGTGGGGAAAGGCCCGGCCACCAGGCGCTCGCTGCCGAGCACCCACCCCAGGCCTGGCTCCAGGGTGGGGCCCCGGTAACGCCAGTCCGGGCGACGTAACTGGCCTTGATCTTTTACTTTCCATGATGGGCTTCTGAACCGCTCTTAGTCAGACCCGTCTCCCAGGACCTGTTTGCCATGGGTGACCCTACCAGGGGCATGAAACCCCGACAACATAGCTCCCAGGATCATTCGGGTGCTCAAACCCCTCCACCACGTTAAGGTGGCGGTTCGGGGAGGGGACAAAATAACACTTTACATAATAATATTTTATGAATGTATATATATTTTTATATTTTTAAACACACTGAAGTCAACTGTAGTAAGCTGCATACCCTGCACAAGACTGAAACTGCAAAAAATATTAATCAGTTGTTAAAAATGTGTTGTTGTTTCTTTTTAAGATGGAATCAGCTGCCATTGTAGTGGAAATAGCATTTATATTTCAAACTAACATAGCTGTGTATTATTGTCAAGGCTGTGTGTGGACAAACCTAATGAACTCCAGCATTGCAAACCTCAAAATGGTAAATAGTCACTTTTTTATATATAGCACTCAAGGGCTCAAGGGACTCAAAGTGCTTTACATCAAAGAACCACCTTTCACACGCACATTCATACACTAGTGTACGCAGTCACAGGGAGGTGAGGTGGGTTAAGTGTCTTGCTCAGGGAAAACAGCGTTCATCTATGAGAGCTGGAATCAAACCCCACTGCTTATGTCGAGAGCGGGATTCAAACCGTCAACCTTTGGATCAGAGCACAAACACTCTAGAAACTGAGCTACTGTTGCCCCACTGAGTTTCTGTCACATCAAGTTACACCATACCTAAAACCATGACCCGGGACTAAACCAGAACTGTTTCAGAAATCATTGATAATGCCAAACAAATGCTACAGTGATCTTAGGCAATAGTTCTATTCAAACAAAGCCAAAACATCATACGTCCAAACACAGGCCAAGACAGCTGCAGACTTTAGACTTTGGACCATGTGACTGTCTGTAAATCATCTATGTTTCAGTGTGACTGCTTCAGGTCTATCTCACACATAGATATGGGAACACATCTATAAGCTACTATATGACAAGCTGACAGTGTATTAAAGTAGCTGTTGTGGCTCACTTAAGCTAAAGATAAATATAATATTTATATATTCTTCTTTTGGATGGTTAACTCAGACAAGATTCAGATATTACAGCAACAAACCAGCTTCGAAAAGACATGATATCACTAAACCATGACTAACAATCAGTGATGGAAGCACTGCTTTGTTACTTAAGTAAAAATACAGATACTGGAACAAACTCAAGTAAAAGCAAAAGTATCACACGATATATCTACTTAACGTACCCCTTTAAAAATGTAAAGTATTAAGGCTTCAAATTTTGTGATTTTGATCTGAGTTTTGTGCTACAGAAACAACTGTATTTTTTTTTATTCTCGCTGTTTTTATTTACATATTTTTGTTTGATCAAACTGCGAACGTGTTAAAAATAAACCTTCAGCCTTTCCAGCAGGTCTCAAACAATCATAAAAAATACGTTCAAAAATGTAGTGGAGTAGAAAATATTGATACCTGCTCTAAAATTTAGTGAAATAAAAGGTTTCCACTTTTCTTTGCAACTTTTATTACCATAATATTTTGCCCTCTGTGTATATATGTGAAGCAATTTCCCTTGTGGATCAATGGTTTGTCTGTATACTTGAGAAAAAAATGCCAATTGATATTGTAAATAATTGTTCATCTAGTTTGAATAATTTCATAATATTCCTGGTTTCAGAATATCATAAATTTGAAATAGATAAACCAGTACATTGATTTTTGTCAGTGCTGCTTGTGTGTGCATGTAACTGTACCAACACAACCTTCAAGTAGTGCAAACCCCAAGAGGCAAATCATGTCACACCACACACTTAGAGCACTTATTAGCAGTCAATTATACTGTGATTTAGGGTTTGTGATGTCACTGATGTTCACCCTTTAAATGCAGGCTAAACCCTTTAAAAACATTGCTTCTAAATGAATACTGATGCTAGTATTTGACCTATGTATTTGTTTTTTAAAGCTATTTCAAGAATGGCCAACATTAGCCTTCATTACCAATTGCCATTCCTATTTCCACCACAAGGGGTCTCAGCCATTGTAGTCCTTGTTACCTGATCTTTACCTGGATAAATGGAACAGACTTATTTTCAGATACCAAAATACATATTTTTTGTCTAGCCTCTAATAAAATCAGACTAAAGACTACAATAAACTAAATAGGCTATGAAGGTAGCCTATGCTAGCTATTTTATCTAGGGATTTCAGAATGATAAGGTTTGTATTCTGCACATTTCTTCTTTATTGTACATTTTATGATGACTATTTGTGATTATTTATGTTTTGATTTGTTGTATTGAGATATTAATGTCTTTCTTATTCTGTAAAGCACTTTGAATTACCTTGTGTACGAATTGTGCTATACAAATACAAATAAACCTGCCTTGCTTTCTCTTGCCATAAACAGTAGGACCATTACCATAGCGATCAACAATTTAAAAACTATTATAGACTATATTTTGAATAGGAAAAATGTTGCATGTGACAGGAAAGCTAAAGGCTGTTTGACCCACAGTAAGTAGCTGTTTCTAATACCTATGTGAAGAAAAAAAGAAAAATAGCCTCCTGATATCTTTGAACTGTGAGCATTGGCCATAGAAAATCAGTGTCAACAAACCCTCCGGCACTAATCTCCACACGGATATCAACAGGCCCTTCAAATCATTGCATCCCGTTCTCACTACGGGAGAGAGAGACAGAGAGAGACAGAGAGAGAGAGAGAAAGAGAGAGAGAGAGAAAGACAGAGAAGGAGAAAGGGAACCGGGAGGACGACATTCATCTACCCGGGCACCGAACGCTCCACGCGGGCTCCTGGCTGTGGAAGTCCTCGCGCGTCGGAGGTGTGGGAGGGAAGGCTGGCTGCTGGATCGTCTCGTCTGTGACTCTGGCGGTGAATTCACGGTCGTGTGTTAAAGCCAAAGGGATACACGAGGAGAGGAGAGCTGGAGAGACCGCCTGGAGGACAGAAACGGGGAATTAAAAGCTAGTTTGTCAAAGATTTTCCACGGGAGACAGCGAAAGGACCGCCGTTGGAAAAAAGTCACATTTAACGACGTGGGTGAGTTTACGCTAACACTGTTGTAAATATTCGCGCGTTGGATAGGTTAAAGGTTAGCAACCGTTCAAATGCTAAGGGTTATCACAATTTTTTGCACTTATGTTGTGAGTTCATAATCAGGTCGTTTGAGTATATGTATTGCAGTGGGATTTCGGCACGTTTTGGAGCTTATCTCTGGTAAAATATGCGTAAAACCTGAGCAGCATCGGTTGTGCTAATGCAATGTGAAGGTTGTGGACGGCAGCCGGGATAACATTGCGTTACACCGGGGCCGTGGGATTTTCTACGTGTGTTTTTCTCATTTAGCCGCTAAAGAAAAACGAAAAGCGAGGAGTAGAGCGCTTCCTTTCGTGCATGTTAATGGGATATCGTTGAAACGCGACCAAAAAGAGGCTAAAAACAGGGGAGGTTAGGTATTTTTTGTCTTTTTTGCGGGGGGAATTTGAAAGACTAACCGGCCCCGTTTTTTTTAAAGCCATCCTGTTGTCATGGAGACGGGCTGGAGGCTGCTGCTGCCTCCGTCTCTCTCAACCACAGAGGGGACACACGGAGACAATGAACCCGGTATACAGAGCCCACTGAGCGGATAGATGTTTGTGGGTTTTGGGGGGCACATTGGAACCGACCCAAGTTACCAACACCACATTAAACCACATCAGACCCATTTAACAATACTACACTGTGTTGTTTTGCACTAGGCTAGACTAATTTCTATCCATATTTTCATCAGTAGCCTTAGATAGCCCTTGATATTTAGGCTATCAATACATGCCTATTATTTTATTAATATATTTTTGCATAATTAAACTCCACAGCACATTCCCAGTTTGTTAATGTTGGTTTTAAACAATGGCATTGAAGCTTTTTCTTATTCTTATTAGTCTAATTGCAAGGCTGGAACAATTTGTATTCATTGGTTTCAGCTTTAGGTAATATTTTGAAGACTTTTACCCATTCAAAAGATGTAATATTTAGTTCTGAGTTGGTAATTGTTATGGTAACGGTGCTAGATTTTCATTACTGTACTTTATGGCCTAATTGTCTATATGATAAGACTACAGGTAAAGTGGGTTGATCTGAGTCTGAAAAAGCTTAATTTGGTTATAGCCAGAAATCTAATTAAGGTAGGCAAAATATAGGCTAAGACACATAGGGATTTATGCCAAAATACAAAAAAAAGTCCAAGCGATTGAATAGTGTTGACTTGATTTCAATTATAAGGAATTTACTCGATTCTCAGTACTGCTTACAATACCACAATGAATAAAAATGCTTCATCTTAGTAATAGAATGTAATTTCATGCATTATATATATATATATATATATATATATATATATATATATATATATATATATATATATATATATATATATATATATTTATTTATTTATTTATTTATTTATTTATTTTTTTTATGTTACCGTGAGATCTTATACTAGTTCTGATAACACTTAAAATGAAACTGTTCAAATGAGTATCTAGTTTCGAAATTAGTTTTACTATTGTTTAGTATCTGATTTTCGATACTTTTAACAACCCTACTTGTGAATATAGGTTACTTACTGTATAGATATCACTAAAAGGGCTGCAGACAATGGTTGTTTGTGCATTTTGGGTGAATGACCCACAGCTGCAGTAGCCCCATTATTATTATAATGCACTGTCCTATTTTATCATTGAAAGCATTATGGCTCTTTTGGATAGACAGTGAAATGCTTGGTCTAAGAGATAGTAAGTGTGATATAGTAGTAAAAAATCCATTACTGGTGCACCACATCTAGCACACATGCTCTGCTAAAACTGCTGGCTAATATAATGCTGAGGAGGCAGCCACACAATGAACTGAGGATATCAAGGGGTTAGAGCTATTTTAGTTTTAAAGGGCATTATTTTAAAGGGCATTTGCAAAAGCATATCTGATGTTTTGGCAGTTTTTAGTCACTGTATTGATAAGTAGATTACAAGGTGTATATCTGCATTTTAGGCTTAGTTGTTTGCTTATTGCACTTTGGAATTTCATTTCAAATCGTGGTGGTATTTTATTTTAAAACCAGTACAGTAGATGCCATGGCTTGCTAATGGCATATTGCTCCAGAACAAATTGCAAGATAGGTTCAACCATTCTATAATATTTTGTTTTATGTAATTAAAGCTCCCAAATCCCTATTGACAACTTTATCTAGCCTTCAGTTTGATACAAATGCTGGGTGAAATACTAATATAGTAAGTTTAGATTATATATATATATATATATATATATATATATATATATATATATATATATATATATATATATATATATATACTAAACTTATTTTTTTCAGCAAACAAAACTTTTTTATATGAGCGCTTTGAGTGTCTTGAAGGTGGAATAGTGCTATATAAAAATGTGAACATTTACCATGAGCAATCTTTTATAGCTAATATTTATTTATTTATTTATATATTTATTTGACAGGGACAATGCAATCAGACATAGTTACAAAATGAACATTGCAGTTGATGTGATGCATACAGAGTTTATAGCAAGAGCTAATTTTCAACTCCCGTCCCTGGTTGGGCTTTTTGTTTTTTACAATTTACTAATATGCAAAGTACATTAAAACACTTATCCCTTAAAATAGTTACATCAGTGCCCAAATATACATTTAACACTCACACTTTCTCTCACTCACCAACTGCCATACTACTTATTTACAAGTGGGTACAGTTTTGACTCATTTTCAGCCAGTTCTTAACCCTAGAGGTGAACATTTTTAACTCAGAAATGTTCTTTATTTCAATGGGCAGTGAGTTCCACAGTTTGCAGCTCTGGTATGAAAAGGCAGACTGTCCAAAAGAGGTTCTGCGTTGTGGGATTTTACAGTTCTTGTTTACGGTGCCTCTTGTAAAACTAGCAATACACCACTCTTGTTTCGTAAACATGCACAATAGGGAAAATTCCTCCAGCTAAAGTAGTCCTGACCGGGACTAGCTCAAAATCTGAAATGGGTCCCTCCTCTCCTGACAGATTGCCCCAACGGCATTGAAGGATGGACAAATGCAGTGGACATATTTCCCTATGGGGAAAATAAAGTAAATGTAAACTAAGTAATTGTGCTTGAGGAATTTAAACAGTAAGCATGGGCTAAAAAAGAAAATTGTGAATACAAGAAGAGAAAAAAACATTGAAGAGGTATTGTGTTGATTTTTAAAGTGGCTGCTAACAATAAAAGAGCATACAGTAAATGAAGTCTGCATCTGCATTTGAATCTGAAAGTTGCCTTACAGAGGCTGATCAGATGAAGAAGTGTTTGAGGACAGAACAGTATTAAATGGAGAAATAGTGAATCCTGACATAGCAGATCACGATTCAGTTTTTTATCACCATATCGCCCAGCCATAGGTTGAATATTTGGACAACAAATATTTGAAATTTTGCCATTGTCCCCACAGCTGTTAAGTTTTATTTTTTGTCAAGTGAAAAAGTCCAATATTAATCTGAATAAACCTTGTGGATGTTGCTGTGCTCCAAGTGCAGATTAGGGTGAGCTCATAGTTGGCAGTGTCTGGGTGTATTGGAATGGGTTTTTGTATAACCAGTTTGATTAGCATGCAACCAACAGCTACCAACAGCAAGTCATGTAGATCCTTTTGTGTGGAGAGAGAAGGAATGAGTTTGTTGCGCGTACATTATAAAGCACTTATATGAGCACATTAATCAATATTCAGTTTCATTATGAGTCCACTCTCACTCAAGAGTGTGAATGACTCTATAACACTAGACAGATATTATACCAGAGGGCCTTTGATTTAAATAAACACTTTGGAGTGTAGGGCACCTGGGTGGATCACTATAATTAATGAAGTAAGTCTGATGATCATGAAATTGGTTCATATATTGTTCTTTTTTGAATACTTGTGTGTTTAAGAGATAGGCTGGGTGTATCAAAGGATTATACTGCGACCTAGACTATATAACAAAATCACACTTTGTTGGAACTCTTATGGTCAAAAACCTTATTGTCTATATCATTCCTAAAAGACAAGATTAAAGCCATAAAAATAGCATGTTTTTTCATTATGGATGTTTTTGTTACACTGAAAACAAAGTAAAAACATGTGCATGTGGCTTGCATTTCCATGAACCTGACTCATATTTGGCCTGTAGGAGAACCTCCTTTAAATAGAAATGTTGTTCCTTTGGCTATAATCTTTCACAGTATGGCATACAACTTATCTATCTTCATGGAGAATGTTCCGAAGTACGGTTTTAACTTTGAGTTTCCATGGAATCATGCAGTTGACTTTCCACCTCCAGTAACTTACACAAAGACACTTTAAATAAAAACAATATTATGACATTTATACTCCACAATTCGTAAGAGTAAAAATCATTAAAACAAGATTTGCTTTCATCTTTTGCTCAAATTTAGTTATAGTGTCTTTTCAGTGGTCTGTATAGATTTGTCTTCTGCTCCTTCAGGATGTGGGTGGTTTCGTTAAAACAGGTGGTAGATCACGTTTCACCCAGCGAAGGTCTTGATTATGTTAATTACAGATATTTGCATGTCTCGTCTGGGGGTCTGGTCTAACATTGTCCCAGTTTTACAGTGGTTCTGTGGTGTGAATGTAAAATTACTGAGATTCAACTAAAAGTTGTCATATGGCAAAAAAAAATATTTTGAACTAAAACAAATAAAATAGGTAATATCCTTAATATAAACAATACATACTTTTAATAATTGCCTTTTAAAACAAAAAGTGAACGATTCACTGTAGAGCTCTTGATTAGCAAGACCCAAGCTGATTATTGTTGCCTGGAAATGACTCAAGCTCGATTAAAATTTGACAAATTGCACAGCCGTAATACTGTTTGTAAATTATAGGTGCAAAACTAAACTACAAAGTGATGATGTCATACATGCATGTCATACATAATTACATTTGTACTTTCCTATGAAATGTCCAAAAGGTAAATGTACAAATGTTGAACCCTCCTAACTGCTCAGACACAAGACGCCTGTTACTCATCGCATTCTTCCTCTGCTCTCTAATTTACCACAATTTGACCAGAGTCCTTTATTTAACATCACATTACGGTGTTTTAAGTTGTGTCTGCTTGTACTGCGCCCTGTCATATCTCTTCTATTGTTTTGACTCTGGAGACACATAATTTTGAAATTGTGAAATATAGTTTGAAATGCTACCTATCTATCTATCTATAAATAAATGTATGTATATATATATGTGTGTGTGTGTGTGTGTGTGTGTGTGTAAGACAAGGGGAGATAAGCCTTAACTTCCTCATTGTGGCTGTTCAATTGCCAAACCACTTGTTGCTTGTGGTAAAACCAGTTTTTACTATTTTGAACTACCTTATCCTTGGCATCTCCATTTAATAATAATAATAATAATGCTAACACACTGGATTTATATAGTGCCTTTCGAAACAATCGCAAATCGCTCTACATTGCATTATGGCCTCAGTTCCCCTGGAGTATATAGAATGAAGTTAGGCTGCCACCCCCCCCCCCCCCCCCCCCCCCCCCCCACTTTATTTCTGCCAATATTTTGATATCAGATTTTGAATGGGAGTTGATCGTTGAACTCACAGTAAAGTGACATATTTTGTTGATTTAGGGTGACATATTGACCAATGCTGTTCAAATTCTTTGGATCATTTTGGTCCTATTAGATGTCTCTGTTTAAAAGTGCTAAGGAACAGTACTAATAAAACAGATCAGGTCTGCACATTCTCTGCAGGTTCATTTTAACAGGAAAAAAGTTATTGTAATTTCAAATTTGAGCCAAATAATCGCGATTATAATTGTTGCCTTCATCGAGCAGC
Source organism: Periophthalmus magnuspinnatus (assembly GCF_009829125.3). Lineage (NCBI taxonomy): Eukaryota > Metazoa > Chordata > Actinopteri > Gobiiformes > Gobiidae > Periophthalmus > Periophthalmus magnuspinnatus. Next base: position 10,401,531 of record NC_047135.1, on the reverse strand, counting down.
CCTATTAAAAATGACTAGTAAATTGTAGGCCTAGTAATAATTGGTCCACATGTTTATCCTGTTTATCCCATTGAATACATACATGGTGGAAAAGTGCTATATAAAAATGTGACCATTTACTATTTACCATTCAAAACATCATTACATCATTACGTCATTACATGTGTGTGAACCCATGTAATTTACCTGTTGCGCTGCCTATGAGGTCTTGCGTATGTTGGAAAGATGACACGAAAAACCTGCATAAGTGAACACAAAAGCGCAATAACACGCCAAGACCCAGACTCTTCTGTTGCTGTTAATTTTATTCAGCTTAAGCCTGACGTGTCTTCACTTAGTTTCTGTGGGATTGAAGAGGTGCCTGCTCCGCCGAGGGGGGGGGTGTCCACATCCGGGCATTAAAAAGTTGTGAAGCCTATTGAACTTTTACTTTACAAACTCTTAGCTCAAAAGGGTTAAATGATTAATTATTGTTTAATATAATGCTATGATGTCAAAAGGGTGTTTTAATGAAGAACGCACATTTGTTTACCCTCCCTCTGAGCTATGAGGGAGATTCATGTGAACTGTTGGAGACAGCACTTATTTTGCTAAAAAATGTCAGATTTATGGTATACAATTGTTACCTTTTTAGTGTGATATAATCTTTATATTTTTCTAGCCATTGTCCATGCGTTTTAACTCACAAAAGACTGGTGTAAAGTAAATTATGCGCAATTTTACGTTTGCATTGGGGTCTAATTGTGAATGTATATTTTTTCACTGTTGTGATTGGTCGATTACTTGTAAGGGGGCAGTCCCTTTACTTATATAAGGGGAGTGGAAGGGGCTGTCCTCATACCTGAGGAAGGTCAGAGGGACTGAAACATTTGTGTTAATAAATTGAACTAAGAGTGAGACATTTTGCGGGAGTTTTCTTAACCTTTCAGTCTAGTGCCTCTCCTCCAACGCACCTGTCACCCAGTCAGGTCTACACAGAAATGAGTACAGATTTTTTCCCACCCACATCTCTGAGGCTCTGAGTGAGTGACAGATGGATTTAACCAATCACAGTGAAGTGTGAACGTACAGAAGAAGGAGATGACTTTATTTACCTCTTAAAGGCAATAGGTACTATATCGACTTGTCATTCAATAAATATCAGATGGAACAATACTTTTTGGGGGGTCAATAATTTTCTGTGCCACGATGAGATTTGAGCTGTAGAAGGTCGAATTATTAACTTCTATGACTCATTATGGATACAAATGAACTCCTTAAGTGTTGCACTAGGTCATTTATTTATTGCCGGTCATATTCTCTTAACACTTTTGTACATTTAGAATATGTTTTGCTAGATAATTTTGCTTTATGGTTTGGTTTCAGTATTATTATTTATGTCTATATTCATTTCAGCAATATATCGCACTCAACAACTACAAAATTTGTAATTGTGACAGTATTGTGCCCCATTGGCCTGTCTTTGCCCTGCAGCCATGCTTTAGTCCTCCATGATAGTCCTCCACACTAGTCCTCTCTCCATGTGTTGATTTTCCTGTTTTGCGTCTTGGGTGAAGGAGCAGGAAATGTTGAGAAGCACATTTCCAGAAGGTGAATCAAGAGCGGTGCATTGTCTGTGCTGAGCAGGCCAGTGGGTCAGACAGATGCACTATAGACCGGTGTGTTGAGAGAGAGAGAGTTTAGATACAGAGGAGGAGTGGGGCCAAGTATGAGACAAACTTTTATTTAGGGAGCGGATATTTTTTTTCACATATTCCCATTGTTGCTTTTCTGATGTTGTTTCCAGGTTTGGATTAGGGCTGATAGATTATGGCAAAAATCATATAACAGTTATTTTTTCAAACCATGTCCTATATACTAAAATGAATGTTATGAGTGGCAGAACAAGCTCACATATCCGAGCACAAGTTAATTAATTGTATTCTAGATTACAACAGCTTTGTAAATAAATAGACCAATAATTGAAATCGCACTAATTGATTCGATTAATTGAATAGGCATGGTTAAGATCACACTCAGGCCTTATAGGTTGAGTATGGCATTAATAAAGACCATACTTTTTGGTAACACTTTAGAATAACTACACTTTAATTACCCTTAACTTAGACTTAATTCATAATGAACAAAGTGTTGCTCAAGAATGAGTCAGACTTTTGTAAGTTCTAAATGAATACCCTTACTCCTAACCCCTTAATGAAGTGATTACTAAGCCAAGTACTAAATTGTGTTACTTAAGTAAAGGTATTGTTGTGGAATTTCTAATGGTGAAAAGCCTTAAAGATATAAAATCAACAGATACTGGAGCAAAAAAGTATGCAAGTAAAAGTATCACATGAAACAATCTACTGATCTAAAAGTATTAAAGTGTCTGTTTATAATGTACTTAGAGTAAGAAGTAAAAGTATTGCGTGCAGGATTTGAGATCTAATGAAGCTTTAAATGTTGTGATTTTGATAAAGATTTGTGCTGGATTTTGTTCAACAGAAACAGTTGAATCTATATATATATATTTTTTGCATTTGCATGTTTCTGTTTGCTCAAATTATGACGTTGATCAAAAATAGACCACTCAGCCTTTTCAGCAGGTCTCAGACAATACCAAAACATACTTTTACGTTTCAGTCCTTTCAAAATGTTCTGAAGTAAAAAGTACAGATACCTGCTCTCAAATGTAAGTAAAAGTATCCACTTTAAAATGTACTTAAATAAAGTACAGATACCTAAAATGTATACTTAAGTACAGTACTTTACTTTTACTTTGTTACGTTCCACCACTGCTAAGCCTGAATCAATAATAATAATTACACACTTTAGTAGCACTAATTAGAGTGTAGTTATTTAAAATTATACCTTCAGTCTTTTTTACTTACTACCTCCTCACGTTACCAAGCTAAGCATGGCCAAAATAAGCTGTGGCAGTCTCCTAGTATCTGCAGTGATTATAGAGGTCTTGCTCTCACAAAAGAGGTGCACTGGAGGTAATGAGGTCGGACAAGTTAAAAGTGGACAATCGGTAGCTATTTATTCCACTTAAACTGAGCTGAAGAGGCTGCAGAGCTGAGCATCTGTATCTGTGGCCTGAGCTTTACTATAGAGAAAGTATGTGGACACAATGTGAGCTCTACTGCCAAATCACTGTTGGTCTGTTAGCTGTAGGCCTGTTATGATGATTACTATTTCAACGTATCATTATATATATATATATATATATATATATATATATATATATATATATATATATATATATATATATATATATATATATGAAAGCTACAACAATATATTTTGGCTAATTGTTGCTTCATTCCGCTGTTTATTTCTTCCAGCTTATGTATTTTAATGACACTGTCTCTTTAAAAAATGCTTTGTTATTATTGTGTTAGTGGTGTAAAGTAGTTTCAGTGTTAACGTTTATCGCGATATTTCTCTTTAGGAATATATTGTGCTTCAAAATCTGTTATCTTGGCTTAGTTACTGGCTTGTATGAAATATAACAACTTTCTGGTTAAATGTACAGAGCACTGACTCTGCCCTGAGTTCATTTTACAGGAGTCCAGGGCTGTGTCTGAATGTCCACCCTAACCCCTAACCCCTCATTCACTACACAGCCCTGCACTCTTTAGTGGACTCTATTTACGTAGTAGATAATGATCAGATTCGACGGGCATGCAAGTACTTATGGACTCATGCTAAGGTAAGTGGCTAACGCTAGCAGCTTTACACAGCAATTGTTTATTTAAGAGTGTTTTATTCATAGTCAGTGATCAGTAGTGAGATAAACCAGCGCTTGTATCTGCTTTCATTCAGTCGTGTCCAGTTAAAGACCTGTCGCTCTCTGCTGTTGTTTTTGACTCTCGCAATGCATTGTGGTCTATATTGAGCGATGTAGTGACCACCAGTGGACACTGCTTTTCAAGGTGCATTGTTGGAAATATTGAGTGCACTACTTTTTCACCAACTGGCCATTTTGTACACCACTAAAAATGGCGTGAACCCTAAATACTGCCCTAAGTAGGAAATAGTGTGGACAGTTTGACACAGCCCATGTCTTTGTTCAGAATTGTGTAAGCGGGACAAATTGCATCTATATGTCTGCAGGGAAATATGGCAAAGGAAAATGAATTAACCCTTTCCTCTTATCTCAATTTTCAATTCAGTTTTACTTTTCTGGTTTTTTTTACCAATTCAGTTCTACTTATTTTTGTATATCTCAAAATTCCAACAGCCACCTCTCGCCTCGCAGGGCTTCACAAGTGTTCAACCAACAGGAAGTTTGGAAAACCAACAGTGAAACAAAACATCAAAATGGCTTGCAGTGATTTCATGAACATAAACAAGATAGATATTTAGTAACAGAAGGAAATAGTCCAATTTATTCCACCAAAGTCTTAAAACTGCTCCAAACCACATGTTTTTGAAATGATTGGATTTAAATAATTTCACAGCACTAGCTTCTGCCACTACTTTCTATTGCTACTGCTATACAATTCTTGCTACAATGCTTTTTTGTTATAAATCTACCATATTATATTGAGTGGTTTTGAATAGGTTTAATGAAATTCAGGTACAGATTAGAGATTATAGAGATTACAGGTCATAGTGCAGATTATGACTCGTCTCTGTATTTAATGACTGGATGATTGCTGTGCTGTGATTGTAATGTCATTGATCAAACCCAGAGGCATTGTGGGTAAAAGGCTTGAGAGGTGAAATGATTGGTGGTTCAATAGGACAGCGCTCTTATGAATCTGTGGACTCTGTATCGGCCATGTTTGAGTGCCGTGTACAGACTTAATAAGTCAAGCTCCTGTTATTATCAGTGTAGCTGAGGAGTTTGTTGTGATAGAGTATAACTGATGTTTTTTCTCCCAATGCGTGCGTTGTGTCCCCATGGTAACTGCTGATTTAGATGCCTATAAACATAAACCATAAATCAATGTAGAAAAAATAAGACATTTAAACGATAGATTTACTCTGATAACAGACTTCAGACTTAAATCATTCAGCATAATATGCATAACTCCTAAATTCTTTGGGGAGCTACTTGGGGTGGAGAGCTACTGGTAGCTCCAAAGCACATACCAAAAGACACAGAGACATTATTAAATCAGAATGTCAAAAAAGAATACACATTTTCAGATTTGTATCAGTAATAGACTATAAATGTGTTCTCCATCTAGAAGTCACCATGTTTTTACCTTACTTGGTTCAAAATGTGTTTAACAAATCTCGAAAAGTAACAGACTAATAAAATAATTGTTAGTTGCAGCCCTATAATTAGGACACAACACACACTCATTGTGCGAACAGCTCTGTCCATAGATTTGTAAGGATTTGATATTAGTCTGAAAGTCTCAACATTCTCCATCAAACCAAGTCCCCCTATATACACTCCCTCATTTGTCCACTTTTTTCATACTCCAAATCTGTCACTTTCCTGATTTCACGGAGTTGAAATCCAGTGCTTCCAGTCTAATTACTTCCTCTAACTGTTTGTTCTTTGTGCATCCACTCCCTCATTTCTGTCTCTCTTCCTCCCCTCTCTCTTTCGCCATCTCTCTCTCTCAGTTACTTCTCTTTCTTTTACTCTCTCTCCTATGGGCCCCATCCCCCCTCTGTCACCTACTCTCCCTCTCAAATTTTTTCTGTCTCTCTAGCCTACTATTTAATACCCCTCACTCTCCTACAAGCCCTACCCCTTCTCTCTCTCTCTCTGTCTCTGCTCCTACAAACTCTGTCTCTCCCCCTCTCCCACCTACTCACTCCCTCTCATTTTTTCTCTCTACCCCTTGTCTTCTTCCACTCCCCTTTAAATCTCTCTCTCTCGTTTTTCTTTCTTTCTCTCTCTCGGTACCTCCTAATATCTCTCCTATCTCCCAATTTCTCTATCTCTCACCTACTCTCCCCCTCTCATATTTTCTCTCTCTCTAGTCTACTACTTAATACCTTTCTCTCTCCTACAAGCCCTACCCCTTCTCTCTCTCTCTCACCCCCCTGCCACCTTCTCTTTCTCCATGTCTCTCTCCTACGCTCTCTAATTTTTTTCTTTTTCTCTGTACTTCTTAAGATCTCTGTCTATCTTTTTCCCTCACCCCTTCTCTCTTTCTTTCTTTCTCTCTCTGTACCTCTTAATATATTTCTCTCCCTGTCTCTCTTTCCCCTTCTCTTTTCCATCTCTCTCTTACTCTCTTTCCCTCTCCCCCTTGTGTTCTTCCACTCCCCTTTCTCTCTCTCTCTCTCTCTCTCTATTTCTTTTTCTCTCTCTGTGCCTCTTAATATTTTGCTCTCTTTTTCTCTTTCTCCCTTTCTCCATCTCTCTCCATCTGTTCATAGAGAGAGAGGGGGAGTAAGAAAGGGAGTGAGAAATAGAGGGAAAGGGACAAAGAGGAGGGAGAGGGGAAGAGAGAGGGAAAGCAAGGGGAGGTACAGAGGAAGAGAGAAAGGGATGGGAAAGAAAGCTAAAGAGAGAGAGAAAGGAGAGGAGCATATATACAGAGACAGTCACAGAAAGAGAAGGAAAGAGAGTTATAGAAACAAAAGTATTGGGGCAGAGAGGTAGAGGGAGAGGAGCAGGTGAGAGAGAGAGAAGAGAGGAGTATAGATGGGCAGAGAAATGAGCAAAAGGGAGGGGGGATGGCATGAGAAAGACAGTTAGAGAGAGTGAGAAAGAGGGGAGAGAGAGAGAAGGCGACAGGCAGACTGAAAGAAGCGATAGAAGAGATAGAGGAGACAGAAGAGGAGAGATTTGATGTCAGACCGCTCCTCGACAGGTTTTTGTGTTGGACCTGTCTTGTGATTGACACATGAGAGATTAACATTAAAGGAGAGTGATAAGAGTTTAAAGGCTGTGTTGTGCTGCTGACGGAAGGAGAGGCAATAAGTCTGCCTGATGTAGGCCCAAACACACAATATCAAGCTATTACTGAAGTAAATAATGCTTTCTAATCAGTTTTAGCTTTACCAACATTGACTAATGATCCAAAGTGTGAACCATGTTAAAGAGGGGGTATTTTACTTACCTATGGGGTATTAAATGCTAACACATAACATATTTAGATAACTGTGTTACCTTTTATTGTTTGTTGAGAATGCTATCTTTGCAGAAAGCAACATTTAAACATATAAGTTTCACTTTTGTTTTTGATGCTCTGAGTCCCCGCATCAGGTTTGTCGAGTTGCTGTGTACAGTTTTGTCGAGTTGCTGTGTACAGTTTTGTATCATGTTTTTGCATATTTATGTAGAATTGTCATGTGCAAGCATGGATGGATGTAAGCTTGTTGACTGAGCATCAGAATCTTATAGCTAAAGGGGGTACAAATAGGGCCCATGAGAGATTGCTAAACTACTAAAACATGCATAGATGACATCTAAAACCATTTCAGGCATGATTTTTGAGGGAAGAAAATACAACGACTAGTCCAGTGACGTTCATCTGATCTTCTTATAATTTATTATAATAGATCCTTTTTTCAAACCAAGGTTTAGTTTGTTTCATACCTGACAGTTTCAACTGTTCACTAGTGATCTTTCTCAGAGTGGTCACATGATGTGACGTGTCTGGTCAGCTGAAGTTTTGGTGCTGTCTTCCTACCAGTGGAGACAGGACAACAGCGCCACCTGCTTTTGGACTTAATCAGGACAGAACTTTATACCGGGACAAGGGGGCTTTTTACTCTTACATACTTGGGATACTGCCCTGAGGAATACCGCTAGTGAAACTATCAGGTATAAAAACAAACTAAACCTGTCTATTATCTCTTAAAATAAAAACAAAAAAAAACCCAAACACTTTTGAAGATGTCATGAAATGGTTAGCGCACTATGTTTGTAGTGGATGGTAGAACTGTGCTTCTTATTCGTATAGCTAATATTGGAGTATTTTTATTAATGTGCATTGTTTCCTGTTCAAATAAACACACAAATTAATAAATAAATATGTACATTTACATGATAATCCTATTTGCAAAAGCCATATATACTGCAGACCTGTAAGTGATGTAGGTCAGACCCAATTTGGGCTGGTTAAAAACATCTTCAGTTATCTTGAAAATATGCTTTATAATCCATGTGAACCCTGTGCTATTCACACAGAGGTGACTTTCTCCCAATCCCGTTTAAACAGATGGATCTTACAAATCCAATGCATCACATGGCTAAAGGGCAGTCTCTTCTGTATTGTACAGGTCACAGTGTTATATCCATCTTGTTCTATTTCCTAAAGTTCTCTCTGCCTCTTGCTTTTATAACTAGCTGTTTTTCTCACTTTAACAGATAATAATAATACTTACACTTGTAATGCGCTTTTTCAAAGCCTCTCAAAGCGCTACACTATAGTCATTATTCATTCATTTCCACACTTGATGATGGTAAGCTACTATTGTAGCCACAGCTGCCCTGGGGCAGACTGACAGAAGGCTGCCAATCTGCGCCATCGGCCCCTCCGACCACCACCTATCATTCGCGCACACTTTCATACTAGGCAATGTGGGTGAAGTGTCTTGCCTAAGGACACAACGACAGAACTTGGTCCGAGCGGGACTCGATACTTCGACCTTCGGGTTGGGGGACCAATACTTTAACCACTGAGCCACTGTTGCCGATATCTTGCACTATAGTCAACATAAGGCTAAAGGACATCCACAGCACAGGTCATCGCCACAACACACTGGTGATTGGTCTGCCCTGTTTTCTCTCTCGCTCTCCCTCTCTCTCTCTCTCTCTCTCTCTCTCCCCTGTGTGTTTCCCTGTCTCTGTATTTCTTTCTCTTTTTCTCTCTGTCTCTCCCCCTCTCCCTGTCTGTCTCTTGTTCATTTTCTTCCTCTCTCTCTATCTCCCCATCTCTCTGTCTCCCTCTCTCATTCCCTTTCTCTCTCTGCCTCTCTCTCCCTTCTACTCTCTTTGTCACTCCCCTCTCTCTCCTCCTCTCCATTCTCTCTCAGTCTCTCTTTCTCTGGTTCTGTTTCTCTCCCTCCCTTTCTCTCTCTCTCTCTCCTTCTGTGTGTTTCTCTGTCTTTGTTTCTCTTTATTTCTTTCTTTCTCTATCTCTCTCCCTCTCTCTGTCTCTTTGTCATTATCTTCCTCTCTCTCTACCCCCATCTCTGTCTCTCTCTCTCATTCTCTTTCTCTGCCTCTTTCCTCCTTTCGCTCTCTGCCTCTCTCTCCCTCCCACTCTCTTTATCATTCCTCTCTCCTGCTCCCCCCATCTCTATCTCATTCTCTTCCTTTTTCTCTGTCTTTTCCTTCCTTTCTCTCTCTGCCTCTCTCCCCTTCCACTCTGTCTATCACTCCCCTCTTTCTGCCCCTCTCCCTCTCTCTCTCTCTCCCTCTGTGTGTTTCTCTGTCTCTGTATTTCTCTCTTTCTCTCTCCACATGTTCCCTCTATTATTGCCCTGTCAGGGCTGTTTTTCCTGTTAACGTCTCCTCTACACAGCTCTCCGCTCTCCTCTGCTCTGCTGGCTTATGGGCCCATTTGACAATTACTGCGGAATGAACAAATGAGACACTCACAGAGACAGAGCGGAGAGAGCGTTAGAGATGGGGAGATAGAGACACGAGAAGGAAGGTGAGAGAGGATGAGGAGAGAGAAAGGGAAGAGAGAGGCAGAGTAAAGACTGAAAGAAAGAAGGCGAAAGAGAGAGTAGAGATAGCAGAAAGGGAGAGTGGAGAGAGTGTCAGAGGGGAGAGTGATAGAGAAAAAAAGGAGAGCGAATGAGGAGAAAGGGGTAAGAGAGGGTTAGTGGTGGAAGGTGAGATAAAAGGAGGTATTGCAGAGAAAGAGAGATAGTGGAGAGATAGTAAAGAAAGATAGAAGTGAGGGATAGATAGATATCTCTGAGGAGAACAGAAAGAGAGGGGGACAGATAGCAGAGAGAGAAGAGACAGGAAAAATGATGGATAGCAGAGCAAGAGAGGTGTGACAGCAAAGATAGAGAGAGGAAAGAAAGAAAAGAGAAGAGGAGGAGAGAAAAGAGACAATAGAGAGATAGCAGAGATAGTGGAGGAGAGAAAACGAGAAAAAGAGGGACAGAGAGAGGAGGCAGAGCAGAGATAGCAGTAAGCATAAAGCATAATGAGGAGCAGATGAAGAGAATTCCCACTTCTCCGCTGGTGTTTCGTAACAGTTTCCATTTAAGGGGCTTGTTGTGTGTCACTGTGTTTTGTGCTTTTCGCAGCAGATCATTTGAGCAAACGCATCTCTGAGGGAAGACAAATGCATGCTAATGTATCCTCTCTGTTAAACATGAGTTCTATGGTACTGTACCACAGCTGGGTTAAGGACACACTCTCTGTACATTTGCAGCTGAACAGATGGCAAGTACAGTTTGTGATTTGTGTCTTCTGTTTGTTGAGTTAAAAGGTCAAACTCGATTTCGATACTAAAGAATAGACTCGATACTCAATACTGAGACAATAGAATGTGATTTTTAGCATTAAATAATAGTACTTTCTTTTATATTACCATGTGGCCTTATAGCTGTGTAATCCCTCAGTCGTCCAGGTAGGTTCCACAGTGGTCCATGGGCTTATACTACTCTATGCGGTCTTATACCTGTGAATGTGACTTTTTTAGTATCGATACTTGCTCAGACAAGTATCAGTTATAGTATGATTTTTTATGTTTTTGACATCCCTAGGTCATGGTTAATTATAAAGCACATTTAAAATACAGTCCTCATTGTTCAAAGGGCTGTACATATTTTAAAATGACTAACTGCTAAAGCATAGTAAAAACAATAAAATGCAATGTGTATAAAACAAGAAAACAGGAGGTAAATACAACAATGCTCAGCTTGTGTCGAATTCCAGCGCAAAAAAAGTTGAGTTTTCAGTAAAGACTTTCGATGTTTGAACTTGATTAAATACTTACAGGGAGGCTGTTCCATAGTTTTGTCCAGCGACCATGAATCTCCTCTCCCCCCAGTCTTAGGTCTTGAGTGGGGTCGATTTAAAAAGAACTGGTCACATGGAGGAAAACACCTAATGCCTTTTGTAATTTAAGATTTATTTTAGCACTCGACTAATCAGAGATTCATTTTTCTGTATCTTGACTAGTCAAATTATTATTTCTACTGTACATTAAGACTTTTAAAATACATTTGAACCATTGAAAGGTTGAAATATGGTGACTGTATGGAGAATATTTACTAATAGTGCGCGGTTGATCAAAATCAGAAATTGTTTATTCCTTTCTGACTTTTTAATTGAATCATGCCACTGTCTTTGTTTTGTTTTTCTTTTTAGCATGTGTTTTAGCGTCTGTTCAGTTCAGATGACCATTACCTTTATCAAAATAAAATTGTGATAAAAAAAAAAAAAGTAGTTTTATTCAGAGTTTGGATCTTGTCACCACTTGACTTTGTGATCAGTTTTGTTTTCATTGTATATTTGAAAAAATTACTTTACATTTAGTCATGGTTGTAGCCCTCATTAATTACCTTGTCTTTCATTTTCACATTTACAAATCATATTCTGTAGAACCTATTGCTACACTATAGCCTTGTGCCGCTTCACTAAACACATGTCAGTGGAATGCAGAAGAACGTGTCAGTTTTTCCTGGTTCAGAGACTGTGGTGAAGTCCAGACTCCACTTCAGATCTTTCCTCTTCTTTCCATCTCACCTCGTTATAACATTTACATACACATTACTCACAACTGTTACCTGAAACACATTTTCCTATTTTTTCCTGCCACTTATGGCATGACTTTTTACTATTTTTGCTTCACTGTCGTGTGGCTATCAAGGTGATTTGCACTGGATTTTTAAAGAGGTTGTATTACTCTTGTTTGGGGTAGAAATGGTAGAAAGGTGCAAGGGAAGGTCTTTAAACCTAATATCAAAGGGTCTTGTTAGGCGTGTTCAGTATAAAAATGGTGCTTACATGACAATATTCAAAGGATATATGAATTATTATGTTTTGATAAGATATATGAATTATATAATGCATCTAAAAAGCTTTATTCGGACTAATATGCATTCAGTATTTTGATGTATGTATATGTGATGCAACTAAGAAGCTTTGTTACTTTGTTACTTCAGTCTATATGAGATTTTTGTGTAGAACATTAGTTTTGTCCCAGTAGAGATATCATTTAAAAGCAGCTCTTGATTGGACAGCTGCAAATAGATTAAAGTTAACTTCTTTTTCCACATTTTTAAGCCGGTAAAATTGACTACAATCACTGTGTAACTATTCAACAGATACAGTTCTCTCACAAATGAAGTAATTAATTTTTTTGGATGAGGTAAATTGTAAATTGCATGCAGTTACATTTCAATTTGCCGAATGTGTCTCCGCACTCTCTACCGCATATTCACTCTACACTTTCCTGTCTACAAAAGCAACTTATGACCAAAAGTAAATGAGGCTCTGCTGTGAAAAAGAATACATTTTTTATTTGATTTTGATGTTTTATGTCTTTTTAATTGTCAATTTTAGTGTAACTTTATATTTATTTTTGTTTAATCTTAGTACATTAAAGTCTGTTCTTGAAGAATCCATTGTTGTCCTCAAGTGTTTTGACCTGTCTCTCCCCCGGGCTTACGGATAGAGATAACAGTAGTTTTATATAAATGGATCTTGAAAAGGAAATGCCAAAAGAGTTTATGGAACTCGCTCTGATGAGGCAGACTGTAATGTGAAGGATAATTTTCATTTTCCTGTTTCCGTGGTGATGAAACATTTAGAGACCACGTCTGTGTCCTCATATCAGGAAGCACACAGAGCACTCAGATTTTCATAAAACATGCATAATTATTACAAATGTCCTACATGACCACAGTGTTTTCAGCGTAACCTATGGTTTTAGTGTAGAGAGAGACTCTGCAAAAGAAGGCACCCTGGTCCTGTCCCGATATCGACTCATTGTTCAATGCATGATAGATGGAACAATTGTTTTTGGGAGTTAATATTTATCTCTCTAAGTCTGGCTTTGACAGTATACCTTTGATTTTTGCAATGTTCTTTAGGTGGTAAAAAGCTGCAGATGTTATTGATTTGATGTGGCTGTTAAAGTTCAAGTCTGAGTCCATTATTACCCCTAAATTTCTAGCCTGAGTTGAAGGTTTTAGAGAGAGAGACTGGAGGTGACTGCTGACACTCTCTCTATGTTTCTGTGGGCCAAAGATGATGACTTCAGTCTTGTCTGAGTTTAGCAGAAGAAAGTTGTTTTGCATCCACACAGTGATCTGTTGGATGCAGTGGCAGAGTGAATCCACTGGACCATATTCACCTGCTGCCAGTGAGACATAGATCTGAGTGTCGTCTGCATAGTTGTGGTAGGACACATTATTGCTGCGTATTAACTGGCCTAACGGCAGCATGTAGAGATTGAACAGCAGGGGTCCCAGGCTTGAACCCTGGGGCACCCCACAGGTCAGGGACATTTTATCTGATATACATTTTCCAATTTCAACAAAGTAGTCCCTGTTTTCTAAATAGGACTTAAACCAGTTTAGTGCCATACCAGAAATGCCCACCCAGTCCTCCAGTCTCTGTAAGAGGATCCCATGATCCACAGTGTCAAAGGCAGCACTCAGATCTAACAGGATCAAGACTGAGACTTTGCCTGCATCAGTGTTCAGGCGGATGTCATTTTTCACCTTGATAAGAGCAGTTTCAGTGCTGTGGTGGGGTCTAAAACCTGATTGAAAGACATCAAAGGAGTTGTTAATTTTGAGGAAGTTAATAAGCTGTTGGTAAACAACTTTTTCAGTGACTTTGCCTAAAAACGTCAGATTTGAGATTGGTCGGTAATTGTTCAGTATTGTGGCATCAAGACTGCTCTTCTTTAGGAGAGGCTTGATAACCGCAGTTTTCAAAGCGTTTGGGAATGTTCCAGATTGAAGTGACATATTAACTATGAGAGCGAGTGGTGATAGCAAACTGTTGAACACAGACTTTAGAAATTTAGTGGGTAACACATCAAGGCAGCATGTAGATGAACTCAGACTGGTGACAACCTCTTGGACAGTTTTGTCAGTTACAGGTGCAAAGTGAGTCAGCTCTAAGTGTCTAGGTGGCTGCTGAGGTGTTATTTGCGTTGTGGAAATTTGCGTTGTGGAATTTATGGCATTTTTAATGCCCTGAACCTTGTCATTAAAGAATACTGCAAACTCATTGCACTTAGATGTGGAAATTAGTTCTAACGGCAGTGGAGCTGGGGGGTTTGTTAATCTGTTTACTGTTGCAAACAGGACATGAGAGTTGTTACTACAACTTCCAATAATGTCAGAAAAATACCTTTGCCTTGTTCTACATAAACTGTGGTTGTACATGTGCATTTTTTCTCTGTAAATCTCATAATGAACCTGGAGCTTTGACTTGTGCCAGTCCCGCTCGGCCCTCCGGCACTCCCTTTTCTCCCTGTTAGAGCAAATTAGGGATGCATCGATCCAGTTTTTTCTGTTCTGATACCGATTACGATATTAAGTATTTGCCAGTGCAAATTTTTGGTTTATTTCCTTTAAACAAAAATAAAATAAGACGAAACTGCTCCAAATGAGTTATGCAGATTTTTTTTTATCTCTCAAGTAACTACAGAACAACTTTGTATGAATGAAAGTTCAAACATTATGAGATTTTCTGAGTCTACTACAACCAGTAAATTGTCAATTTATATGTCCAACTAGGCTGAACCAATATTTGGAACCTGATATCTGATCCAGCAAATGTTTCATTATCGGTGCTGATATCTGATACCAGTATCACATCGGTGCATTGTTACAGCGAATGATATCTTTCTTTATTCAGGCCTATCTCCCATTATCACTAAATTGTGTATTCGTGACATCCGAACATGAAATGTATTCAGAGTATTTTTATTGGCCTCATCTTTCTCATTTTGAGCTTATATTTTGTCAGGTGGAGTGGGTTTGTTTTGGTCAATATATTAGTCTGTCAACTCAAAAAGTGCTGTGAAAATCTTTGGGTTTTGGAATAATTCATTTTTTTAAGACACCGTTGCAAGACGGAGACGTAGATTCTTACTAAAGGTCTATAAAAACACATTTTGGTGATATTCTTCTAATCCAAAATGAAATCCAACCCAAAAGCCACGTATAAACCTGCAGTCATTTCTGAGATTGTAATTTACACAGTCTTAATTTAGACGTTTACGTCATTCATCACCACAGTCAGACACTAATTCTCTGTTTTATTCTCATTTTCACTAAACTCATACATTTGAATGACAGGCTGCATTCATTGCACAGTAATAGGCGCAGCATTAGCATTTGTCCTTGGGGTTAGCCGCACTGTATTTCACACTGTTGAAGCGTAGACTCATGTTCAAGTTATAAAGATCAATGTACAGAGACCAGACGAGATGGTTTCCTATTCAACCATGAAGAACCAAACCGCATTTACATTCTCTGCATATTCTAGGCCACAGTGGCTTTTAAACAGACCAGACCAAACCAGACCAGTGCTAGGGAATGCTTTTTCTGGTGGAACTCCAAAGTCTTTTGTTCAAATTAAGGCTAAATGATCCTGGTAGTCAGAAGATATTTTGTAAATCAGAAATGCCTTTAAATGTATTAGTTGAGGTTTAAGCATAAAATTACCCCCCCCCCCCCCCCCCCCAAAAAAAAAAAAAAAAAAAAAAAAAAAAAAAATCTGAAATGTATTCCCTATTGGAACAATTACTACATCGTTCAATTTTAATTTTTAATGGATTCCCTTCTGTTTGCAGATTTTGAGATTTGGAAGTGTGAACTTGGTTTAAAGCCCTACCATGTAACTTGCACTGAAAAATATGTATCCTACTGTGAGTGGGCTTGCATCACCACAAATCTGACTCCCAGGGCCTCCTCTCTCTTACACAGACAACATTTTTTCCATGGAAATGTTGTTCCTCGGACTAGAATGTTCCACAGTATGGCATAAAACATATCTGCCGTATCTCTACAGTTTTAACTTTCTATTTCTAGCTCTGCAGAGCCCTGAATTCTACCTTGTTTACTTTCATTCATGTTTGTTTACTCCTCTGGTTATTATGGCATTAGACCTGTTTATGAGGCTACTATTTAAGACCTGTTTAAGACCTGGCTTAGTCCTGGTTTAATTGTGGTTTAGTTCCGTCTAGTATTATATTTAATTATTCTAAAAGGTTTACGGATCACTGCTCCTGACCCTGTCTCCCATTCTGTGCTCCAATTTCTGTTCTGTTTTTGGATCAGAGGACAAAGTATGCCTCACATGTATTACCCACAATTCACAGTGCATACAGCATTTTGTCTATTAATGTTCATCTTAAACTTTCAGTTCATGTGTCATTCTCAGTTTAAAGTGCTTTTTAAAATGGTGGTCATATGAGGCTTGCTTAAAATCAGCTTAGTTTTACCTTTATCAAACAGAGCTATTTTCGGCTCTGCTTTGTTGTTCTCTCCAGACAACATCCTTTCATGCTCAAGTAATTCTTCATTAATTATTTAGTTTGAAAACACATGACAGACAAAAGCAGATTCATGATTTAAAATTCACAGTCCCACAACTTTATACATCTGCATAATTGTAAACGATATCTTTTTTCTATATTTCATTTTTGTTTAGGGTTTTTGTTACTGCTCTACGCTCTATCTTTATTCAGGAGATTAAATGAGGAGATTATTCAATGAAATACAAATTCTATGTTTGTAAGGAATGTACAAATTCTCTCGCAATTTTCAAAAATATTAGAAAAACTGTTTGCAGTAAGGCTTGATAGCTTTATTGAGAAAAATAATTTATTAAGTAACCATCAGTATGGGTTTTGATCAAACAGGTCCACTTCGATGGCAGTTATGGAACTAGTGGAAGAGATAGTAACAGCAACGGACAATAAACAATACACAGTTGGAGTTTTCATAGACTTAAGCAAGGCCTTTGACACCATTGACCATAAAATACTCTTGAAAAAAATGGAAAGGTATGGTGTCAAAGGCACTGCACTCACCTGGTTAAATAGTTATCTTAGTTATCTTAGTTCATATGCACATACATCAGTATGTGCATATGAACAATTTTGACTCAGATAAAAAGACGATTACACATGGAGTTCCACAAGGTTCCATTTTGGGACCAAAATTGTTCATTATGTATATAAATGATGTATGTGACATATTGAAAAACCTAAAGTTTATTTTGTTTGCAGATGATACCAGTCTGTACTGCTCAGGAAGAGACTTAGATCAACTTCTGGATACAGTGGAAAATGAGCTCAAAATAATAAAGAAATGGTTTGATATTAACAAACTATCACTTAACTTAAGTAAAACCAAATATATACACTTTGGGAATAGACAAATTTCTAAACAAATTCATTAAAATTAATGATATAGAAATAGAAAGAGTGTATGAAACTACATTTTTAGGTATCACCATCGATAGTAAAATAAGATGGAAATTACATATAAATAATGTAAAAACAAAAATATCAAAAACTATTGCTATAATGTGTAAAATGAAAACTTTTTTAAACCAAAAATCACTGTTTATATTATATTGTTCTCTTTTCCTTCCATACCTTAATTATTGTGTGGAAATATGAGGGAACAATTATAAATCCAACATGAATCCTCTATTTTTACTTCAAAAGAAAGCGGTTAGGATTGTCAATCAGGCAGAATATTATGCATCCACTAACCCACTCTTTATTAAACTAAAAACATTAAAACAAAACGATCTGGTTGAATTTAATACAGCAGTTGTTATGTATAAGGCCCATAACCACATGCTTCCACACTGTATCCAGGAGCTGTTTAGACCTAGAGAGAGTCGCTATAATCTGAGGGGAACTGGCATCATCCAAAAAACTATGGCAAGAACTACAAAAAAAATCTATGTGCATCTCAGTTACAGGGGTTAATTTATGGAATTGTTTGGACAATGAATTAAAAAGCTGCACATCAATCAAAGTATTTAAGAAAATGAATAAATTAAATTCTAGAAAAATATAGAGCAATAGTATAACTGTTACTATGACAACTGAACTTAACATTAAAGAATATAGTATAAATTTGTCTACTACATAATATGAATTATGTAATAGGAAAACAAAATAGTAATAATAATAATAATAATATGTTGATGATTAAAAATAACACCTATGATCATGATAAAAAGGACTACTAATGATTATTATATATACAAATATAAATCCAGAGGTAACCGTAAGAATATAAAAACAAATGCATTTCTTCTGTATTGTATATTGTATATTATTCTTTATATGTGGAATTAGGCAAGCATAAATAAGCTTAGCTTCATCCTATGCCTTTCAGTCACAATGAACAAATTCTATGTATGTGACTGTGACAATATTTTATTTATTTTTCTGTGTGTGTCTGAATAAACTAACTACTACTATTTCATTGCTGGTAATACAATTCTGATAATACAATATTTGATAGCTGGTTGTAAACAGCAGTGAATACATCATGTTTAAAGCTATTGTCATGTTGTTTGTCTCAATAAAAATAAAGATGTAAAAATATGCATATTTACTTAAGACTTGTAAAAGGTAAATGGTCACATTTTTATATAGCGGTTTTCACACACCAGTGTATGCAGACACCGAGGGAGAGGGGGCTTTAAGTGTCTTGCCCATGGAAACAACAACAGCATTCATCTATGAGAGCTAGAATAGCACTGTCAACCTGTGGGTCAGTGGATCTGTCAGCTCTACCACTGATATTTACATCGAGAGTGAGATTCAGACTGCCAACCTTCAGATCATTGGATGAACACTCTGAGCTACTGTCACCTCACTGTCACCAATTTCCAATTCCCTCAGCTACAGGACAGCAATCAATACAGAATAAATGTTTAAAAGGATGAATGAAAAATATGAGATACCAGCAAACATTTATTACTTTGATAAATGAATACATTCATCAAAGTAATAGAAAAAGACTGTTAAGTGAAAAAGAGTTATGATTGATTCACAAGGCTCATTCACTTTTCAAAGTATTCCAAATAAAAAGCAGAACTGTTTAACAATATTGCTACCTTGGTTTATGTACTGTGTGAAGGTAGACTATTGGAAGATGTTGGGGCACAGAAATGAAATGAAAAACAGCGTACTATTGGCATCTTGTCAAACTGATTTCCAATAAACTGGATGTCCTCTTTGACAACATTTACCCACCACTTTGGTCACTTTTTCATGATGACAGAGCCTGTACAGAACTGTTAATCAATCTCACTGCAGTGCTATGCTTTTGAGATACCACTGCATTGCATTAATCATTCACAATGTTTAGAACCTGGATTTGTTTTGGTTTAACCTGTTTAATTATCCACCTGTCCTGTCCAGTCCTGTCCAGTCCTGTTGTGTGAAGGTTTTTCTGACTTTTCAAGCGTAAACAATTCAGTAATGTTCTGTAAATACTGAAGAAATTTTGAACCTCTAGATAAGTAATCAAATTATCTGTATCTGTATCTGTATGAAAACACACTATTTATTTGTCTTCATATTAACTATGGATTGTCTGAATGACCGTTTTGTATTATAATTGTGGTATTAAAATTGGTATTGACCTTTTCCTCAGTAAAACAAGCACCTTCTCTGTCAAATATTTTGTAGGAAACATTTCATCTTGTCTCAGTAATAGACTCTTGACATCTTTCCTCTATAAAAACACTTGTATTGATTTATTTATGTCTCCTTCTGTTTTGCCTCAGGGTGTCTGCGGCTCGTCTGAACTCTGGTCCTGTAGGTCTCCTCTGATTGGACAGCCCCCCCCCCCCCCCCCCTTCTCCCTGAAGACCACCATGACCCAGGAGGGGCAGGCTCTGCCCTCTCCCACCCCGCCTGAGAGCCCCTTAGAGTCAGATACATCCACCACGGAGCTCCCTAACACAGACACAGAACTGGGAGAGAGGGATGGAGCAGAGGAGAGAGAGGAGGTGAAAGAGGAGAGGAGAGAGGGATATGCAGATGGAGGAGAGATAGAGGACGGGACGAGAGAGAGAAGAGGAGATGTAAATTCAATAGGACAGCAGCAGAAAAAGAATGAGGAGAAGCGAGCAGAAGAAGCAGACAGAGAGAGAGAGGAGACGGCCCCAACCACAGAGGAAGACCTGATGCAACAGAATGACAGGTCAGTGCTTTGTCTTATGTACAATGAATGTGAACTTACTACCTCTGCTTTTTTCACTATCCGCAATCACCACAGAGTAAGAATGGATGAATAATGCTGTGTAAAGTATGTTTGGATGTTAAAAAAAAATAAAAATGTCACTACAGTCACTTTTTACTTTACTTTTTTACTTTTTTTAAGGAAATGCATTGTAATAACAATGCTTTTGATTAATATTTATATATACATATATACATATATATATATATATATATATATATATATATATATATATATATATATATATATATATATATATATATATATATATATATATACAAAATTTCTATAGTCTTCATAAACAACAGGGACATAAGTAAAAGTGACTGTAGTGACATTTGATGCAAATTAACCTGGTAAACAGCTAACTAAAGTTAAGAGTTGTATGCATTTTGTGCTTTTAATATCGGCCTATCCCGTTTTCACTGATCCCTGAAAAAAAGTATGCTTATTACCGGTCCGAGAAAAAACTACGTTTTTTTTTTTTTTTATGAGTTTTCTAGCTATAAGATACAATATAATATATTTGTCCAGGACTTACTAATTTTATCAGCCCATCATTACCATAAAATGACTTGACTTTCCACTCACAAATATGATCTATGGATGCAATATGGTAATAGATTTTAATGGAAAATCAACATGTCTTTTTTGCTGATCAGAAACTCATGTTATGTAATTATGTAATGACTATGTGAATATAATCTAATAACATCAGCCTCACAATGATGCCAAACACTTTAATGGTGCACAGCTCTTCTAGTGCGGTTTGGCTGGTACATAATTAGCCTAATGCGCTTCACTTGCTAAAATGAAAGCTGCTACAAATTGAGCCAATTGGTTTGACATTTCCAGTGCTGCGAGATTCTATTGAAATTAATTTGTGCTTGTGCTGAGAAAGAGGCAGAAAGTAAATGGCCTCAAAATTGGTTAGTGGCTAAAACATTGCTTTGCGATATACTCTAATAAGAAGCTTTACACTGTAGATATGAGGTAATGGTAAGAAAATGAAGCTCGCTTTCAGTGAAAACAAGCAGAATAATACAGTGAATTGTAAACAATTTTGCGATATGCAAAATGGCTGCAATATCGATATTATTGCAGTATTTTTCTATACATTTGACTTTGTCATAATAAAACTAAAAAAAGCTAGATGTCATCCACCCATCTTTCAGTAATTCAGCGATTTCTTTTTGTTGGGGATGTCAGTTCACAGGTGCATTACAATAGCAGTATATTCTCTTATGAAAAAGAATAGAGCTGCATTGGTTTGACAGGCTGCAGATATGAGCGCTCTGCTTTTGAGACTGTACTGAATTCGACAGCGCCTTTTCATCTGCCTTCAATTGTTAGTGCGACCATTCAAGCTGAAATACGTCTCTATGGACGCACACTTCTACTCAAGACGATTACAAAAAATATAAATGACACACTGAGTGATGCTGTTTTAAAAGGCAGAGGGTTCAAAGTGTTCTCTATGGGTCCTCATGTCATAAAGCTCTAGTATGGAAGTGCATTAGAATATAAGTGTAAGAAGACAGCTGCTGGAGCAGAAGATAGCACAGCAGTGAGGTTCATTATCATGCCATAATTGGCCCATATCATCAAATAATTATTATCTATCGGTCATTTGCAGATGTGACCAGTATCGCACCTGGACACATTTGAAAGACTGGACTCTTCACTGTTCAGTTGTTGAGTTGACACACATAATGTTGACTTGAAGGTGCACTATGTGTTGTGTGTACTTTTCGGTGGGAGGCCTGTCACTTACTCGTATCCATGGAGATACTATTGCCTTATGCGGCATGTTCCATGGTATGACATTGAATGTATCTATCTTGCATTTATTCAATGAAAGGTGTTTTCATTGAAAACTAACCCCTAAGAAGCATGTATTCCTACTCTGAGAAGGCACATCTGTTCAAATATCTGACTGACTTGGTCTGGTGGCATCACCTCCTTGTTTCCATAGAGATAGATACCGTAAATTTCGGATTATAAGCCGCTACTTTTTTTCCACGCTTTGAGCCCTGCGGCTTTTACAGCAGTGCGGCTTATATATGGAATTTTACTGGATAACGGCCCCTGGGGGGCGCTCTCTAGCTGTAAATGTAAAAGTGAGACAGACGTGGGGAAAGATTCTGCTCTGAAGAATTCACTAGTTTTGATTTTGAACGATCATTTTGCGCATCATGAAATGGATATGATGCAGTTTTTAAGATAAAGAAACAGAAAGGAAATAGAGCAGGGGTCGGCCTTTAACACGCAAAGAGCCATTTGGATCCACTTTCCACGTAAAATAAAACACTGGGAGCCGCAAATACTTTTTGACATCTAAAATGAAGATAACACTGTATAATAACAATAATGTAACGGAATAATGTAGGTTTTACTTTCACGGACAAGCCTTCTACACGTGGCAGATAAATATGGCAAAAACAACTTAAGTGCATTAAAAAAATACAACTCACCAAACCGCTGCATCATGCATCGCGCTGATTATGTGATTATGTCTACTCTACTCCGCAGTTTCTTTAAAAAAACAACAACAAAAAAACTCGTAGCGTATCATTTTATCCCAGGTGCTTATTCTCCATGTGCCAAAGCAGTTTTGAAGGTTTCATTGCCTTATTTGCTTTTCCCGTATGTTACGTAGAGCGGACTCTGTGCGTGAGTCACCTGCAGCGACAAACCCAGATTTTAAGTAGGCATTGTCTGTCTTTTTCTTGGAGGTCGTAGTCTCCTCTTCTGGCTCCTCAGTTGTCCTTTTCCCCTTTGTTAAAAGCTCTCCAAAGACTTTTGTTTTGGCTCATTTTCACTCGCTTGTGGCTCTACTTTTGTGCGTCGTGTCTGATGTGTTATACGTGATACGTCATCGCGGAGACAAGAGCAGATAATATACTTTCTACTACATCAAATAGATTTCTGTGGCGATTTCCAGCAGGATTTTCATGATACATCTACGGACGAGCTTATTAGTGTGTCATTAGGGACGGGCGAAAGTTGCTCCTGACCCCTGTGCGCACAGCGTCTGAAAATCAGGGCTCTTTACGCAGGACTGTGAGCTGTGTCTGTGTTAGTTCCCAAGCCACGCAGAGCCGCAGTATGAGGCTGAAAGAGGCGCATACGGCTCCGGAGCCGCGGGTTGCCGACCCCTGAAATAGAGCCACTGCACGTGAGCTCGACATCAATGAATCCAACTTGGTCAATGTAAAAGACGACAAAAGTTTTCAGAGGAAATAAAAGCAGATTTTCCGTGTTGGTGCAGCTTTATTTTCTAAACCTGCAGATGTGTTCATCCCGTGTTGTTGTCGTGTTGGTGCCAATTTTCAGGCACAGTTTAAAAAAAAGTGTGTCGGTGCACCGTCTTTCTGTGTAAATGTCTCATGTTACAATATGAAAACCTGCGGCTTACATTCAGGTGCGGCTTATATATGTACAAAATTGATTTTCTCTTCAAATTTAGCTGGTGCGGCTTATATCAAGGTGCGCTCTGTAGTCCGAAATTTACGGTACTAGATTGAACTAGAACTATAATGCCATACATTCTAGACAAAACAATAACATTTTCATGGAAAGAAGCAGATGGCAGACTCTCCAACAGGAAAAGCGCAGTTTAAATTGACAATGCTAACATGCAAAATATAAATATACATTGCATTTGCCTTTTGTGCATATTTTTAATCTTTTGCAAACCTATTTCTAAACCTGCACCACACTGATCCGGGGTAAATATATGGATGGTCCAAGCAGTCAAAATGAATGTAAAAAGAAAATGTGGATGCAATAAAAGTACAGCCACGCAGAAAATAATCTGACTTTTAGCAGTTTCTCTTTATTGTACTTTAACCTTATGATTGAGCCAGTCATGTCTTTCAACACTGCCCATGTATGTCGCACTGATTTTTTACTTTTTTGACACAGGCTGGCCAATGGCATCGGGGAGGATGAGGACGATGCAGAGGAGGACCCGGCCACAGAGGAACAGAGGGGAAACCTGGACTCTTTCAGCTCCAACTTTGAGTCCACAGTGGAGCAGGCCGACACCGAAGTACAGGATGAAGAAGAGGAAGAGGAGGGGATCCCAGAGGAGTGTGACGGCCCGGAAAACCAGGACACCTTCAGCTCTGCGTTTGAACAGATCGTAGAGCAGGTGGAGACTCAAGCAGAGGATGAAGAGGAGGGAGAGGAGGAAGAAATTAAAGTGGACATTTTGAAAGATGGTTTTAGCTCTACGTTCGAGAGGATCATGGAGTCCGCTCTTCTCCGCGGCGGAACATGCTACAGCAGCTTGGACTCCCTGGACGTCTTGTCTCTCACAGACGAAACGGACAGCTGCATGAGTTTTGACGCACCACTGACTCCGCTCATCCAACAGAGGGCGCTAATGCAGTGCCCCGAGCCGCTGGAACTGGAGCTGGCCACTGTGCAGGAGCAGGAGGGGGGTGCAGAGGGGGAGGAGGGGAGAGAGGGGAGGGAGGAGGAAGGGGCAGTGAGAGGGTCCCCGCTGAGGACCACCATTCCAGGGAGCAGGTCCGAGTTCGTCCTGTGCCAGCCAGGAAGATGGGCCATTCCCAACGGATACCACTCAGGGGAGGCTGGGGCAACGCAGGGGGCAATGCACAACTCTGTCAGGTAAGAGATGAACAGTTACTACACAAATTCACTCTAGTATATCTTCTTATCATGTCAACTGAACAATCACTGTATTTTTGACAACCAACCAGTAACATTTAACCTTAAAATGACCACCCTCTTTTACATTTACACTGAAGAAGACATTATGCTTTTTCTGGTACTTAGCAATAAACTACAACCAATACCTACCATTGAGGTTTTTTTTAACACTGTAGAATTGAGAAGCCTCTGTACCCCTAGTGCCATTTCAAGTGTTTTTTTTATTTTATTTTTTTAAATACTACACAACCTTTTGAGCCCTGTATGTTTGACCCAGCAGCAAGTGAAAATATGGAGAAAGTGAAAACAGAGAGTTTCCAAGCATTCAAGCCTCAGATGCAGGACAATAAAGGATGAAGCAAATGATGAGGGAATCCCATTATAACAGCTCATTAAAGTTAATGAAGCATTGACAGACTTTTTGAAACCGATAGCCACTGATGACATACATTTTGAACTCCAGTTATTCTAATACTAAGCAAAGAATGTAAATCTTGGAGGCAGTGTAATTTGATGCTAGATAAAAATTCTTTGAGATTTTATTTATTTATTTTTGATATGGGTTATGCTAGTTTGACAGAGGTACAATTGTGGTGTAGCGTTCCATCACCAAAACAGCTATACATTGTTTTTGAAGTTAATTATGATAATATGTGAAATGCAATGCACTTTTTTCCTGCAAAGACATTGTAATTTCACAAATCAGTGGTTTGAAACATATATAGATTCTATGGGCATGCCTTTGCAACATAAACAATACAATCCTATATACCCTAACTTTTGTTATTTTTGGGTTAGTTTAAATTCAGACAGCACCAAGAATGTCCCCATGTGGTGTTCTGGCTCTATAAGCTGCAGTGTGGTTGATACAGTAGATGCCTGTGCCTTGGTTTAAACAGCAGGAGGCGAGGAGAGAGGCAGAACTGCAGAAACACGAGGGATGAGGGGGGTTGGCATTTGAAAAGAGATATCGTATATATCCTTATGTGTGTAGTTCAGACTGTACAGTAATACTGCTTAAAGAGAGAGTATGCATTTTACCTTATATATGAAGAAACCTTATAATCTTGTATAGATATTATGGACTTGAAGGTCAGATGTATACAACTGTAGACTTGAATTTTGGCTGGACTGCCTTGTCAAGTTCTTAATCAACTAAATAAACTGTAATGTTTCATTTAAACAGGTTTACTCCATACGGATCTGAGGACAGAGATAGTTTAAATAATGGTACTAATATTCTGGATTTAATTTTTTTTTTTTTTTCTCGTTGTTTTGCAGTGGCAGCTTAAATAGTAATAGTTGTTTTTAGCGATACAATTGCATAACAAGGCACTGGACAGTCAGTGTAATACTTTTGAAGAATTTTATATTGAAAGGATTCAAGTTTTACATTCCAAAATAATAACAATATGAAAATAATGCATTGGATTTATATACTGTTTACCCTTTCAAAACACCAAACGCATTTTACATTGCAATTTTTATTCACTCCACACTCTCTGGTAGACCACTATTGTAGTCACAGCTGCCCTGGAGCAGATTGACGGAAGTGAGGCTCTATCAGCTCTATCCATCAGCACTTCTGACCACCACCATCATGCACATACCACATTCACTTGGCATGGTGGGTGAAGTGTCTTGCCTAAAGATATAACAACATTTTTGCCACTGACTCCATACTGTGGCTCCTGGTATTCCCAGCGGTCTCCCATTGAAGTACTAACCAGGCCCAGCCCAGCTTCACTTCTGACGTCTGAGAGAAGCAGGCTTTGACAAGCAGGTACGGCCCATATCCAAGATTGTTGCCAAAATGTCCTCAATAAACACAGAATAGCTGTTTGTGGAATGGCATAAGCAGCGAGGCAGACAAAATCATTTCAGATAGTACATATATTTTAACCATGTAGAGCAACACTGCTGAGTGAAAATAATACATCCATTTCACTGGGGGGTAGTTTAGATATTGGAGGCAAGAATCTGCTGCTGCACGGCTAGAAGGGGTTGTGCTATTTTGTGTGAATTCCACTTTCACACCTCACATATAAACAGAAGCAGCACTAAGTAAACAATAAGAGACTGTTTTTGTTTTTATGGACTCTTAGGAGCTGTTAAATGAATGTTTCAGGGTTAACCATGAATCAGCTCATTCCTCTGTTACTGCTGACAAAACACATTATAATAAACTTGTGCAGAGAAAACTATTACCAAAAAAGGACAATAAAATTTGGGTTACACAAATATAGGGTAGGTGAGTCAAAAGTATCAAACCCCAGATATTAATTGATATTAAGTCTAGCGTGGACACTAGAACTAGATACTGGAAAGTACTATTATTTTGTGTTGAAACTTATATTGTACTATCTACAAAAATATGTTTCACTTAGCGTCGCAGTAGCAAAATCAGTACTGAATATCCAAAGCAAGTTTGAAATTTAAAATTGTCACTTTTTACAATGACAATTCAAAGGCAAATTTTAATTTTTAAGATCTTTTTTTTAACAATGCAATGTTGAATTGATGTTGAAACTTCATCAAAAACATACTTGGACTTGTATTTAGTTTCATTTACACATGTTTGTGTAATTCTGGTTTATAAATCTGTCTACACCTCTAAAGCTCAAATGCTCTGTTCCACCGTGTGATGTCATCTGGTTGTGTCAACAGCTAGCTTTTACTCCCATTTACCTACCTTATACCTTTACCTTTTTTGGTGAAAGTATATGGAGTTTAAAAAACACAGTGGAGCATTTCCTGTATTACCAAGTGAGAAGAACTTGAGAAGCCTGATATGCA
The DNA here is from genome assembly GCF_009829125.3 of Periophthalmus magnuspinnatus. Taxonomy (NCBI): domain Eukaryota; kingdom Metazoa; phylum Chordata; class Actinopteri; order Gobiiformes; family Gobiidae; genus Periophthalmus; species Periophthalmus magnuspinnatus. Next base: position 10,373,934 of record NC_047135.1, on the reverse strand, counting down.
GGATTTGTGTTAAACATCTGTGAATGAAACAAAAAAAAAATTCCAGGTTTGTTAGTGATAAGACATTATAGTGTAATATAGGCCCTTTAAAGTCAGAATTTAGTTACAGTAAAAAGTGAAGTTCAATGAACCCTGCAATTCTGTTTTGAACCACTAGAAGGAGCTAGGAATGAAATTACACACTTTTTGCTGTTACTTTTGCATGTCCTGTTTTGGTCTTAAGAACATACAGCTCATTTCTCCTTTAGCATACAGTCCACAGATGTTGTGATTTTGTATAGAGATTGTTGGTGAACCACATGGCACAGTGGTCTTTTCTTATGTGCTCATTGCTATCTTTGGATACTGTCTACCCACAATGCCTTTGGCCTGGCCTCCTGTGCTGTGTCTCCATAGGAACAAACCTGGGAATGTCAAATAGTTAGACTTTATATTGTCCTGGGAAGGATTTTGTCCTCTGCATTTGTCCAGAACCCATCTCCCGATCTTGGGCTAGTTTTTGGTCAGGACTCAGGAGTACCTAGCTGTAGCATTAGCATTTGATCCCCCAGACACGGGGAGAACATGCAAACTTGAGAATATCGGACCTGGGACCTTCTTGCTGTGAGGCAAGGGTTCTTGCCAAAGGGTATCCATTGGTTCATGTTCTCAAAACAATTATAAAGACAATGTTTTGATATGCGTTATGTTTTTGCACAATGTAACCTTTCTGATGCAGGTCCGAAAAGCAATAACATCCCATAGGGATGTTATTGCCATGTCATTAAATGTATCTGTCTCCATAGAGAGAAGTAGCTGGCACTTATAGGCCAAAATGCAACTCAGATCTGTGGAGATGTGACTCCGCTCACAATGAGAATGCATGTTTTTCAAGGTATTTTTAGAAATGAAAAAAAAAAAAAGTAATTGAATGGCATAATGAGGAACATTCTAAGGAATAACATCTCCATAGAGACGAGCTCTACTAGCAGAAAGGTTACATAGTATACCTTTAAGCTGTTCAAGGCCAAGTCAATGAAAAATACAGCTTACATTTTTAATCACACTTTTTTGTTAAAAGCTTGCAATATTAACCTCACCATAACTTCTCAGCCTGTCCTTATTTCAAGTCTAGACATCTGCAAAACAAGGCGTCGCCAAACAACATAACCATTGCTTTTATTGATTAATATTGATTTGTGAGTGGTGATTTGAACATGATTTGTGTGTTTCTGCTGGTTGCACAGATGTTGTCTTTGCACGCGGTTGGACTTCCTGGCCACACATTGATCTGTCTGAGGGGTGGTATATTTTTATGTTGTGAGGGTGATGACGTCATTGTGCTGAGAGGGTCTGCAGACTTCAGCTGGAGAAATGTCTGGAGGAGAGCCAGTTATCGGACGCACTAGAGCCAGACTGGAGCTCAGGAGTGGAGAGGACACATCTGCTGTTTCTGTTCAAAAAGAGCCACTTACACTGGGTTACACGTGACACATTCGCCAGTTTATTATGATGGGGTGAAGATACAATAGTTATTTTTTTATATTTAAATAAAAGCCAACAAATTTTTTTTTTTTATCACCTCCCTCTGTCTCTCTCTCCATCCCTCCCTTCCCTCTCTCACTCTCCTTCTTTCTACCTCTCTCTCTCTATGTCCCTCTCTCTCCTTGTGCCTGCCTCTGCTCCAGACTCTATTCATTCCACCACTTTACAGTGTTATCTGTCTTCATCTCATCTCCTGTCGCCTGCCACCATCTCACCATCTCTCTCTCTCTCTCTCTCTCTCTCTCTCTCTCGCTCTCTCTCTCTCTCTTGCTCCCTATCCCTCTCTTATCTATCATTCCTGTTTGTTCTTTGAACAGTGTCTGCCTGAATAATTGGCACAGTCATGTATTTTGGGCACCATGGGCATTTCAGCCATTCAGTGTTATTTTACCTGTTTAATATAGATTAATTTATGCAAATTAAAGTCCCCTTGTGTAACTTTTTAGCCAACAAAATAGACAAAATTAAAAGTAGAAAAATGCATGCCCTTACTGTGAGTGGGCTTTCATCTCCACAAACCTGACTCTTATTTCGCCTGGAGTGCTCATCTCCATGGAAATGGTCCTTTGCCTATACTCTTCAACAGTATAGCATTAAACGTATTCATCTCCATGGAAAATGTTCCAAAGTATGGTTTTAACTTGGTATTTCCATGGGCTCATGCAGGTGACTTTCCACCTCCGGGAAAGCTACATGGTGTCACTTTAAATACATTAGACCTAGATGCTCATCAAAAATAGAAACATACTTATTACATACATACATACATACTCATACCTATACTTAGTTTTATACATATAATTCAACTATTTAACTTGTTTTGATTTGTTTTGATCCCTTTACCCTGTGGAGGGTTAGACTAAACTTTAACCAGAAGGGGCCAGTAAAGGAACATTTGTCTCCATAAATACTCCCTTTTAGGTGATATACTGTGAGATGTCATTGTTCTAAAATAATTAAACAGATTGGACTTATTGTGGGGAAACATTAGGCCTTAGATGTTGCAGTTGGAGCTGTCTCTGAGGCCTGTTGGACATCTGTAGCTGAGTCTTGCCTGCCTCACTCACGGTTTCTTCTGCAGATTCTGTGACACATGGACGTCCTTCTGCCCACAGCCTCGTGCCAACGCTGAGCACAGGAGACACATATGCTCCTGCCCATGGTCTGTCAAGTTTATCACTAAGAAACTTATTTACATATCTGGAAGATTTTGTATAGACATTTGTGCAGATCTAAACCACAGGGTTAGTAGTTTTCATACAGAGAAATATTTTGTTATTTTTGGAGGAAATATGGTGCTTCAAAAATTGCAGTCTATGCGATTTGGTAATTGCATCCATTTTAAACTGTGATTTAGATTTGATTGTGATTAATCTTACGGCCCTACTTACATGCTTGTCAAAAGTGATTTTAAACTTATGAATATATTGTGAATAATTAGGTAAGGTAAGTGAGGAATAACTTTTTTTGTAAAATCTTAAATATAATAATGTGAACTATGTTTTAATGAAATTAGTAGTCTAGTCTGTCATATACATTTGAAGTAATCATGCAAATTTGAATGATACCACAGAAACAAGACCCCATAATGAAATACCAGACTCATTTGCAGTATAACGTCTCTACAGCTATGACCTGCTTTGATGACACACAGAGTACATACAGTATAAACACTACTACACATTTAACACACGCGCTCCTCTATGTATTCTTATGGGACTCATGCTGAGCTCCTCTGAAGATTATGAGCCAGAGGGAAAATCTGAGCCCTGCAGATAAAAGGCATTTGTGAAGACAGCTGCTGAGGTGTGGACTGTAATCTTTAACATGAGAGGAAGAAGACACACAGACCAGCTACACATGTGTAAATACTACATGCATAATTTAGAGGCATCTAGAATAAGACTGGGTAATGTGCAGAATATTGTCCAGGAATTTTTTGTTACTAGACCCATAACAATAGCACAGAACAAGGTTCTTTCTTTCAAATAATGATTAATACACTGGAATATTGTTCCATGCAGTGTGAGATGCAAATTTTATAGGGGCTTGGTACTAGCACAGAAATAGATTAGACTGACATCTTGTGGATGCTTTATGACATTGCATTCTTCAACATTTCCAAATTGAATGTAGCTTTTAACAAGATCCCTAACATAAGGATCATTATTATCACCTTTTCACCATGTCAGTTAAGTAAAATAGAAGAGATGTGCAAATCAGCAACTGCCAAAAAAGGCCTAATCTTTCTCAAAGAGAAAGATTAGGCCTGGTAGGGCAGCTAATATAAAACCTGCACACCCAATCAATGATCAAAAAGCAGTGCTTCTCTGTAAGTGTGAGGTGTGGCAAAGATGTTTTTATTGGGCACACAAACATGCACACACACACACACACACACACACACACACACACACCCCCACACACACACACACCCCCACACACCCACACACATGCACACATAAATGTTGTTGACCCATTTTAGGTAATTATGTCACCTTTTATTTAAATACGTTCATGCTAAGGGAACCCATATATTTTAAATAGATTATTGTGCTGTGAACAAAATAGTTATATGGAAAAAGGTGACATAACATTAAAACAGGGTCAGCATTTCTTATTTTTGTGTGTGTAACACTATGGCAGCTATAAAGCTTTCATATCGCAAGCTCTGTGTGGTATGAACTAATCTTTTTCCTTGCCGAATAACACAGACACATGAAAGACATCAGCAAAAAATGTGTGCATAATTTAGTGTTATAAAACAACACACACACACACACACACACACACACACACACACACACACACAAATGTTGGGTTTGCATGCTTCTTGGGGACATTAGGTTACATTATATTCATTTTTGGAGATTGATCCTAGCTTAAACCATAGTCACTACTTGCCTAACCTTACCATAAACCTTAACCAAAGCCCATTTTAACCCATATCTTAAGTTTAAAGGGCCCATATTATGCTACTTTCTGATCTATGTTTAACACACAAACCTAGCATATTTAGTTCTTCTCTCAAACTGAAAACACTCTCTTGTACCTTGTGATATCATTTGGTAATACAGGATGTGCTTCACTGTGTTTTAAAGTCTGTACACCTTTACTAGAATCATAGGGTTACTTAAACATTTGTGAATGAAACAAAACACAACTCTGGGTATGTTTTTGATGAGGTAACAATATTCTAACATGACCAAAAGCTCACATTATTCAGTTTTGCATAATATAGGATCAACTATGCTGATGATCTAATCATAAAGAATTTACATCATAGAGACCTGATTTTGTCCCCATAACGTAGGCAGGCCCCCTTTATGGGACTATTTACAGATTTTAGACCCCACAATGTGATAAATACCTGCTCACACACACCTCTTCATGGATGTCATTTTGTAGGAAAAAAAGGACTTTATAACTCCACTCAGCCGTTCAGAGCTGATCCCCTCCTGGCTCCATCAGCGAATGATCCAAGCACATAGACACCAACACAAAACACACACAACATGCACACAATGTACACACAAATGCGTCTTCACTCACTGAATCATCTCTGGGTTTATCCTGCTCTATTTTTAGCTGTGATGTGTTTAAATGCACAGTTAGATTGTTTTGGCACCGCAAGGGGCTTGTGGTTTTACTATGAGCAGTGGAAACATCTGGATTTCTGCTCCATCTGAATAAGAGACTATTTATAACTTCATGGAGAGGGTTCAGGCTTATCTGAATACTCTTTCATAGTTTTTATAAGGACAGTAAACCAAAGCCAGAAATAGCAGTTATAAATGGAACAACACTGATGTAATGGTGCACTATGTAACTTTTCTGGTGGGGGGCCATAACCCATTTATCTCCAAGGTGATAAGTTTAATGCCATGATGTGGAACATAATGCAGTACATTGGTATTAGCTTCCTGTTGCATGGAACATTTTGAGAACAGTGTCCCATTCAAAAGATATATTATTTTGTTTTAAATTGTTGATTACTATGTCGACGGTCCTAGATTCTCATCATTCTGAATCCCATGGATGACATACATCTCCACAGGTAGGTAATTCCATACAATTTTTCCTTCTGTTTTTTCCTTGATGTTGTGAACTTTACAAATGAATGTAGCCACTATCAGTTACAATTTTCAACTCTGTCTTTCTAATAATTGCAATTCGCACTCAGCCAAAAGAGGTCACTATTGTCCACTGTCTGACACTGAGCCTAGGTTATGCCTTAGTCACAAAGACAATATGAACTTATTCACCCCTGCAGAAGGTTACAAATGCAGAATGGGACACCAAATTATTAAATAAACAGTTTTTGACCAGACCTATTTATTCCTTCATCTCTTCAAATACCTCAAATACCAAATACTTTGTGTGACGCTAAATGTAGGCATGCTCTGTCTGAGGTTTGTTAGGCTTTTCTGTAATACATGATTAGAAAGAGATGGTTTAGCTGTAACTACAAAAGGTGAGATGATTTGTGCTTTTAAACAAGTCTCTCACACTTAAATTTACAGTTACAAGATAGCTAGCATTAACCAACATTTTTTTCAGTTAGACATTCCTGCTTTTTGTTGAAAATCAAACACCTAACCAGGACCGTGAATGTTTGTTTTGATTTTTTTGGCTCCTAATAATGTGTTTTTGAAATCCATTTTGGGGTTTTTTCCCTTGAGTTTTTATATCTTAAACCTTTTTTGGTTGTATTTGCTAATGTGTGCATTGTGTTGCCATGGTAACTGCTGAAGATGAACACAATCAAGTATCAATAACTAAAGCTTGTTTAATTGCTGAGTAAAAACATTCCCTGTTCCCTCACCTTTGGATTGCTTTGACAAATGAACTACAACTATATATGCCACTGTACAGTAAAAGCATCTTTTTTTCCATATAGACAAGATAGGTTTAATGCCATTCCAGACAATACAGTAATATCTCCATTTTGACAAATAGCAGAGAAGATACATAGTGCATCTTTAAAGTGCATATAATGTAATAATAAATGCAATACACGTCAGCATTGTGGTTCAGTGTATATTTTTTAATACAATGTCCAAAATTTTCATCAGTGTTTGCAGCTTTTATGTAATTCCACAAAAGGTTATATTAACAAGAATATAATATAATATATATTTTTTGTAACAGTTTCAATATAGTGTTGGAAAAGTGTTAGGTTTTGACACAGGTTTTTGGGTTTTGTTTTCTGTCCTGAGGTTTTCTGTGTCCAGTCATCTCTGTGGTCTAGACTGCCGCACTAATCACTGCTCTTTGATACAACACCCTGTAATGTGTATAGTGCATTTTTATGGCTGTGTTGTGGTTCTCTAATTAGGTCTGTATTTATCTGGTTTAATCCACAGACATTTAACACTAAACAACCATCTGTAAAACTCTAAATGGATTCATATGTTTCATCTCAGCTCAAAAGCTTCGTCCTTTTGACCCTTGGCAGCTGCCGTAGTTCTTGTTTCCAGATATTTTTGAAGAGGAAGGAGTGATTTTAATATCAGCAGCTGACATCAATGTGTCACATTCTTTTTGTAAAATTCACTGTTCCAAATAAGAGGAAATACATTTTGTATAGCCTACTTTGTCTAAAAAGTAGTAGTTCAGTTACATTTAATGCTGCTGTTACTATTGCTACTAATACTACCACTATGACTGCTGCTGCTACTACTGCTACTGCTCTTGCTAATACTACAACAACCACAACTACTACTACTACTACTACTACTACTACTACTATTACTACTACTGTCACTACTACTACTCTGCTATCTCATCACCATCCGGTTTGCACATGTCTAACTTTGGCTTCAAGTTCAAGGAGAGCTGAGTTGTATGTTTATTATGACAGTTTTATACTAAAAACAGGCCTATGTTTAATGTTCCCTGTAACTACAAAAGAACCACAAATGCTATAAAAAGCTCAAATGAAGCTTTTATTATGATGTGCTAGTATTGCGGTATCACTGCAGTACGTTTTCCAGTATGTGCGATGTATAATAAATAATAATTCTTCATTTCTCCTACATGTAGCTATTGTAGACGTACTATATTTACTCTTTAGTAACTCTTCATCCTCTGATAAGTCATTGTCAAATAATTGGTATTGATTGTGGTCACAGCTGCCCTGGGGCATAGTGGCAGAGAAATGGCTGAATGGTATAAAGCTGGTAGTAAGGACTGATTTCAGAAGTTACCTTATAGTTGTACGTATTTTGCTTTTTTTCCATATTTATTTTATAACAACATGACTAGCTATCATAGTTGACTTCATGGTATTTGACACATTGACTTATTTATTTGCAAAAACAGATAAGTGCCATTTAAAAAAGTAATCTGAGCCCTGCAGTTTACTCTCTTGGTGTAGTAAGACAACTGTATTTACTCCAATCGAAATACTATTTCATCCCTTTTTGATCAGTTATTCCAGTTATCATTTTATTGATAATATCTGCAGTCTAAAGAAAAATATCCTACTTTTTGTATTTTTTTCAAAACATAGGCCTATCTATTTTAGCAATGGAACTCTTTACTGGCGACATAATAGTGACTTTTACGCACGTTGGTTGTTGTGCGCCAGCCTGCTTGTGTTTGCTTGTTTCGACATTAAACCAATAGACTCCCCGTGCACACAAACCCCCAACGCGCGCCCTCCTCACAGCTGCGCGACCTCAGAAACACCACGCGACCCGGGCTCAGTTCACGCCAGACTATAGTTCACTCCACTCGAGATTTTTGACCTGGTTTAGTTTCTGGCAGCGCGCGTTTCCTTCGTTGAACTCAGAGGAAGTGGCGCGCTGATTTGGACATTGCTCCATTGTGCTGTCCCTAGCTTTCGTGTCGCTATCAGGAAAAGTCACTCTCCGCCCCCACTCTATCCACATCCTCCTCTGCGCTCCGAACAGCCAACAAACTTCAAGGAAAACCCAATTCTCACCACGCGTTTTGTTGACATTACACGGGGATAACGCAACATCGCTCAGCCAATCCAACGTTTCTTTTACGCACGCTGCTATTCCACGTAAGCCCACATCCTTCCAATTTGCCAAATCAAGTTTTTGGAGAGATAGTTCATCCAGGAGTAGGAAGCCAAGGGGGCAGTTCGCACTGTAGCGGGCAGCGGATGATGAGGCGTGGGCATCGGAGCGCGCCTTTCTCCGCTGATTTGACACCGAGACGATGTGGAAGGAAGAATATGAAAATCACTTTGACTTTTTGTTGCAGCTCCTGTAAGTTTTACCGCTAATATTAACTTTACAGATTTAAAAAATGGTATAGCGCAAAATAGTTGGACTGTCATTACTGTGGGCACTGTAATGCGTTATAATAATGTTTATAGGGTGACCACCTCAAATTGTAGAAGAAAAGGCACACATTTTTAAATGTGGTGGGACACGGACTTGGGAAATTTAAGTTTATTGATAATAACTGCAAAACAATGTTCAGTTTTTAATCAATAATGAGAGATTGATCAGAATAGCAATAATCCTACAACCCTGAATGCAGTAGAATGCTCTATGTGTTTTAAAAAAAAATCTGAATTAGGTAGAGAACGAAGATTGCAAATTTGTTGTTGTTTCTTCAAATCTTCAAATAAACTTATTTTATCTATAATCAAAGTGGAGGCTTTTAAAAAATATTTAGGCTAAATAAAAGTGAGAAAGTATCATGTATTCTGTTTCACCAGTGTACTATTTGTAACACAGAAGCTATTATACTCAGGACTTTGTGCAATGAAATAGTTTTGAGGGAACTTCACGGCCTCATAATGCTTTTGAATGAAAGAAAATTCTAGATTTTTGTGTATTTATTGAGTAGTAAGCAGGTTATGATATTCGCACTGAATAGATGACATGTCAACAAACACAAAATATTAAATGAATAAGTGTCATCTGAAAAACAAAGATCATGTGCTGGTTTGAGCCCAGTTTAGTCCTGATGAACACTTGGGAGGGTCCTGTTCTACTCCTGGTTTAATTTCAGATTTGGTCTCTGTTTATTCCCAGTGTTGATGTGGTGTGTGAATGCACCCTTAGAAGCCGTTGTGACTTTAACATACATGAAATACTGTATTTTGTCTATTATGTTCACATTTAGTTGTTTTTTTTCTTTTTCATAGACTATATCTCACTGCCTTTCGCCATATTGCACTTATTTTACCTAGTCCTAAGCCTGCACAAACACAGAGATGGTTATGCTTAACTGATGTGATTAAGTGTTGTCTAGACTGTATTTAGACAGAAAAAAAAAACAATGAGGATAACTTGAGCACATAGCATTTGTAATGATGTGTAGAGATGGTGTAGACTTGTGTACATAGTTTGTTCTGGGGCTATAGTGACGCATTGGCTCTCAAGCTCCTACAAATGTTTGGATGGAAATTGTTAACTCTTTTTCAGAATCTAGTCAATACAGTCTGATGAAGTGAAACGTCTTTGTTCTGGGGTGACAGTAGCTCAGCTGGTATGGAGCTGGAGTGTTTGTCCATTGATCTGAAGGTTAGCGGTTTGAATCTCGCAATCGACATAAACATTATTGGTTGAGCGGTAAAATCCACTGACCCACATGTTGGTGGTGAAAACCTAGCCCCCATAAATGAATACAGTTGTTGTGTCCTTGGGCAAGACACTTAACCCATCTCAATTCAATTCAATTCATTTATTTTTGTAACGCCCAAAATCACAACAACAGTTGTCTCGAAGGGCATTCATGTTTTGGTTGATGGGGGAAACCGGAGTACCCGGAGGAAACCCATCCAGACACGGGGAGAAACATGAAAAACTCCACACAGAAAGGCCTGGGCGACCCGGGGATCGAACCAAACCCTCTTGCTGTGAGGCATGAGTGTTGCCACTCAGCCACCGTGCCGCCAACACACAAAAACAAAACAACAGGAAAAATCGGCCAGGCGAGGAGGAGGAAGACCAGACGAGGAGGAGGAGAGCCGGGCGAGGAGGAGGGCCAGGCGGGGAGGAGGAGAGGGTTCAGCTGTCATCGGGGCTTCTGAAAGAGATACACTCCACAGGGGGAGTGGGACAGGGGACAACATGTGAATAGCATTGCCGATGAGAAAATAGGACAAAGCAGAGGATAGTGCTCAGGTTGCCATACTTCCCCCAGCTAGTTATCTCCTACTGCAGCCTGTCTTATCCCGGGTTTTAATGTCCCTAACTCCCTCACTATGTAACCTGGTCATATGCTATACCGAAGAGGAAGGTTTTAAGCCTGGTCTTAAATACAGAGACTGTGGGGGCCTGTTTAACATCAGCAGGGAGTTGATTCCATAGCACAGGAGCTTGGTAACTGAAAGCTCTCCCTCCCACTGTACTTTTGGACACTCTAGGAACCACTAATAGTCCTGCATTCTGAGAGCGGAGTGCTCTGTTTGGCTGGTACGGGACAATAGCATCTTGCAGATAGGATGGGGCCATACCGTTTAGGGCTTTGTATGTCAGGAGGAGGACTTTGAATTTGATTCTAAGCTCGACAGGAAGCCAGTGCAGATATTTTAGTACAGGACTGATGTGGTCTCTTCTTTTAGTTCCTGTTAGGACTCTGGCTGCTGCATTTTGGACCAACTGGAGGCTCCTTATAGTACTTTTGGGGCAGGCGGCGAGCAGAGAATTACAGTAATCAAGTCTGGAAGTAACAAATGCATGGATGGGTTTTTCAGCATCGTTTTTAGGTAAAATATTTCTAATTTTAGTTATATTTCGCAGGTGAAAGTATGCGGTTTTACAAGCTAGGTTTATATGGGCTGTGAATGAGAGATTTTGATCAAATAGGATTTTTTACAGTAGGGCTAGAAGCTATACTCACATTGTCGAGTGAGATTATCTGGTCCGACAGAGAATCTCTTTGACCTTTGGGACCAACGACAATGACCTCTGTTTTTTCAGGATTTAAGAGCAGGTAATTCAAGGTCATCCAGGTTTTGATGTCCTTCACACAGGCACTGAGTTTATCTATTTTATCAGTCTGATTTGGTTTCATTGATAAGTACAGCTGAGTGTCATCAGCATAGCAGTGAAAATTAATGCCATGTTTTCTGATAATGTTACCCAGTGGCAACATATACAGAGTAAATAGGATTGGACCAAGCACAGATCCTTGTGGAACACCACAGGCTACTTTAGAACAGGGAGAGGTGCTCTGGTTTATACTAACAAACTGGTACCTATCTGATAGATAGGATTTAAACCATTTGAGGGTGGTCCCTCTGATTCCAATGTCACATTCTAAACCTCTGCAGTAGAATATTGTGTTCAATGGTGTCAAACGCTGCACTGAGGTCCAGTAGGACCAGGACTGAACCCAGCCCGTTATCAGCAGCTAGTAGTAAATCATTTGTTACTTTAAGCAGTGCAGTCTCTGTGCTGTGGTGAGCTCTGAATCCAGATTGAAATTTTTCAAATATATTATTGTCCTGCAGGTGGCGGCAGAGCTGTTTCACCACCACTCGTTCTAGAATTTTTGAGAGGTACATGTAGACGCCCCCAGTGTCTGCATGTACTGGTGTATGAATGTGTCTGTGAATGGGTGAGTGGTTCTTTCATGTCAAGCGCTTTGAGTGTCTTGATGGTGGAAAAGCCCTATATTAAAATGTGACCATTTACCATTCTGTGTTCCTCCATCTACACACAGACGTTCAGAAAAGACATTATCACAATGTTATTACAATACAATTATACACAGTCTGTCTTTCTCTATTTTGCAATGATTATTTGACTTAAGGCCTGTCACGGTAACAAATTTTGGAGGAAGATAATAAGATAATAATACTGAAACTATTTTATGCCACTGATACAATTAAAATACAGTCAGAAATTCCCAATAAACCTATTTTTACAGACAGTATCATTAAAAGACATTAATGAAGACATAATTATCCATAGATGTGACTTTTTCAACCGTCTACAGCTCAAATCTTAGCGTATTACAACAAAAATGACAAAAATCGTCCCACTTTTGCAAAGAAAAAGTACCCACGATAAATACAGTGCCCCAGAATAAATCATTCCAGCTTTATTGAACGACGAGTCGATATAGTAATTATTGTGACAGACCTATTTGACTTCATATTTTCTTACTTCACTGTGCATGCATTTCATGGTTGGGTGCAACAGTGGGTCAGAGTAACGCATAACAAGAAGGTTGGCAGTTTTATCTCAGCTGTTATCAGTTTGTTGTGTCCTTGGGCAAAACACCTCACCCAGCTTGAAAAGAATGTGGAGTGACTGGGGAAGCCGCAAGGCTGTTAGCGAGACTGGTAGCCATTTCTTTGCAATTGCGATTTCATTTGTATTATTGAGTACATACTGTAACCTACTCCAGGAGCAGTAACACTGACAGAAATATGAACTGAAACCATTACAAGAACCTTATGAATTTCAGAACGAAGTTGTAGGGGTCTAAACTGCAGGTAAAAGATGATTCTATAAAAAGAGGATATATGGTTCTTTGGGGTAGTAACAGTTGTGCTTTGTAAAACATTTTGCATTTTCTCTTTCTTTTCCTTATTTACACAAACTTAAAATAGATGTTCCACTGGCTCTTCCTCATCGTGTCCAATGATTTGCATAGATTTGTTTTTTGTTTTACTACTTTCTCGATACTTGTCTCCATCTAGGTTTTACAAGTATGGAAAATCAGGACCGTTGCCATAGCAATTGACAATTTAAACCAAAATGAATATACCTTATACCTTTTCAGTAGTGAATAGTGAAAAGTCCTAAAAATGTCATCTATTCAGCTTCCTGTTATATGCAACATTTTGAGGACTTTTTAACGTTGAAAAGATGTAATATTTTATTTAAAATTGTTAATCACTATGGCTACATTTAACAGTGCAGTGTCCTGCCTGCTACTGTCCTTAGGGATGCACCAATAGTTTTTTTGTTCTGATACTGATGCCGATATTTTCGCTTTAAGCATCTGCCCATACCCAATATCAACCGATAGTAGGACAGACTGAAAATATGATTGCTTTCCTTTAAACACAAATGACTTATGGTAAAAATGATCCAAATGTGTTTTGCAAATGTTATTTATCATTTAAAGTAACCACGGAACAGCTTTGAAAAAAATACAAGTTCAATATTATGAAGTGTTTGGGACGAACACTGGGCAGTAAATCATCTTAATACATCAAGAAATAGACCAAATAGACCAAATTTGGATATCGATTAAATTGATATGTTAGCACTAATATCCAATCCATCAAAACGTATATCGGCGCAGATATCTGATACCAGCATTGTACAGGTGCATTCCTAACTGTCCTGTCAACCATCCACTGTTAAGAATCATTACTTACCTCACGCAACCAACTCATAAACTATCCCCTTATAAAATGGTCATTCTTACTTTGTGTAAAACACTTTAAGAACTTGTGGAAGGAAAACCCATAAAAATAACAGAATGGCCCAATGCTACAATTACTGATAATCACAGTGATGCCCCTCCTTCTCCCCACACACACACACACATGCACACACACACCCCTACATACACATGCACCCCCCCCCCCCACACACACACACACACCCACGCACACACACACACACACACACACACATTGGGTGTACTTTCTGAGGACATTACATTAACTTACATCCATTTTCTGAAGACTGATCCTAACCTTAGCCATAGTCACTAGTTGCCTAACCTTAACCTAAACCATAACCATAATCAATTGTAACCCATCATGTTGTTGATCTAATAATAAAGGATTTTCGTCATGGGGACCAGATTTTTGTCCCCATAAGGATGGTCCCCGTGATGTGAGTGTATATACAGATTTTGGTCCCCACAATGTGATAAAAACACACACATAGACACATATATGACTATAGAGACACACCTTTTGCAGTGGGCACAGAGAGATTAGTCCTGGTGAGTCAAAGGCAGGCTCTATCTTGCTCCTTTGTCTCTGCAGTGACGCAAACTCCAACCACAGTCTCAGGCTTAAGTTAATGTGGCCTCAGGATACATTTTTTGGAGTCAGGCACATTTATGAATGAAGACACCAAAAAACTAGCACTAAGTTTAAGTAGTGTTTTGCGAGTTTGTGTTTTTTCTTGACTGCCCATTTGTTTGGGCTTTTGAGTTAAGAGGCCAATCCTCTCTCAGGATGAAGAAATGGGACTTTAACTTTTTGCTAATTGGGATGATAATGGTTAGTCCACTTTGTCCGCCAACTCTAAGGTTGGAGGGTAGACTCACACTTAGACCAAGTTCTGTTGTTGTGTCCTTAGGCAGGACAATTTCATAAGTGTTGGCGATGATCGTAAGAGCTGCAGTAGTAACTTACAACCAGTGGAGTGAATGAATGCAAACTACAGTGTAGTGCAGGGGTCACCAACACTGTACCCGTGGGCACCAGGTCGCCCCCAAGGACTACATGAGTCGCCCGCAGATCGGTTCTAAAAATAGCACAACTCACTAATAAGCTGTATCTAAAATTTATTCTGTCACTATTTTTTTTAACACCCTTGCATTTATATATATATAAAAATGACAATGTCTTAAAAATATGTTCATTATACGTGAAGTTTAGAAAAGTTAAGGTGAACTCTGACCTACTCAGTTCAAAGGTTAGTATTGTGCGCGTGACAGACCAGTGCTCATCTCACGAGCGCTGTGAAGATGCAAGCTGAATGCAGTTTCTTACCCCAAGAACATGGCAGAAAAAAATTATCACTTTCACAACGAATTTTATAACTGTAAAAGAATTCTGCGTGTGTCTCATCTGCGGGGCAACTGTGGCGACGGCAAAGCAGCACGGCATGAAAGGAACACTTCACTACGCATCACAAAAGCTCCATGCTAACTCCCCACGGTGACGCGCTGTCATTGTTGATTGTGAGAAATCAGTAACGTGATCAGTGTCTTCACATAGATGATTATCATTAAACATTATTAATACTGTATAACTAAAGGCAAACTGAGCAAATTTGCTATTTCATAAGAGCATATCAAACTGGTCGCCCTTCGTATGACTCAGGGGCCAAGAAATAGCTCTCAGTTTCAAAAAGGTTGGTGACCCCTGGTGTAGCGCTTCGACAAGCCTTTAAAACATTACAAGTGTATTATTGTTTTTATTCAATTATAATAATGAATATCTGTATTGTTTGTGTTCAGGAAAATAATATTGAAAGCCAGTTCATGTCTTATAAGACAGAATAAAATGATCAATATGAGTAAAAGGAAATGATCAATGTGAATAAAATGAAAATGCGATTGCATTAACACTATACACACTATAAATAAACTCACTATAACACAATAAATAAACTCTAAAATCTAGTTTCAGGTTCCATATGAATGATCAAGAAATGACGTGAAGTAAAAAGTCCTGTAAAATGCATGTAATGATCACTCAGCCTCATACAGGAAGTGTCCCATAATCACATCTGCAGAGCATTTGTCCTTGTGCTGTGGTCCTGCCCTGTCCCAGAGGATACACACACATTCAGACGCACGCGCACACATTCACACACACACTGTGCTCTCTGAACCCCCATGTGCAGCCTGTCCTGTCTGTGTCTTGTGAGTAGCTAATGGCTCCTCTGGGCGATTCTCCCGGCAAAGTCAGGTTCAAAGATCACAGGAAGAAAAACAGAAAACTTTTAAAGAGTGAAATGATCAGCTACAATAAGGCCATATGATGAGAGGGGGAGGGGGCATAGGGATGAGCAAGAGGATCTAATTTGAAGTCAGACTGGGACCACATAAAAAGTCATATCATTGGGCTTCAGGATGATTAAAAAATTAGGACTGCCATAGTGATTAACAAATATAACAAAACATTAGATATTTTTAATAGTGAAATGTCTCATAATGTCAGGAAGCTGAAACCCATTAATACAGGCTACTGAATGTTGTACGTACATAGCATCATAAAAGTTGTCTGTATAAGGTAGAACAACTTTGGAAACATTTTTAATTACAAATTTTCTGACAAATATTGAAATTACATTTGCAGTATCTTCTGCCCCAGTGGCATTAAAGGATAGGTCAAAGGCAGGGGACACATTTGCCTACACATGGGGATAGTAAAGGTTCACAATATGATTTAAACATGGGAACATTAATATTTGAGAAAAGATTGACAGTTGAACTGCTGAACTAATCCTTGAATCACATGAATTTCAGAACATGTTTCAAGGTGTTGTCAATATACTAAATGTTCACATCATGATTTTTTTGGAGCCTAGATGACAATTTTTATTATATTACGATTCTTGCTCTCTTAGTATCTTCATGTTGCCTTTAGAGTGCAAGTACAGTATCTGCTTTGGCAAAAATACAAAGTTTACAAAGCCAGTTTATAAATCTTATAAATCTTCCAACTGAACCTAAAACAGTTATCCTTTATTTTCTTATTACAGTTATTTATTCCACATTGCTGTTTACCCAAAGCACTGTTGTGTATTAAATTATTTCCCTTTAATTATTCAGACCTCAGTAATGTCCGTTGTCTGACTTTCCACTGTCTCCATGGCAACCTGTAATCCTGTGTAAACAGTGCATAATGTATTAAATCTGTGGAGCTAATGCGATTGTGCTGATCAGATTAAGAGAAGCATTTGAGTCATTTGTGGACAGCGCTGACGAGGCAGGACAGGAACAGGAAATTATGACATTTACGGGTGGACCACAGCACTGCATTCTGTGTCACACAATTTAGTGGGATATTTTTACCCCTACTTGTTCACAAAGGGGGGATATATGCTAAAGAATTCATATGACATATTTCTATCAGAGTTTGACAATATATTGAATTATTGATAATATTGTGGATGTTGTTTAGAAGAGCAGAGGCCCCCCAAAATATCCATATAATGAAATAGAAAGTGCTAATAATTATACCATTATATAATCTCATTACAGCCTAATCATACAGGCTCGTAAGGTAAAGAGCTGTGGCTAATCCTCAAAGCATTTACATGTATTTACTCATATAATGCTCCAGTGGCCTGTACAGTCATGTATTACCTCGATCTGTTCCTTTATTATTTGGAATGTGGTAATAAAGTTGCAATAGCTCTGCTCATATCATGAAGTCGTCATGTCCCCTGAAGTAACTTTCTTCTCTTCCGATGCCTCGTTAGAGCCCCCCGATGACACCCTGTGGAGTACTTATGTCCGATATATTTGTAAAATCCAAAGGTAAAAATGAAACATTGAAAAATCAGTAACCCCATGAATAGGGTTGGATTTAACAGAAGCAATCAAACTTTTATAGTCGTCACATAGCTTTGCCTGAGTTCTAACGCTGTAATCACATGGCTAGTTATGTCATTCAGGCAGATACAATTGATTATAGATGTGATTTGATTTTTAATTTGATCTTAGAAAATACCAATTATCTTGAGTTATTTTTGCCTGTCTCGTGTTAAGTCTTTACTGTGTGAGCTCAGTAGATTCTTGGTCCAGTGTTTAGTTCAGAGCCTGAGTATCTTAATGACATTGCAGTAATTGTCTGTCATCTGATCCATCGCTCACACTTGAAGTCCATTATGCTGTGATTAGTGCCGAGCTTTTGTGTGTGGTGGTGTGGAAAAATATGATGGGAACATTATAAAGAATATGAGTAGATGATGATAAATTATAGGGGTAGAATAAACTAGGGTTGCCAAAACATGATGTAGAAAATCAGATACTAATTGATTCTAAAACTAATATCAAAACTAGATACTAATTTTAAACAAGTATTGATCACATAACTGGATACAATTCAACGTTCCCTGAACAGTTTCTTCTTGAATTTTATCAGAATCAGCCATCTGTCAGTCTGCCCCAGGGCAGCTATGGCTACATTAGCAGTTTACTACAAGTGAATGAATAATGGCTACAATGTAGCACTTTGAGAGGCTTTGTCGAGCCTGTAAAGCACAATACAAGTGCAAAAAATAAATAAAAATAAAAAAATAGCTTTTTAAACAGAGTACTATACACCAAAAGAAATAAGAATTAATGCTCCCTTTATATGGATTATACAGACATAAGATAACATTTGTAATTAGACTTGTGTGTTCTGCAAAGCCTTAAGGAAATGTATTTAAATGTTATTTCAGTAAAATTATCGACTGCTATCAACATAATTACATACAACATAATATCGACTCTTTATCACTACAGCTATATATTATAATTTTCCCTTCAGGTTTGTCATGTGACCAAAATGCCTCATTGAAGCTCAAGTTGTTTGAATCATTTTTACACAAATTACTTTAATAGAGATAAACTATGACAAATCTAACCCAGAGCCCTGTTATGTAAGTGTCATCGCATAATGGCATGATATGATTTTTAAAAGTGTTTTGGTTTAAAACAGAGGAGCACATTGTCAGACAGGGCCACACTGAAAGCTATACTTGTTAGTTTCTCTTCTAAAAGGCTCATATGTCATTCGTTTGAAACACTAGTGCTTTAGGGCTATAACACTGTCTCCAGTCCCATCTCTTAAGTTACATAAGAATATTTATGAAGAGTATAGATGGATATTTAGTGTGGTGATAATAATAGGGCTGAACAATATGGGGAAAACTAAGTAATTGTGATTCTGAAGTACAATGGTCCCTTGTTTATCGCGGGGGTTATGTTCTAAAAAATAGCCTGCAATAGGCGAAATTGCAGGCTATAAAAAGTATTTTTTTTACAATTATTATATGTTTTAAGTGTGTGAAACCCCTCACCACACACTTATACACTTTTCTCTGACAGGCATTAATTTTTTCTCACATTTCTTCTCACATTGTTTAAACGTTCTCAAAGTTCAAACCTTCGTAAGTGCCTTTGTCGGTGCAGAACATTTCATCGACATTGTGAGTTTTTGTCAGGGAGAAAACTTGCAAACATACAGCACTTCAGAGTCACACTGTTAGAGATCAAACAATTATGTAAATTTTGCAAGCTGAACTCATTCTGTACACGGCACGGAGGAGAATGATTGACAAAGGTCTACAGTCCCTTAGCTAATCGGGAAGCAGAACACAGTGTGCATTCATACATTGTAAAAAAAAAAAAACAAACATGGAAAATTGCACTAAAAAAATCCATGAAACAACGAGGCTGCAAAAGGTGAACCTTGTTATAGTGAGGGACAACTGAATTGCAATTAGATTTTTGAGATAAATTTTTAAGCCTGACTAAACACCAAAACTTCCCCCACATCCACATTTCAAACAGAGCTGCTAAACTGGGCAGAGGGGTGGGGTCTGGAGGTATAAGGAACAGTGTGATTGGTCTAACAGGTGTCCACTCCTGCATCTAAGGGTTTGTAATCAGAAACACCTCGATTAAATCAGGGCAGTCCTGTGTGATATCTCTTAGTACTTGAAATTGCAGTGGCCACTGGAGGCAGCACACACTTTTTGACAGAATATAAACTGTTAATAAATGAAAACAAATGCATGCAAACAAGGTTGTTAGGTAAAGATGGACTTTGACTCAATATAAATATTAAATATATGATTGTTTTATATCATCACAGATTACATCGCACATCACCTTTTTAGTAAACAATTTAAATATCATGACAACACTAGAAAGTGAAGAGGATGCAGAGTTGGATATTTTTCGAATTACTGTATTCTTCCAATCCTTTGTCATTATAATGTTAAGTGTCTTTGGCCTGAGGTAATAGAAGCTCTTTTAGTTTAAGCTATGAATAAAATGAAATATATTTTGCCTTAAACCTTTAATAACCTTTAGATTATACTTCTCCAAATCCCTCCTCTCATCAGAGTCAAGTTATTCATTTAAATATCACACTTCTTATTTTCACTCTGTGCCAGAGGTTAACAGGCAGATTAGTGATTTAGCCTCTGCTTCAGTCCAGGATCACAGACTCACACTGGGTCACTTAAAGATGTTTCATGTCCCTCTGCAATTCAAATGCTAGTTTTGGTTGACCAAGAATGTAGCCCACATCTTATAAGGCTGCATTCACACTTGCACACACTACAGAATTGGGATTAAACCAGGACTAAACCAGGACTTAAACCAGAACTCGAACAGGACAAAAGCACATCAGGACTAAAACTGGGCTCAAATCAGGACCAAACCAGGACAAGTGTGAACATGCACTTAACCAGAACTAAACCTGGACTAATAAATCAAGGTAAACCTGTTCTGCTGAGACTGTACACTTTGTCTTCAAGGTGCACTCTGTAACTTTCTGGTTGAAGAGTTCACCATCTTCTTGTTTTCATGGAAATGTTATTGTCTTGAATGCATGTTTTCAAGTTTTTTGTTTGTTTTCCTACAAAACATCTGTAATTGAATTTAGATAGGTTTAATGCCATACCTTGGAACAGCATTAGGTAGGTGACTTAACTAGAACTAAAGCAGATCTGAACCAGGACAAAGACAGGTCTGAGCCAAATATTTCCCTAAGTATAGCAGGACTAAAATATATGAAAACTTGCTTTGATTGCAAATGAATATAAACTGCAGATTTGAATACCAATATAAAACACCTTATCCCCTATCATTATCACCTATGTGACTCATGTCTTTGTTTGAGAAACTTCCTTTGACTATTTTAAGTTCAGGTCATCATCTGGTTATGCAATTGAGTCTGTGTTGTACCTCTGCCTTTCTAGGACTATCTGTAGGCGTTGGATATGGACCAATATGTTACGTTGACTGAGCCTTTGATAAATAAAATACAGTGTTACCGGATTATTGGCATTATTTGATGGATTTAACATAGACAGTACTGGACGGTGAATTATTGTAAATTGAAAAGCCACAGCTTGTGTTAAAAGATGTTTTGGAGATCAAGTTTCCAGATTGAGATGTTTTGGACATGTACAGAGGAGGAATGGTGAATATATGATACAGAGGAGGAACAGAGAATATATGGTACCGAAGAGGGGGAGTAGATGTGAATGCATGGGTAGAAAGGTGCTGAGATTAAAGCTGGAGGCCCAGAGGAAGACCAGAGAGGATGCAGAGGATGGTTAATTCAATTTTAAGTTGTGTGTGAATGCTTTCGTCTGCTTTGCGCATTTGACTTACACAACTGGACATTATGTTTCTGTATATGTATTGCCTACCTTTTGCTATCTGTAAATTCCCACTGGCCCAAGTTTAAAAAGTATACTTAAAGAAAGGGATGTGTCTCTGCAGTTTTTGGTTGAGATGACATTATATTCAAACTATTTTGGACACTCTCCTCACACAGCTGCAGAGCCGAGCATAGACTTTGGCACAGATGTGATAGTCATTACGACACATGGGTCTGGTCTTATCTCTTTGTATTAGAGTCTGTTTCATGAGGTTTTGTAACATGTGTGAGTTTGTTTTCCCTAGGGTCCTGGATGTGCACATTTATGTCTGACCACTCTCTCTCCGCACTGACCAATAGCATAAAAGGTTGTTGTTAAAATGAATAAATGAAAAAACTGTATAGGTCTTTTTACTCAGGGGTCATCGATACCCAGATAGTAGGGATGATACAAGATCTAGTGAGATAAAATTGTCACAAGGTTGTGCACACATGTGGAAAATGATCTTGTTAGATGTATTGTTTTTACTGTGTTTTTACTTTTGGATTGGATAAAAAAAAAACTTACATTTCCTGAGTTACACCTCTAGAATCTATAGTACCAAAACAGTATATAAAAAGAACAAATAAACATTGCAGTGCAGTTCCCAACAAAACTGGAAACTGCACTGCACAATTTCTTTATTATATCTCATCTTGTCTTATTCTAGTGAACCCAATCTTGTGTTATGTCTCATGGAAATTGTGTCTCGTCCCATCTGTACCAGATACTAATTGATAGTATAACTAATATTAAAATGTATTTGAACAAGTATACTGAAAAAATGTGCTTATTGACCTTGCTCTCTATCTCTCCTCCCTCTCTTCTCCTCTGTCCCTCCAACTCTCTTTTTTATCTTCTTTGCTCTTTCTATTTCTCTCTCCTCCTCTCTCTCTCACCTCCATCTCTCTTTCTCTCTACTCCCTCTCTCAAACTCTCTGCCCTCCTTCTCTCCCTCTCTCTCTCCACAGTGATGCTAACCTGTCCGATGTTCTGTCTGACCCGGAGGACTGTGACCTGGGCAGCGTGGAGCGACTGGAGCGCGGCAGCACTGACAATTTGGCCAATGGTTGCCGTGTTGACACAGAAGCAGCAAAACGACTCGCCAAACGCCTGTACCACCTGGAGGGATTTAAACGCTGCGACGTAGCACGCCATCTGGGCAAGAAGTGAGTGAGAAAGAGAGTCAGGAGGGGTGAGAAAAAGGGATATAAAGAGAGCAACAGAGAGAAAATCATTTAATTGGTTATATTGGTGGTTATAAAGACCCAATAACATTAGGGCAAGAAAAAGATGAAAAACAGAACAAGGTTTGCAGTGGTCCAAAATTATTCCTCACTTATATTATGCATTCCTAGCATTGTCATTATTAACCATGACGAGTTTATAAGTGCTTTTCACAACTCTTAGAGGCCTGAGAGAGCTGAGTCACTGTAAGGTTAACAACAACTAGCATGCGAATAGTGCACCGGCATTACTTCCTGGTTTGCATATGATAAAAACGCTTTATGATTAGATACAGACCCTTACAGCTGCATGTACCGTACGTATATCTCTACTGGGGCAAGACAAATTTGACTTGATTACATGATAAATTGGGTACAGCACCTTTATCCTGTTACCCCAATTCCTATCATTTCAAACTTGTGATAAAATTATCTCATTAGCATTCAGTATATTATTGGCAACCCTAAAGTGTGATTTAATGTGTATTATTTTGAAACTACACCAACAGGTAAAGTATAATTCATCCAATAATTTGCCAGACTTTTTTTTTCCACAATGGACATCTAGAATTCAAATTTCTATATAAAAATAATGTACAAGGAAACGACAATGTAATTTTTTAACACTTTTCCAGCTGAATGTTTTCTGGTTATGACTAACTCTGACTTAAATATAAAGCCAAAGATACAAATATTAGTTCAGGACCACCCCTTGTTCTCTTTCTGATTTCACAAATTAATATTACATGTTATGCCATTGAAACTTGTCATTAAGTTACTAGACAGACAGCCAAGCAGTGTCTCCATCTGTGAAGTCGACCACTCCTTTTGTGGTTTTCACTTTGGGGAGACGTCCCTTTGTATTTAAAGACTCCGTACAATTATAAAAGAGTTGATTTCTGTTTATTGCTTTGAGGTTGATGGGTTCATGTTTATGTCTCATCTGTGTTTATGACCAAAGGGTGGAGTGCTCCTTTTTATCTTTAAAGAAATATTTTAAAAGAGAACATTTAGAATTGTCAGCTTTTGAGTAAAAATATTGCATTGCTAGTCTGTGCCTTAAGTATTATCATATATTATTGGGAGTCAAAATATTATACTGGTGTAAACTTGACCTAATCAACATTCAAACTATTTTATTTCAGTAGTTTGATGCTTGGCCAATATATTTTAAAATTAAACTCACATTTCATTATCATTTCACGTAAGTGATACAGTTTTGTTCATATAATTTTACCATATTATCTACTTATATTTGAGTAGTATAAAGTGAACTCGTTGTCCTGTCTTGTGCCTGCAGTAACGACTTTAGCCAGCTGGTGGCGTCAGAGTACCTGAGCTTCTTTGACTTCACGGGTCTCTCTCTGGACCGAGCACTGAGGTAAAGCTTCGTAAACCCTGTTCACACTCGCACTCCTGTTTGATCAAAGGTAGGACTTACTGTAAATATAAGCAATTCTACCACTGTAACCTCAATAACCTCAATAGCATAATACCGCTTTGTTATACAGACCTAAAATTAATGTCTTATTAGTAGTGATCTGATCTTTACCATTTTAAAAATGTGAAAAACAAAACTAGTTCATTTTAAAAGGGTTACAGTGGTCCAAAATTATTCCTCACTTAACTTATGCATTTCGGGCATCCTAAATATTCACCTTGATGAGTTTCTAAGTGCTTTTTACAACTTTCAGTGGCTATTATGATATTTTGCTGTGATGTTAAAGCTAACAACAACTAGCATGCCATTGCACACTTCCTATAACATTTTAAAATTAGATGCAGCATGCAGTAGCATGCAGTGGTCTTCCTTTGAACTCAAGAGCTACTTATACAGTATATCTGGACTTGGACACATTTTGCTCAAATACATGAAAAAATCTGGGTCAGGACCTTTAATGGTACGGCAAATACTTCCATCTGAGTGATTTACTGTATTGACCACCATTCTTCAGCATGAATACATGTTAGATAGATGATAGAGGCATGTATCTAGAAGTGACAGCATAACAGCATCTATTTGTTGTGGCTTAAATTATTGTTTTGTTTTGTAGGAACTTCTTGAAGGCGTTTCCTCTGATGGGGGAGACTCAAGAGAGAGAGAGGGTCCTGGTTCATTTCTCTAAACGCTTCTGCCAGTGTAATCCACAGACGCCCTCCTCACAAGGTGACACCTCTGCATATACTCTAACACATACATGTTTTAGTATGGGTTTTGTTACGCATAAAACTGCCAATATATTCCCAGCAAAATAAATAAATCCTCTTTTTTATTGTTTTATTGGTAGTTTTCAGATTATAGGATGTGATTATGTCATACTCCCAGATGGGGGTAAGAGCGAAATTATTGATTACTTTGTACTTTGCCACAAATTGTCCCAAACGTAAATGCACAAGTGTTTGATCATTTCTTCTTAATAATAAAGCACTGGATTTATATAGTGCCTTTCAAGATACCCAAAGTGCTTTACATAAGGATTAAACAATGAGGACTATTGAGTTACAATGTTTTAATGCACTGATGCAGTGTTTAGAACACTAAACTGCTTAAAACAGTGTAACATACTCCTCTTCATAGTTTAATCTGCTTATACCATGGTCCCACAAACAGAAAATAGTTTACTTTTAAATCTTACAACCTTTTGGCTGTCCATGGATGTTCAAGGCATTACGGTAGTTATTTATGTTTTAGTCAAAGCTATTCCCTCCTAACAGTAGTTCATTTGTTTAGCCGTTACTATGGTGATGCTCACAGGAGAGTGATGTAGAACAGTGACTAACTGTTGCGGGACTACTTGTACAGTTATACAAAAATAATGCATGGCAGTTAGCATTAGAATTCTTACTGACCATGGTATAAATTTGCATTATTCATTCACTCTACACTCAGTGGTGGGAAGCTACTATTGTAGCTACAGCTGCCCCAGGGTAGGCAAAAGCGAGGTTTGCCAATCTGTGCTGTCGGCTCCTCCGGCAAAAAACAACGCTTAACACATTCATGCTAGGCAAGGCAGGTGAAGTGTCTAATCTAAGGACACTACGAAAGCACACAATATATTTGTAACAGTGAGGATGACTCACAGCCCATAGACTCTAGTGCCCTTTGACCTCTTTGAGTTTCATAAAGAAGAAGAGTATAATTAGAGTCTTAATCTGCTGGAACTGCAAAACTGTGACCTTCACAAACGCACACTCAGCGATAACAGGACAAAACACAGGAGTAGGATACAACAATGTGTCTATGTAATGTGCTTGTACAGGTTTCTGTATAACTAAATGCCCAAAGGATGTCTATATGGCTGTTCTATTACTGATCAGTCAGTTTATTAGAACTATAAGACAACAATTAATAGTCACATTTTGGATATGATTTACAGTGGGGCGAAAAAGTATTAGGTCAGCCACCAATTGTGCAGGTTCTCCCACTTAAAAAGATGTCTGTAATTTTCATCATAGGTACACTTCAACTATGAGAGACAGAATGGGTAATATATTTGGTCACCTACAAACAAGCAAGATTTCTGGCTCTCACAGATCTGCAACTTCTTCTCCACTCGTTACCTATATTAATGGCACCTGTTTGAACTCGTTATCAGTATAAAAGATACCTGTCCACAACCTCAAATAGTCAGACTCCAAACTCCACTATGGCCAAGACCAAAGAGCTGTCAAAGGACACCAGAAACAAAATTGTAGAGCTGTACCAGGCTGGAAAGACTGAATCTGCAATAGGTAAGCAGCTCGGTGTGAAAAAATCAACTGTGTTTGCAATTATTAGAAAGCAGAAGACATACAAGACCACTGATAATCTCCCTCGATTGGGGCCTCCATGCAAGATCTCACCCTGTGGGGTCAAAATGATCACAACAACGGACCTAGTGAATGACCTGCAGAGACCTGGGACAAAAGTAAAAAAGGCTACCATCAGTAACACACTACGCCACCAGGGACTCAAATCCTGCAGTGCCAAATGTGTCCCCCTGCTTAAGCCAGTACATGTCCAGGCCCATCTAAAGTTTGCTAGAGAGAATTTGGATGATCCAGAAGAGGATTGGGAGAATGTCATATGGTCAGATGAAACCAAAATAGAACTTTGTGCTAAAAACTCAACTTGTCGTGTTTGGAGGAGAAAGAATGCTGAGTTGCATCCAAAGAACACTATACCTACATTGAAGCAAGAGGGTGGAAACATCATGATTTGGGTCTGTTTTTCTGCAAAGGGACCAGGACGACTGATCTGTGTAAAGGAAAGAACCTCCTTCCATCAGCAAGGGCATTGAAGATGAAACATGGCTGGGTCTTTCAGCATGATCCCAAACACACCGCCCGGGCAGTGAAGGAGTGGCTTCGTAAGAAGCATTTCGAAGTTCTGGAATGGCCTAGCCACAGTCTCCAGATTTCAACCCCACAGAAAACCTTTGGAGGGAGATGAAAGTCTTTGTTGCCCAGCGACAGCCCCAAAATATCACTGCTCTAGAGGAGATCTGCATGGAGGAATGGGCCAAACTACCAGCAAGAGTGTATGAAAACCTTGTGGAGACTTAGTGTAAATGTTTGACCTCTGTCATTGCCAACAAAGGGAATATATAATAACTTTATATAATAAAGTGCTGAGATGAACTTTTGTTATTGACCAAATACTTATTTTCCACCATAATTGCCAAATAAATTCTTTAAAAATCAGACAATGTGATTTTCTGGATTTTTTTTTCTGATTTTGTCTCTCATAGATGAAGTGTACCTATGATGAAAATTACAGGCCTGTCTCATCTTTTTAAGTGGGAGAACTTGCACAATTGGTGGCTGACTAAATACTTTTTTGCCCCACTGTATATAAGATAGGTCAATAGACAGATACACACGAACAATACAATCTGTGTAAAATTAATGAGGTCTATACAAAGTAAGAAAAATTAAGACAATGCAAACACATTTAACAGTTTTATATATTTTGCATCAAAGCAATACGTAAATAGATGGTCTCTCTGTCACATTATTAAAACTAAAAAACTCAAAATTAAAATTGTAATGTCAAATAGTATACTAATATAACCAAGTTAATGAATCTGACCTTTGAACTTTGAGTGGTGTTATTGTTTCAGATGGAGCCCACACTTTGACCTGTGCTCTAATGCTGCTCAACACGGACCTCCATGGACATGTATGTACTTATTTATGATACTCAATTAATGGTGCAGGTGTAACCTTTCTGGAAGAGAGTCTGCCATCTGCATGTCTCTAAGAGGATATCATTGGTTTGCCCGGAATATTTTACAATGTGACATTAAACATCTCAATAGAAACAAGTATATGAAGCCATCTGGCCAAGTTACGGGCCAGATGTGTGGAGAACCTAGTTCATTTACAGTAAGAGTGAATGTTTTTAAATATATATTTTTAGCAGTAAAATTAAAGATAAGAGAACATTTTTTTCTCCTATGTTGAGGAAATTCCACTTGCAAATGAATAAATGTCAGTTACTGTGGAACATTTCAGGCAAAACAAGCAGATAGCAGCCTCTTGTAGAAAAAGTTACATAGTGCACCTTTAAGTCTTTCTGAATGTCTGTATCTACTTCCCTAGGACCCCTCTCATGGTTTCTCTCCCCTCTCTCTCTGTCATGGCTCATTGTTTCATTTCAGTTAATATTTCTGTTTCTTTAGTTTCTCTCTCTCCTCTCCCTGCCTTAGTCTCTCTCCATCTCTCTATGTCCTCTCTTACCTTCTCCTCTTTCTCTCTCATTCTCCTCTCTTTCTTCCCTCTTCTTGTCTTTCTTTCTCTTCCGTCCTACTTTCTGACCTGTTTCTGTCTCTTTTCGAAAACTCTGTTCCAACTGGAGCACTGGTATGTTCTGAGTCAGACTGAGTTTTACAGTCTATTTGTTTAATGGAATGATTTTCTTTGGTTAGTTCTTGGTCCAGGTTTAGATGTGGTTTAGCCTTTGTTTAGACTTGATGCTCTCTGCATCTAATTAGAAAGCATTTTATTGTCTGATCAGGATATGCATGTTAGCATGCTAGTTGTTTAATGTAGAGGTTTCAGGGGTGGTCATCTGGACACTGTTTTTGCAAATCAAGACATTTTGGCTCCAATCCAGAAGTCATTTTCAATTTGATGGTACTGAATTGAAGCACTGGGATTTATCTTAGTCTGAGCTAACTAAGTTCAGCCCCCAAAGGGAGGAGTTTTACAGTGAAACTGGCCTGCCCTTGTTTACTAGCTAATATTATTGTGGGTCCACATGCTACTTGTTGTTAGCTTTACCATCACGGTAAATCTCCACTTAAACTTCTGCAAATCGTTTACAATAAACTTAAATTTAAGTTCACATCTGACTTTTTAAAAATTTATATTTCGCGTTTACTACTTTCTCATAAACCTGATATGAAACTTCCTGTAATCTTGCTATAGACCAGGCTTAGTCTGGGATCATGTTTTGTCCCCTGGTCTAGTCTAACTTTTGATGTCAAAATCATTTTTTTGTTTTTCACTCAAACTTTGGGAGCCAGCACCTTCATCACTAAACTGTATCATTACCTAAAATCTGCTGATGTCCGCTAATGCTACTTCCAGGGGATTTCCCTCTAAACTAATATCCTCTTGACTCCTTCCTCTCTTAAACCTTTGCTTCCTTTGCTTCCTTTGCTAACACGGCCTTCGTCTGTCTCTGTCCCAAAGGTGGTAAGTACCAACAATAACCCTATACTCATTTACAGTCTTTCAAATATAGAAAGGTGTTATGTAATTTTTCGTTAAAATCATAACTTTATTTTATTAATATATTCTAAATACGGGAAGGTAAAAATTACACACATTTATAGACCTATCTCTGTATATTTTTTAAACTCTCCCATTAACAATAATCCAATCATATTTTTGTGTTTTTTATTTTCTTTATAGATTTATGTTGTAGTAATAGGATTCGTTCCAAAGTTCTTATTGTAAACCCGTCCAGAAGAATTGACAAAGACACTGAAATATGATCTGACAAACTAATACAAGAATCACATTGCAGAACATGTTTGTACATGTCTAAACTACAATGTTAGCAGTTTTTATGCAGAATAAGACAGGAGATTTTGTTTTTTGTGGAGAAAATTATAGTTCTGCTAAAATTGTATCCTTTGCGATTTGATAACTGCATCCATTCAGAGCTGTAATTTCGATTTGATTGCAATTAATCTTGCCGCCCTAATTTCTTCATCATTAAGGACAAAATACTTAATATTCTAAACTCTTTTCCACCTTATTTACATAATGACAGCACTATTGGAAAACTATTAAATTAAACCAATTGCATGACTAATAGTGTTGGATAGTTTTGATTTTCTGTCTGTTGGTTAAATCAACACCTACAGTCACCCTGTGAGGTCACTGTAGGTGTGATTTTGGACTCTAAAAATTTGTGGAAATAAATTATACTATGCAGGTTGCTATATGTTGATCACAAATTAGTTCTTATTTAAAGAAACCAGCACAAATGGAGCATAAACTGTCCCTGATGCATTGAAAGTTTGTCACATGATGCCTACTCTGCAGTACTGGTAATAAAAGTTGTATTACACCCGTTAAAATACATTAGAATTTAAATTAAATACATATAATTCCATAAGTACATTATTATATTAGCTACAGTCATCTCTTGAGTTATTCTAGCCATATTTATGGCTTTAAGCTTCCTGCTTACACGTGACATTTTGAGGACTTTTGAGCGTTGGGCATATAATTAAATGTTTATGTTTGCTTTGCTATTCAAAAGATAAGATATTTTGTTTTAATTGTTAAATGCTATCAAAACAGTGTAACCTAAAACCCATGGGTATAAACTCAAGCAGATGAGCAGTGTGACATCTCCCCCAAGTGGACACATGTGAAATTGTTTATTTTCATTGGACTGGTTGACCCTCATTTTGAATCTCAAGATAATGTTAACATAAATATAAACATAACATAATGTTATGTGTGTGTGTGTGTGTATATATATGTGTGTATGTATGTATGTGTGTATATATATATATATATATATATATATATATATATATATATATATATATATATATATATATATATATATATATATATATATATATATCTGTCTCGTGTCCTTATTTGCAGAATATTGGTAAAAAGATGTCATGTCAACAGTTCATCAGTAATCTGGAGGGACTCAACAATGGCAAAGACTTCCCCAAAGAGTTATTGAAGGTACAATTCAGACTGTACAAATTGTATACGTTTGAAATGTAAAACTTAAATTAATACATTATTTTTTTTGCCCCAAACAGGTCTTGTATAATTCGATAAAGAATGAAAAGCTGGAGTGGGCAGTGTGAGTATGACAAATTTCTCTTAATTTCAGTTTATGATATTAGATTTTTGGCTTTTAAAACATTTGCTGTATAAAGGTAAATAGGGCTGTGCAGTTAATCAAATTTCAATTACATTATGCTGTAATTAGTTACAGAAATTGTCTAATCAAGCAGTCGAGGTTTTTTTTTTTTTATCATTAAAGGTCCTATATTAGACATAACTGACTCTTGTGAGCTTTAAACCATGTTATAATACTGTTACTTCCTCAAAAGCATATCTCGAGTTGTCTTTTGCTGCAGCGCAAATCAGTTCTTGTAGAAAATGTAAAGAAAACAGCACAAATGGAGCATAAACTGTCCCTGATGCATTGGAAGTAGTGGTTAGTCACATTATGTCTACACTGGGGTAATAAAAGCTGTATTACACCCGCTAAAATGCATTTAATTCCAGGAGTACTTTATTATATTATCTATGGCTTTCAGTAGTTACTTCCTCAAAAACATACCTGGAGTTATGTTTTGTTTCATTCACACGTTTGAGTAACCATTATTATTACTCTGTCTACATCACCAAAGTTCAAAATGTGCTCAAGCAGTCCTAACTTGAAAGTTCTCAATTATATAAAATACACAAATAGCGATTATTAAATAGATAATTTACCTGTGCATGGCTTGTGATTAGTGCAGATTAATTAGTGCTTTAAACATTCTGTGTGTTTTGCGGTAGTGAGGAGGAGGAGTTGAGGAAGAGTCTGTCTGAGCTGGTGGAGGAGCAGTGTGAGGGGAGCAGTAAACGTGTGGCTCGGGTCTCAGATGGATGTAACCCTTTCATCGCCATCCCAGTCCTCCTGAATGCTGTCACATACAAACATGGAGTCTTGACCAGGAAGAGCCACGCAGACATGGACGGCAAGCGCAGTGAGTCAAAATACAGCCTGCTGCTCCTGATTAGGGCTGCAACAACCAACTGTTTTCATATACCTTTCTCTCCCCTTCTCTCTCTTTCCCTCTCGCCCTCTCTGTCTCTCTCTCCCTGTCTCTCTCTGTCTGTCTCTATCTTTCTCCAGCTCCCAGAGGTCGACGAGGCTGGAAGAAGTTCTATGCCGTTCTAAAAGGGATGATCCTGTATCTACAAAAGGTACTGCGTTCTCCCTTCACTGTAGAAACATTTATCAAACATCAGGGGGCACTTTAACTTGCCATGAACCATCTGCTAGGACACATGTGTCAAACTTAAGGCTCGGGGGCCAAATGTGGCCCTCAACATGGTAAATTAAAAGGTATGATGGTCTTAAAATGTCATTTTATGAAGAGATATGTCATTACACAGCCATATTTTTACATCTATGCAAATGAATATGCAAGATTTGAAACATGAAGTAATAAATACAGAAACTGTTAATTAACAAGTTAAAAAAAGTAGTTACATCTATTTTGCATCTGGCCCTTTGAGGGCAGCCATTTTGCTCATGTGGCCCTCGGTGAAAATGTGTTTGACACCCCTGTGCTAGGAGAAAGGAACCTCCATAAAGTTTTTTTTTCTGTCAAATGTATTTTACATTTTAATTACTGCAATTTTAGTTTGAAATTAATTTTGCACTTAATTTAAAAGAATTGTATTTAAGATTTTGTTTTTTAAATTCCATGAACATGACCATAACATATCCTGTACTGATAACAGTTGTAATGCCGATTTATTCTTAGTTACAAAATCTTGGAAATGATGCCCCATTTATCATTTATTCTCAAGACAATTATCTGATCAGAAAGAACATATTTTGTCGTTGCTGACCAAACGATGTAGAACAAGCAATATAATTAAATGTACTCTCATTACTCGCGCACAAGTACTATATAATGGCCTTTCTGCTAATCATAAATAACCATTCTCTTGTAGTTGAACGATACAGTGCGTTTATTTTACAGGAACATGTTGTATATCTGTTTATTTCTGTCCAGGATGAGTACAAACCAGACGCGGACATTTCGGAGGTGGACCTGAAAAACGCGGTTCGGGTGCATCATGCTTTAGCCACGAGAGCCACAGACTACAGCAAGAAACCCAACGTGCTCAAGCTCAAGACCTCTGACTGGAGAGTGTATCTGCTGCAGGCACCGTGAGTCCAAACTAAGTCTGTTTAGGTTAAGATACACTTTATTGTTCCTGTAGGGAAATGTGTCCTTTGCATTTGACCCATCCTTCAGTACCACTGAGTTATACCTGTCAGGATCAGCGGGGACCCATATCCATGATCTTGTTGCTTCGTTTGGTCTGGACTACATTAGTGGGAGGATTTTGCCTATTGTGCCCATGTTTTGGATTATAAAACACATATATAGTAGTTACTATATTTAAATAAAAACAATATAATACACTTTTAAACCTTATTTAGTATATTAAAGGTGTAACTTTTCTGCTGGAAGGACTCAGCTACCTGCTTGTGGAGATGTTACTGCTTTACCTTGAATGTTCTATAGTATATAATTTAACATTTAACAAGTATGTGATGTCAACAAGCCAATTATAGATCAGATATAGATCAGATCTGTGGAGAGGTGATCTTGCTAACAGTAAAAATGCATGTTTTTAAGGTACTTTTGAGCAATAAAACATTGATAATAAGATTAATGCCATAATGTGGACAGTTCAAATTAATGCGATCACATTTCCATAGAGACAAGCTACACTGGGAATTTTGACATCGCTAAATATATTGGCTGTTATATTGACTATCGGCATCTACAAAGCACCTTTTTTGGCCCCAAAATTCCATACTTATTTTGAAGATATAGACCTAGTAGTACATGAGGTAGTGGAATGATGTACTATTTTTGTTTTCGTTCTCAGGAGCGAGGAGGAGATGATGTCATGGATTTTCAGGATAAACCTGGTGGCGGCGCTGTTTTCTGCTCCGGCGTTTCCTGCTGCGATCGGATCCATGAAGAAGTTCTGTCGACCGATCCTGCCCTCATCATCCACCCGACTCAACCAGGTCCAACAGCAATCACAATATCATGAACAAATTAGGTTTCAAAACTTTATACACCACTTTACTGACCCCAGAAGATACAATACTGAGTGGTATGTTTGTGTAATCCGTCGGTCGTCCAGGTAGGGTCCATAGCAAAAGAAAATTTTATTCTATCCCTGGACAAATGTTTTTTTTAAGAGTGAAGACCTTTACCATTCATCTAACTAGCTTCTTCAGTTCTGACTGGTGACTTACCAAAACCCTCTTGGCAAAGGCAACACAAAAGTTAATTGGGTGCAGGAAAGGTGTGGGTTAGTGTGAGTGTGTTATAATTCTGTATCTCTCCTCTGATTGGTCTATTTCTCTGTATTTCTCTGTATCTCTTCTCTGATTGATGCAGGAGGAGCAGCTGAGGAGTCACGAAGGGAAACTGAAGCAAATGAGTTTGGAGCTGGAGGAACACAGAAAGAACCC
Source organism: Periophthalmus magnuspinnatus (assembly GCF_009829125.3). Lineage (NCBI taxonomy): Eukaryota > Metazoa > Chordata > Actinopteri > Gobiiformes > Gobiidae > Periophthalmus > Periophthalmus magnuspinnatus. Next base: position 10,339,357 of record NC_047135.1, on the reverse strand, counting down.
CGTGACCTTTGACCCCAAGAGCAGAGACTGGGAGGAGCATCGCATCAAGGAGCACTACCTCACCTACGAGGTACTGTGAACAGCTAATATACTGACAATACTGGATTATAGGCGGGTGATATTGATAAAATTACATTCCTTGATGTTCTTTGTAGGAATCCCATTAAAACAATCAGATATTTTTGCCTTTTTACCATTATATAAGCCATTGTTTTCCAGAAATATTGAAATGTTCCACAGTATAGCATTAAACATGCTGATCTCCATTTCCACATTTCATATACAACATTACCTTATGCTGTAAATTGGCACAAAAATGTCATTCAAAATCTTTACCTACAGTCTTTGTGAATGTTCCTCGTGAAATATGAACAAGTGCTGCCCTCCGTTGTTGTTTTTTTGTGTCACTACTACCAATACTCAATTGGGATAATATTTACCCATACACTTTCTGTAATTATTAATTTACATTCAATATAAAGTCAAACAACATTATAGAATGTATTGTATAACACATTCTAATCTTTTGAAGGTGCGCTTTGTATCTTTTTCACCACCTGCTTGCCTCTATGGAAATGTTATTTCTTTGCTGCTATGCCATCTCCATGGAGACAAGCATGTGGAGAGGTGACCTTGCTCACAGGGAGAATGCATGTTTTTCAAGTAAAAAACATAAACAAAATAACAACAGCAATAATTAGATACATGTAAGGTTAGTTGGTTTGGTAGAACAAATAGTTCATTAAGAATGATTCCAGCTCAGTAACTAGTTAATACACTAACTTCTGACGCCTTAATTAATTCATTAATTAATTAATTGTTCATTATAAATTAAGTGAATTGAGTTTGTTCATGCTTTATTAGGGCTAAATATGGTGGAGTGGTACTGGTTAGTTTAATGCCATACTGTGGAACATTCTAGGAAATGCAATAACATCTCTATAAAAACAACTATGTGGCAGACCACCACCAGAAAAATACCACAGTGCACTTTTAACTTTTTATGAACTTTTATTTTATCTTAATTTCACTCCTTGCCCCTCTTCATCTCTCCTCTTCCTCAGAAAACCCGTTACGAGACCTACATCAGTCTACTCCAGGCCAAGATCCGTGCAGAGACCGACGACTTGGAGAAGATCGAGGCTAGCGTCATGGGCACTTTTCTATTGGAAGGACGGGAATGCCAACTCCGGAAAACCCAATCCTCTCCATCTATAAGTCAGGCTCATGGCGGACTCAATGGGAAGACCACTGGGTACCCCTTCGTCTCAGGACATAGGAGCTGAGACCCCAAAAATACTAAAAACTTCCTTCTTTTTAAGCTGAGAAAATTGATAGTTTGAACCTTTGAGCGCTTATCCTACATATTAGTAGTACTTTACAGTTCCTCAGTGATGACTACTGCCCCCTAGAGATAGACTTTTTAGTACGAAGAAAATGGAGTAACTTTGCTTAGACATTGCACCTGGCCGCAGAGCAGTAGACACCTCCTTCAAGTGATTTTTTTATTGCACATTTTGAAATGATCAGAATCGTGATCATTTTTATATCAGTATTATTTTAATTCAATGCAGTTTAGTGTTTTCAAAGATTATAATTTATTAAGGACACAACGATGATTAATATGGACAAGAAGAGGTTGGAGAGGAGATAGCGACGGTACTACTGTAGCATTTTTAGCTTTTTCTTCCTGTTTAAAAAAACAGATTGGTCATGTGACTAAATGGACCTATGTAATTGGTGGATAGAGCAAAGACTTCAGGAAGAAGAAGGAGAAGCCGCTATGTTGGTTTTATTTATTTATTTAATAACATTGAAATCTCTTGTTACATTCACATTCAGTATTGCAATGCCGAGGAACTGCGGGTGGAGTGCCTTGCTCAAGAGCACCTCAGCACCAGATGTTGAGGGTTTCGATGAGAGGGAAATGGACATTAACGATTTAAAATAGTTGACGTTTTCCTGTTAAACTGATGTCTAAATTCTGACATGTTCCATAATGTTAATTTAGTTTTAGAAAAAAAAAAAAACGTTTGAATGACGGAAAGCACTGTGTTTGTGGCCTCTTTTTTATAGAAACAAGGACTCTACTGATCAAACTGGTGCAGACTGTTAATTAATTTAAAAGTGCACTATGTAACATTTCTGGTGTAGGGTGTGCCACCTGCTTGTCTCGCTTTCCAAGAATCTTCTACAATATGGCATAAAAGTGTCGATGACGGGTTATTTTTTCGCTAAAACAATTGATTGCACATAAATTGTCCCTGCATTTTGGATAGAAGTTTTGGTGTTGATGACAGGGGTAAAGGTATTCTGTTTCAGAATTCACCACTACTTCCTGTATTTCTGTACTTTTCTTCACCTTTTTCTCACAATTTGACATTTACCTAATATAAAACTATGAAAAATATTTACCTCAGGTACTATCCCACCCAACCAAATAATTAGAAAAACATGAAAACCTGTCTTATGAACTTTTAAATGATCTATCTACATGGAGAAAAACGTAGGTAACGGCATCAGGTGAAGTTCCAATCGAGATCTGTGGAGAGACGACCCCGCGTCAGTGTAACAGTGCATGTTTTTCAATGTATCTTTTGGCACTGAAAAACATCTATCTCGCAATGGAGATAGTTACATACTGTACCTTTAAAAAAACGTCTCACAGAAAAGTCTTGATGAAATATAGGTAAAGGCTAACATTGACTGGTCAACTATTTAAATGGTAACCAATTTATTTGATACATGGCATTTGGATTTATTTTATTTTATTTTTTCACTTTTGTAACTTTCCTGTTGGAGGGTCTGCCACTAGCTTGTTTCTATGGAGATGCTATTCCTTTTGCTTGGATTGCTCCAAGTGTTTTTACCACCCAAAAAAATACATTGAAAAACATACACTCACTCACATACATTCACAGGAGCAGGATTGCCTCTCCACAAATCTAACCTGTAACTTCGCCTTGTGGCGTTACCTCATGGATACATTTAATGCCATACTGTGGAACATTTCAGGCAAAGCTATAACATCCCCATGGAGATAAAAGTAGAAAAGCTACATAATTAACCTTCAGTATTTCTGCACCAGTTTGTTAAAGGAGTCCTTGTTCAAAGCTGGTTTGGTCAGTGTGAAGGACTGTTGCATGCTGGGAGTGAATGACACAATTTTGAAAGAGAAGTTTTAGTCGTAGCATCAGGAGCAGTAACTTTAGCAGGGTCAAGTTTGTATTTATTTAAAAATGTTGATAACATCACCAACCCCAAACAGTGGTCTGTCCTTAGTTTAGACTTACAATAGGTCTATGCATAATCGTAACTGTTCATCTCTACACTCTGCAGGTGCAATAAATGTTATTGTGGAAAAGTTAATGCATTTATTGACTTCAGTTACAATATTTAACATGTTTTGATTCATTTTGATTTGTGAAATTCACAACTGACAAACTCCAGTATCTCAGAAAGTAGAAATGTATATATAGAAGTAGGGATATTAACACAAAGGTTCATAAAACAATTCTTGCCCATTGCTTTTGTGTTCTCAGGCAAGACACCTCCGGAGTCTGTGGTACAGTCTCCGGAGGTGTCAGTGAAATTGGTGATGGTTGCAAACGGTACAGAAAAACTGCCACATCACTGCCAGTCTGCCTGTCAATGGCTGATAGAATTAATGGTCTATAGCTACATTCATATGAACCAACTGATATTTATACTAATTGATAGTATAATATGTAACCTTCCTGGTGGAGGGTCATCTGCTTGTTGGAAGTGTTATTACCTGGTGATGTTACCTGTTTGTCTTCTGGGAGATCGATACATTTCAAGCCATACCGTGGAACATAGCAAAGCAATAACATTTCTAGAAACAAGCAGGTGGCTGACTCGCCATGAGAAAAGTTGCATAGTGCACCTTTAACATACAACAAAATAAGAAAAAAAAAACAACTCCTCACCAGTGGAAATAAAGGTATATATTAATAAATATTGAGCCAAAAAAATTGTACATTTACTGAATGACAAATCAATATATTAAAAGCGCTGTATCTGACTTACTCTAAAAACCTAAAAAACAAAAGTAGTTCATTTTAAATGGTTTGCAGTGGTCCAAAGTTATTCCTTGTATGCATTCCGAGCATCTAATTATTCATCACAATGAGTTCATAAGCACTTTTCAGAACTTTTTAACACCAGAATGGAGTTTTACCATGACAGTATAACTAACAACAGTTAACATTACCATGCACTTCCTGATCATTGGACAATAAAATACTTTCTAATTAGGTGTAGACCACTGACAAATCTTGATCTCGAGAGCTGCTTATAGAATATCTGCACTGGGGCGAAACATATTTTTCAAATACATGGAAAAAATCTGCTACAGGGCCCTAATTATTTTCAGCCTCATCTCTAAATGTTTATAAAGCCCCAAACGTGACTGTTGATCGGTGCAGAGGAGGGCCCTGGCTTTGGAGCTTAGTTAAGAGTGTGTTCAAACATCATCCACGTGCAGAGGGGCAACCGCATGAACCAAATTTCCCAGAATGCACTTAGGGTCCACTTCGTGGTACCAAAGCCCTCTGCTTTTCACAGAAGAGGCATTAGAGATGAGCTGAGAGGAGAGAGGTGCAGGTACTGACCACACAGCACCTTAATCAGAGCAGTTAGAAAAAACTCACAGATTTTTAAACAACAACAACTACACGACTGTAGACTGTAGCTGGGGTTTCCGATCTTTTTGTCTCAAGTACCCCAAAGCTTTTTTCTCACACTCAGATCTGTTGCTCAGTATACTGTCAATTATTACAGTATTTTTCCTTGTTTTAATGATATCACTGTCCAAAATTCTTCAAAACATTTTTAAGGATGTAAAAATGACTAAGAACATAGTTTTACATAAATTCAATTCAAGTTCAATTTATTTTTTTAAGTGTCTCCTGGTTGGGAAACACTAAAGAGTGGACAAAATAAAATAATATGTATTTTGAGGATTTTTACAATAATGTCAGGTGATATGCATATTCATATTCATCAATAGAACATGTTATAGGGCCATGCTAATGTATGTGAGTATATGGCGTCGGCTTACTCAAAAATAAATGACAATATGTGCAACAATATATCCTTGCTTAAAAGACATTGCAAGTTTTTATGATTTGAAGGTACACACAGGTCCAACATGTGCTTGTCTCCATAGAGATAGTATTGCTTTGATTGAGTGATGTTTCACAGAATAGCATTAAATGTGTCTACCTTGCATTACTTCAATTACAGGTATTTTTATTGCTGAAAAATATATCTTATGAAATCTGTTACTTGGCACGGTGTTGTAACCCGCTTGTCTCCATGGAAATAGGATAATAGCCTACCATACTGTGGAACATTACAGGCAAAGCAACAACATCTCCATGGAGACAGGTGGCGAAAAAGTGCCATAGTCAACCTTTAATTGCTAAAATGTGTTACGTTCCTTAATCATTCCAATTTATTCAGATGTTTTTTAAAGTAATTTTGGCCTACATTTTAACTTATGCATCCAAGAAATGACACTGTATTTAAATGGGTAAACCTTTCAATTTCTGCACCAAAATGATTTGCTTAGAACAGTTTTAACTATTTTGACAGTACAACTATGCGTATTCACTGCCTTCCAAATGACCAAATAAAATATGAGTAGTTTCTGTTCCCAATTCTTGTACAAAATTTTTTTCCACAGCTGGAATCTTCACAGCCTGTTTGTCCCTGTGGCCTGTCCACTCCCTCTGTATTAGGATCTAGTGCTGTAATTATATATTATGCTTAATTTAAATTGACCTGGGCACTTTGATGTCTTTGTATCTGAAATGTTTTGGGCAGGATGAAGTAGAACACATATTTACTGAGTATTTAGTCTGTGCTTCATAAAGTAAGATTTTATACCGAGCAAACATGGCTACTGTCTTGTGTCATTTTTTACTGTTTCTTATTGTGAGGCTAAAATACATCAGTAAAGCTTATTTTCTGAGGATCTCCTAAAATTCAGATCCATAGATTAGACCATGTAGGCTACTTTTGTCCATGTAGTGTACAATAAAGCTTCATCACAATTTGTTAAAGGCTCCACCACTTGCTTGTCTTTGTGGAAATGTTATTGTATTGCTTAGAATATTCCACAGTAGGGAATGTAGCTTATCTCTCAGATTTATTCAATAACAGGTGATTTTATAGCTCAGACATGTGAGCTAGCATACCTCTCCACAGATCTGACCTGAAACAGCCTGGTGGTATCTCCTACTTGTCTCCAAGAGATATGTTTCATTCCATACCGTGTGCGACATTCCAGGCAAAGCAGGTCCCTCCACCACAAACATTACACACACTTGTTAGGTAATCTTCATTGATTCCTGTAGGAGAATTTGTCTACCGCATTTGACCCATGCTTCACTGAGGCAACCTGTCGGGACCAGTGGGTGACACAGCAGCTCTCAGACATCAGACTTCCCCACAGAACAGCTCTATCCTGAAATCAACCCTTTTCGCTGTAAGACACCTTTAGCCAGTATAATCCTGACTAAACCATAAAAGATCAATGGAGCTTAACAGTGACCGAACACCCCCTGATTTCTCGTTCATTTTTCCCATACACTTTCTGAAAAACATGAATAGCCTATTAAAAGTTTGCAGGCTTGCTCTGGCTGATCAGCCACGTGGTAAGATAAATGCGGAGACTAATAACCACAAGACCTATACTTTTATTTTAAATCTGTTTCTGAAACTTTATAAACTGACAAGTTATTAAAACATTTGGTCAAATCTTTCGTTTGTCCAAGAGTCTATGGGAAAACTGAATGGAAAACTTCAGAAATGTTACAATGTTACACTTTGAATAGCTACCTTGAAAAATATGTAAGTGCCTCTTCACAGATCTAACTTCCCCCTGCTTGTCTCCATGGATATGGCAGGTGGCAGACCCTCCACCAAAGAAGTTACATAGTGCAACTTTACAGGAGCTGCATTTGATTGTAAAGGTGAGCAGTACATTTCTGCATTACATTTCTACATGGTATTTATTTCACAATATCAGATTTGATATTTTAATTGAAATTACATTGACTTTATCTTCAACCCCATTCCAATTTAGATGTGTCTTTGGGACTACCTTTAGCAAGATACATTATGTGAACTTTAAAATACTACAAGATCTACAGACAAGAAGATAAACTTTCTTTTACTACCACAATTTACCTCTCTGCAATTTGTGTTGTTAGTGCAATTAATAGATTGGTAAAATGTGATTAGGATCTGTGAAAATATGGGAGTAAAACTGTCTGATTGGAGCTAGCCAAGAAATCACTGAATATAACAAAGGCTGACTGTTACTATTAGCACTTACTCAGCTCGTGTAGTTTGTGATGTTTTAGTGCAATGTCACACGTTAACTTTTGTTTTAACAATAATTATTTACACCTGTGTCTTTATTCAATGCAAGATGCCAACTGCTGCTACTACTCTTCACCAAATGGAGGATTTTTTCAGCAGTTTAACCAGGACATTTGAGGTAATTTGTCTTGAGTCATGTTAGTTCTGACTTGAGTTATGCTAGTTCTGACTTGAGTTATTTTAGTTCTGACTTGGGTTATGCTAGTTCTGACTTGAGTTATGCTAGTTCTGATTTGAGTTATTTTAGTTCTGACTTATATGCTAGTTCTATTACAAGGCTATGTAAGATACTAGTGTTGTCAATGCATCATTTTGCATTTTTGTCCAAATGCAATCTATATATCCTTTGTGGTTTTAAAATAATTGCGTAAATCAGGTGTAGCTTTGCAAAGTTGTTCGAAATTCACAGGATTTTCTAAAATACCAGTAGCCATTTGTTTTATTCTTTGTGAAAGTGCTGTTTCTTTTTAATATCTTGCGAAATTTTATTAATTGTTTGTATGTTTTACAATGACCTCAAAGCATTTACAATTTAAAGTATTAAAAATGTATTACTATAAAAAATGCAACCTCTCCAATATATCTCCTTTATAAATATTAACCACAGATCTGCTACAATGCAAATAAAGAGTAAGCTATTATTTGAGGATTAGTTCTCTCGCCTCACAGCAAGATGGTCGCCGGTCCAATTCCCAATTGTGTTCACATTGGACTATGGAGTTTCGAGGTTCTTCTTGTGTCTCAGTGGGTATCTAAAACACGTTCAAAAGGATAATTCTTCTGCTAGATCCCATCCAAACTTCACCTAAGATCTGGAGATGGAGACCTAAGATCCCTGGGTGCTGCTCCTGACGGGTTGCCCGAGCGACACTGAAGGATGAGTCTAATGCAGAGGACACATTTCCAGAGTTAGTAAATTATTTTTTTGTTAATAAAAAAAACAAAACAAAACTGATCTCAAATGTTAAATGTATTTATGAATATGTCAAGCTTTTCAATAAAATACCATAAGTAATAATGACACTATTGAACAAAAGAAAGGTCAGTACCATCTGGGACTCTACCAAGGGAAAATAACCATACAATAAAAACATTTTACATTTCCCCAAAAATGTACTATCGGTTTTAAATTAATAATGCAGTTTTTGATTATTCATACTGAAAAAACGTGTTTATTTTGAAATACAATGTACATTGTCCTCAAGCCAGTGGTTAAAAGTGAACTAATAATCGTTCCACCAATTCATCGATTTAAAAAATTTAACCGTTCTTATTGACTTACCTGAGCACACTACACTACTCGATTTAAATATGTGAGCATGTGTGCAGATAGACAGGCACATGTGGAATGACTTTTTTTTATTGCGCGATTAGTTTTTCAGACAAGACTTCTCCCCGAAACATCAAAACAAACAGCAATGTACAAAACAGCAACACATCCTTAACTTTTTGCCATAAACATAAATTTAATAAAGAGGTGAGAGAGCGAACAAAAAAATCTAACTATTGGACGAAATGTGGAGATTTTTGAGATGAGTTTAATATTTCCAGGGGAGGGACTTTGAAGCCAAAATAGAAAGCACCATTGTCATGTTTAAAGGTCCTGTACCCGATTTTTCCAATGTATTTGAGCAAAATGTGTCTTGCCCCAGTGTATTGTATAAGCAACTCTTGAGGTCAAAATAAGTCCAAGGTGTTCTGTCTGCATTTAATTGTGTGTTTTATTGTTTGATAACCAGGAAGTGTCTGTTAGCATGCTAGTTGTTGTTGTTAGCTTTACCGTGATGGCAAAACTCTGCTCTGATCTCTGAGAGTAATGAAAAGCACTTATAAACTCATTGCTGTGAATAATTAGAATGCTCGTAATGCATAAGGTGAGTGAGGAGTAACTTAGGACCACTGCAAACCGTTTAAAATGAACCAGTTCTGTTTTTAAGACTGTATAAATCAGGTACAGTGCCCTTAAGTTCAGGAAAAAGGCCTTATTTTTGTAAAAGAAAATATTTTTGTAAAAGAAAAACAGGATTTTAAGGGGTTTCCAACAGGATACAATAGGGTTGTTATCACAGTTTTCAGACATTTATACCAACTAAAAACATCGGTGTAAGCACTATTTTAATCATGCAAGTACTTAGTAAACCCTCTGGTACACAGACAAAATATACTTCAAGAAAAACAAAAAAAACTGTCCAGCAATTGACACAAAGCTTGGTTTATAATGTGAGATCCCTATCAAAAATAATATGCAGATTTTTTACCTTCTTATATATCTAAAGTGCAAGTTTTTATTCAATGCTTTTTGTTAAGTAGAAAAGAAAGGAAACAGCAATATGTTGTAGGTATTTTTTGTTTTTTTGTACACGTTTTCTCTTCTGAAATAATCATTAGCGTCCAATATAACAAACCATATATTTATATAATATTTACTTGTATATACACGCACACGCACACACACACACACACACACACACACACACACAGTTTAAAATATTTTCCAAATTACAACATAGTATCTCTAATGGGGAGGTGACATGGGATATGTTCTTTGTGCATTGACCCCACTCTTAAAGGTACAGCAACGTTGTTTTGTAAAAAAGTGGGTCAGAGAAATACTTAAGAGAAAATCTACAGCTGGTAATTTTGAGTAAGTTTAGAGAAGGAGCTAGGAGACAAGGGGCTAGGACACAAGGACTTGAGACAAAACAAGGAGACAATGGGCTTCGAGGTAGAAGTCAGAAGCTAGGAGACAAGGAGCATACAGGACAAGTTGAGAGGAGTTAGGCGAAAGTACTAGAAAACAAGGAGGTAGACGAGATACAATATAAAAACCAAGGAGACAGGAGCTAGGTGGCAGAAGACGAGTAGATAGACAAGGACCAAGGAGACAAAGGCAAGGAGATAATAGGCCGGGAGGATAGAGGAGGAAGGAGAAAGGAGTTATGAGACAAGGACTAAAGACAAGGACTAAAGCAAGGAAAAAATTGGCATGGAGCAAGGAGCTTAAGAGTCAAAAAGGATACAGGAGCTAGGAAACAAGGAGCTAGGAGGCAAAGACTTCGGAGACAAAAGCAAGGAGACAATGGGGTTGGAGTTAGGAGCTAGGAAAAGAACTAGAAGAAAGGAGTGTGCCAATGGGTCGGGAGCGAAGAGACAAAAAAGTAGCAGGCAGGAGCTAGAAGACAAGATCTTAGCCGACAAAAGTAAGGAGACAATTGGCTTGGAGGTAGGAGATAGGACCTAGTAGATAAGTAGGACAGAGGAATGAGGAGAAAGGACACGAGAAGCTAGAAAAGAAAGAGTTAGGACAAAAGAAGTCAAGTGACTGACACCAGAAGACAGATGCTAGAAGACAGGGAGAAGAATAAATGATATTAAATGTGCCACCTATTTAACCATCAGTATCTTTATATATGCATGTATGTATGTATGTATGTATGTATGTATGTATGTGTGTATGTATATATGTATATATGTATATGTGTATATATATATATATATATATATATATATATATATATATATATATATATATATATATATATAGATATATATATAAACTGATAATCATCTGGTAATAGGTTGTAATAAAGCAGTAATGAACTGATGATACCATTATATCATACCATTAGATAAGGTAAAAGTGACATTATTAATGTACAATTGTCAGATGGAAATTTAAAAAAAAGAGAAATGCACAATAGCATATATTTAACTCATATATTCAAAATGGATTTGTTTTTGTTACATTTAATTTTATGCTGGAATAAATGTAAACATTGTTTACATTTTCTGACATTCTTTGGACATGACTTTTACAAACTTATTTAATTAATTTTGTTAATTTAGCCTGTCCTTGCTCTTTGTCTGCTTCTCCAAACTGTTACTTTACTTTATGTTATCTAATGGACCCACATTTTAAAAACATGTCACAGTTCCTTTAAAAGACCCAGAATCCTCCATTGTCAAACATCATATAACTTCTTCTATCTTTATATTTCTATACACAAGAGTAGCCTGTACAGTTTGCTTCAGGAGCCCTCAGTTCGTGGTTTGAGTTGAGTGCTTGGCTGTGATTGGCCGAGAGATTGAGAACCGACCAATGAGAGAGGCTTATAAAGGAGCGCTGAAATCTGAAACGCAGAGATTTGGTTCACACTGTGGCTCCACTGGATGTGTTACAAGAAACTAGAGGGAAATACTAGAGTTGAAGTGACCACAAACGCTGCAAAGAAGGTCAGTTCTGCTCACTAGAGGATTTTAATTAATTATTCATGTGCAGCTCCAGTCTATACGGCGGCCATATTGGTAAAATCAAGAATACTGCAAACTAGATGTCATGATATAACATTTCAAACTTTTTTTAGATATGATGCAATTTTCAACACATTTTCATTATAAACATATACGGGAACTGTGTCAGGAGAGGTGTAAGGTATCTGGCCATTACTCAAAATTATAGAAAGGAACACCTTGGTTTGTTGGCTTAAAGATGGAAGTTATAATTTCAAAAATATTGCATTCGATTGTGCCACAAATATCAGTTAATCAAAAGGCCAATAGGCCTTGTTAAAATGTAAATGATTTAATGGGAGGTTGCCTTTGGACCAAAGGGTTGAGCTTGAATACTGTTGCTGTGTTCTTGGGCAAGACAATTCATGCCTACTCACAATCTCGTGATCTAAATATTGGATGATTGTAATGAATTGAAAGACCAAGAAGTGGCAGCCAATTTGAAATTCTGCATCCAGTTCTTGTTGTAACACATCTAGAGGAACACATTATGGAAGTTCAGTTTTTACTTTGAGATTGAGTAGTGTTATGTTTGAGGAGGTTTGTCGTTGATACCGTTTTGCATGTGGCCAATAAAAACATAAAAAAACATGAAAAATTAGCAGGCCGGCGACTCACGGCTGTAGCTATCAATACAATTTCTGGTTAGCAACAAGCAGAATGTAATTAGTAAAGTGAGTAGGAGTGATCCATGTGCCTATAAATGCTATGCAATGAATAAAATATGTATATATAGACCCTTTTAGATGCAAAAACAAAGTGGATATTAGGTTTGTAGTGCCACTGTAGTATAGCATTAGTCACCAAGTCGATTAATAATTACCAGATTTTAGTGACTGATGTACTAAACCACGATTCTTCTATATAGAAGAAAAATGAGAAATTTCATATAGATTTAAAAAAAAATGCATTCTATTCTAGTAGCTAGCATATACTAAAACCATAAATTGAGGTTTTATCAGGGAGGGCATGCAGTTTAAAATTAGGTGATCCATAAAAAGTTATGAATGAGGGGCAGTTGTTTATAAACTAATAGCAAATCAAAATATTAAGCTAATTCATTTCCTACATTTGACTGATAGTACACAATGCATTCATTTCAATTTTAGTCCATCAGAAATTACTTTGATGACCACTGATTTGGATATTATTTATAAAACATAAATAGAAAATAGTATGCTGTACATGCATGAAAAAGCTATACTTAGGTGGCAGAATTTGTTTTGGTTACTTGTAAAACAGTCTATAAGGTTTGCAGTAATAGCTACAGCCGCATGGAAAAAGCTAGCAACAAAAACACGCTAATTTAGTTCACAATAGACACTTTTCCAGAACCACTGAGGACCGCACACTGCTCAAACCACACCACAAAACAATACATACATTTCCCAATGCTTCTGCCTCTTTGTCCCACTAGAATTATCCTAAATATCTTTACAAAATGGGCCAAATTTGTTCACACTTCACCTGTATGTCACTTGTGCACCCATTTTCAAATCCAGGAATGAACTTGATATTTGCTCCTTTTGCAGAGTTACATGAAAACTATAAAATGGACCCTTATAGCAGCTTGTGAAATAAAACAAAGTGCGTTGTGTCAATAAGAAATAAGCGCTCTCTCTATATATATATAATTTTTTTTTTTTTTTTTTTTTTGGCTATTAAGAAAAAAAACAAAAACATTTTTAAGTTTTGCATTTCCAGTTACACTTACGCACCTGCAGGAGGTGCTGTTCAGTTTGTCTAGAGCTAAAAGCGCTAAAGGTTTTGGGGCATAAGTGCTTTATAAATTAAGCTGAACAAGGCTAACGTCAGATGTGCTTAAAAGAGCGATAGCAGTTTAAAGGTCACCTGTTTTGAATATCAATTTTCACTGCAAAAGCATGTCTACTTTAGTGATAATCGCTTCAATTCATAATATTTGTTGAAATTTGAGTTTTTGGACTTTTCGTTTCAAGATGGACTAGTTTCAATATTGACTGGTTTAAATATCTCCTTTTCTAATTTTCAAGCAAAATTATCTGATCTTTTGGTTTACTTTTAGTTAGAATTTCTTAATCCATGGACAAATACTGCCTTGAAATTAGAAGTAAACTAAATGTTATGACTAGTCAGAAATACATGGATAACAAGTCAAAAAATCTGTACAGAAAAAAAATGAAATAAATATAAACTCAAATCAAAACAAATAGTCTGAATTCAAGCGATTTTAACTGGTAGAGATTTTCAGTTTTGCAGTTTTTGTTTGTATGAAAACTGAAAACTGAAAGTGGGATAAATTGAATAGGTTTTGTCTCTTTTTTGCTTAGATAAGTCTTTTGTAACGATTGAATCTGCAAGAAAACTATTAACAATAAACAGTCACTACAATCAACTTATTTTACGTCTAAACATGTTTTATCTATATTTGAACTTTTAATTCAAATCTTAAACATAAATGCTTAAAATTTCTACTGACAGTGGTTTAAATGCTTTTGAAAATTCATTTTTATTGGGAGATTCAACTGACAAATCAATGACCAGTGGACTAATTATAAAAAATAGCCAATATATTGTTAAATATTCCTTAGACCCAATATTTGAACAGCTGTCTGTTAAGTGCTAGATAGGCTACATGACAAAACCTTCTTGCTGTAAAAAGTGACCTTTAAACTGCATGTTATGGTTCAAAATTGTAATATAATTTATAAAAACTTTCACTTCAAACTCTGCCACCAATATGATCTCAACCAAGGAAAGGCCAAACACACATCTATAGAGGAGCTGCACAATATTACGTCAAATCTATTTTGAAAATTTGAAAATGAGTAATATCTTAAAGGGGCATTATGTAACTTTTCTGGTGGCATTAATCTTATCTATCACCATGGAGACAAGCAGGTGACGCAAAGTTATATGTCGCATCTGTGGAGAGACGAGTCCACTCATAGTAAGAGAATGCATGTTTTTCTTTTGTGCAATAAAAGCATCTAGCTAAACTAAAGACAAAATCAACTTGTTTGTGCTACTAAACTGTACAAATGGTATTTTAATAGTGTTATAGTCTACTGATCCTAGTCCTTTTTGTCAAACTAAGTACATTTGCAGCTTGGGGTTTAGGTGTTTAGTCCCACTTTAAATAAATGCAAGGTAGATACATATAATGCCATACTGTGGAACATTCCAAGCAAAGCAATAACATATCTATGGTGGCAAGCGCACGATAGACCCCCACCAGAAAAGTTACACAGTGCACGCAATATTTGTAATTGAAGTGTTGCCTATTTTAAAAAGGTAAAGTCCTTGTTAAGTCTTGATTTGGCTAGTATGTAAATCAATAAGTGTATGTTTGCTAAATGGTCAACTAAAATGTATTTAATGTTTATATGGTTAGCTAAAAATGTTTATCTCATTATTTGACTGAGTCTGTTGTTATTGACTACCACATTTCCATCATATTGTGCAGCTCTACGGTTTAAAGCCAAATGAAGGCCAGGATCCTGCTCTGCACCGCAGGGACCAGATGGAGCCTGGATCAGATCTGGTCTTGGCCCGGACTCAGAGCCGTAACAAATCAGAGACAGACCAGGTTTTTATCTCCCAACTCAGTCAAAACATGGAGAAATTGTGTTATAAAAGGGCAATTTGTCAGGTGCATTTGTAGGCTAAGTAATCTTTGTTTAATACAATAAAATTATAAAAAATCGCAATGTTGTAAAGGTGATATTAACTCATTTGGAAAGCAGTTGGTCAGTGAATGAAGACTTTGCAAATTGTAATGCTCCAATGAAATCACTGTTTTGTTTTGTTGTGTTTTTTGTTTTGTTTTTGTTTGTTTTTTTTTGGGGGGGGGGGGGGTGTTGTTTCTTTCATCTTGGCAATAGAATTTATTATGTAAATATATATTCAGTTAAATGATAACTTACTAATAATATGTAAGAAAGAATTTTTAAGACCAATTTGAACAATTTTCAGCTCAAAAATTATTAAATCAAAATTGAAGACAGCACCAATTACGTTTTACAAATGTTGCCCTTAATTTTGTTTCAAATAGAAGTCTCAGTTCTGCTAGTTTGAATGAGTGAACTATTAGCTGTATTTTTAGATGTTAGTTTCTATGGCAATCATTTTACTTCTGAAGAAGGAATTGCAAACTTTTATAACCAGGCTACAAGCAATCACCTTCATTGAACTGTGTCTGATAAAGTTTAAAAGACTGAGTTGGCCACAATTAAAATCCTGCCTGTAACCATATTAGCAGCTTTCACCCAGCTGCTATAGTCGGATGATCCTGTACCTCCCCTTTGTGGCCGCTAGAGGGCGCAGCACCGTTCTGCCCGACCCTGATACATAAGCTCAGATAGGTCAGATAAGGTCACTCAGTAGTTGGACACTTTTGACTGTAAAACAACTAAGTCTAACTTGGTGATCTTATTCAATTGGGAATTCAAGGAAGAGGAACGATTTCAGGATTCTGCCTAGTCATTGCTTATTTCCCCAAAGTGACAGAGAAAAACAAAGATAGTAATTATTTTAGTAAAACTACACACTCCTCTATCTGTGCTAAACCCCACACAGAGGTGACACTCTCCTCTGCCCCCTACAGACTGCACCCCATGTTCACATCAGAGGTGTCAGAAAGTCTCCCAAATCCTCCAAGCCCTGACCTGGACCAGTCTGATCCAGGCTGGACTAAAGTGTTGAACAGTTCACATTTACGCTCCCCATGCGCTCAGACCATCACAAAGCCTGTACATGTCTGTTACTGTACACACAGATGCAGCTGAAGCGATATTGCACACTAAATGAAAAGTGCCCCTCTCGTCGGGAGAGGAGCAGCGTGTTTTGGACTAAAGAAGCCGAGGAAAGCTCTGGTTAAAGTAATGAAACGCGGTGATGCCCCGTAGTTCGCTCTCGGGGCGGTAGCACCATAAAGAGCCTGCTCCACTGCCCCCTGTCTGGGATGGGACAATAACCACCTCACTCTTCTCTTCTTGTTGCTTTGTTTCACATCGTGGTGCATATGTGCAAAGCCACCCGTATCCTGTCCTCCTGGTGTCCCGTGCTGAGGGCCTCTGCCCCAGGGCAGCTGTGGCATTGCAGGGGCAGGTCTGGGGCAGTTGGTGTTGGTTCCGCCTGCTGTAGCCCTCGAGCACTGATCCAGAGGACCTCATGAGCCGTAAACGAGTGAGAATAAGGCACAGGTCGTAATGACGAGGATGCCGCTGCGCCGCCGTCTCACCTCAGTTTGAATTTACCCCCCTCCTCCCAGAACCCCCTCCCCGGACCCTTCCCCAGGACCCCCCCTCCCCCAAGGACCCTCCCCAGGAACAAACAAAACAGAAAAACCCACTGAAAACGTGGGCATCTTAATAAGGATCTTTTTTACAGCTGATTCACAAAATCATAATTAGTACATCTAAGTTAGCACTTTTTTCATTAAGTTTATATGGACATGGTGCAAAGGGCTGATATTTAATATTTGAGATATCTTTATCCCGTTAGTTGGAGGCGCGGAGGGCTCTGAATCTAAATGCGTGAAGCTCTCAGGCTAAGGTCAAATTAAAGTAGTTCATGAGCCCACAGCATGCTACAGGCTGCAGCCTCACCGTACCTCTGAATAAACATCACATTTGGTTTCATTTAGTCCATAATATACTCTTCTCTTTGTGCTGATGTCAAATATTTGTTCTATATTTATATAATAGACTCTGGTTTGTTTAGATTCAATCTTAGATTCTACCCCTTTAAACATGAAACTTTCCCAAATAGCTTTGATGTGTGCAAAATCTGTCGTTTGGAGATATAAACACTCTGGTCATTGTCAGTAAATCAAGTAGAAACAGTTCGTATCTTACAGTTCCGTTTAGCAGCGGCTCACTGTGAGTGGTGGGTTGTGGGAGACATCCGGTAATGACGAGGAGACAGCGGGCTGTCCGTGGAGGTTGTGTGGGTGATTCCCTTCAACATCTCTATTTTACAAGTCACGTGATTCGGTTTGATTTTTGCTCCGAGCCCGCGGTCAGTCGTCCTCGCCCTCGTCGCCCCCGTGACTCTCGGGCATCAATTCTGAGGCCCGCTTCTCTCTACTCCGCTCCTGGATCTGCCTCATCTCCTCCGCGTACTTGCTGAACGTGTTGCCGAATTTGGACCACACTTTGCAGGGCACCGTGATGGAGTTCCGGTACGTGGGCTTCACCTCGCTGACCCGCATGAACACGCCGTACTTGTTGGAGCCCACGTCGAAGAAGAAGCGCTTGTTGTCCACGGTCAGAGACGTGCCCTCTGGCAGCTCCGCGGGGTCCTCGTCCACCCCGTAGTCATCGATGAGTTTGGCCAAAGCGTCACGGAACTCGATGAGCCCCTGCGCGGGGAGAGCGATGGTCTGGCCCTGTGCGCTGCCGAGCCCCGGCCCCCGGTTAACGGTCTGCCGGATCCTCAGGAACCGCCCCCTCTGGTTCTCCTTCAGATCCATGTAGTATTTACGGTTCTCCCGCACCAGGAACTCGCTCTTCAGCGCCCGCCGTGGCTCGTCCTGCACCAAGTCCGGGTTGGAGGGGCCCAGCTGGGCGTAGTGCTCGATAAAGTCCCCGAGATAGTCTCGGAACTCCACGGCTACTGACATGGACAGAGTCAGGCGGCTCTTGTTTCCCCCAGCGCCGACCTCGGCTATCTTTAGGAAGCGGCCTTTGACGTTCTGCTTCACGTCCAGGTAGAAGCGCTTGTTCTGGATGTCGACCCGCTTCGAGGCGAGCTCCTCGGTGTCGTGCTGCAGACGGGACATGCCGCCCATCGCCCCCGGAGGCAGCGGGCCTGTGGTGGGCCCTCCGTGGTCACTGCCACTGTCTCTGTCCGCCATGATGCTGCCTCCCTGCTTTACCTTCCACCGTCTCCCTGCCTCTGCAACCTCGACTGCCCGTCAAACACACCGCTGTCTCGCGAGAACACGCGAGAGTGGGGGGGAAGGCTGCGTTCAGGAGCCAACAGCCTGTGTGCAACACTGGTTTCATTTCGGCTCGTGGCGCATTAGAAATGAAAGTTAAACTGGGGCAGAGCAGGGCTGAGCCTTATAGACACGAAAGTGTAACAAACACGCACAAACACGTGTTATAAATGCATTATTACACTGATGATTAAAACAATTTCCTTTTTTCAGTTTATTACAAAAAGAAATCAGTTTATTGTTGTCTGTCAATCACCTCTGCTATAGTCGGATGATCCTGTACCCCCCCCCCCCCCCCCCCCCCCCCCCCCCCCCAACAGATACCCAGATGCCAGAAAAAACATATGACCAGTATGTTTTGTAAACATGGGTGCTTCAGCAGAAGGTACATGATTAGTAGTAAAAGTAGCCTAGTTTTGGGATAATTTGTTTTTATTCTGTAAGTTATTCATTACATGTAGTTTATTTTATATATGGCTCACATTACCAAAGTACTTGGCGAATGTCATCCCTTTTAAGTACATTAGGCTAAATAATTAAGATGTTTTAAAACACCAATTCATGGCTTGAAGACTTGTGTTTTTGTGTTAAATCTGCGCAGTTTTGGAGCTGTGTTAGTGTTAGTATTTACATAGTATTACTGTAACTATGAAATAATAGGAACTCTACACTCATGTGAAGGGACTGCCAGGTCTTTGTTATGTTTCAGCACCACGGACAGCGCCGGTACCCCTGCCCAGGTCCAAACCTGGATCCTGGACCAAAGACAAACCCAAGGGGCCTGCCCTTAAAATGCTGCTGTAAATCACTTTATTTCAGTCAATGCATACTTTCCTATCAATTTTAAAATGTGACTGAAGTATCAAATCTACTTTTCACTTATAATAATAAGACGGTTTCTAGTACTTCACATAGTGAAGTATTTTCAATGAATAAAACTTATAAACAGATTAAAAAGACAGCTAAAATACAAATAAAAAATAAATATCAGTCGATAAAAACAACAAAGGATTGTACAATTTACACAGACAATTCAAGCTAAATTTGATATTTCAGAATTAAACTTCAATAAAAAACAATAGCTGCGAAATGTTATGACCACATTCACTGTATTTGGTCAGATTAAAATAGGCCACTATCAATTAATTGTGAACTCACTTTAAATTCTTTTGTATTCTTTTTAACTTGAGACAATGTAGAAATTGAGGATTAATATGCTCTCTGCAGCCATCAAGTGGTGACAGGTGGGAAGTACAGTTCTAGTGAAGTTGGTGGTTGAAATGGACATTTCTCAGAGAATTTAACAACAACATTTCTTACGTAGCAGGAAATTAAGAAAAAAAAAAGTTTATTAATATACAGCAAGAGCTTTGACTATACATCCAGGACTACACATTTTAGAACGCAAATCAACATTTCTATACAAAATAATAATAGGGTAATTTATGTTGGGGAAGTGTTTAATGTTTTTGATTTGTATAAGTTATCTGTGAAAAACTGCAGTAACAGGACACTTTATTGTAGACATTATGTCAATGTTTTTGTTTCAGCACCACGGACAGCGACAGTGCCCCTTTGGCCTGTGCAGAGATAGAGGGGGGCTGCTTTAAGTAAGCGTCATTGTTCTACAACATTACTTAGTTATAGAAAGTTGATATCGAAAGTGTTGATTGAAATATCAATATTTCTTGAGAGGATTATCCAATCAGAAAGCAGAATGATCTGAATATGAATCTCTCATTTGAGTTGCTGACATTTTAGTTCAGATTTTGTAGCTCAACATGCAGGTTAAGACACTAACATATTAATTCAAGAACAAATCTCTTACTGTAATTAAAGTCTGGGTTATGGACTTGTCATTGAAGGTAAATTTGTCCAGATTGCAAGATGATTCCATATTAATTACAAAGGGGAAAAAACAGTATATGACATGTAAAGCAAACTACATAAGCATTTTTACCACTGTTTTTCCAAGCTGTAATTGTTTATGCAAATTCAAATAATTGGTGAATCCCTACCTCAAAAACATTATGTTACAATTCCATTAATTTTCTTGTTGGTGTTGTCTTGCACTGCCCTTATCAAAATGGAGTCCTTTTTAAAAGATGCTGTATTGAAATGGTTTGAGTCATTTGGCCCATTCATCATGTGTAAATTGACCTGTCCAAAATATCCACTCCCTGACCCTCTCCTATGTTTCCAGGTTAGACCCAGGACGAAGGGCGCAGATAACACTGAAGACAAGGTGAATACTGATGGATGGATGTAGATATAGTAGATATTCTATGTGAGGAGATCCAAATGCTATTTAAGGCAAAAGGTTATGTCTGGACACTAGTCGGGACATCTGTAAAAGTGGAAGAATGACAAAGGTAAGATAAAAACAATGGGGTAAAGCAATAGAGAGTGCATGCAAAGTTGGCAAAAGTATTGAAAATCTAACTAACCAATATTAAAACTAGCATTGAAACTAGATACTCATTTGAGCGAGTATCGATACAAAAAATGTCACATTCACGGGACAGAAACTTTCCTGAATAGCTTTAGAATGATCCTGTGCTGTATCAGAACAAGTATAAGACCACATAGACTAGTATACGCCCATGGACCACTGTGGAACCTACCTGGACCACTGAAGGACTACACAGATATAAAACCAGATGATAATATAAAAGAAAGAACTATAATTTAATGTTGAAAATCACATTCTATTGTCTAAAGAAAGAGTTTTTTTATTGTAATTGGGATTGAGTATCGAGTTTGAAATTTTAGTATCATGACAAAACTAGTACTACTAAACGTGATGTCTTCAAAGGCTAGTGTGTCTAAGCAAAAAATTATCATGGAAAAGAATTGGAAAACAGTTATCCAGTTGTATTAAATAGATATTGCTGATCACTTAGTAGCAATAGACAAGCCAGATATGAAAATCTTCATGTGACTGGTCAATAGATTGTTTCAAAATGGTTTAAGATTCAGCTAGAGGACAGGTCAGAGTTCTATGTTTGAATTTGCTGTTTAACTGTCAGACTGCAGATTTGTTGACCTGGTTTATGGTTAATATCTCCCTAAAGTAACTTTACCTAAAATAAACTTCAAAAAGTGATGGCATAATTAAGATTTGTTAGTTGTACGGTTTAAGTTCTATACTAAACTGACAACTAATATGGCAAGTTTGTAAAACCAATCCCCTAACAAATGATGATGAGTTCAACATTTGTGTTTGATTATTTCTTTCAAAAACAGTGAATTTTACTTGCCCCTTCTCTATAAATGAAATTATCCTACTTCAGAATGTCTGATCTGGTTATCAGTTTGATGTATGAATTTTGTACAATATAATGCAGAAAATGTAGGGAACTCCGTCACAGCTAAACTTTTAGATAGCTGTTATTAAACTCATAAAAAGGGCAATAGCGTCAACTTGAAGATTTCTAATGACATACTAACCATACTACATTTGCCCTATTCTTTTTAACACAACAATGCTGAGAATTCTTGAGCAAAATTTATCATTGCCTGATTATTATGCACCCATTTGATATAACATTTTATAATAATTCATAATATCATATAGGAAAGGATATATTTGGGGTTTTGACACGTTTAATCGTTGTCCACAGCTAGCCCTGACACCATTTACTCTACATTGAACCCCAGTGAATGTAACTAGCAAAATAATTCAAATAAAGCCTCTTTATATTTAGACAATTTTAATAGACGAGAACCTTTATTTTTCCCCACAATTTAACTCTTGTTTAATATAATGTTATCATGTGTGCTTGGTAACTCTAATCTGACATAACCTGCGGCCTTGGACAGCTAATATCTTATTGTAATCAATACTTTTATATTTAAATTGTGTTTGGTCATTTATCACTTGTGCTGATAATTCATAAATAGAACAGTAGAAGTAATCGATGTCGTCCCTTTAAAGTGTCTCCTATCCGGAGGCAGAGCAGTGCTGCAATGGCTCGCATACCAAAGTGGGGCTGTGGGGCGGTGGGAGGTGAACATGAGGACTGGGGGCATCTGAAGCGCTACTCTCGCCATGTTTAGGACCCCATTGAGAGAATTTCGCAGCGTTAGTCATCGCAACAGCTCTCCGCAGTGTGTGTGTGTGTGTGTGTGCAGCGCCTATAGCTCGTGCCTTGTGCCGTCTCTCGGTCCTGACTGGGCTTGGCTTTAGTGTAGTCCGCGTATCGGTGCACTGCGGCCGTGAATTGGGGCTTTAGCGCGCACGAGCCGGTGGCGTTATCAGGTGCTCGTGCCGCCACCTCTGCCGCTGACCGTTGCCGCCTGTGTGCCGCTTGTGTGCCGCTTGTGTGCCGCCTGTGCCTGGGTCATTAGGCTGTTAGCGCAGGAGGTGCACTGACCGGGCCGGCGATGTTTGCTCACGTAAGCCGTTTGATGGGATGAGGGGCGCAGGGGACGCGGATATACTGTTGCATCGCCTCACCGGATACTGCTGCTGTCTCTCCCCCCTCAGCCTCCATCATCGCCGCTTCTCCTCCGCCCCGGCTTCACAGGACAGCGCTCTGACATCGACATAAGTGGATAAACGAGCCGACCTTGCGTTTTTTTTTTTTAACTTGTGCTTTTCCCCCCTTTTCCAAGAAGCGCCCACCCATGCGATGCTAGCCTATTAGCTCAGAGGGAAGAGAGAGAGCCAGCGCTGTGGATATAGAGGAGGCTAATTTACGAGTTTCAGGAAACGGAAGATACCAAGGGGATATACGGAGAATGCAGCGTTTTTGAGCATGCACACGCGGGCTGTTGGCGGTGCATAGGCGTGCTGTGCGTGTCCCCCAGCGGAGGCCGGTCGCCGTTCATGGGGATGGCATGGACACTGTCACTCGGTCTGCATCTCTGTCCCAACTCCAGCCCCGCAGCAGCAGCACCACAGCAGCGCAGCACCGGCTAACGGCATGAGGCTCGACCCAGTGCACTTCTCCATGCTGGTCATCGGGGTTTCGTTCGCCTGCTACGCCCCGAGCCTCAACTCCCTACAGGACCAGGCGTACCGCTCGGCCGTGGTGATCGAGGGCGAGGTGAGCTCCTTCCCCGATAAAAACACCTCGTCCCGGGAGCCCTACAGTGTGAATGTCAGAGTGCTGGACGTGTGGCCCGTGAACAGCGGCGGCCTTGAGCGGGAGCAGCTCGTCACTGTGGGGGACTTCGGCTCCGAGGCCCCGTGCACCCCCGTGGAGAAGGACCACCGCTATATCTTTTTCATGGACCCCACGGGCGAGCCGCTGGTCTTCAAGGCTTCGTACGCCCCCGTGGACGCCAGCGAGCCCGAGTTAAAGAAGGACGTGGAACGGGTTTTGTGCGAGGACTGCGGTAAGTTTCTGGATTTTTACACACTGACAGTTCACGAGCATCTTAGCTAAGGCTGTGGTATAGTGTATGGGCTCTGTAGCGTGCGCTCTAAAGCAGACATCGCCATTTAAGCATAAATCATTATAATACAATTGTTTCCTGTGCTCATGGACAATATGTAATAAGATATCCGGAATATTCGCTTCCAGCTCTTATGGCAGCCCACTGCTCATCTTGTTGTAGCATTATGAGTTGCGTGGTGACTAAACAGCCATTGCCAATTTTTACGCACAAATTGTTTTAATGCGTTGATTTTGTTGCACCTTATTTTCAACACATCAGTATCTTATTAGAAAGAATGAATCGACATATCTAGAATCCTTATGTCAACCTGTACTATAGCCTAGTGCTGCTACAACTGTTAGAACATAGTGTGTGTTTGTAGCTCAAATTACTGTAGTAGGCCTATATTCATATTTATTGGACTTTTTAAACAATGACAACCAATATCCAACTACAGCTATAAGCAGTATCTTCAAAGGAGTTGCTGTAGCGTGATGCCCAACGCGTCCATACTAACGTTACGCAGAATTACGCACAAGCGCGAACTCGAACGCAATGTCGTTTAATTTGCTAGTTTAACCCCTTTGCAAGATACTTATGATCATCTGTTTAATTTATTATTTTTGAATAGATTTATATTATTTGACTTAAATATCAAAGTGCAACCAACATGCTGGAAGACAGAAGTATAGCGTAATGAAATCTCCAGTACCATCGGTTTTTACGCGCAATAACGCACTAGCACACCTTTAAACCTTATCGTGTGACTTTCCAATCCAAGCTCAAGTCTGCTTCTGACATATTGATTTGGATGATTCTCCAAGATTCTTCACTTTTCTCAGTTAGTTGCAGTGAACTATTTTAGTTAAAATAGAAATCAAGATCAAATTTTCCTTAAAACTCATGATAACATAACCTATTATGGAATAGATAAGTACCATCTACAAAAACATTTCGCTTTCAGAGTATCACCAGACCTAAACCAGGTCTTTAATAGTATTCCAGGGCTAAACTAGGGCTAAACAAGTTAAAATGAGAATACACCATTACTGTTGTAGTTCTCACAAAGAAATTACCCAAGAGGACCAAAAAGTGGATAAAATCAACACTTAATTAAAGGAAATATTAGAACTGTAGAAGACCTCATGTACCACCTAAGAGCATGCACGCCACCAGTTGTGCACACACCGCAGTTTGAGAAACACTATAATAGATGCTTTTGTTTGTCTTTTTATGTGACCATTTTTGTTCAAATAAATTTAAGAATAATTGATCAAAGTTTATACCTCAGTTTATTTATACCTCAGTTTGAACAGAACAAATTCTTCCATAATAGGAGATGATAGAGATAGATAGAGATAATAGTTCTTTTGGGGAACCTGGAGAAACTAGCTAAAGTAGTAAAAGTGATTTAATTAGTGGGTAATTAAGTAAGCCAGAATTGTTTTGTTTTCATATTTTTTAAGCCTAACTACAATCTCTATACAACAATTTTTACTGTGTCACTGCCACTCTTACTACCAATATCAACCAATACCAACCATTCTCAACTGTTAATGCTAGTACTGCTACTACTACATGTTTCGTCTTTTCCAACCTATTGCTGCTACTCTAAATACTAATGCCACTACCTTTACTACTAATGTGACAAGCTTTATTACTACTACTACTACTACTACTACTACTACTACTACTACTACTACTAGATGACTGGACTATTTCTACTATTACTGCGATTACTAACTGCTACGATTACATGCTTTATCTTTTACCAATGGTATTACTTCTATTAATACTTCTACTTACTACCAATGTGACAGCCTCTACTGGTACTACAATGAATATCTCTACTATTGACGCTACTAGTACTATATACTTTATATTCTACCTCTGTTATTGCTTCTATTAATACTACTCTTACTAACAAAATATTCGTAGTAGTAGTAGTAGTAGTAGTAGAGGTAGTCGCCACTATTGATGCTATTACTAGTATTACTACTATATAATTACCACTGCCACTTTTAATTTATATTACTTGTACTTTTAATATCAATGTGATTACCACTACTGCTACCACTACTACTACTACTACTACTCCAATAATACTGCCACTGCTACTACTATGAATATCTATTACTGCTGCTAATACTACTACTGCAAATATCTCCATTATAGCACTAATACTAATACTACTACTATGAAATTTCCTTTGTCATGTATGTGCTTAAAGTTCTTGTTTTCTCTACTATTGTATATACAGTATTTCTCATATATTGAAAACGGGAAGATTTATTTATTACAATTTCAACCTCAACTAAATGAGTGTAAAACTAGCAGCTCGTACCAGCTTTATTACAGGCCATGTTTGCATATGGGCCAGAATATTGCTCCTTTATTGAGTTTGTTCCATTTGATTCATCTGTATTGTTATTTTGAACAACAGAGAAATCTGTATAGGAGGCAAAACATAACTACAGAAATGTAAGCATTGTTTAAGTAAGAGAAACATGTGCTATTTGGGCTAAACTAGGGATAAACCAGCACTAAATATGGAAAATACAAAGCTAAATAAGGATGCACCGATCCAGCTTTTTCTGTTCTGATACTGATGCCGATGCTTTGGCTTTAAGTATCTGCTGATAGCTGATATTAATTGACACTAGGATAGAGACAGAAAATATAATTGCGTATGGTAAAAAATATCCAAATGTGTTTTGTAACTGTTATTTAACCTTTAAAGTAATTACAGAACAACTTAAAAAAAATATTACCATATACGTGGGCCAACATTGTTCAGAAAACTGTCTTATTACACCAATCTATAGACCAAAATAGGATATAGGCTGAAATTATATTGACTGAACCGATATTGACTCCATCAAATTTTCAACATCAGCGTAATATTCAATACCAGTATTGTATTGGTGCATCCCTAGTGCTAAACCTGGACTGAGCCAGGACAAAACTAGGACTAAACCGTGGACTTTCCTGGAACTAAACCAGCACCAAACCTGGATTATACAATGAGTGAAGGACTGTACATCTACAGCATGCGTCTTAAATTGTTAAAAACATTGTTAACTATTTGGTGGTTATTCTTCACTTACCTAATGCATTCTGAGCATCCTAATCATTCTCCACGATGAATTTATAAGTGCTTTTCACAACTCTCATGAGCCAGAATGGAGATTTGAAAGTAACAGCATCCAGCATGCTAACAGTACATGTCCTGATTATCAGACAATAAAAAGCTTTCTAATTAGATGCAAACAGCACGCAGTGGACTCATTTTGACCTCAAGAGATGCTAACACAACATAAATGTACTGGGGAAGGACATATTTTGCTTGGGAAAAAATTGGATACAGGGCCTTTTAGTATTTATAACATTTGTCAGATTTCAGTTGATTTTAATGATTGACTAGCGACGTGTTTTGAAGTTTCTGAGCTTTTTGGAACATACAGATTGAGAGGTACTTTAAGAGAGATGGTTGAACGTAATTGAATATTTAAACTGAAATTTATACTGTGGAAAATAGAAATTAGAGGTCATGTGAGTATAATTCTGGCTGTTTAATTCTTGTAAAGATCCTATGCCGGATTTTTTTCCCTATTTTTGTAAGCAAAATATGTCTTGCCCTAATACAGATATATTGTATAAACAGCCCTTGAGGTTAAAATATCTGCTGTGTGCTCTCTGCATCTAATTGTAAAGCATTTTATTTTCTGATAAACAGGAAGTGTGCATTAGCATGCCACTGTTGTTACCTTTACTATGAAAAAAGGTTTAAATTATACATTTGCTTTTATATTCATTGCAGTGAATAATTAGGATCCTTAGAATGCATTAGGTAAGTGAGGAATAACATGATCACAGCAAAAAGTTTAAAATGAACTTGTTTGGTTTTTCATGCCTTTGCCTGGCAAATTCAGAATGACATCTCTCAGATACAGATTGATATCAGTCTAGTCCCCACACCCTCCGTCACAACCAAAACATGATCATGCAAACAGATTTGTTTTTTTCACTGACACATGTGAAATGAAGGAGCTCATTGGTCACTTACGATTTACAAATAAAATCTGTTTAGTTGGTGCTTCACTCAATGATCCTGCAGAATTGTTTTTCAACCTCTTGTGATATTTTCTTTCCTTAATTTTTTTTTATATGGGGCACCAGGCACATCCCCGAATGGCTAATCAACCTATCAATCACAGCCATTTGAAAATGAGGAGATTCACCGGTGACCAGACTCACATCTTTGTAAAGTACTGAAGAAGTGTATTCTGGATCCCAGGCAAACAACTTTTCATAAACCAAAATAAATCTACATCTTGAATTTTGTACTTTTTCCCAGACCAAGGGCTAAACTCTTCACTAAATTTACTGATTGATGTGTAATTGCCATTGTAAATATTACTATTCAGAAATAAAACCATACTATGTAAGAAAAATACAACTGATAGTTATACTTAAATTAATCTTTAAGTTCGCATTTTGTTATACTTTATACTTTAACCTGTTTTGAGCGCAGTTTTGAGAATTTAGTGTTTAGTAATTCTATTTCAATATAAAGGAAAAGGCTTGATACTCAATAATTTTGATACCACAGTGTTGAGAAAAAAAAACACTTTTTCCAAGTTACAATTTTCAGCATAAAATAAAAGTGCTTTCTTTATGTTACCACGTGTTTCTAGACTGGTCTTGATAAAGTTCAAGATTACTCTAAAACTGCCTGAAAGGTTCCATTTTTTCCGTATTGATATTTGTTAATTTGAGTATCTATTTTCCATACTGGTTTTAATATCGATCAGTATCTGATTTTTGATTCTTTTGACAACCCTAATTGCACATTTTACATCACAAATTAATTTCTTATAGTTTTCTCATATTTATCTTTAAAATGTTCTTGATTTTACAAATGTAGACAAAAAGTAGTTCCACATCAGCCCTGTTAGGAGTAAAGCCTGCTAAACCAGTTCGATGCATTTTCAGTAGGTGGTGATAATTATAGTGTGAAGCCCACCAGGAAGACCCCCGCTAAGTCGCTACAAAAGGATATAACGTCAGCAGAGCCTATTTCTGCCTCTGTCGCAATTTAGCAACACATTTATTTAAGACTAGTGAAAAATCTTACATTTCGAGATATCAAATTGAAATGTATTGTGTATATTATGTCCATAAATGTAAGACAAATTTAATATTTTTCATTGGTTCATGTTTTCATGTAAAAAGGCATGCATATGTGTAAAAATGGATGGAATTTATTTTGGGACATATAAATCTGAAAAATGAACAGAGCCAGGTTTAAATTTCTTGCTTAATATTGTGGACATATATGGAAATATGAAAAAAGCACAGAGGGGATATCTTTACTCAAATACTAAGTAATATTAGATAAGCTTTATTATTTGGAGTTAAAGCTTTGATATCTTTGATATATCAAGCTCATACACACGCATATACATACATATATATACATATATATATATATATACACATATATATATATATATATATATACACATATATATATATATATATATATATATATATATATATATATATATATATATATATATATATATACCTTACACACACATTGGAAATGCAAATGTTTTGCCTGTAGTGTCTACCCTCAGACTAAACCTGGACTAAATCAACGTCGCTGGGGACCCATCTCCAGATTTGTCACTACCTTAGCTGGACGAGCAATTAACCATGTGGAGAAGTCAAGGTGCTCAGAGGAAAGCCACCTAGATATATCGAGGAACATTCAAACTCCATACAGAAAGGTCCTGCAGCACCTGAGAGTCGAACCTCGGACCTTCTTGCTGTGAGGCGAGCCAACCACTTCAAGACCAAGGCTAAATCAAATCATGCAGTATCAGTTGTAGTAGTAGTAGTTGTAGTAATAGCAGCAGAGTTAGTTTTAGTCTGTAGTAGTAGTAGTAGTAGTACTACTGTTGAGTTCTTGGGCAATTCACTTAATCCAGTATTAATGTATGATTTAATGGAGGTGGTCAAAGAGTTTAATGTCTTCTTTAAGTGATATCTTTCAAATTTTTCACATATTTCTTGATCTGACCTCACAGAAAAAGTCTTGTTTTGTCTTGAGTTAAATAAAGTGTATAGTATTATATCTCCAGTCGGAGCGTTGGTGCTGTGTAAATAAAAGGGACCAAACTCTACACAGACTCCCGGTAGAGATAAACCCGAATGGATCACATCTGAGGGTTTTTATAATGTAAAAATTATGAATGGAGAAAAAGACAAGTATTACTATTATTACGTAATTCACAGTATTTCCAAGTGAAAAAATGTCCAAACCAGTGCTAATCCAAGACTATGCTCCAGGATTGAATCAGGCCTAACCCGAAACTAAATTAAGGCTAACCGTAAACCAGAACTTGAACTAGGATCCACACTGAAGAGTTGGTCTACATTAAAATCTAAACAAGAACTGAGTTTTTGAAATCCATCTTGTACACTGCCTTCTGTAACAGTGCATCAGAACCAAACCAGGTCTAAACCAAGTCTAAACCAAATCTAAACCAGAACTGAGTTTTTGAAAAGTTCAACTTTCAACTAGACGTGCATCTACATAGACTTTGCATGTAAAACAGGAGCCAATATGACACAAACATTTAATGCAGCTTATCAGGACCCAACCAAGTCTGAACCAGATGTAGACATGTGAACCAAGTCAAGATTTATAAAGGTCCTATACCCTACTCTAAACCAGATGTAAGTGGGAGCTAAAGCATGGGGTCAGTAGAAACCAGGAGTTATCTTGGTCAAAATAATATATACCATGTTTAATTTAAACAAAGGCTAAACAGGCTGAACTATGGGGGACCAAATGAAACATAACCAAAGTCAAAGTTTGTATAAAAGCAGTCTAAATCAGGACTCAAAAAAGCCCTAAACCAGATCTAAGCAGGGTCCACACCAGGTATAAAGCAGAACAAAACCAGGACTCGGACAAGGGCTAGACCAGATCTAAACCACATCCTGTCTTGTTTGCTTAGAAACTGTATTTCCATTGGTATCTTTTCTTATGCAGGTCCTCTGATCAGACAGGTCTTTGGAAACACATTGACAGTTTGTTTCTAAAATAACTTCAATGTCTGCGGTCCAAAGGCTCCAGTGGCTAATGCTGTCAACTTATTTTTAGTTTAGTTTAATATTTTTGCGTGTTTGAGTTCAGTAGTGTCACTCATGTACAAAGAGGAGGAAGAGAGAGATGGGGATAGATAGAGAGAGAGAGAAAGACAGTGGACTGTAATCTGGCTTTAATTTCCGGGAAATAATCAGGACACAGTTATCCAGACTAGTTATTTTTCAGTTTTCCTTTTTGGCAGTTGAGTTGTTGAGAAGGTAGAAAATTATTCAATTATTTGTATTCGTGTTTAGATAATTCAACTTTAAGAAACTAAATGAAAACACTGATAATAACAAAAACATTCTGTTCTCAGCATTTGTGTCACTTCTGTCAGAGCAGTTCACACGTGAGCTCTATATAAAGACCTGTGTGTTAATCTGAGTGTGAACATCAGCGCTAATGCTAATGTTATGACAAATCTGTGAAAATGGGGGAAGACTGTCTCATTCATTTATATATTTATATATTATGTAAAATGGACTTTTAAAAGCTTTTAACTATGTTACAATGGTTTTTGCTTCATCATTAACTGAAATATTTGGATCTCAAACTGTGGCACATACACCACTGGTTGTACCTGAGCTCCTTTGGATTGTACTTTGTGTTAATCCTTGTTTAGAACAATAACTAATTAAAGGTGAACTATATGAAGCTATCCTGCTTGTTTCCATGGATATGTTATCACTTCTAATATGGAATACAATGCATCTATCTAGTTTATTAGTTACAGTTGCTTTCATTTCTCAAAAGCGGGTTTGCCTCTCCACAGATCTGACCTGTGACTTGTGTCTCTTGTTGTAAGATAATACATTTTGATGTCATATTGTGGAACCTTTTAGGCAGGGTCAACAATATCTTCAAGGAGACAAGCAGACCTATTTTAGACTTTAAGCCCTATAGTATAGACCTGTTATAGTCCTGTTATAGAC
The DNA here is from genome assembly GCF_009829125.3 of Periophthalmus magnuspinnatus. Classification (NCBI taxonomy): domain Eukaryota; kingdom Metazoa; phylum Chordata; class Actinopteri; order Gobiiformes; family Gobiidae; genus Periophthalmus; species Periophthalmus magnuspinnatus. The sequence continues at coordinate 10,307,253 of NC_047135.1, read as the reverse complement.
CTGGTTTAGACCTGGTGGTAATATCGGGGTGAAAAGTTTGAGAACCATACATTTTAGATGTTAATTGCTCTGCATGTCATCCGGCCCTAATAAAAGAAGATACTTTGCTGTTTGCGCTGCTTGCAGAGCACATTATGCTGCTTAAATAATTGCAGCCTATGTGATTTGCTTAGTGCAGCCCTACACACATCCCCATTGGCACATAGCCTTGCTTTGCTGTTCCAGGTGCATCTTAGGCTGTCCTGGCTCTCACCCTTCTGTTCACAGATATATCAGTGCCTCTCTCCTCTTTTGTTGCTGCGTTATCAGTGTCTATTCCTGTCCTCTGCCCTGCTCCTATCTCCCTGTAGCTTATACGGCCATGACGGTTAGCTTCTTTAGCCGTGCTGCTGCAGATGCTGTTGTGTGCGTTGTCGCGTTAGCTATAGCCGAGATGTGGGGCTGTTATAAATTATGCACTCACCGTAACACAGATGTTCTCCTCCTCTGCTGTGTGCAGAGACTTTACAGTGCATGACAGGACAGTATACAAAAGTGCAATTATGGTTTTGAATATATTTATATGATGGGTTATATATAGGCTGAATGAAGCTGTGTTACTTTTATATTGCTATGTGCAGCTTTTGAAACCATCTTGTTTATAAAAGGTGCTATAAAAATAAAGTTGGACTGGGAATAAGAATGAATTAAATGAAACTACAGGCTATAGTTTGGCTTGATTTTTAACGCGTGTATGTTTTCTGATGGAGGGTTTGCACCCTGCTTGTCTCCACCGAGATGTTATTGCCTTGTTCCACAGTATGGCAATAAATTTATTTATTTATTTGTGTTGAAACAAGCAGGGGACAATACCAGGTCAAGTTACTGGTAAGATCGATGGAGAAAGGAACCCGCTCAGAGCATTACAATATTTCAAGTTTTTCAAGATTTTTCTTTTCAATAAAAACATCTGTAATTGAATAAATGGAAGATGGGTAGGTTTAATGCCATACTATGTAACATTCTTGACAAACCAATAACATCTCCATGGAGACAAGTAGACCGACCCTCCACCAAAAAAGTTGCCAAGTGCACCTTTAATTAGTGAAATGGCATTTTTAAAAATCTACATGCATGACTTAAGTGGGACTAAAACAGATCTCAACCATGTTGAAGTTATTTAAATGTATCATTTTTGACTAAATCATCAATCAAAAAAGACCTACTTAAATAAACATACATTTCTAATCTTCTTTTTTTTACCTTTTGGGGTGACTTGGTTACTTGCGTTACATGTCAGATGCCCTTCCACCCACTTCTCCATTTATTTGGCTTTTAGAAACAGTACTGCTTTTAATTTTACTTGTTTCAATTTACAAAACCAAAATACAAGCTGTTCTGAAATGCCGGTTATTTTTATTTTTTGTTCAGCAGTTCATATTTCAAATGCTAATGTTGCGGGCATGTCATTTTTAACACTGTTTCTTTTGTATAGCGCTTGCACTTTAATTATTTGTGTTCACTGTAAATAACAGTATCTGGTCATTGACAACTAACATTACTATTCATTGTTTTATTGTAAATATTTATTTGGTTGCCCGGAAATCACGTGACCAGTTCCAAGGTAGGGCGCGGCAAATTTAAGCCGGCCTACTGAATCATAGTAGGTATGTGGAGAAGCAGCCACCAGACTTGTGTCTGTGCTGCTGTCGGGACGTTGATCGGTGTTATTGCTGTAAGTGTTGCCATTATTGTTTTTATACTCCGTAAACTTAAATCCACAAATAATCTATACTGTATCTACACTACAATGGTTTTATATTTGTTGTTGTTTTCACCAGGGCTCTTCTGTTATGACTTTACTGCACCCCCAATAAATGATGAAAAGGGATCTTTTCTCTGTGATCATTTTAAAGAGTGCAAAATCGTGGTGTTTCTGCCCGGTTGGATTAAGTTGGACGGAGTAACTATTTGGACTATTGCTGTGGATTACTGCACCACTTGGCACCTGTCAGAGGATTTGGTGAATAAACCACGAGGGAGCAGCTAGCGCGGAGCTAACGCGGAGCTACGGCTAAGGCTACAAGGCTACTACTCCAAGGACAACAACGCAAATCATAATCAAATCCAAGGTAAAACTGACAACTTTTCAATCATGTCTGCCTCACAACAGCAAATGTCTTCTGAGTGGGAGAATATGTTTGAGGAAATAGAAGTAAAGTTAATCACCTTACCTGTGTTGGAGCTTATTGACATTTGTGCCATGCTGGAAATAAACATTAATGATGAGGATAAGGACTCCCCCCGAAAACTGAGAAGGCTCATACTTCAGCATTTTGACTGTGAGGATATTATTGTGCTAGAAGATGGAGGGATGTCTTTATTGTTAAAAGTAAATGATCGCATTGATGAACTGAAAACGCTGTCTAAGTCTGGTCCTACATCACCCCGGCACCCTCTGGTGGACAAGGTTGGCACTGCACCAAACACTGAACCTGCTGCAAACCAATGCACTACTCTTCCCAATGCTACATTTAATGTACCTGGAAGAACGTTTGTACAACAGTTATATAGAAAAGACTTTAAAATAATTGGACAAATTGGGGAACATAATCAAAAAGACAAGTTGGGATTTGCAAGTTTAGACCGCCAAATTGCAAAAGCAATCAAGAAGGGATACGATGAATGTGATATTGTGGATGCTGTTGTTCAAGCTATTGTTCCTGGCACAAAACTCAGAAGTTACCTGGAGAGTAGAGCTGACCTTTCACTGCAAGCTCTGAGACAAATTTTAAGGACTCATTTTGTTGAAAAAGATGCTACTGAGCTGTATCATTCCCTCACTCGTGCTGCCCAAGAACCCAGAGAGACTCCTGTTCAGTTCCTTGTTCGAGCCATGGACTTACGGCAACAAATACACTTTGCTACCGAGAGAGCAGAAAATGGATTACAGTACAGCCCAGAGCTGATTCAGAATCAGTTTTTACAAACAATACTCACTGGACTCCAGGATGACACCATCCGCACGGATTTAAAACCATACCTCCAAAACCCAGGAGTAACGGATGAAGTCCTGCTGGAGAAAATGACTGCTGCCTACAATCTAGAAATGGAGAGGAGGAGCAAGCTGTCAATGACAAAGGCCAGAGTTAAAGTGTCAGCAGTGAGTAATGATTCGCACTCTACAGTTGCAGAGAACCATGGTCACCAAAGTAATCCTACAAGCAACAAAATGCCAGATCAAGCCCAGAAACGTGACACACTGCTGGAGAAGGTGGACCAGGGAAATAAAGCCATCTGTGAGGCAATTCAGAACCTCGCCACTCAGCTGTCCAGCCTACACCAGCTTCCAAGGCAACAACCATTACCACCACCACATGCAAGGGGACAGGCCAGACAAAACTATAGCAGGCCACAACCAAGAACACACACCTACAGACAGTGTCAACAGTGTCAGCAGACAAATCCAGGAGGAAGATGTGATCACTGTTATAAATGTGGTAGTACAGACCACTGGGCCATCGGCTGCCGCAAAGTTCCCAGAAATGCCACAGCCTCCATCAACAAAGTTGAAAGGTTGGTACATCTTGGTAAGACACAACAAAACCGGTTCTGCACCACAGCGCCCCTCACTGGCAAACAACAACAAACAGCCAAGCTAGTGGGGAGAAGGTGTCTTGTTCGAGCCTCGCTGAACAATGTGGACACCACAGTGCTATGGGACACCGGCTCACAAGTTTCCATCGTCGGAGCTGAGTGGAAACAGAGACACTTACCGGATGTTGCACTGAGGCGTGTGGAGGAGTTACTGGACGAAGGAGGACTCGACCTATCTGCGGCAAATGGTACACACATTCCATATAAAGGCTGGGTTGAAGTGGAGTTTAGGCTGTCTAAAAATGCTGTCGCTGGAATGAGTGAAAAACCTGTTGTTGTCCCAATTCTGGTCACCACTACTGAACTTGAACGTCCCATAATCGGATTCAATGTAGTTGAAGAGCTGGCTTTAACAAATGAAGGGACAGAGAGCTGTATTTCCAGCGGTCATATGATAAAAAGACTTTGTTCAGCACTGGAAGTGGGACAGAAAACTGCAAGAGCTGTCCTCTCTGTTTTAAAGAGACAGTCACGTATGGACCAGCCCCATATTGCACGTCTTGGGAGGATGCCTATCCATGTCCCAAGGAACAAAACCATTGAAGTCCAATGTAATTACGTGCAGGGTGTGTTCAGTGGAGCTCACGCCATTTTGGAACCTAGCCCAGAGACGCCATGGCCCACCGGTTGTAAAGTGAGGGAACAGCTTATTCTACTCCCCCAGACCAACACAAGAATTAAAGTGTTTGTTGAGAATACCACAGACACTGACCTTACGCTATGTGGCCGTACGACGCTTGGCTGGTTACATAGTGTTGATGCAATCTGTCCATTAGAAGCTAAGGCACCAGACCGCAGCACCTCATCACCGTTGGAGCAATCCAGTCAAGTACCACAGGGGGAGCCCTGGGACCCGCCCGTGGACCTGAGTCACCTCTCTGCAGAGCAGCAGCAAGGAGTGCGGCAAATGCTAAGGGAGGAGTGTGATGTTTTTGCCAGAGATGAGTGGGATGCTGGCTGTGTTACTGGCTTACAAATGGACATTAACCTAAAGGACAATATTCCCGTGCAAAGAACATACAATGCAATCCCACGGCACTTGTATCAAGAAGTTAAAGCTCACATTCAGGACTTGTTAAATAGAGGCTGGATTCAAAAGTCATATTCTTCCTACTCATCACCTGTCGTGTGCGTGAGGAAGAAGGATGGTAGTCTCCGTTTGTGCATTGACTACAGGCTGCTAAATGAGAAGACACTGCCAGACCGTCACCCCATCCCCAGAATCCAAGAAATCCTGGAGAACCTCGGAGGAAACTCTTGGTTTACGGTTCTTGACCAGGGCAAAGCATACCACCAAGGCTTCATGAGTGAGAAGAGCAGACCCTATACAGCATTTATAACACCATGGGGGCTCTATGAATGGATCAGAATCCCATTTGGACTCTCTAATGCTCCGGCTGCTTTCCAACGCCACATGGAGGGATGTCTGGGCAACCTCCGGGATGAAGTCTGTGTGCCCTACCTGGATGATGTCCTTGTTTACAGCCGCACCTTTGAACAACATGTGCACAATGTTCAACAAGTCCTGAGGAGACAGCGAGAGAGTGGAATCAAACTAAGAGCAGGAAAATGTGACTTTTTTAAACCACAAGTCACCTATGTGGGGCGTGTCATCTCTGCAGAGGGCTACAGGATGAATCCGAAGGAGGTGGAGGCAGTGAAGGCGCTTGTACACCAGACCCCAGCCACCGTCAGAGAGGTGAGAAAGCTTCTTGGTTTCTTAAGCTATTATAGGGCCTATATCCAAGATTTTTCTATAACTGCTAAACCTCTGTATGAGTTGCTTGCTATGCCCAAGGGTCAACCGAAAAGCAGCTTAAAGAAGAAGGCAACAAAGTGCGTCAGTGCCCAGCTTCCACCCTCCTATCCTGTCCAATGGACAGAGAGGCACAGAGTCACGTTGGAAACCATTGTAAAACAGCTGACAAACCCACCTGTCATGGCCTATCCTGATTTTGAGTTGCCATTCATTCTGCATGTTGATGCCTCTGAAGATGGACTCGGTGCAGTTTTGTATCAGCGTCAAGAGGGAATCCTGCGTGTGATAGGCTACGGCTCCAGAACACTATCCCCGGCTGAAAAAAACTACAAGCTGCACTCAGGTAAACTGGAGTTCCTTGCACTAAAATGGGCCATTACAGAGCGTTTCCGTGACTATTTGTTCCATGCGCCACACTTCACTGTCTACAGTGACAACAATCCACTCACTTATGTCACCAAGTCTGCAAAACTCAACGCCACTGGACACCGCTGGGTTGCAGAGTTGGCAGACTACCGGTTCACTCTGAAGTACAGACCTGGAACAGCCAACAGGGACGCTGACTTCCTGTCCCGTAGACCAACGCCCATTGAACATATCATTCAGGAATGCACGGAGGAATGTGAGCCAGAGGTCATGGGGAGCATCGGCAAGGCCCTTAGGACTAGCCAAGCAGGTGAAATAAACTGGATTTCTGCTGTCACCTGCAATGTTGAGGTCTTACTCCAAAATGGCAGCACTGTACCACCTACTCACCCACTCTCCATTGAAGATATCAAAGCCAAACAAGAGACTGATTCAGTCATCCAGAGAGTCTCGACTCTGAAAAAAAAGTATACTTACCTGAAATATAAGGACAAAATAGCTGAAAATGAACAAGTGAGAATATTGCTGAGGGAATGGCAAAGGTTAGTGCTGGATGAAGATGGACTTTTGTGGAGAAAAACAAGTGGCAGAACTCAACTGGTAGTGCCAGAGTCCATGAAGCCCCTGGTGTACAGGTACCTCCATGAGGAGATGGGACATTTGGGAGCTGATCGGATGGTTGCTCTGGCCCGAGAACGTTTCTTTTGGCCAAAGATGAGGCAGGAGATGGAGCACTATGTTACACAAGTTTGCAACTGTATCAAAAGGAAAAAACCCAACAGAGTTACAAGAACACCATTGCAAAGCATTGAAACCTCTGCACCATTTGAAATGATCTGCATTGACTTTCTACATCTGGAAAAATGCAAGGGGGGTGAGGAGTACATCTTGGTTTTAGTGGACCATTTCACCAAATACGCACAAGCCTATGCCACCAGAAATAAGGCTGGGAAGACCGCTGCAAAGAAGCTGTTTGATGATTTCATCCCACGCTTTGGGTTTCCATCAAAGATCCACCATGACCAAGGGCGAGAGTTTGAGAATCAGCTATTTGAAAAACTCCAGAAGTACAGTGGCATTCATCACTCCCGCACCTCACCATACCACCCCCAAGGCAACCCTGCAGAGCGCTTTAATAGGACCTTATTAAGTATGCTGCGAACACTAGGGGAGACTGAGAAGACAAGATGGAAGGAGCACCTAAACAAGGTTGTTCATGCCTACAATTCCACCATCCATGAGGCAACGGGGTACTCTCCCTTCTTCTTGCTCTTTGGACGTGAACCAACTCTCCCAGTTGACCTTCTGTTTCCAAGGAAGCTCGACGACAACTCAGAGAAACAGACCCCTGCTGGTTACGCAGAGAAGTGGAGGGAGGCAATGCAGGAAGCATACTCCATTGCGCTGAAAAGCATGAGAAAATCTGCAAAGAGGGGGCAGGATTATTACAACCAGCGTGCCTGGAGCTCTACTCTGATGCCAGGTGACCATGTGCTGGTGAGGAATCTGACACCTCGAGGTGGTCCAGGGAAGCTCCGCAGTCACTGGGAGGACACGGTACATGTGGTCATTGAGAGCCGAGGTCCAGAGAGCCCAGTCTATGTGGTGGAGCCTCTGAACACTGGAGGAAGAAGACGTGTGCTGCACCGAAGCCTGCTCTTGCCCTGTCCTTACCTGGTTGAATCGGTTCCTGTGGTCGCCAGTCCGAAAAGGAGAAGAACCAGGGTATCACCACCAGAAAGAAAACAAAAAGCCAGGTACAACATCCAGCCTACAGCCACTGAGAGCTCTAGTGATGAAGACTACCACCTCTTCATTCCACCTGCTGCTCTGTCACTAAACCCTACTGCCAGTGAATTCCAGCCCAGGGGCCATACACAGAGACAATCAGAGCCAAGAGCTGTACCTGGAGCTGACGTTGTCGTCTCAGGGGCAGATTCTGATGAGGAGCAAATGCAGGAAATAGCAGTGCCTGAATCTGGAGCATCCGCCTCTGACACCTCTGATGCTGAGCCTTGTCATTCGAGACCGGTTAGATCGAGACAGCCTAGGCGCCTCTACACCTATGACCAACTTGGTGAGCCGACGGTCCGAGAGCTACAGAGCTGTCCAGTTGGTGTGACGAGATCAGCAAGGGTTCGAGACAGTTATTCCAGCTCACCTGCCACTCCATATCCTTTTATAACCAGTCGTAATGCAGTAACTAATAAGCACTTTATAAAGTAACAGTTTAAGCACCTTATAACTTGCACCTTTTTAAGTAATCATGTGTGATACTATTTCATGTGCTTCATTATGTTTGGTAAATAGTACATGTTTTATATTTAGTCTGGTTAGACATGGTTATTATGTCTTGCATAATCTTGGGTATTTGAGTAATTTTCCTTGAGTCAATCCTGAAGATTGGGAGGCCTACCAATGCTTCAATGGACTGACCTGCCCAGAAGACACAAGGGACTTTCTCTAGTCTTGTATTGTCACCATGCCAAGGACTATTGAGGAATGGACACTGCATTGAGGTTGCTTAAGTTTGTACTGTATTAGTTAATAACACCTGCTATTGTGACCTGGTAATAGTGAAATCTCATGGCACTGGTGAGGTTAAAGGAAAATGTTTAACGTAACATTTTTTTTAGTGGGGGAGGGTGTTGCGGGCATGTCATTTTTAACACTGTTTCTTTTGTATAGCGCTTGCACTTTAATTATTTGTGTTCACTGTAAATAACAGTATCTGGTCATTGACAACTAACATTACTATTCATTGTTTTATTGTAAATATTTATTTGGTTGCCCGGAAATCACGTGACCAGTTCCAAGGTAGGGCGCGGCAAATTTAAGCCGGCCTATTGAATCATAGTAGGTATGTGGAGAAGCAGCCACCAGACTTGTGTCTGTGCTGCTGTCGGGACGTTGATCGGTGTTATTGCTGTAAGTGTTGCCATTATTGTTTTTATACTCCGTAAACTTAAATCCACAAATAATCTATACTGTATCTACACTACAATGGTTTTATATTTGTTGTTGTTTTCACCAGGGCTCTTCTGTTATGACTTTACTGCACCCCCAATAAATGATGAAAAGGGATCTTTTCTCTGTGATCATTTTAAAGAGTGCAAAACTAATGCTTCTAAAAAAATTCCAGCAACACTAGACAGAAAATAAAGCACAATTATATTAATTCAGTACTTTTACAATCTGTTAAATAAATTTCAACTTGACATTTTTTCTGCAGACTTGGCTTTAGCATGTCCTTGTAGCGATGCATTGGTGTGTCCAGTGTAAATAATTGATCAGCACTCATCTCCAACCTCAGTGCAAAATTCTGACACACGTGACTCTTAAAGGGACAGTGCACCAGTTTCACTTCTTCAATAGGTTGTGTTCACGTGACATCAGAACATTTCCAAATCCCAATAGAGTTGTTAAGTGTTGTTACTTTTTTTAAAAGCTTTAAAACTATTTCTATTTGATAGAAAATCTTTATCTTTTCATCACTGTCTCATACTTCAGAAATATAATATTTAAAGTTTTGCAAATTTTAGAAAATTTTAACTAGCCTGTTCAGTATATAAGCTCTTAAATGGACTCACTCCATCACCCTTGGGTGAGTTCATTATGGCCAAAACCAGTACTAGTGGTAGGGTAACAAGAGCCTCTACCAGAGGTGACTGTGTAATACCTTATAGACGCACTACATTTAGTGAGCAGGTCTTATCAGTCAAAGGTACAGAAATCTGGAACAACATCCCAGCTGCAATAAGAGACTCTACGACATTCAGTATATTTAAAATGAATCTGAAACCATGGCTCAAGAGGAACCAGAACTGTGATCATTAATGTTATGCTACTATGTACATGTCAGTGTTGTATGTTATGATTGTGTTTCATTGTACTGTTTCATCCATGTCTGTCCTTTGAATTGTAATTGACAATCTGTTCTTATGTCTATTGTATGAACTTGTAGTTTCTTGTTGTTTCTATCTCTATAACCTGCCAGGGACTACAGATGTAAAGTAGCCTTTGGGCTAATTCTGGCATATTTACATTCATATGTTCATGAATATGCACTGTCCCATTTAAATAAATAAATTTAAAAATGTGATAACTAACAGAAAGTGTACAAGAGAGGTTGCGGTAAGAAGCTAGGCTGGGCTAAACTGGTGTTAGTGGTGACCAGCAGTTAGATATGAGATATACACACGGTATTCTATATTCTACTTTATATTATGCTAAATATTACTACATTATTGACATATTTGATACAATTGGTGGTTAAACATATGCTTTTAAAAGGTTATTTGTTTTGTTCCTTATTCGTCAAAGTTCTGGCACAAGTTGCTTAAAGACGTGATAGTTGAAGTCAGTTGAAAGGACTTTAATCTATATGGCACTTTATATGGAGCTAATCCCTTACAAATAATAATAAGGTTCATGGATTATAATTCGTATGTTCCTTAGCCTACTAGATTATTTTTGCCACTCATTTACAATTCTATTTTATATTGCTGCTTTTTATGACATGGATGCTATATTTTGAATGCTGTTTTTTCCAGTGAACAAAACCAGGATCCAACTTTTAGTCTTTGTTGAAACAGCCCTTTAGATCTAAATATACCCGTTTGTGTTATTACTGTGCGGTTCAGAGGTGCACTATCTTTAACTCTTTTTGTGTTCACATTTTTGATCGTGACAACTGTATGATTTTTTTCTTAGCTGTCTCACCAAATACACTTATTCAAAACATATTCAAAATGTCAACATTGTTCTTTTAATAGATTTTCTGGGAAATTAGAGGCACTGTAAGTGGTTTTACTGTGTTTAAAAAACACACACACACACAAAAAAAAAGTTAGTTTATTTTAAATGGTTTGCAGTGGTCCAGTGTTTTGTCATGACGGTAAAGCTAATAATAACTCGCATGCTAATGTACACTTCCAAATTATTAGACAGTAAAATGCTTCCTAATTAGATGTAGACAGTACACAGTAGACTTATGTTGATCTAAAGATCCGCTTATAAAATATATACTAGGGCAAGACAAATTGTGCTCAAATACATGGGAAAAAATCGGGCTCTGATAATACCAAGAACATCCTACGATTATTTAGGAAAGGTCCAGTTTAGTCCTTTTTGCATTTTTGACTGGTTATGATAGGTAGGGCATTTGTCATAAAGACCAATTTTCATGCACTTTGCAGCTTTGAAGATATGCAAAATTTTCTGTTTATCGTTTAATATAGGAAAATGGTTACAAAAGCGGCTCATTAAAGATAGAAATAAAACAAAGTTATGTTGCAATACAACTCAAAAGGTTATAAAGTAATATTTGTGCAAGCTTGTGATTTTGCAGTCCCTTTTTACATTTGTCTGATAGTCTACTTATCTAATACATTTAAAGCCTAAAGAGTATTGATTTTTGTGCTACTCAAAATATATATTTTGGCCAATATTTCCCGCCCCTAATGAAAAGACAAAAATCTAAACAATGCCAATATTCATTTACTTATACAATATAGTTGAATCTCATGGCTTTAAGTCCTTTTCAACTGACAGTTAGCTTGTGCTTTTGGAGTTGAATTATGGCACCAACTTCTGAAGCTGTGGTGAAAAAAGAATTTGTTTATTTGTGTTCACAGAGAAGATGTTTAACTTTGTGCCAGTTTTTCATGTAGATAGGCCTTGTAATTACAGAGATATCAACTATAAACTGGGCCTGAGAGTTAAACAGCAAATTCTACCATAGACTTCTGCCCTGTCTCCAGCTCTGTTTAAACTATAGAGATTCTAGTATATTGTGATGTCACTTAGGCGCATCCTATTGGGAGTAAAGATGTGGTCATTGTTTTATGTATTTTTTGGTAGCTGTTAGGTTTGCCCTGTCGGTTCGTTGATATAAGAGTCCCATTGATCAGAGTGGGATGGACAGGAGCAGGGTTACAGTGAAGTATGTGAGGGCTAGTATTCTGTAAAAGCATTATAATCATTGAGAGGGTCCCCAAATGACACTAAATCAGATACACACCATCTCTTCGTCTGAGAGGAGACAGGAGAAAGGACGTCAACTTAAATCTGGGATTTTGTATGGCAACATTCAAACGTGGGTTATATTTTACTTTATTATAAAACTTTGTAGTTTTTAGACACCACTTTTACCTCTTGATACTTGATAAATATACTATACTGTACAGTAGTACAGTACTCTTACTTATACAATAACTAAGCATAAGCATTCTTCAGCAGTTATTTTTTTGCAGAAATTCCGTCATGATCTGCACTGTAAATCCAAATGATAGTCTTTTTAGTCTTTTGAACCAAAGAAATTGATGAGATTAAATAATCCAAGCATTTTGTAAATGTAATACAAGATAATATAAATACAAGAATATATGTGTTTTATGTACACAGTTTAGCTGACTCCATGCCATGTGTTAAAACTGCATACACCCGGCTCCTCATTGTTTAACTGCATACACACGGCTCCTTACATATTTTGTTGTTGGAGGAAATTATGGTACTTCAAAAAGTGTAGACTTTGCGATTTGCTAATTGAGACCATTCAAATTGAGATTTTGGTCCATTGTTCCCCACATATTTTCCCCACTGTGGGACTACAGGCATATCTTATCTTATTCCAGTACATTTATCTCATCTCATTTTAAAGCAGATCTATTTTAACCATGTTATAGTTGTTTCCCCTCACAACTTAGTCACCCAAAGTTGCATCTAGAGTGATTTCTGCATATTTCAGCCATTTTTAATCGCTTATTTTGAAGATGCTAAAATAAGCGATTAAATATTAGATTAAAGGTATACCGGTGGCATTTTCACCGCCACCAGTATATGCCCACTGCTCTGTACTTACTTTGTTGTCCAATTTTATTTTCTTAATTGGTTATGCACGTAGGATATGGGAGGGTTGCATTGTCATTTTGGTACAAAAGGGAAAATTGCTAGCATGATGTCCAGCTATCCATCACAGGTGCCGACAACTTCATAGCTCTTTGTTGTGATGATATTTATGGCAACGTCAGCTCCTATTGGGCATCACAGTTTTCTAATGTGGTAGTAAGCGGACTTGTTCCTTTTATTAAGTCGTTTTAGATGAATATTGTGATTTAAAATGTGCAGATTATAACATAATTATCCACTGGTGTATAACTCTATAACTCTATAGCAGAACAAGCACAATAGGTCTTCCTTAACACCAGAGGGCTATAAACTATTATGATGATTTGAAACTAAACAGAGTGATTGTTGTTGTGAGAAAGCACTGCATAAGGAGGCCATGACACACACAGGTCAGATCTGAAGAGTACAGATCCCCCCTGACCCATCCTTTGCCCAGGGTCACTATGTCAGGGTCACGAGAGGTCACAGATGTAAGGGGCTTTTACCGAGCTCTATGAGGGACACCGATCACTGTGGAGACAGGTGAAGGCCCCCTCTGCCTTCCATTAAACCAGATGTGCAAGTGTCAGTGACCAACCAGGATAGAGCTCTGTGTTAAATAAATTACTCAACATCATCTCATTTAAAAAGCGTGCGTATGTACAAATATCTTACGTGACTTAAAGACAACTTGATATGGAAATGAGAGGTTCAGGGTAAAACTTCAAACTTTGCGCATGAGGGCTTTCAGACAGATGAGGCAGAAGGCAGCTGTGGCCATGCTGTTTTGGTGAAAAGGCATATCATGATTTATGCTTCTCATCTGTTTAACGCAGCCACTACTAAAATTTGCCAGCCTTGTAAATCACATCTTGTTTAGAAACGTATGTAGTTTAGTTTCTCTCAAGTGTTAATGCTCTTTTCTGGATCTCTGTGCATTGTGATTATGTACCGTGACTCCAGTAAAAAGATCATTTGCATCTCTTAACACCACTTTTATGCTCTGTTCAAATTGCTGGTTTTCAGATTTTAAAATGTGATGATGTCATACTCCCAGATGGGGGGCAAGTTACTCTTTTTCCTATTAATAACTTTGTACTTGGCATGAAATTTCTGGGTTTTAGATGACATCACAACATTCTAAAGGAGTGGGGATGAGGGAAGCAGGTAAAATTAATAATGCAGGCTTTTCATGTAATATAGCAGGGTTTAGGGTCCAGTCACTGATAAAAATGATCAGGTTCAGTATTTGTGAATTTACTTTTTAGGTATTTCCACAAAATACCCCCCATTTCCATTTGTAACTAGACTCATTAATTTGCTATATTACACAAAATTTATAAGTTTCCCACTCTTCATCTCTCTTTGTCTTTGTTTCTTTTTTAATCTCACAATGTAGGGTCTTCTCTCTTAGTGTGTGTTGGGTTATTTCTACTTTCTCACATTGCAGCCAATAGCCCTCTCACACCAGTAGCAACATGAAGGTCAAATATATTGTTTTATAGTTTTATATTTTCATTTACAACAGTCAAAGAATCCTGTTATTAAAATGCTTGTCAGAAAAATAGCAATTCAATATTTTTTGAATACCAATATTACGATTTAAAAATCTATAACAAAGCCCCCAAATTTATGTTAATGGTACACTATGTAACTTTTCTGGTGAGGGGTATGTCACCTGCTGCCCCCTTAGAGATGTTATTACTTTGCTTGAAATATTCCACAGCATGGCATTAAACTTAGACATCTTGCATATTTTATTTACAGGTGTTATTGCTCAAAAATACCTTGAAAAACATGCAATCTTGCAATGAGTGGGTCGCCTCTTGGCCTGATCGCTGGCCTGCTTGCATCTATGGAGAAATAGATACCTTAATGCCATAGAGTGAAACATTCCAAGAGAAAAAATAGCCCTTTGGAGACAAGCAGATAGCAGGCCCTTCACCAGAAAGGTTGCATACTGTACCACTAAGTTCACAAATAAACTTTAAACCTTTGCAAATATAAAAAATATAAAATGTAAATCATGTAAGAATTTGTTAACTTGTAACCTAATGTACTGATTAGGTTATATTTTGAGATTATTCCATACACATTTTAAACGCAGCCAGAAGCATTACCATTTGAGAGAAGATCGAAATATGAACTGGTGAACTAATACAAGAATGAAACACAAACACATGTTTGTAAAGCTTAAAACTGCAGGTTAGCAGTTTTTACACAGAATTTGATGCCATATTTAGTAGTTTGCACAGAATAAAATAATACCTGAATGACTGCAGACAAAACGTCAAGCGTAGTATCTTACTGCAGAGGCAGCCTGGTGCTCTACTGGTATTTCTCCATCTTTCTTTTTTACACTCAACGCTTTCTCTCTCTCTCTTTCTCTCTCACTCTCCCCCTCCCCGTCGCCATGGTGACAGCTGTGCGATGCAGAAATCACAGCGATGGCAGAACAAGATACAGACAGGAAGGAGATGCTCTTTGGTTTCATACATTTACGCACACACACATACAGACATACACAAACACACAGGAGCTATTAGAGCTGCACAAGGACAATTTTTAGGTTAATTTGGACTAGTTTATATTATATATACTCATTTATTACTAGTCCTCTTAGAGTCCTGGTTTAGTCCTGGTCTGGTCTACGGCTGCACCGATCCAGCTTTTTCAATTCTGATACCCGATAATGATGGATTAAAATGACTTTAACATGTTCATCAAAACGTCCTTTGATTAATGGTGATTAATACCGTGATAATATGCTAATAATATTATTTGTACACCCATTACTCTATAAAAAAAAAAAAAAAACACAATCAAAGCCAAACATTGTAAAATAAACTGAGATATTCTGTAGGTTCTAAGCTGTAAAATGAGGTTTCACATGTCAGTATATACAGGCTGAAGTTAGTAAAAATATGTTTGTGTTCTAACAAAGGCTAAGAGTACTGGATCAATACCTGATACATTACTTTTAAGAGTATCAGCATCAATATCAAGACTGATATTTGGGCTAGTCCTGGTTTTAGCCTTGTTTAAACTTCATAGTCTGGTTTAGTAATGGTCTAGTCCTAGTTTAGCATTGTTATGACCTGGTAGCATCCTGAATGGTTTAGTCTTGGTTAATAACTGGCTCAGTCCTGGTTTAGTACTTGTTTTAGCCTTGTTTAGAACTGGTTTAGTCCTGGCATAGTCCTGGTTTTGGCTTTGTTTAAACCTGCAAAGTTTAGTCCTTGATGTGTCCTTTTTGGTATTTGACAAATTTTATACCTCCTCTCAATCCCTCCTTATTTTAATAAAAAAAGAGATACAATAAACCAATGGTACTGTATTGTTGCTGGGCTCATACAGACAAAGGAGGTGTAGCAGAGGCTTATTCTGCCCACTCTTAATTAACGAGCCGTGAGTCACATGACTGAAGAGCTGTTAGCTGCTGATTACATTAGCGACTAAACGTGATTAGCCAAAATGACCAGGGTTATTTATTTACAAAATCATTTTCATTCACAATTACACTTGAGTGCAACCTGGAACATCCCTGCCAGTCTGGTCTCTTTTTAAATGTTTTGATGCACAAATCGATAACTCATATTTTTACTCACTCCTAGTGAAGGTAATCTAGAATGGTTGGCTAAAAATCATAATAAATTGGATGGTTTTCTGCAAAATCCTGACCATATACTTGGGACATGGGTTAGTCCTGCAGCCATGTTTGGGGTTATTGGGGTTATATTTAAAATGTGATACTGTTACAGGTAGGGCTGCAAGATTAAATACAATCAACTCGAAATTTGAATGGAGGCAGTTTGCAATTCACACAGGCTGCTATTTTTGAAGTACCATCATTTCCTCCACAAACAACAAACAAAACATTCTGCATAAAAACTGCTAACCCTGTAGTTTAGATTGGTACAAACATCTTCTGAAATGTGATTCTTGTGTTTGTTTATCAGTTCATAGTAGTCTTTTTGCTTCTAGATATGTTTAAAATGTGAACTTTGAAAAGAATCCAATTATTAAAACATAAATCACAAATCTAATCGCAGTGCTTGTCAGAAAAATCTGAATTAGGTATTTTTCCCAAATCGTTGAGCCGTACTTACAGGCCTAGATGCTTCCCTGCACAGAGCCCTGTGCTGCTGTGGGCTGACCTTGACAAGGACCAGCTCTGGCCCAGTGATGGGAGCAATAGTGGACTCTGACTGGTCAGCCAAGAGGTCTGGTTATAGCTGATTTGTTGAGAGCATGTCAATTTACTGCTGCTCCCCACCCCCCACCTTTCTCTCTGCCCCTCGCTCGCTCCCTATTACTGATTTTCTCTCTCTCCATTGTCACTCACTCTCTCTAACTTTCTTCTTTCTTCCTCGTTACGCTTTCTCTTTCATGCTCTTTCTCTGTCTCTCTCTGTTGCAATTTTTTCCTTTTTAGTCTGTCCTTACACTCTCCCACTCTCTCTCTTTCTCACCCCCCTCTCTCTCGCTGTCCTCCTCTCTCTCTTGCCACTCTCCCTTACTATATTTTTTCTCTTACTCTTTCTCTTCATTCTATCCATTCTCTGTTTCTTAGTGATACAGAACACTTAGATCAGCAGCTTGTACACAAGACTCTTGCAAATAGACATAGAATATTACATAAATTGCGGTAGTGGCAGTGGTGGTATTAGTAGTAGTATTAGTATTAGTAGTAGTAGTAGTAGTAGTGGTGGTAGTAGTAGTAGTAGTAGTCTAGGGCAGTGTATTTCAACCTTTTTTGAGCCAAGGCACATTTTTTTTATTGAAAAAATCACAAGGCACACCATCAGCAGAAAATGTTAAAAAATGAAACTCTGCATCCTATATTTACAATATAAAGTAATTCTCATCAAAGTATTTTGAACAGGAATCAAATAAACACAAAAAAAGCATTTTATAATAAAATAAAATATTTCTACTCACTCAGTGTGAAACCTGGGCCTGTTTGGATGAACACAGAGCTGATATCCTGGCAGGAATTGAAGAAAGACACACTGTGTCTCTGCCACAGTGTGCGCCTTTTTGACTTAGCTACAAGTTCAGCAACGTGGTAGCTAGCTTTAAGGGCTCTCTCGTTTACCTTTGTGGTTTTTCTCATAATAGTTTCCTGTTTCTCCGTGTGTTCACGCAGGCGAACAAAATAGTCCGCATTCTTGTTTTGAAGTGAAGGGTGTTTTGTTTGAAGATGCCGTTTAAGCTTACTTGGGACCATAGCACTGTTGGATAACTTTTCACCACACACCAAGCACAACGGAGTCGGTTTCATTGGATTTCCAGTTAAAGTAAATCCAAATGAAATATAGGTTTCGCTGTATTGCCGTGCGCCAGAGGTTTTGCTTGAGCTAACCGTCTTTGCTTTCTTTTGATCTCCACTCATACTTGGGCCTTCATCTGGGTCTGAGTTTTGCCCAGGGTCCGGTTCGGAGTTAGCATCTTTCCTCTCCATCACTCACACCATATAGTCTCGCTAGCCACAATGCCACTGTCACCTGACGCATCCACGTATCACTAATTCTCTTGTCTCAAATTGAAATCAATTAGCAGCTACTTATTAGCTACATGCTGCCACCTACTGATATGGAAGAGTATTACATGGTTACTCTGCCAATCGCTAGACAGCGCAGACATTCGACAACGGCACATTATTTGCGGATAATAATTAATTTGTTTTCAAAAAATATTTTTTAGACCAGTTAGGCGTAATTGGATAATTTCCTACAGCACACCAGACAATATCTCACGGCACACTAGTGTGCCGCGGCACAGTGGTTGAAAAACACTGGTCTAGGGGGCTCTCAAAACTATTATGTATGCCTGTGTAGCTGACCAAAACTGCATTCACAAGACTACACCTGCACAGGAGTTCATGCAAAAAAAAATAAAAAATAAAATAAATAAATAAATTATATATATATATATATATATATATATATATATATATATATATATATATATATATATATATATATATATATATATATGGCTAGGAAACAATGTATTTCTATAAAGACAGATTAAACTTGTGAATAATAATCTTCAGCTAACTTACTCGCTCACTCACAAACTTCTCCTTTGTGCTTTTGTCTCATGTAAATCCTTAATATCTAAATAAAATTATTAGTTGACTAATACAAATTTTGGTCAACTAAGACTCCATCAACCAATAATCAACTAAAAGACTAAAGGCCTGCAGCCCTATAGTAGTAGTAGTGGTACTATCAGTAGTGGTAGTTGTGGTAGTTGTTGTGGTAGTAGTTGTGGTAGTGGTAGCAGTAGTAAAGGCAAGTTGTACTAATGGTTGTAAAATTGAACAGTAAAACTTATACTATCCCAAAGTTATTGTACTGTTTCACTGAGTATTTGATTTATCCAATGTAATTTCATTTGAAGTAAAATTACTCTTAAACTTGTACAAGGTAGTACAGGACTTTATCATTGAATACAAAGGGCTGGTATGAAATGTTTTCCAGCATGTTATAAGCTCCTCAAAAGGTCCTTTGGATATTCATTATTTAAAATGTCAAAATAAAAAATAGTAATATTAAAATGTGCATACAGATTTCAAAAGGTAGGAAAATGCTTACTAATCATTCTTATTTTTAACGTTCTGAAGGTGTTGAACTTTTTCATGGACACAGTGCATCTGGTATGTTGCAGGTGCAGTTTTGCTGAGTATAACACATGAATCTAATTGTTCAATGTATTTTTGTGCATGACAGAAGCGCTGGTGCAGGCAGCTGCTTTTAATCTGCTGAAAAACACTTTTATAGATGCTCAAACACACAAGGTTTTGGCTCCGAACAGGTGGTCAGAGGCGCCGATGCGCCGATGGTGCAGATTGGCAGCCTCGTTTCCGTCAGTCTACTTCAGGACAGCTGTGGCTACTAAAGCATCGTACCACCACTGAGTGTGGAGTGAATGAATAACGATTACAGTGAGAGGCTTTGACAAGCCTGTAAATCACATTACAAGTGCAAGGCATTATTATATAATTAATACTTAATTTGTACTAATGTTAACTACAACTGTAACTGCTTTAGTATATGTTGCTGTACTGAACTTGCACTGAACTACTACTGTTGCTCTTACTACTACCACTACTACTGTTAAAATACTGCTACTACTACTTCTACTACTACTACCACTTTTACTACTGATTTGAATACTTGCATAAATGCAGCTTTGATATGAAAATGCAGGCTATAACAGTTAGATTATTAGATATGTGCTAAACTGATGTTCATGTTCATAATGCTCTTAAATGTAAAACGTTACTGTGAGCAAGGTCTCATCTCCATAGAGCTGACCTACAACTTGGCCTGGTAGTGTCACCTGCCTGTCCTCATGGATATAGTAGTTAAAAGTTTATTGCTCTACTGTGAGACGTTACAGACACGCCATAAAATCTCCATGGAGAGAAAGAGTTGACAGACTCCCCTCCACCAGAAAACATCATGCACCTTTAATCTTGACATCCCTAATGGACAATTTTATGGCTCAATCAAATCTTATCATTGCACAGAAAAATAACTAAACATTCCTCCCCACTAGTACAAATAAAGTGCCCCCCCATCTTGACAACCTAACTGTCCTGTACTGTATTCTTCTCTCTCTCTCTCTCTCTCTCTCTCTGCCTATTTGTGGTCCTGTCCTGGAAGAGACTGAGGTCCACTAAATGGGATTGGACTTTGGGGAGAGGGACAGGGAAAGGGAGAGTGGGGGTGATTGACAGCAGCACTGACTGTTGAACAGATGGACAAACCAGGCCTTTTCTCCACGGCCCCCTTTGTGCTGTATGAATATTAGCATATTAAATACTATGCTTAGATTCAGATTACAGCTTGGATCTGTAACCTTTTTTATACTGTGAGCTACTTTTACAATACAAAAATAACACAAGATAATCATGTTTGTGATGCCCTTTGCTCAGACCCCCTCCTTTTTTCAAATGCATCACTCTTATTCGATTATTGCTCGCACAATTTCGGCAATGTCTCTGGAGAACATAATCTGAAACAAAGCACAGATGGGGAGCAGAGGCTGGGGCTGCTCGTAGCACTATGAAAACCACTTTGTCATGTGAAAAAGAGGCGAGAAATGCTATGTTTTCACGGCCAAATATTTACTGTGAACCTTATTGGTGAGTTTGTTTTATATGTGAGACTCAAATGTAGATCCTGTTTGCAGTACTTTTATTATAGAAGGTAAAAAATAAAGTACCTCTGGTTAGTAGCTCTATCTATTTTCCTTATGATGTACTAATCACCAATTTGTATGTTGTACTTGTTGTACTATTTGCCTAGGGACGGCTGATGTAAATTAACTATGTAGCTCTAATTCAGCATGTTTACATTTGTTTAATACAGATGTTCCTTCAAGGCACTGTATCAGATTTTTACTGCCTTAACCTCCTGAGACCTGGTGTCCTCATCTGTGGACAACACATTTTGGATTGTTTAGGCCACAGTGCAAATTTTTAAAAGAACAGCAACAAGAACATGTTCAATTTTCAATATTTCTAAGAGTTTAGAATATTTATTTATTTTATTTTTTTATGTAATTATTTTTATTTAATTATTTTATTTTTATTTGTTTTTATTATTATTATTTTGTATTTTTATTCGTTTTTTTATTTTATTTACTTATTTTTTTATTATTTTATTTGATTAAAGCTCGGGTCTCAGGAGGTTAAGTCTGAAAAACAAAAGTGCTTCAGTGTTCCAAAGTTATTCTCCACTTACCTTACGCCTTCTGAATACCCTATTTTTGCTTTGTGATGAGTTTATAAGTGATCTAATTCCATACTAAAGAAAAAGCTAATAAGTAACTCGACATTACCCCAGGCTCAGACCCCATGCCGTGCACTCCGGTGATGCCAGCAGAGATGCCACAGCATTCAGGATTCTTTCCGTTGGGAATCTCTTCTGGCCAGATGTTTGAGCCTTTTGCCTTAAAGAAGACATTGTGCTTGTGTGTGCTATATAGTTATAATCTATGACATCCATGGATCATTATGCTATAATCTGGACATGTTATTGATCTAATAAAAAGAAACAAGTCTGCTGACTTCCGTGTTAGAAAACTGTGGTGCCCAATGGGAGTTGACATTGCCCTAAATATCATCACAACAAAGAGCTGTGCAGGAGTCGACACCTCCGATGGATAGCTCCGATGGACAGATCACCCTAGAGAGCCTCAGAGTTTTTTTTATGTGTACCAAAATGACTAGGCAATACTGCTGAATCCTACACATAGCAAACAAAGTAAGTACAGAGCAGCGGTCTCTCTCTCTCTCTCTCTCTCTCTCTCTCTCTCTATATATATATATATATATATATATATATATATACACACATATATATATATACATGTATACACACACACACCTACACACCTACTGTAACTGTGAGGTTGCATTCACACTCACCTTGTCTGACCCCAATGTAGTCTTGATGCAGGCCTTGGTTCTTTTCTTATCTTGGTGTAGTCCTGGTTTAGTCCCTATTTAGTCCTTGTCTTCATGTGTGACTGCTGTGTTTGTGCTGTTGGGTTTTGCTTGTTGAACCAAGCAAAAAATGAACAAAGAACAATCATTAGAATGGGACTGATTCTGTATTGGCGTTTTCTTGGTAAAACAAAACCCGTTGCCATATTGCGTGGTCAGCCATTGTGAATTCCCATTCTATTCTAAACTCCATGCATCTCTAACCTTGTTGTGAGCTACTTTTACAGTACAAAAATGGTCTCTCCTCCTTGATAAAAAATATTTATTTGGAAAAAATTATAGACATTGATATTTGTATTGTCCATCCATCCATCCATCCATTTTCTTCTGCTTATCCTGGGCCGGGTCGCAGGGGCAGCAGTCTAAGCAGGGACTCCCAGACTTCCCTCACTCCGGACCCGTCCTCCAGCTCCTCCGGTGGGACCCCAAGGCGTTCCCAGGCCAGCTGAGAGACATAGTCCTTCCAGCGTGTCCTAGGTCTTCCCTGGGGCCTCCTCCCGGTGGGACATGCCCAGAACACCTCCCTAGGGAGGCGTCCAGGAGGCATCCTAAGCAGATGCCCGAGCCACCTCAGCTGGCTCCTCTCGACGTGTAGGAGCAGCGGCTCTACTCCGAGCTCCTCCCGTGTGACTGAGCTCCTCACCCTATCTCTAAGGGTTGCGCCCAGCCACCCTGCGGAGGAAACCCATTTCGGCCGCTTGTATCCGCGATCTTGTCCTTTCAGTTATTACACAAAGCTCATGACCATAGGTGAGGGTAGGAACGTAGATTGACCGGTAAATCGAGAGCTTCGCCTTCCGGCTCAGCTCCTTCTTCACCACAACGGACCGATACCGCGACCACATCACTGCAGACGCTACACCGATCCGCCTGTCAATCTCACGCTCCATCCTTCCCTCACTCGTGAACAAGACCCCGAGATACTTGAAATCCTCCACTTGAGGCAGAGACTCACCACCCACCCGGAGAGGGCAAACCACCTTTTTCCGGTCGAGAACCATGGCCTCGGATTTGGAGGAGCTGATTCTCATCCCAGCCGCTTCACACTCGGCTGCAAACCGCCCCAGTGCCTGTTGCAGGTCCTGGCTCGAAGAAGCCATCAGGACAACATCATCTGCAAACAGCAGAGATGAAATCTTGTGGTTCCCGAACCAGACCCCCTCCGGCCCCTGGCTGCGCCTATACATTCTGTCCATAAATATAATGAACAGAACCGGTGACAAAGGGCAGCCCTGGCGGAGTCCAACATGCACCGGGAACAGGTCTGACTTACTGCTGGCAATGCGAACACAGCTCCTGCTCCGGTCATACAGGGACCGGACAGCCCTTAGCAAAGAGCCCCGGACTCCATACTCCCAGAGCACCCCCCAAAGGACACCACGAGGGACACGGTCGAATGCTTTCTCCAGGTCCACAAAACACATGTGGACTGGTTGGGCAAACTCCCATGAACCCTCGAGGACCCGATGGAGAGTATAGAGCTGGTCCAGTGTTCCACGACCAGGACAAAAACCACACTGCTCCTCCTGAATCCGAGGTTCGACTATCGGTCGGATTCTCCTCTCCAGTACCCTGGAATAGACCTTACCGGGAAGGCTGAGGAGTGTGATTCCCCTGTAATTGGAACACACCCTCCGGCCCCCCTTCTTATACAGAGGGACCACCACCCCGGTCTGCCAGTCCAGTGGTATTCCAGAGACTTTAGGTACTCGGGACGGATCTCGTCCACCCCCGGAGCCTTGCCACCGAGGAGCTTGCCAACCACCTCGGTGACTTCAGCCAGGGTGATGGTTGAGTCCGCTTCCGGGTCCCCAGTCTCTGCTTCCTCCTCGGAAGATTGAGGAGATCCTCAAAGTATTCCTTCCACCGCCTGACAATATCCCCAGTCGAGGTCAGCAGCTCTCCACCCGCACTG
This sequence comes from Periophthalmus magnuspinnatus, assembly GCF_009829125.3. Classification (NCBI taxonomy): domain Eukaryota; kingdom Metazoa; phylum Chordata; class Actinopteri; order Gobiiformes; family Gobiidae; genus Periophthalmus; species Periophthalmus magnuspinnatus. The sequence continues at coordinate 10,283,167 of NC_047135.1, read as the reverse complement.
TAAACAGTGTTGGTGAAGCACTGCTCCCAGCAGACCCTCATGATGCGCTTGGGCCTGCCAGGTCTGTCCGGCTTCCTCCTCCGCCAGCGGATCCAACTCACCACCAGGTGGTGATCGGTTGACAGCTCAGCCCCTCTCTTCACCCGAGTGTCCAAGACACACGGCCGGAGATCAGGTGACACGACAACAAAGTCGATCATTAACCTCTGACCTAGGGTGTCCTGATGCCACGTGCACCAATGGACACCCTTGTGCTTGAACATGGTGTTCGTTATGGACAAACTCTGACTAGCACAGAAGTCCTATAACAAAACACAGCTCGGGTTCAGATCGGGGAGGCTGTTCTTCCCAATCATGCCCCTCCAGGTGTCACTGTCGTTACCCAAATGGGCGTTGAAGTCCCCCAGGAGAACAACGGAGTCCCCAGTCGGTGCACTGTCTAGTGCCCCTCCCAGGGACTCCAAGAAGGCCGGGTACTCTGCACTGCTGTTTGGCCCGTAGGCCGACACAACAGTGAGATCTATCTCGGAAGTCTGACTAAGAAGCTCGGGTAACATTTCAGAATCCTGAGCTGGTTCCGAGTTAGAAAATCCAACATGGCTGCATCTTGTGTATTGATAAAGTTGATGTAAGGCAAATATTGATGGCACATGTTACTTTCACTTTAGTTGCTCTGTATTGTCCACCTGCTTCTGTGAATCTGCTCCTGTGCAGCTGTTAAGCCTCTGTAGTTATAAGTGTGCTGTTATGCTCCATTATGCTAATGGAGATGCAAAGCTAATGTCAACAAAAGTAGAAATTCACTCTGAAACATTGATTTGAAAGAAACTATGAAGTTTCTCTGAGGTCCGTATTCAGACCTCCAAGCATAAATGGAACGCAGCAAAATCACTATTTCTGCTGATTGTGTCGATAGCATCTAGATCACTGGGATCTGTGGTGTCACACTTAACATATTCACTTTCAGTTCTAGTAACTTTTTCTACTCATCAGCTGATTGTGCTATACCATAGATGTGATGGTGGCAACTTGAAAGGACTTTAAGATTAATATGGCATGATCAGATTGAATAATGATCTACACTGTGATGATGTCATACTCCCAGATGGTGCAATATGGTATTTTTTTCATAAGAATCAGCTAGGTTTCTGTTTTTTTTAATGAGTTGTTTTAGATCAACATCGCAATTCAAAATGTACACAATGATCCAGGGGTGTCATACATTATAACTAAGCAGGTACAAGCACAAGTCTTCATTAAGAACATTTATTTTAGCTGCACTGCACGTAATGTTGTGATGTTAGTTACTTCTAGTTCAAACCTCCACATATAATTCACATAACTATAACAGTGTAGACACAAATACATACATGCATGGTTTTAAAACGGGATGGATGGAGAAAAGCAGTCATTTCAAACTCAGAATGGGATTCTGCCTCCTGTCTATAGATGCCAGTTTGAGGACTTTTAGCTTTCAAAAGAATATATATGTGGGTATGAATTGTTTATTGCTACAGCAACTATTTCTTCACTGAAACCCAATGGATAGGAATTGACAATGTTGATATTGTCATTTTTATTCACCAGTTGGACTATTTGGACTCCAGGCCTATAGTTTTGTAACAGTCCGATTGTAGTTATTTTTACACAGAGAAAGCCTCTCCCAAAGAACACTACAATAGAGCAGGACACGGCTCTTTCTTTGCCTCAGATATTGCATTGGTCATATTGAATTAACAATAAAATTGACTTATTGCTAAGCTAGCCTCACCAGATCACTCCTCCCCCTTTCTCTCTCTCGGGCTATCTCTGATTTTTTCATCCTCATCCCTCTCTCTTTCTCTCCCTGCCTCTTACCCTGTTTCTCTCCCTCCCTCCTGTCCCTCTCCCTCATCTCTTTCTGTCTCTCTACCGTGTCTTTCTCCCACCTCTCTCCCTCTCCTCCCTTTCTCCCTCCCTCTCCCCTTTCTCTTTCACCCCTTTTCTCCCCTTTCCTCTTCTCTCTTTCTTTATCTCTTCCTCTCTCCGCCTCTTTGCTCTCTTACTCCCCCTCTCTCATGCACTTTCCCATCTGTCTCTCTCAACCCTCTCATTCACTGTTCCTCTATTTCCCTCTCTCTATATTTCTCCCAATGCTATCCTTATCTCTATCCCACTTTCTCCCTTTCTCTTTTCCTCTCTCCACCCTCTTTTTCTATCTTTCCTCTCTCTCCCTCTCTCTCATCTTTTTTCCATCTCTCTCCCTCTCTCGCTCACCCTCTCCTTCACTTTTCCCGTTTCCCTCTATATATCTCTCCCATCTCTATCTTTTTCTCTCTCTTTCTCTGCCCCACCCCCTCTCTCTCCTTCTCCCCCTTCTCTTTCTCTCCTCCACTATCTCCATTTTTCCCATCTCTATCTTTCTTCCCCCATTTGTTCCACTCTCCATTACTCTCCCTTCCCCTCTCTCTCTGCTTCTTTTTGCTCTTTCTCCCTCCCTCCCCATCCCTCCCATCTTTCTCTTTCCCTCCCTCTTTTCCTTCCCTCTCTCTCTCCTGTACGCCTTTTGTGTTTGTGTGATGTGAGTGTAAATCATATCTAAAACAGATTTCCTGGAGCAGACTCTAAAACAGTTCTATTTTTAGAGGTGAGTTGGACTTGGCTGCTGCAGTTTTACAGATGCACAGAGGCAGGTGAGTGAAACAAGGAGTAAAAATATCAGATGTGACCCGGCGCTGACTCTCCACTGGGACAGAGGGGTGTGCGAGGAGGGTCTGATCCATTTGTGAGAGAGTCCTGCATGAGGAAAAAGTGAACTTGATAGTAGTAGTAATTGTAGTAGTAGTAGTAGTGGTGGTAGAAGTAGTGGTGTAAGCCTCTAGTTGTTTGGATTAATCAGTCAGTTGTATTAGTCGACTAAGCAGTTCATTTGATCATTTCGATTATAAGGATTTATATGGGACAACAGAAGAAAGAAGTCGGTGAGTTAGGGGAAGATATGGTGTTTTTCAGTATTTATATGTAAAAAGGCAGATAGCAGTAGCAGTAAGGGTAACAGCAGCAGCAGCAATAGTAGCAGAAGCAGTTCCTTCCCTCTCTCTGTTGTAACAGTTGTAGTAGTTGTAGTAGTAGTAGTAGTAGTAGTAGTAGCAGTTGTAGTCGTAGTAATTAATCTTTGTAATTCCCTCTCTCTGTTGTAACAGTTGTAGTAGTTGTAGTAGTAGTAGTAGTAGTAGTAGTAGTAGTAGTAGTAGTAGTAGTAGTAGTAGTAGTAGTAGCAGTAGTTGTAGTCGTAGTAATTAATCTTTGTAATTCATTTTATTATTGAATAAATTATTGATTAACTGAACAATCCTAAGTATTGCAGTAGTAGCTGGAGCAATTATAGTAGTAATAGAGGTAATCAAATTAGTAATAAAGTTATGAGTAACAGAATAGTAGAAGTAGACATTAAGGTGGTTCAGCCAATATAGCACATCACCAGTTGTGTTGGGAAGTTCATGTTTATGTGATATGTACCCTAGTAAGTTTTTAATAAACTTTTCATGTGATCATTTTTGGTTTTCTTTTCACTAGTTACCCTCTCTCCAAACTTTGGGTATTTGTATTTGGTAGATTAACCAGTACAGAGACTATTTTGATATCCCTGAAAATGTTCTATTTTACCTATGTGAAAAGTGCCAAAATCTATGTTCTGAATGCATAAAATAAGTGAGGAATAATTTAGGATCACTGCAATTGCAGTGTTAAAATTAACTAGTTCTGGTTAAATCAGCACAGCGCCTTTAAGCATTGAAATCACAGTTTGTTTGTTCTGGCCTGTACTTGTGTCTGAGCTTAGACTGGGGACCTGAGGAGAGCTGTGGGGGCTTCACTCCACATGAAATATTCAAACTAATGTATAATTTACATCTGCAACAATACACACACAGCACTGCAAATCTAGTATATAGTCCATGTTATTCAATTGTAGTAGTAGTAGTAGTAATAGTAGTAGTAGCAGTAGGAGGAGCAGTAGTTGTTGTTGTAGGTTGTTGTTGCAGTAGTTGTAGTAGCAATAGTAGATTTAGTTGTAAAAAGTTATATTTCAGATGCCTGGGTTCCAGAATACAGACTTCTTCAATACTTCACTAGTGACAAATGAGCTCTTTTGTTTCACATGTGTCACTAAAAACACAAATCTGATTGCACGATCATGTTTGGTCGGGCTTGTGACGCAACGGAGGGTGTGGGAACCAGACTGATTTCAATTTGTATTAAAAATACAGAGGTAAAAATACAGTCATTCTGGATTTGCCAGGCAAATATTTTATATTTTTTATATTACTGTCAAGAGCATTCACTCAGAGAGTGGTGCGCTTGGGGTGATGTGCACCCAACAGTTGCATTCTGGGCCGCAGTAAACGGCCATTCTGAGAGGGCTTGAAACAGGTGGTCTTGGAACAGCATCACTCGCACTCTGGAGTGGATGAGTATGGTGTGAACGTGGCAAACCTTGGGCCGACTATGCAGTCTGCAATGACAGTAAAAGTGCTTAGAATTGGGCAAAAAATAGGATTGTGTATATTTATGTGAATGGGCACTGCAGAGCTTCTGTTTGACATTTGTTTGACGAGGCAATTTGGATCAACTTAATATCAGCAACAGTCTCCTCCTGGGTCTGCCTGCACAGGGAAGCCTCAGCTTGTCTGTGTTCTTCCAAAAGCTTTTGCATGTGAACAAGGCTGGCCCAAAAGTAAAGTAAACAAGTAAATCAAGTACTCACTGGGGTCACTCCACAGAGTGCACTAACATGTGTCAAAATGACCTGGTTAACATTTAAACCTTTTTTTTTTAGCACATTACTCTTGAGTTATCTACTTAAGTAGAAGTAATAGTAGCAGCAGTAGTATTAGTAGTAATTATTTAGGGTGAGTAAATGTATTAGTTGATCCAAATTTATAGACCTTTTTTATGATCCCTTTTGTCATCAACTGCATTTTGTCTAAGCATATAACGTAAGGTATCTTTGAAATTAGCCTGAAAATAACAATGTTTTGGTTTAATTACATTTGGCAGTAAACTGTAAGTAGCGACTACGTTGTGATCCTCTAATGCAAACTGTATGTTTGTATATTACTTAGCATTAGCATTAGTATGTGCTTGCATTAGTGACCTAAACTATTGATCTCTGTTATACCACTTGACCCTGTCCAATACATTAGCTTAAGATATTGGCCATTTGAAGATCTCTTATGGATCAGCATTCAATTCTAGATAATGCTACGTAGCTTCTTTGTTAGCTGTGATTACAAAATGCTTTTATGAATGAATGAAAGTTGCTTAGTTGCTTCTTAAATAAGCCTGATTATCATTCTAAGCCTGAGTTATGTAAGAGACCCAGGCTAATCCAGTAGACGTCTGTGAAACACCTTTGGGAAATCTGTCCATAGTGCCACTTTGAGCTTTTGTCCATCATTGATTTTACTTCAGCCCTCCACTTCCTATGTGACCTTTGACCTCCCACTCGACCCTGGTCTTTCATATACTGGTTACACACTGTGATTATGGAGATAGAATGAAATACTATAGTATCTATAGCAGGGGATCTCCAACCTTTTTCCTCTGGTGAGCTACCTTCACAATATGGAAATGGCAGAGAGCTACTAAGTTTATCGGTTGCAAAATGTTGAGTGAATATAAGACCCACTGTAAGCCTTAGATGGGGCACACAAAGTTGGGCATCAAAATGTACATGGTATGGTATGTAGGGTAATTATTATTATTATTTTTTATTCAGCACAATATAATACCTTAGAAATCCCCTGGCAAACTACTTGGGAGGGGGTGGAGAGCTACTGGTAGCTTCTGACCTACAGGTTGGAAATCCCTGATCTTTAGTAACTGCAGCTCTGGCAGCCATGTTTTGACTGTATGCTAACATTATTTGGCTTGTTTTGTGTTTTTTGCTAATTTGTGTCCAGTGTGACAAAGTTAAAGTTAAAAAGCAATGTAACTTTTCTAGCTGCTTGTTTCGATGGAGAGCTTATGGGTTTCCTGAAATATTCCATTGCATTAAACATATGTATCTCCATGAAGAGAAGACGCCAACAAGCCAAGTTATAAATCATATCTGTGGTGAGGTGATCTTGAAGAAGAAGTCAAGTTTTTTAGGGTATTTTATTGTAGTAATAGTAATAGTAAACATGGAAACTAGCAGATATCAGATCTCACACCAGAAAAGTTACATAGTGCATCTGCACAGTGAATTTATTGTTTGATAAATGCAGGTTTGCTATTGTATAATGTGAGACTTGTACTGAGGGCAAACGTGTAGGAACTAATTAGTATGAGTGTTTGTGGTGGGACACATTAGGGGAGGGACTGTATATAATGTACTGTAACGGAAGCTTAGCACTAGATAGTGAGACCCAGATGGACGGAAATGAACACGAAACTCTGGTTGCCACGGTAGCATGTTAGCTTCTGTTGCTATGAAAAGGCCTAAAATGTTTTGACTGTTTCATGTTTTATTTTATGGTGTAAGTTGTGATAAGGATAGTGGGTGACACATTTGTTTTTAAAGTTACTGCTATCATTAACTACTCCAAAACATTTTCCATTTTCCTAACCCTCACCGTAATGTGATTCTTACTTTAACCAAACCCTAACCTTGAAAAAAATAACTTTGTTCCTAAACTTCAATGATTTGAATGACAAATCATAGTAGAATGTCCCTCCAGGCCCGACACTTGAGCATTAACCATGACAAAATGTAATAAAACCACAGTATGAGTTACAGGTGCCTCCAGTGTGGTGCTTTATAACATCCACAGTAACATATGATAACAGAAGCCTGACCTTTGCCCTCTGCCCTGTGTCTCCCTAGCAACGCCCCCTCGGCTGCGGCCCATGCGTGGGCAAACTCTTGTGGAGGGTGAGCGTTTGTACCTGAAGTGTGAGGCGGCCGGCAGCCCCAGTCCAGGCTTCAGGTGGTACAAGGACGGCCACGAACTGCAGAAGGGACGGGACCTCAAGATCAAGACCAATAAGTGAGTCACAGACCGTGTATGGCATGATTCAAACTGTCCATACCATTCTATGCATGCGGATAATAACCATATATTTTTTTTTACTGTTTAATTTATTGAATTGTCTTCCTTTGATTATTGTAGGACTAGTAAAGTTTATGATGATAAAGTGTGTTTTTTTTTTTTTTTGGCTTTTCATTTTATGGTTTGCTTTCATTTTAATTTACTACTTTCATATTTTGCTTTGGAGAATACAGTGTTTGGAAATGTATTCATCCCCCTGGAACTTTTTCACATATTGTCACATCACATCCACAAATTTAAATACTTTTTCTTAGCATTTTATGTGAATGAGCAAAACAAAATGGCACACAAGTGTGAAGTGGAAGGAAATATTTTGCAAGATAAGAGTGGGGCGACCTGTGTTGGCCGCGCCCCAGCCCTGTCACGAATGGCTCTGCTCATCGACCCCCGTGGGCCGGCTATCCTCGACCACTCAACGATCCACAGCGCTACGGTATCATCACGTTTAGGAGGGATTCCGACTTAGAGGTGTTCAGTCATAGTCCCACAGATGGTATCGTTGCCCCATTGACTCCTCAGCCAAGCACATGCACCAAATGTCTGAACCTGCGGTTCTTCTCGTACTGAGCAGGATTGCTATTGCAACAGCACATCATCAGTAGGGTAAAACTAACCTGTCTCACGACAGTCTAATTGCTTGTTTGTTTAAAACCATCCATAAGAAGTCTTGTTTACAGTTCGCTAGAAGTCATTTGGAGGACACAGCAAACATGTGGCAGAAGGTGCTCTGGTCTGATGAGACCAAAATCAAACTCTTTGGCGAAAAGCAAAACGCTACGTGTGGAGGAAAACTAACACTGCACATCACTCACCATCCCCACAGTCAAACACAGTGGTGGCAGCATCATGCTGTGGAGGTGCTTTTCTTCAGCTGGAACAGGGAAGCTGGTCGGAGGTGATGGAAAGATGGATGGAGCTAAATACTGGACAATCTTGGAAGAAAACCTGCTGGAGTCTGCAAAAGACTTGAGACTGGGTCGGAGGTTCACCTTCCAGCAGGACAACGATCCTAAACATAAAGCCAAAGCGACAATGGAATGGTTTAAAGCATATTTATGTGTTAGAATGGCCCAGTCAAAGCTGAATACTTTTGCATGCTGCACTTTTCAGTTTTGTGTGTGTGTATATATATATATATATATATATATATATATATATATATATATATATATATATATATATATATATATATATATATATATATATATATATATATATATATATAAATAAAATCTGGAAATTATGTATAATTTTCTTTCTATTTCACACTTATGCACCATTTTATGTTACTTTTTCATATAAAATGCAAATTTAAAAATATTTAAATTTGTGGTTGTGACTTGACAAAATTTGAAAAAGTTACAGGGGGATGAATACTTTTGCAAGCCACTGTAGTTCTTTCTACAGCCATAATATTACATACTATTGTCTAAAGCAGGGGTGCTGAGGTTTGTAAGAAGTATCTATTTTGATTACATTTTGTGCTGAAAAGACTGTCAAGAGATGAAAGGGAGCCCATACGAGACTATCCCCATAAAAAGCACAATACCCAGCCATCCGTTTTCTTCCGCTTTATCTGGGGCCGGGTCGCAGAGGCAGCAGTTTCAGCAGGGAGGCCCAGACTTCCCCCTTCACACACACTTCCTCCAGCTCTTCCGGGAGGATCCTGAGGCAATCCCAGGCCAGCTGAGAGATGTAGTCCCTTCCAGGGGAGCAAAGCAAAATAATTAAAGACAATTTATTGGTAAATAACTTAATAGGTATGGCCCTCTGGCTCCAATTCACTTTCTATTGAAAAACTCTCGCTCATCGTCTGTAAATGCTGCTGTCAGGCAAAATGTCAGGCCCATATTAACCCGTTCTACATAATCATGGTATTTTTATTTTGCTATTATTTCCGTAAATCAAAATATGAACATTAATAACTGACAAATTAGGCACCTTCTCTACCCGAGGTTGCTCCCGATAGTGTTAGCAACAGGTTTGATTGACAGCATTTTGCTAAGCACAACAACACAATAACAACATGGAGATGAGCTGGTGGCAGGCCCAGAAAAGTTACATAGTGCACCTTTAAGATAGGACATAATAAGAAATGTTTCGGAATTACTTTTTTTCAAGGCAAGACATGCTAACTGCTAGAATTCTTCTCTATGAGTGTATTGAAAACATAGAGCTACTTCTTGTTATAATAAAGTTATTATTATTATTATTATAATTTAAATGACATGCATTACATTGAAATGCAATGTTGACAAGTTGACTATACCCCCCTCTGGCCGCTTATCAATAACAAAGGTCCAGAAATGCTATAATGCACTTTAAAGTAATTTCAACTTGAATATCATGTGTTATAAGTGCCTATATAAGATTAATGTATTGATTTTTTTGTAAAGTAGTGTAGTGTGCTTAGGGCTTGATTTCACTAAGGGCTCTTCTGTTTTGTTAATTTATTCACCTGTCCAGTATTTAACATTTAATTTTAAATACCTATCAGTCCCAATAACTTTTGCTTACTGCATTCACTCTCGTCTTGGTTTTGTCCTGGTTTAGTCGTGATGTAGATTTTTTATTTCTTCTTCTCCTAGTTCTGACAGATGCCGGATGAGTCCTGGTTTAGTTCCATATATATTACACATCATTATTTTTGAAGGTGCACTATGTAACATTTCAGTTGATCTCAACCTCTGGTAAAAAAAAATAAAAAAAATAAAAAAATCCAGAGGCTCACAACAGCAGTAGCCACAAGAACAGTATACAAAAAGTAAGGCAGGGGGTCTGGGGGCCCTCCTCTAGAGAAATTTTTTAAGTTTTAGAAATTTTTTCCTGATTTGTGGTGCATATAAATTAGCATAAATATTTAGTGGAGATTTTATGTAAATACCGACAAGAATAAACATTTAAAATCCATCGTTCACAAGTCGTTCATTCATCCAACAGATGTGGCTTCTGCCATAATCAGCGTTGTTAATATGATAACTGGAGCGGTAACCTATCATCTGACAATTTAGACCACAAAAGGATAAGCCAAAAACAGCAAATATGATAAACTGACTCAACATGTTGTCTTCATGTCGCTCTGATATGCTTCATGCATAATTATAAACATCCATCTTCACTGTTTATCCTGGCATGTCCAGTAGTGTAACATGATGACATATTTCAAGTCCTTCTTTCCCCAAAACTTGATACATTGTCCAGCGCTTTAAATAAACTTCACTAACTTTTAGTCTAACTTAAAATGTAAAACGGCCATTCAAATGTACCTCTGCTGCTTCAGTGCACACAGCCCACCTGTGTAAACATGTAGCACATATTTATCTGCTGGAAATAAAACACATTTAATCCTTTTAGAAGGATATATAGACTAGTATAAACACATGAATATCATTATTAAAAAACAAACAAAACAAAAAACAAAAAAAAAAAAACATTCCAGTCATTAATTTCAATATAAATGTATGCACTCTTCAGGGCCCTCTGGTGGCCTTAGGGCTCTAAGCAGCTGCTTAGTCAGCTTATAGGCTGGGCACTCCCCATATCAAGACAAGAGGCAAGAGTTCGGTCCCACTGATAATAACTGGTCCTATTGTGTAGCTGCTTTACAGTATTGCAGGGGTCATAATGTCCTCTTATAGTTTCAAATCCTTTTATCCATGCTTTGCTAAATCTGCTGTGACTTTGAAAACTCATGTAATTAAATTGTTCTGCTGCTAATTACAAAATGTGTAAAAAAAAAAAATTAATAAAAGAAATGGACAACTTAAGTTTCACACATCATGTATATATATATATATATATATATATATATATATATATATATATATATATACACACATGCATCCTGCTAATGAAACTACTGGGCATCGCATCAGGTTTGTGAAATTGTAGGGTGTTGTTTTGTATCATGCTTTGTATATATGTATGTTGTATGTATATTTATTGAAAATGGTCATGCGGGAGCAGGGGTGACATAGGCTTGAGGGCTGAGCATTAAATAGGATCGTATGGCTAAGCATAAGGAAGGTTCGAATAGGCAGATTTTAAAAACACAGGTGAAGACTTCCTGGATTACCACTGGACGACATCACATTATGGTGAGGGCTCTCAATTTTTCCCCCATAGAGTATACGACAAAATCAGACTTCTGTGCACTCTAATGCAGCTTTATTTAGGCACAAACCTCTGCCTTAACTCTCTCTTTATTTTGATCCGTGTCTGTAGAAAAAACTCCAAGCTGCAGATCAGCCGAGTGCGCGTGGAGGACTCGGGGAACTACACCTGTGTTGCAGAGAACTCTCTCGGACAAGAAAATGCCACCAGCTTCATCAGCGTACATCTATGTGAGTACTGCAGGATCAGTGTACATCTTTGTGAGTCAGGCCCAGTTCTAGCCTGTTGAACTTGGGTGGGCAGAACGGAAATTTAGGTAGGAGGTTTAGATCGACAGAAGCGAGACTGCCAATCTGCGCCATCGCCCCCTCCAACTACCACCAATCATTCATGCACATACCACTTTCTTACAAAGCAAGGTGGGTGAAGTGTCTCATACTTGGTCTGAGCGGGACTCAATCCGCCAATCATCAAATTGGGGAATCACTGCTCTAAAATTGGATTCTGGAGTCAAAAGAGTACACTAGAATTTCAAGCTAGCTGAGTTTCTTATTATCCGTTATCTGTTTTATAGACTGAATAAGCTTGTGTGTTGTATTTGTCAGTGAGCACCACCAGCCCCCCTCCTGGAGTGAGTTACGCCCGTGCCTGTAACGAGTCGGAGAAGGCCTACTGTGTGAACGGAGGAGACTGTTACATCATCCACGGCATCAACCAGCTCTCCTGCAAGTAAGACACCACTCTACCCACCACCACTATACTGCAGAGATATTTACACAACTTTGATTTTAACCTTTTAACAAATCATACTTAAAGGCACTGTACCTGATTTTTACTGTCTTACAAATGTGGAAAATAGACCTAGTTGATTTTAAACATTTTGCAGTGGTCCAAGATTATTCTTCACTTACCTTATGCATTCCAAGAATCTAATTATTCATCTCGCACTGCTCACAACTTTCAGAGGCCAGAATGTAGTAGTGTAGTGTTTTACCATCATAGTATCAACAACCAGCAAGCTGTGTGCACTCCCTGACTCTCAGACAATGAATTGCTTTATAATTAGATGCTGTCAGTACACAGCGGACTTATTTTGACCTCAGAGCTGCTTATATAATATAGCTGTAATGGGGCAAGACGGATTTTGCTCAAATACATGCACAAAATTGGGTACATGGCTTTTATTAAGTAAAAGTGAAGTTGTAAGTTTGAAATAAATCTCTTGTTTTCCAATGGCATTGGGACATTCTATAGCTGTAGTGTGGGTAAAATCTGATTGTGAATAAGTTGATTTTGAGATATGATTAGCAGCAGTAACTCATGTAAACTTGTCAATACAATCCCTCATTCGTCCAGGAGTGGTCCATGGTAGAAAAAAGATGATTACCTTTGGAACGTTGTCTACCATAACTAATTAATAAACTTATTCATGAATATATCTTTATATCTAAGTTTGAGTCGGCAGTCTGAAAATGTTTGTCCATAGCCGTACTTGTTATACTACTACTACTGTGTTAATTGCATTGTACACTACAAATCTAATTTTGTAGTGTCTTGACTCTTGACTTGAGTGGCATGCATTGATAACCAGGAAACAGCTGGCTAGGTTTATTTTGCGCAGCATATCGGCCCAACATATAAGTCACATCACTTGAAATATCACAAGATCAAGTCAGCATATGGTGAGAAATTATCATTTTATATTAATATCTATTTTTTTGCTGTCTTAATGATAATTATTTATCCAGTCCCGCCCCTCACGAGCTGGGCCCAGGTTGGAACCACGCCAGAACCCTTGGGAAGATTGTACTTCCAGTGATGTGGTTGGGACCCCCCAAACGGGGCGGTACCGATCGCTTTATGCAGGGAAACATTTTTTAAATTCAACCATACCGTATATAAAGGAGAGGTTTGAGGTTTGTTCTAAAGTAAAGTCTTTCTAAATTGTAAATTATTCTGTAAAATATTCTTCAGTGTATTGCTTGCTGATAGAGAGTTTTGATCAGTTTTGAATTGTCTATGGGCTGCATTTTTCCCTGTCTATATTCTCTGTAATCTCTCTTTTATGTGAGCTCGTAGCTTTGGGACGTTGCTGAAGGAGAGATGGGATTTGTTGTGAGTTGCTGACTGCACAAAGTGAATGTGCACATCAGAGCAGCAGATGGAAATGAGCTGCAGATTCTGAAACTGAAACTATGGAGTTTTATAAGGACCTGAGGTCAGAGGTCACAGGAGTCATATGAGACAGCTGTGGGGAGAACTTTAAAGGAGACACTGTCTTTATCTGAGGGACATGTGGGATTGGGGCGGTTTGGGGTTGTTGCCATAATCCAGTGTGACTTGTGCATGCCCATTTGAGGGGTTTAGCTCGGATGCTTTATTTTAAAGAGATGGAAAGTTAACTGTGGAGCTAACACACAACGCAAAACACAGTTAGTGGATTTTGGCAACAGTGGTTTTTGGTTTGTCAATGGCTGTGGTTACATGCGCACATAAAATCTGATTATCATGACATTTTTGTAGTTATGAGCAGGCCCATCAACAGAAAGTTGGGGGCCTGGGGTAAGAAACCTCATCTGGGCCCCCCCACTAATATAAATTAGTCAGTCATCTGCCCTGGTTACAAGCAATCATGCTCTCTGATCATGGTTCCTCTGATTACTGACAGTTAACAAGGTATTTAAATAGTATTAAAAGTCCAGATACCAAAAATTTCAATTTTGGTGCGAATGTGACCATAGCCAGTGCATTCATTTACAGAGCAGAATAAATCTAAGGGTGTGTTCATACTTGCACATAGACCACAACAAAATTGTGGCTAAACTAAAACTAAACCCAGGACTAAACCAGGACTAAAACAATTCTTTATCCAAACTAAAGAGGGGCTCGAACCAGAATAAGTGTGAATGCACTGTAACACTAGCAAAACTCAATGCATTTCATGAGATGTTACAATGTGAAGTAGCAGACAGAAAAAAATTAAAGCACAAAAATCTGATGATAAACTGTAGAACTAGACTGGTTCCCCTTTTACTGTAGTGAATGAATAATGCAATGTAAAGCCTTATATACATTTAAAAATAAATTTTAATGCTTATGGCATTCCAGGTTATATCGTATTGTTCTTTATATCAGTAAGTATGCATATTACAGCTATCACCTTTATCTTTTAACATAACATTTAATAATTTCTTTGAAAAAATATAAAACATAAATTGCTATATGTATTTATTAAACATAAGGTTAGGGCCATCCATGTTGGTTGTACACAGGCTGCAGATGCTGTAGTGTAATGAGCGTATTGGTAAACAGGAAACATTATGCTGCTCATTCAGAGCTATAGGCTGCAAATGCCAGGTACCCCTTTAACAGATCAATAAAGTTCATTTAATCTAATCTAATCTACAAATACCACAAGGTTCTGCTCCTTCACCGGACCTGCAGCGCTGCCATGGATACAGCCAGGAGGGGGGTCTCTGTACTCTAAACATGCACATACTTAAGTTCAAAGTTTAAAGTTAATTTTTTTCAATTCAATTCATTTATTTTTGTAACGCCCAAAATCACAACAACAGTTGTCTCGAAGGGCGTTCATGTTTTGGTTGATGGGGGAAACCGGAGTACCCGGAGGAAACCCATCCAGACACGGGGAGAAACATGAAAAACTCCACACAGAAAGGCCTGGTGACCCGGGGATCGAACCAACCTTCTTGCTGTGAGACATGAGTGAAGCACTCAGTCACCGTGCCGCCAAGACACAAAAAACAAAACAACAGGAAGAATCAGACACAACAAGAAAAATCAGACACAACAGGAAGACAACATAAGAAATCGGCCAGGAGACCAGACGAGGAGGAGGAGAGCCGGGCGAGGAGGAGGAGAGCCAGGCAAGGAGGAGATCCAACTGTCATCGGGGCATCTGAAAGAGATACACTCCACAGGGGGAGTGGGACAGGGGACAACATGTGAATAGCATTGCTGATGAGAAAATAGGGCAAAGTAGAGGATAGTGCTCAGGTTGCCATACTTCCCCCAGCTAGTTACTCCTACTGCAGCTTATCTTATCCCGGGTTTTAATAACCCTAACTCCCTCACTAAGTAACCTGGTCATACGCTATACCGAAGAGGAAGGTTTTAAGCCTGGTCTTAAATACAGAGACTGTGGGGGCCTGTTTAACATCAGCAGGGAGTTGATTCCATAGCACAGGAGCTTGGTAACTGAATGCTCTCCCTCCCACTGTACTTTTGGACACTCTAGGAACCACTAATAGTCCTGCATTCTGAGAGCGGAGTGCTCTGTTTGGCTGGTACGGGACAATAGCATCTTGCAGATAGGATGGGGCCATACCGTTTAGGGCTTTGTATGTCAGGAGGAGGACTTTGAATTTGATTCTAAGCTCGACAGGAAGCCAGTGCAGATATTTTAGTACAGGACTGATGTGGTCTCTTCTTTTAGTTCCTGTTAGGACTCTGGCCGCTGCATTTTGGACCAACTGGAGGCTCCTTATAGTACTTTTGGGGCAGGCGGCGAGCAGAGAATTACAGTAATCAAGTCTGGAAGTAACAAATGCATGGATGAGTTATTTGTCATTCCAACATGCAAAAAAAAACAAAAAACAACACAGAACATAATGTGACCCTCAAGGCCACATGATGCTTTAAATAAGATTTGAGCAATAATAAATATAATTATCATAAATACTACTTAAAAATTAGCATTAGTAATAGGGCTGTAGTCAACTAAAGACATGATCGATTAGTCGACTAACTTGTAAACTGCATATATGGATACTATAACTACTGCAACTGGTACTACTGCCACCACTTCTACTATTATATACCTAGAAAATATTGATTATTCAAGATAAAGTATTAGCACTATTAATAAATTGTATATGTATTACTACTACTACTACTACTACTACTACTACTACTACTACTACTACTACTTCTACTACTAAGAATGTAAGATATATGTAAGAATATAAAGCTACTACTATTTTGATGACTGAAAGGTGTTATTATCCTTTAAAATATATATATTTTTAAATCATAATATTTTTCTTTCTTTCTTTCTTTTTTTTCTGTAATTTGAATGTGCCCTTCTTGTTCGATATGGCACGCCGAATTACTTAAAATTGTGCTCTACTGATAAAATTGCCTTATTTACTTTCCTATACTACAACTGCATGCTAATACTATTACTACTAACACAACACAAAAAAAAAAAAAGAAAAACGAAAATATATTACAAGTTTTTCAGCAATTCATGATGTTAGGTAAACAAGTAATGTGCTACAACATACAAAATATAAATGTGACAGTAGAAAACCTGAATCTTTTCTAACACTGAATTTTTTCTTCCTCAACCTTAAACATTCCCAGAGAAAAGTGAAGTCAGGGAAATGTGCAGCAGCACCAGCATAAACCAAAGGAGCTTAAGATGTGATGTAATTGTTTAAAACTGTACTCTCTCCCTTTCTTTCCTCTCTTTTCCCTCTCTCCCCTCTTTCCTCTCTCTCTCTCTATTTCGTCTCTTTTCCACCTCTCTTTCTCTCTCCTTCTTCCTTGCTTTCCCTCTTTCCTGCTCTCTCTCTTCCTCCCTTTCTCTTTCTCTACCCCCTTCCTTTCTCCCCTCCCTCTCTCTTTCTCTGTCAGTTTCCCTCTCTGTCTCTTTCTTTCTCTCTCTCTCCCTCTGTAGCCTACCACCCCCACCCCCAACTTTCTAGGTCTCCCTGTCTTCCTCCTCTCTCAACTCATTCCTCTTTCTCTCTCCCCTGTCTTTATATTCTCTCTTGCCCTCTTCCTCTCTTGTTTTTTCTCATATTTTGCCACCTCTCTCACTTTCTTTTTTCTCTTCTTCTAAATCTCTTCTTACCTTCCACTTATTTTCTATCTCTCTCCCTTCATTCTCTCCCCTCCGCTCTCCCTTTTTCATTTCACACATTCTCGCTCTCCCTCCTGCTCTCTTTCTCACCCTCTCCCTTTTTTTTCCTTTTTTCTGTCTCTACCCCCTCTCTCTATGCTCTGTCTCTTTTCTGTCTTGCTCATTTCTTTCTCTCTTTCCCCCCAAATCGCTCCTTTCTCTCTCCTGCCCATTTCCCTTCTTCTTGTCTTTCTTTCCTTCCCTCTCTTCTTCTTTTCCATTTCCCTTTCTGTCTCCATCCTCTCTCTCCAAACTCTTGCTCTACTCCTGTCTCTCCTCCTTTCACTCTCTTTCACCTCTATTTATCTCCCTCTCTACTTTTCGTCCTCACTCTCTTTCTTTCTCCCCACTTTTCCTCCTCCCTTCTCTCTCTCTTCTGAGCTATTTATAACTGTGTGAAATCGCTGAGTGGGCTCTTCTTTTGCTGTAATTGATTGTGTTCGAAGGAGACACATAAATGATAACACAGGTGCACTGTTCATGGAAATGATACACTTTGAAAATGCCTCATGTTCTAATGTTGATGATTTGTTGAACTCTGTAACTTTGAGTGTTTTGAATGTTCTGGACACCATTGCCCCAATGAAGGTTAAAATGGTTAAAGATAAGCAGAAAGCGCCATGGAGGAATGATGACTTGGTCAGGGCACAGAAAAGGGAGTGCCGGAGGGCAGAGCAGGAATGGCGCAAGTCAAAGCTCCAGATTCATTATGAGATTTACAGAGAAAAGATGTATATGTACAACCACAGTTTATGTAGAACAAGGCAAAGGTATTTTTCTGACATTATTGGAAGTTGTAGTAACAACTCTCATGTCCTGTTTGCAACAGTAAACAGATTAACAAACCCCCCCCAGCTCCACTGCCGTTAGAACTAATTTCCACATCTAAGTGCAATGAGTTTGCAGTATTCTTTAATGACAAGGTTCAGGGCATTAAAAATGCCATAAATTCCACAACGCAAATAACACCTCAGCAGCCACCTAGACACTTAGAGCTGACTCACTTTGCACCTGTAACTGACAAAACTGTCCAAGAGATTGTCACCAGTCTGAGTTCATCTACCTGCTGCCTCGATGTGTTACCCACTAAATTTCTAAAGTCTGTGTTCAACAGTTTGCTGTCACCACTCACTCACATAGTTAATATGTCACTTCAATCTGGAACATTCTCAAGCGCTTTGAAAACTGCGGTTATCAAGCCTCTCATAAAGAAGAGCAGTCTTGATGCCACAATATTGAACAATTATCAACCGATCTCAAATCTGCCGTTTTTAGGCAAAGTCCTTGAAAAAGTTGTTTACCAACAGCTTATTAACTTCCTCAAAATGAACAACTCCTTTGATGTCTTCCAATCAGGTTTTAGACCGCACCACAGCACTGAGACTGCTCTTATCAAGGTGACAAATGACATCCGCCTGAACACTGATGCAGGCAAAGTCTCAGTCTTGATCCTGTTAGATCTGAGTGCTGCCTTTGACACTGTGGATCATGGGATCCTCTTACAGAGACTAGGGGACTGGGTGGGCATCTCTGGTACTGCACTAAACTGGTTCAAGTCCTATTTAGAAAACAGGGAGTACTTTGTTGAAATTGGAAAATGTATATCAGATAAAATGTCCCTGACCTGTGGGGTGCCCCAGGGTTCAATCCTGGGACCCCTACTGTTCAATCTCTACATGCAGCCGTTAGGACAGTTAATATGCAGCAATAATATGTCTTACCACAACTATGCAGATGACACTCAGATCTATATCTCACTGGCAGCAGGTGAATATGGACCAGTGGATTCACTCTGCCACTGCATCGAGCAGATCAGTGTGTGGATGCAAAACAACTTTCTTCTGCTAAACTCAGACAAGACTGAAGTCATCATCTTTGGCCCACAGAAACATAGAGAAAGTGTCAGCAGTCACCTCCAGTCTCTCTCTCTAAAACCTTCAAATCAGGCTAGAATTCTGGGGTAATAATGGACTCAGACTTGAACTTTAACAGCCACATCAAATCAATAACATCTGCAGTTTTTTACCACCTAAAAAACATTGCAAAAATCAAAGGTTTACTGTCAAACCCAGACTTAGAGAGACTTATCCATGCATTTGTCTCCAGTAGGTTAGACTACTGTAACGGCCTGCTCACTGGCCTCTCCAAACGAGCCTCAACACAGCTGCAGTACATCCAGAACGCTGCTGCTCAGGTCTCTGCACTGGCTTCCTGTAGCTCAAAGAATAGACTTTAAAGCAGCTCTGCTTGTGTATAAGTCTTTCCATGGCCTAGGTCCAAAGTATATCTCTGACATTTTAGTGCCATATGAACCATTTCACAATTTGAGGACTTCAGGGACCAGCCTCCTGCTGGTGCCCAGAGTCAGGACTAAACATGGGGAATCAGTGTTTCAGTTTTATGCAGCTAAAACTTGGAACAGTCTTCCTGAAGATGTGAGACAGGCCTCTACTTCGACAATATTTAAATCCAGGCTCAAAACGGTTCTGTTTAGCTGTGCATACGACTGAAAGGTTTTTATTCTGCACTCTTCTCCTTTAATGGTAATTTTATGATGACAAAAGAAACATGGACTGATGGACTTTTATTAGACATAGTAAAGTGACAGGAAAGTATTTGAGAAGTGACAGGAAAGTTTTTTGTAAAGTAATGGGAAAGTTCTTAAACTGAGCAAGACAGTGTTTAAAGAGTGCGAGAGAGAGTTTTTACAGGGTGCAAACGAGTGGGTGAGAGAGTTGCAGATTGGGTGATTATTTATGTTTTGATTTGTGTGATTTTAATGTCTTTCTTATTCTGTAAAGCACTTTGAATTACCTTGTGTACGAATTGTGCTATACAAATAAACTTGCCTTGCCTTGCCTAAAATGCGAGTTTGTCTCTTTTGGTGGTGAGAAAAAGTAGGAGAGGAAAACCTGTCACTTTTAAACATGAGGCTGAAGACCGGGCTGTAGCTCTGGTTGTTCAGGGACAGTGTTGTATTTTATGTTCATGTAAGCCTGAAGCCTGGATAGCATAGTATGTTTTTTGTTTTATGATGTTAGTACAGGTTCATATATTTTGTATTTGAACTATAGAAAATAAATGCCCACTTCCCTTTTTCCAGTCATAATTAAGCAATAATTTTAGATCATTGACCACATGTGTTAAGTTTTTAAGGTGCACTATGTAACTTTTCTCGTGGATGGTCTGCAACCTGCTTGTCTCCATGGATAAGTTATGATATTGCCCGGAATATTCCACAGCATGGCATTTATTTGATTACAGGTGTATTTATTCCCCCAAAATCCCTTAAAAATCATGCATTCTTATTGTGAGTGGACTTGCCTCTCCACAGACCTAACTTGTAACTTAGCCCGGTGGCATTGCCTTTTTGTGGATATAGATAAGTTTATTGCCAGACTGTGGAACATTCTAGGGAGCAGAGTGAAGAGCCTCCTTCAACTTGTTTTGAGCATATAATAAATGCAAGATTGATAAGATTAATGTCATACTGTGGAACATTCCAGACAAAGCAATAAAATCTTCACAGAGAGAAGCAGATCGCTGACACTACCAGAAAAGTTACCTAATGCACCTTTAATTTTCACCGCAGTGACCTTTTGTACTTCTTGTCACACTTTGATGATGTCATGACCTCCTCTTGCCCCTCCATCTTTTGCATTGTACTGTTACTAAATATTTATTCTCAGCTCCTCTCTCCTAGCTCCCATATCCTTTCTCCTAACCCTGTGTCCTTGCTGTGTCTCCTCAGGTGTCCAAACGACTACACGGGGGATCGCTGTCAGAACTCGGTCATGGCTGGCTTCTACAGTACGTTCCCTTCCTCTTAATCCCACTGTAATGTTTCTTATCCCAATATTCTTAAATAGATTTATATTGGATAGGCTTATGAATGTGAGTTTGCATTATCTTCCCCTTTTACCCTCTGATTTCTATGTGAACCTTTCTGTTTTGCACTTTTTGACAGTAGACATCTTTGTTTCTAGTCTGTTTTACAATGTATTATTATATGGATAAACTCATTAAAGTCTGTTTTATCTACATACTTAAAGTGCATATGACAGGTTATATTATCAATTTCACTCAAATGTAGTATTAATTATACAAACTTTACTAAATATTTTCCCTAGTTTTCCCTAGTTTGACCATTTTGGTGAAGTTAATTTTAGTTCCTGGTTGGACACATGCAGCAGATGTTATAATTAGCATATGTGGTGATTACTTAACTGTTACCTAGCAACCATAATGTCAACAAGGGTCAAAGCTTGCCTAATTTACACAATAGTTATGATTAGTCTAATACAAATATGTGATACCTTTATTTTGCAAAATGGGTGTTCAAAGTGTCAGATAAATGTGTTCCTTGCTCAAAAATGGTCCCTTAATGACATAATACTATGTATACTATGGAGTTTCAATTTATCTACTTCCTGTGATTTTCAACTTATTTCTTCAACTTTCTGCAAAAATTGTCACTTGATTGATGTAGTGCGATGAAGTATTTACCACACATATTCTCCCTCCGAATAAGTACTAAATATAAAAACTTGAAAACCTAACATATGCACTTTAATCATTATTGTAAAAAGCTACCTCACCCAGCATTAATTGACTGGCCTAACCCTTAACCCACATTATGAACCAATAGCTGTTTCTCTTCCAGTATTGTTCACCTTCTAATATGGAAACTTTTTGATTTTGGTTAAATTGTGTCTTTATATTAGGTCTAGCAGTGACCCAAAACTACCTTGAACCAACTAGTTCCACTTATAAATTTTTCATAACATAGTCCTTGTCTTTGCCTCTGTGTCTACTGTTCAACTACATAACACTATCATGTTGTATTGTCTGCTAACACAAATGCCTTAAATGTGTCAATCTTGGTATTGTTGTGTGACCAGATGTAGCATGCTTTCTGTACTTTTTATGCATTTTTGGACAATTATGAGCTATGTAGAAGAGACAGGCTCACTTCCCTCACACTTTGGCTCCCCTGTGGCCTAAATGCATGTGGTATACTTGCACAATGTACTTGCACAGTTGTTCAATAATTACAGTTTAAGTCTTATATTTTTGATGTTGCTAAATCAGCATATGTTTACTTTTATGGACCCTTTAAAATGCTTTGTCATCAGAATGTTCAAAATTGTGGAATGGAGGAAACTGGAGACAAAGTGAAGTAAAAATAATGAACTGACATCAGTTCTAAAGATGTTTTAGCTGTTTCTTAAGTGAAATCACATTATGTTCCACTTCACTCTGAGGCCATACCTCCTTGTCAATGCCTGATCTCATCAAATCTCAGAAGCTAAGCAGGGTTGGGTGTGGTTAGTACTTGGATGGGGGACTGCTGGGAATACCAGGTGCCACAGAGTAGCAGCAGTGGCTCTGTTTCATACTATTGCTGTGTACTCAGGCAAGACATGTCACCCTTCTTGCTTAGTATGAATGTGGTGTGTGCGTGAATGATTGGTGGTTGTTGGAGGGGCAGATGGCATAGATTTGCAGCCTACCTTTCGTCAGTCTGCCCCATGGCAGCTGTAGCTACAAAAGTAACTTACCACCGAGTGTGGAGTGAATGAATAATGCAAAGCACATTGGTTATCTTGAAAGGCGCTATATAAATCCAATGTATTATTATTATTATTATTATTATTATTATTATTATTTTATTTAGCCTCCAGTTGCCTCCTTTACAGAACTGACAAACTTTTAAAGGGTCTGTGCAAATGCAGCTGATTTCAGAATGAATCATGTTGTGGGTTATAAGAAGCTTTTCTGTGGATGTGCTGAACCAGGGCTGATCAATACAAGACGTAACTAAAGGCATTACTCAGAGCAGCCTCATCCTATGTCCCATCCACTGTCTTAATGTACATGTTTAAATCATAGCCCCCACGTTACTGCTTTACTTTGATTTATTTCATATTTGTCTGCATATAAATTATGTGATAGCCATATGTGATGCTGCTTCTTGTTTGTGTCTGTCTCTGCATGAAGCCCACTCCACTTTTATTTTTTTATTTCTCTTTTTAAATTTGCTTTGTTCTGAAAAATTATCTTTTCTGCAACCCTTTTCTTCAAAATTTGATGCAATGTTTCCAGATTGGTGAAATTACATATGATGTTTACAATAGAGTTATAGTCAGGATCACAGAGGACACAGACTTTGAACGTCTACAGCCTGGCAGTTAAGAAAATGAAATGATAAGGTTTCCCACCTCTGAAATAATGCCCTGGACGCTGTGCTGCTCCAATTCCTACTGGTGAACAGGGAGATGATCAAGGGGCTTCCACTTCACATATGATTTAAATTGTGCCCTAATACAAGAATGCTAATCACCAAAAAAACTGGATCTGAGGTTGATCAACACATAAATGATGTACGCATTTGATACAGGTTAAATCAATATTCTGTTGTTACAAGCTAATTCAGTAAGAACATTCAACTGCTGCATTACAGTTGCCTGTAATGTAGCATATGTTAAGATTATGGCCCTTTAGCAATGTGACAGGCAATTCCCAGTGTCTGTAAAAATATTATTACACAATTTTTGTTTAATTTAGATTTATAGCAAAAGTGAACAAGCACTCATAACCACGTGTGCCATGGTTTGCAGAGGTTAAACTGCCTGCCTTACTTACTTGTGCTTAAACTTTTGAAGAATCAGTTTTCAAATATATTAATATGTTGGCTCTGTAAGCAACAACAGTTCAAGTCACATAAAGTTAGTTGAGGAGAGGAGATAGTTGCTGGGTATCAGTTGGTCTTTGTTACATTATCAATCTTTAAAAAAAAAAAAATCAGTAAACATTGTACATGTAATTTCCTGGAAGCATTACATCCTTATGGATTATGTGCTGTGGGCTGTACCTGTGGGGGTCAGAGCTGAGCCTTGTCTGTTTGGTCCAAATGTTTCTGAGATTTTTCTCCTGATTTAGTGACACTCCAATACTGTGGACGTTTCAGTGACCCTCTCTCTCTCCACCCCCATCCCCCTCTCGCTCTCTCCACCCCTCATTCTTTCTCCCTCTCTCGCGCTCTCTTTCCACCCCTCCCTCTCTCCCTCCCTCTCTCTGTCTCTCCCTCTACCCCTCTCTCTTGCCCCCCTTCTTTCTCTCCCTCTTGCTTTCTCCTTCCATCCCTCCCTTTCTCTTTCTGTCTCCTCTCTCTCTCCCTCCTGCTTTCTTGCTCCCACTTCTCTCTCTCCCTCTCTCTCCTTCCTTCTCTTTCTCTCTCTCCTTCCTTCCCTCTTGCCCCCCTTTTTTCTCTCATCCCTCTTTCTTTGTCTCTTTCTCCCTCTCTCTCCTTTTCCATTATCTCTTACCACTGTCACGCTGCCAGAGCTGCTCAGAATTGAGTTTATAGGTATGGAACATTACACTATTTATCATGTTTTAAACAGTTTTTCCAAGTACCTCTCACACTCACGTATTTGTTCCATCTTCTTTCTAAACAAAAATCCCCTTTAGACTCTCTGCATGCACTCTATAATATGATTTGAACTCTGTGACCTGGTTAAACTGCGCTACAGCTGTAGTTAAAGTGACTGATTGTCATTAAAGGTGTAGTATGTCATTTTTCTTTTTCTGTAGGTTTCCCTGATTTTGTGCATATGTAAATGTAGCCACATGCCTCTAATGGTGACAAAAGTACAAACTAAAACTGTAGTTGTAACATATAGTTTTTATACTTATACTGCATATCTGCAATGAGGGCACAGCAAAAATAAAACATCTGAAATTTGATTCCAGTGAACTACAGTATAGAGGTCATTGGGTCTCATTTATAAAGTGTATGTGCTAAAACAACAAAACAAGAAAATTAGTTAGTTTGGTCCAAAAACCCAGAGTTCAGATGGGTGTGATTAACCTATCAGGGACAAGCATGGTCCATTTGTATCAAAGCAGTCATGGCTGCTTACAAGGGAAAAAAGGGGAAAAAATATCACAGCGGACTGAAAAACACTGCGGATTTCTGCAGAAGTAATGAGTGAGCCACTACACTCTCTTAATTTGAGATAAGAGAAATTTGATTTTATTTGTGACAATGAGCTCCATTGTTTTACATGCATCTGATTGCATGAACATGTTTGGTTCTGACTTGAGGCGCGACGTAGGGAGTGACGACCAGACAGATTTTTCTCTATATAAAAAATACACATGCCTTCTACCACATCTCTTGCCTGATTTCCCAGGCAAGAGATGTGGTAAAAGGCATCTTTCATCATAGAGATGAGAAGTTTGAGGAAGTTTGTGGAAATGTGTTTTTGTCTCTCCTTATGAACACTTTTAGAACCTCATGAACAGTTTTATAAATGAGATCCCTGTTTTGTTATGTATCTAAAAAAAAAAAAAGGACTTCATTCCCACCGCTGAATGTCTCTAGCCACTCTTTATACTGCCCAAATAACAAAGTCTAAAAAGTGCCCAAAAAGGTATACTTTATCCAGAAAAACTGACCTGTGGCCTGTTTAAAGTGGACCTCAGTATCAGTGACAGCAGCACAAAGAAGATCAGGCTCAGTGTCACACAGGCTTTATTTAGACTCCACTAAGGCAATAATGTGTGCAAGTAAACTGTAAATGGATGGTTAAAGGTGCACTATGTAACTTTTCTGTTGAAGGTTCTATTGCTTTGCCTGTAATGTTTCACAGTATAGTTTTAAACTTATAAAAAACTTGCACATATTCAGTTAAAGGTGTTTTTATTGCTTGAAAAAGTTCCTTGAAAAACAGGGTCACCTTTCCACAGATCTGACTTGTAATGTGACCAGGTTGTGTCTATGGAGATAGGGTAGCCTCAATAAGCTTTAGCTTAGTCAAAGTCTTTTTTTATTGTCTGTGTAAACCCTCAGTCGCCCAGGTCTGATCCAGAGCAAAAGACGAAGTTTAAAGCTATCAACTGGACAAATCGCTGTAAGAGTGAAGACGTTTCGCTGCTCATCCAAGCCACTTCTTCAGTTCTGGTCAGATTGCTGGTGGCCACTGCCTTATATCTATATCCTATCTGAAGGGAGGGGCTAACTATGAGCAGAGAAACATCTTCACTCTTACAACGATTTGTCCATTTGATAGATTTAAACTTCTTTTGCTTTTTTTATTGTCTAATTTGATTGCAAGGTCTTATTTTATGGGCTTAGTATACTGACTGCAAGACTGCAGTGAGTTATAGATTGACCAAATAATAAATAAATGATGAGTTTATTGCCATACTGTGGAACATTTTAGGCAAAGTATTTGTGCGATTAGCCCTGTAACAATATGTTACTTTGGCAATGTGGTCATATCAGGATTCAGTGCTTCTCTGTTTAGTGTAGTTCTATGCTTAAGCCCTTTTCCCCACCCACTTCCATCCTGTTGGTCAGTCCCAACATGCTCTGAGTGAGTGACAGGTGGAAATAATCAATCACAGTGAAGTGTGGACACTTTAATTGCACTGTACCATATTTTTACTGTCTTAAAAACCTGAAAAACAGAACTAGTTAATTTCAAACTGTTTGCAGTGGTCCAAAGTTATTCCTTAATTACCTTATGCATTCTGAGCATCCTAATTATTCACTGCGAGTTTATAAGCACTTTTCACAATATTCAGAGGCCAGAATAAAGTTATTTTAATGTTAACAACAACTAGCATGCTAACAGAGCATTGGCCTTATAATTAGACACAGACAGCACACAGCGGTCTCATTTTGAAGAGCTGCTTTTACAATTTAACTTTACTGGAATAAGACCATTTTTTTTAAAAAAGCGGGTACAGACCCGTTAAGTTTCTCATAGCTTCAAAGAAATTAACTGTGATCAAATCGTAATCTGGGCAAATGTAAAGTGTAATAGCCTACATACATATTTTTATCATATTACCCACTTCTACATATATTTTGTGATTAGATTAACAAATTGGGATGTAACACTATTCAAATCTCTTGGTACTATATTTTCACGATGTGCATCTCACAGTACGATATTTCTTGCAATATTTTGTGGAGGCTAACAAAATTATTAATATGCCTTTTTTCCCTTTAAAATGCCTTGATAAGCCTTTGGCTCTGTCACAATCTAAATAATTCAGATTTAAAAGTGCTTAATAACAGTTAGTTCCTCACTGAAAGATAGCAAAGGGTTTTTTTTACATATTGTTTGCCATAACAATGAATATGAACAAAGAGACTTGTAATTCAATATATTGTGATGGCCCACGATATTATTGTGAGACTTTTGGCAATATGATATTTCGGTTATTGTTACATTCCTCCATCTGCCCTTCTTGTAAATAGCCATCACATACATTTGAAGGTTGATTCTGATTCGCTGTATTGGTTGAATTGGTTGATAGGATTATTTCAGCTCATGTTTGGGCCTTGGACTCTCCCCTGACTCCCCCTAGCCCCCCACCCCTCCTCCCAGTGTCGTCATGTGCTTCAGCTAAACTTCTTATTTTTGTCCTTTAACGCCCATCTATTGTCCTCTGTCTATCAGGCTCATTAACATGTGCTACACCACAATATGCACAGTTAAATGTAATTATTATGTGCACATTGTCAATAATAAGACATAGCAACTTGAATCTGCATTGCTCACAAAGCGACTACAAACTTATGATACGTTACCTTATCATCATTTGCTTGTATCTATGGAGACGTTATTGCTTTGCCTGGATTAGTTTTAATTTATATATTTAGTGTTAATGTAATTATATTATCAACAACAATAAAAATCCACAATTTTAGTTGGATCGCCTCTCCGTAGAGCTACCCTAAACTAGGCCGGGTGGTCCATGCAAATAATACATATGGTGGACCCTCTACCAACACACATGCACTTTTTAAGTACCGTATTTTCCGGACCATAAGTCGCTCCTGTGGCACCAACGAAAAAAATGCATAATAATGTAAAAAAAAAACCATATAAGTCGCACTGGACTATAAGTCACATTTTTGGGGGAAATTTATTTTACAGAATTAGAGAACAAGAACAGACATCTTATCTTTAAAGGCAAGTTATAATAATAACAATAATATAGAGAACAACAGGCTGAATAGCAGTACAGGATGCAAATGTAACACATTTATATTTATTCAGCTATATGAAGCATAAACAGCGAACTGAATGCGTGTCTGGTATGTTAACGTAAGATATTAACAGTTAATCAGATAAATAAGCTAAAGTAACACATTTATATTTATTTAGCTACATGAAGCATAGACAAGAAACTGAATATGTGTCTGGTATGTTAACGTAAGATATTAACAGTTAATCAGATAACTAAAGACAACTCCGCCAGCTCCGGAAGTAGATGAAGCTCTGCTTCCGCTTCTGCGTGGTTATCATACTGGTACACAAGCCTAGATTGCCCTCACTCGGTTGCCAGTGTGACAATAACAAAGATAATAATAATTAATAATTTCACGTCACATCTGAGTATAAGTCGCACCCCAGCTAAACTATGAAAAAAGTGTGACTTAAAGTCCGTAAAATACGGCATATTTTTGCGGACCAATTACTGTGTAAAAATCTTTAGAAAAAAAACAAAAAACTAATTTGTGGTAACTTGGTTATCAGGCATTAAAAGTATTGTTTTGACAGCAAGGAGTTCAAAGTTCATATCAAATTATTTATGTAAAAAGTAAGACTGCAATTCAAATGGTTATTTTATTGGTGAACCCCTAATAATAATTTGATCTCTTGGTGACCAGTTGTTCTTTGTAAGCTTTGTGAACAATGGCACTTTTAAACTGTATTGGTTTGTTTTGTTGTTAACACTTTCTACATTGTTCTGTGTTTCCCACCTTGTTCTTATTTAGACCATTTGTAAGGCATCATTACCACATCTTCATTACCACTCTGAACGCATTGTTATTATATTTGTGTAGGGACAGTATAGTGACGGGAACATAGCCTACATGTTTGGATGCATTCATAACATTTATACATTTAACATTTATACATTTACATATGTGTGTGTGTGTGTGTGTATATATATATATATATATATATATATATATATATATATATATATATATATATATATATATAGGAGATAGTAATAATATTTAAGTCTTTTAACCAGATCTGATATTGTATTTTTGTGTGTTTGTGTGTGATTTGAGTGTACGTTTATATTTTGAACACACAGTTGCAGAGGAGTTGTACCAGAGGAGAGTCCTGACCATCACAGGGATCTGCGTGGCTTTGCTAGTGGTCGGCATTGTGTGTGTGGTGGCGTACTGCAAAACCAAGTAAGAACTTTTTCTTTTAAAGAACCTTTAAAAGAAAACCTAAACATGGACAACTTCTGTCCTAAGATAACAAGAGTTGTTCTGGTCTGTTCTGGTTTTATAAAACAGAAAAGTTTGATATGTTAAGTTCTACACATTTATCATTTTGGAATGGCTCTTACAGAAAGCGATCACGAAAAGGTGTATTGTTATGACAAATATTTGAATCTGGTTTAAACATCAAAACAGTGGCACAAGCCGAAAAACCTTTTGTTACATCCAGTTGAGATAAATGCAGACATCGTCCGTGTCCACAAAAGCACAACATCCTTACATTTTGTAAATTTTTCACAAAGTAGTGTGTATTGAGGCTAAAATAGGCTGAAGTACCCAGCATGTTTGTTTTGGTTCACTTGGGCACTTCACCCTTGGATTCCACACAAACCTCAATGCTGCTCTGTCATTGGTGAGCCAACCAGTGCTATCGCACCAGTGGGAGCCTGCCAAGATGGATTCTCACGAGTTTGTGATCACACAAATATCACAAGAATCCATCTTGCTGCACAAGGTTAAATTGCCAGCACCAATTAGAAAAGTAGTTTTAATGACATTTTACAGTGCCTTTTGTCATTTCAAGTGATCAGCAAAGAGAACTGTGCATCCATTATACAGTTAAATCCACAAACAATGTAAGTGAGTGAATTATTGAGCAGAGAAAGAGATGTACAGGAGGATAGCAGCCACAGTAAAGACTTGTGTTCACTGGTGTATGGGTAGCACTCATAGGAAGCTTAAAAATACTTGGAAATGTAAATATTACTTAGTTAGATTTGTTTAAATAATTCATTCAGGCAAACCATCAGTTATATGTTTTATATGTGTATAAGTATTTTAGCTCCATAATCCAAAAGGATGAAGTAGTTATTTAAATCTAACAAGTTTTAAGCTCTCACAAACCATTTTGGTTTCTATTTATTTAAATGAATTGTCTGCCAGGTTTACAAAAAATAACTCTGGGTGCTTCGCTATTATTACTCTTTTTTTTTTTTCCACAAAATGATCTGCTGAAAAAAGAAAAAGAAGAAAAACGAATATTTTCTTTTAGTTTTATTGGTTTAAATGCATTTTAACCAGCCATTATTATCTAATATGTTGAAGTTACAATCTAGACCTAAAATGTCAAAACGACTCAAACCAAGTGAATTCCAGTGATTTTAGTTCATATAGATACTGTCTTCTTGCAGTGTACTTAAGTTGTAACCTTTTGTTAATTATAATGATGTTTTGTGGCATTTTTAGGAAACGGAGGAAGAAAATGCACCACATCCATCAGAACCAGAACCAGTGTGTGGAGCAGCCAAACCGAATGCTCGCCAACGGCCCCAACCACCCAGGACCTGGGCCCGAGGAGATCCCCATGGCAGATGTGAGCGAAAATAAGACCCAAAAAATTTGAAAAAGTAGTGGATGTTGCGGTATCAAGTCTGATTGTTAGAATTATTTCACAATTATACAGTTATTCACACCATGATCAAGTAAATCCTTAATTTTTTTTGTGAACATTGTCTAAATAGAGAACCATTTCTGTATGTGACCATATTTATTTATTCTAAAGTGAAATCAATGTGATTTAAATAGCTGGCATGTAACATAGGTTTACTTTTTGGAGTTTAGATTGGATTGAAATAGCATTAACTTTATTCTAAAATGTCCATGTTTATTCTTATTTATATATACTTTACTAATTATCTGGCTAAACAAATAATAACTATGCATTAGTCTTATATAGATCTTTTCCAGGTGCTCAAAGTCACTTTACAATTTCAGGCATTATTAATTCAAGATCCTATTGCAGCTGCAGCTGCCCTGGGCTACACTGACGGAAGCGATGCTGTCAATCTGCACCATCAGGCCCTCCAACCATCAGCATTCACACCCCACATTCTTACTCAGTGAAGTCAAATCAAGTCAACTCAACATCTAACTTAAGTAAAAGTAAAATGCATACTAATGCTTCATGTGGCCTTCTATCTTATAGTTAGAAATAAATTTAGGAAAATGAATAACTGGGTTTCAGATGTCATGACATTTTATAGGCCAGGGGTGTCCAAACTTTTTTCCCCCGAGGGCCACATATTGAAACATATTTGAAGTCAAGGACCACAGATCGATGTTGATACAGTGAGTCGTTCACATTGGTGCATTTTACACAGCTTTGACAGAGCACTGCACCTTTAATAAGACTTGGCTATATAATTTTAGGTCTGAATCACAATGCAATATTATCCTATTGAAATAATAGTGGTAAAATTATTTAAATTTGTAGTAAAAAAAAAAAAATTAAGGAAAAGGGTACATAAGAATTTCTTATGCTCCATAGTCGTTTATTACCAATAAATTGTAAATCATTGTTTTCAGGTGGGATTAGCACATAAAGAGAAATGCCTCCACAGAAAAAGCAAAGAGGTCTTATATTTTCTGGTTCTTTCATTTAGAAGTGTGGAGCTTGTGCTAAAACAGGGCCGGCATGTCAGAGCTTTAATTAAATATAACTATTTCTAAAAATAACCTTGGTCCTCTGAAGCGCCTCTGAGTATAATGAGCTACAGCAGAGTCAGGATGAGCAGAAGTGGAGACCTGGGAGAGCAGGGAACTCGGGGTTAGTGGCTAATGCTAAAGCAAAGCTAATACACCATAGGGGATTCACCTTACACTGTACAGGCTGTTGTTCCCCATTGTTCCACTGTAAGACAGATATGAGCTGTCGGGCCTGCAGTGATTGAAGTGAATGGATCTCCCTGAAAATAATCTGTAATTTTTAATCCAAATTGTGTTTTATCATGTGTCTGGCAGCTCAGTGTCAATGAAAATAAAAACATTTGGAAAAGGGGAAATGCGTTTATGGAACTGGACTTCGGAGTGGGCATGACTGTTGAGTTCTAAAAAGCTTTTTCTTTTTTTTAATTAGGAAATGTAGCCTAAAAAATTCTGTTTCTTACTACTACCACTACTACCATTAGAAAACACTACAATATTGAGATAACCTGTTTGTTTCACCTGCCATTGGCTATCATGTTATAACTAATAACTGCACGTCTCTCCCTTTTCACTCCAGTATATCTCTAAGAGTGTCCCGACCACAGAGTGTGTGATCAGCCATGGGGCTGAGGGGGCAGGGAACTACGCAGGCAGCCGGATGTCCACGCGCTCACACCACTCCACCACCGCCTCCCATGCTTCGCGCTATGGCTCCAGGTCTGTGTCCTATCTGCAACACCTGTATGTGTCTCACTGACTAATGCAAGAGTAATGCCTGCATCTTATTGTTGGGTACAGATGACATCACAACATGCTATAGGCCAATAATATTTAAAATAGATGGGGGAAGCAAAAAATTATATTGGTTAAATGCAAGTTGTTCTAATACAGTGAGGGATTGAGTCTAATCAGTAATAGAAATTATCAGGTTCAACATTTGTCAATTTACCTTTTAGATATTTCATAGCAAGTACAATAGATTCAATAGGGAAAAAGTGACTTTTGCTCCCCACCTGGGAGTATGACTTCATCACATTATAGAATCTGAAAACCACCAATGGGGAACCTTGTGTTCTTAATGAATAATTCTTTTTTATATTATTTTGATGTTAGAAGTTACATTTTACCTCACCTCTCCCTTCACACAGACATGAGGAGCAGACATGGAGCATGGAGCGCACAGAGAGCATGAACTCCGATTGCCAGTCAGGCCTGTCCAGCTCCGTGGGCACCAGTAAGTGCAGCAGCCCAGCCTGCATGGCCCGCAGAGCTCACTGGGGCTGCACCGAGGGCTCTGGGACCGGGATGACCTATGGGGACTCCTACGACTCCCTGCGCGACTCCCCTCACAGTGACAGGTAAACACTCCCCTCACAGTGACAGGTAAACATTCCCCTCACAGCGACAGGTAAACATTCCCCTCACAGTCACAGGTAAACACAGCGGCAGGTAAACACTCCCCTCACAGCAACAGGTAAACACAGCGACAGGTAAACACTCCTCTCACAGCGACAGGTAAACACTCCCATCACAGTGACAGGAAAACACTCATCTCACAGTGACAGGTAAACACTCCCATCACAGTGACAGGAAAACACTCCTCTCACAGCGACAGGTAAACACTCCCATCACAGCGACAGGTAAACACTCCCCTCAAAGCAACAAACACACACCTCACTATGACAAACACTCCCTTCACAGCAACAGGTAAACACTCCCTTCACAGCAACAGGAAAACCCTCCCCTCACAGTGACAGATGAACACTCCCCTCACTACAACAGGTAAACGCAGCGACATTTAAACACTCCCCTCACAGTGACAGGTGAATACTCCCCTCACAGCGACAGGTAAACACTCCCCTCACAGCAACAGGTAAACACTCCCCTCACAGTGACAGGAAAACACTAACCTCACAGCGACAAACACTCACCTCACTGTGACAAACACTCTCCTCACAGTGACAGGAAAACCCTCCTCTCACAGTGACAGGTGAACACTCCTTTCACTACTACAGGTAAATGCAGTGACATTTAAACACTCCCCTCACAGCGACAGGTAAACACTCCTCTCACAACAACAGGTAAACACTCCCCTCACTGCGACAAACACTCACCTCACTGCGACAAACACTCCTCTCACAGCGACAGGTGACTACTCCCCTCACAGTGATTGTTTTGTGGTGTAGTAGTGAAGTCTGTATTTTTGATGTGTGTTCACCTGCCCAGGGACTACAGATGGAAAGTCATCTCCTCTTTTCTAAGATTATTCTTTATTTGTCAAGGACCATGTACAAATTCATTAAAGAAAAAAGAAGAAAATTATTTTTGTCTGTACATTTTGAGCAGCTCCCATGGATTTCTTATTGATAATTTAAAGGCTTTCTTATGTTTGTACTTGACTACATTTAGTCACACAAAGATCAGGAATACACACATACTACGACCTAAAGTCAGACAAATAAAAAAAAAAAAAGGATATAATAAATTATGTCGCAAACAAAAACAAAAACATTACACTTATTACACTCACTACATTAAGTCATGCATAAACACACGTTCTCTTCCCATACTCCACAATAACAATCAGGTCATAGAGGAGATTGTGAGGCTTTTTGGGGTGATATGGCGCCCTCATGTGGCACAGTAGAGAGATAACAAAAGCAAAAAAAATGCATTAGGAGGCCACAGTCGCACAAACAGAAAGATTGTGTACTGAAATCCGGTTATTAGTTGAGTCAGTAATTATCAGTGATAATGAAGTTCTTTAAGCATCTTCTCATAATGATGAACATCAGTAATGTATGTTCTTTTATTCTGACCTGTTATTACAGATATGTGTCAGCCCTGACCACCCCAGCCCGACTGTCTCCAGTGGAGTTCCACTACCCCCCGCTGCCCCCACAGGTGCCCACGTTTCAGATCACCTCCCCCAACACGAGCCACGCCCTGTCCCTGCCCCCAGCAGCCGCCGCCTACCACCGAGAGGATGACCAGCCGCTGCTACGATGCCCGGAGGTCTGTGTGTCTGTTACATTATATACATAAGGATTGTGCCAGCTATATACCTCTCACATGCTCTCTGCTGCCCCTACAGGACCGCAGTCTGTACCGACAGCCACGGCGGCCCCGGCGGCCCTACTTGACGGAGAGCACGGGCAGCCTGCCCTCCAGTCCGTACCACGCTCCGGACGAGGAGGCGTATGAGACCACGCAGGAATACGCCTCGTCCCGAGAGCCAATCCGGAGCCGGCGCCGACCGCGCAGGAACCGTCTCAACGGACACATCTCCCAGCGCAGCGGCCTACAGGACTACAGGGACTACAGCTCCCAGAGCTTCAGCGGCTCCGAGGAGGAAGAGGAGGAGGGCGAGAGCACGCCTTTCCTCAGTATGCAGAACATGAACGTGGACCCAGGGCGGCCCGCAGAGTCTCGGACACACCGCGGCCTCAGTCGGCCCGGGCGCTCGCAGTCTCATCGCTCCAAAGCTGACAACATGCCCCTCTAAGCCCCGCCCATCACCACTAGGAGAAATATTTTTATTTTGTATAACAGACAGATATTCTAAACAAAGGAAATATTTATTTTCATTGTCTACTAGCTAACAGCAAAGACTTTTTTTATAAGGGGGGATATTTATATGTCGAGTTTTTTGATTTACAGCATTATGAGAGATGAAAAAATAAGAGAATTACGTGCCAATTTTTTCACGAGTTAGATAACTAGAATAATATTGTGGTGCCTTTTGCTGTATGCTGAAGTCGGAGGTCCCATTGAGTTTTGTAGCCTTTCTTATGAAGACTCCTGGTTTTTATAGAGTCCCACCCTTGTCCTCCTCTCCCGTTGGTTTTGCTCTGGTTTGGGATCTTCCTCTTTTGAACTGTGATTCTGTTCTGATCATGCAATATCGCCTCCCTGTGTCAGAGCTGTCAGTTTACATGGTTTTGTCCATGCCGCCCCAGGTGCAGGTAGAGTGGCTGATTTCACACATAGATTTAGGTCTCCGCCCGTTCCTCATGTTTCTGTTAGTTTTACGGAGCTGTGGTGTTGATCAGTTATTATGCGTAGGCCAATGGCTGTGTCTGAAATCACTCACTCATACTCACAAGTATGTCTTGATTCAACATTATTCATAGAAAACATGTATTTACTTTGCATGACCTAGAGGTCCACTTTTTGCAAGCTTATTGGTAGGGTTGCAAAGATGAATCATCATATTTTGATAACTGTAATCATTATCTGGACCATACAGACTCTAAAACTCATACAAAAAACTTTTTGTAGACACTGGATATTAAATCTGGTTTTCATTAATAATACACATTAATTTGTAAATATGCTTTATCTAAAAGCCTTCTGTCACCACATTTTAACCTTCATTTAGTTCATAATGTATTTAAAACTATCAGTGTACAATAGAATTAATCATTTGACTTGTCAGCTACTAAAATAATGGTTCATTGCAGCCCTACTCATCAGATTTATGGTTGTAGCTGTCCAACCCATTGATTTTATAACAGCAGTATTGTATTGTGGTGCAAAGTCAGGAACATAGAGACTTCAGACCATCTAATACATCACATACATCATAAACTGAAGAAAGGGAAAGTCTAATTAAAACAGAACTCGTTCATTTCTAAACAGTTTGTTGTGGTCCAAAGTTATTCCTCACTTACTTTATGTATTTTGCACCATAATTATTCACTGTGATGAGTTTATAAGTACTTTTTTCAACTCTCAGAGACCAGAGAGGAGTTTCTCCATCACAGTAATGCTAACTACAACTTGCATCCTAATGCTGATTATCGGACAATAGAACACTTTATAATTAGATGCAGACAGTACAGAGGGAACCTATTTTGACTTCAAGAGCTGGTTATACTATAATGTACTGGCACTAGACACAATTTGTGCAAATACATGGAATACATCTGGTACAGGCCTTTAACAGTAGCTTTAATTTAGAAAATACTCTATTTGAAGTCCATGTAAACATGTGGGTGGCCTAGGAAAGGACAATACATGAGTGATTTTGGACACATCCTTTGTATCTGACCTCTCCTATCTCCTGTTTGATTGACAAGCTCCTTCCAACAATCCCCTCGCTGCCACAGGCTCCATTGCACTGTTAGTCCCGCCCTCCCGGAGCAGTGATTGGCCGGAGCCGCCCCTGAGCTGTCCGTAGACCAGTTAAAATCCAGCCTCAGACTCCGGCCTCTCGCCCCGACTGCCCTTTGCGTTTCCTATGCCAGCAGCTTAGTGCCGCACTGTGTCTCAGGACTTCCCCATGACATCAGCCCAACCTCTTCGGCCTGGTCTACATGATTTGATATTTGATTTCACATTGACATTACAAGAGCGCCTTGGAGAATGAAGAAAGAGACTGCCGTTTGTTTTGTTAAAAGGGTTTATCATGTTAAAATAGTCAGGTTTCACTGATGCAGTACAGTATTGGATTTAGGGCTGCAAGATTACCTGTAAATACAGAGGTCATGATAGCAAATTTAGTGATTTGATTATTGTGAAACAAAACATATGATAATTCACATGATAATTCATTCTCTGACCAAAACAATAGTGCAGTTCTCATCCATTCATATGTTTTAATAAATCCCCTTTCCTTTGAAACAAAATTCATAAACTACGGCAGTATAGTGCACCATAAAACAATTATAATAGCAAATATAATCTAGGATAAAATAGAAATAAGGGCATTTTTTATCATACTCCAGATTTATGAAATCAAACTTTCTGTATGATTAAGTAAAGTAAAGTAAAGTGAATGTGCACTATTCATTTAAGTTTACGGTTTTGGAGTATAAATTGAATTAAAACAAAAATTATCATGAGGTTGTTTTTTTTTGCAATTATAACGTGACATGTATAGTCAAATTTTTTGATTACCTGAATAATTTTGACATGCCTACCAGCAATCAAATCTTAATTTTATGTTGTCGCCTTTGAAGAAGCTCATTTCAATGGCAGCAGTTGTTGAAGTGATAATTTTCTTTCCATGGAACAAAATATTCGGTCTCCATGGGGCTATCTACCATAAGCTACCATCTGTAATTAGGTTGGCCAACCCATCCCTGTTATATAGGTTTCACATCTGCCATCTACTGGTGAAAAAAAATCTAATAAACTTGCAGGTGGTTGCTTTAAAACCTGTTAACCCTGTAGCTTAGTCCTCTACAAACATGTTCTGAAATACACATGATTGTTGTATTAGTTTAGCAGATCACTGTAAAGTCTTCTCAAATGTTTATGCTCCAAAAATGTGCACTGTGACTCTAAAGCTGAAGTACCTGATTTTCAAACCGTGAAAGAAGGAAGCGCGTTTAAGTCTATCAAATCAATACTCTCACAAACCCTTTGGCATCACTCGCATGCATGGAATTTTCAGACAGAAAAGTGAAGCAGAGAGGATCACCAAAGCACAGCCAATCAACTCTCATCCCAAAGCTTCAAGTAGAGATTCACATGGCTCTGTCTTAATAGTTTACTAGTTTGTGAATAATTATTTTTTTTGAATTAAACTAATTGGAAATCAAATTGACATACTTTTTGTTGGCCCACATTTGGCAGATTAGACTTACTATTAGCTTTGTATATTA
Organism: Periophthalmus magnuspinnatus; assembly: GCF_009829125.3. NCBI lineage: Eukaryota > Metazoa > Chordata > Actinopteri > Gobiiformes > Gobiidae > Periophthalmus > Periophthalmus magnuspinnatus. Next base: position 10,244,689 of record NC_047135.1, on the reverse strand, counting down.
ATAATAACCAGAACTGTCACCACAGCTGTGCATCACTTCACTGTTTTTTATTGAATTCAAAGTAATCCATCTGAAACCTGGCTGGACCTGTACTGTACTGCCCAGTTGAAATGTGGCTAACAACAATCGCTGTGTTTATGAAAGATTACCCAAGTTCAGGCATGGTATCAGGGTCATATGTTTTTGGTCAAAGATGTCCTGGCTCCTCACTTGTTTCTCTTTCAATCCTGAATCTCTAATGCCTTCTGCAGCTATGGTTTAACACTGTATCAATGGGAGAAGCTGTTTATAAGAGGTTTTGTTTAGCTCAGTACTAATGATGCTAACTGATAACTGCATCCTTGGTTTTGCTTTTTGATATATTTCTAGATACTTTGCTTGGTCATATTGACTGAATGATCTGTCATGTGTTTGTCTTTGTCCTTCCTGTCACCGCACATCTCCTGACCTTTCACCTTTACTTCCTGTTTACTGACCTCAGAAGCATCGACAACACATTAATAAATCACCAACACTCACACACATGTATTTAGCCTGGTGATGTGAGCTGTGGGCTGTAATTATCATGGACAATAGTGAAATGTCAAATCAACTTCAGCGTTTTCAAACTATAGATCTGATATATGTTGCCTACAAATCAATCTCAAAATTGCTGTTTTGAAGTTATGGAAAATTTTTATATTGAGTATATTTACTGCTTTAACCTCCTGAGACCTGAGCTCTCGCATGAGATACTTTATTAATTTCTCTTTTTTATTTGGGCTGACTGGGACCAGATGAGTGTAAATACAAAGAATTATCTTTTTACATTATGTAGTTTCTGAGAAAAAAATATGTAAATCAAATGTCCTCATATGTGGACATTTTCATCATTTTGATAAAACATTTGAATAATGATTTGCAAAATCTATTTATTAAGACCCTGAAAACAGCAACATTTGTCCTGAATGTAAAAACAAAATGTGAAACAACAATTGTGCCTCTTGGAACAATGTGTCTCGTGTGAAGAGCTGCTGACAGCAGCAGGAAGAAAATTTAAAAAAATTAAAATAAAATATTCTAAACATTCTAAACTGTTAAAAAATGAATATATATATAATATATTTGCATTGTTGTTGTTCTTGTATGCTGTTATTCTTCTAAAAATTTGCATTGTGGCCTAGACAACCCAAAATGTGTTGTCCACATATGAGGACGCCAGGTCTCAGTAGGATAAGAAAATGTTTTAGTTTGACTTCATGCTGTCACATGAACTAAAATTTCAAACTTGATTTTGATACTAAGGAAAAGATTCAATACTGATTTCAACACCACAATGATAATACAATGTGATCTACATTCTACTAGTTTTGATATAGATCAAAGCGAGATGTATGCTGTATATGAGTGTTGATGGTTTTCTCTTATTCACAAGTAAGTACAGAGCTGTGGCCGGAGATGGGGGGTAGGTGAAAACAGATAGTTCCTGAGCACTCACACCTCAAATGCAAGAGACAGTTCAGGATTTCTCAGATGTGCATGAATAAAATACAATTTTGAGTAAGCTAATGATGAGGGAACACTAAATCTCACTAAGTGTCTTTTAAAGGTGCTGTAGCAGATTTTTATTGTCTTAAAAATGTGAAAAACAGAACTAGTTCATTTGAAAAAAACTGGCCCAGATTTATTCCTCATTTACTTTATGCATTCTGAGCATCCTAATTATTCACGGCGATGAGTTTATAAGCACATTTTGCAGCTTTCAGAGACTTTCCAAAGCTTTTGCATTTCACAGTACAGCTGCCAACAATTAGCATGCTAATACGCACTTCTTGATTATCATACAATAAAACCCTCTAGAATCAGATGCAGACAGTACATAGCAGACTTATTTTGACCTCAAGAGCTGATTATACATAATATCTGTACTGGGGCAAGACAAATGTTGCTTAAATACATGGGAAGAAATTCAGTACGTCTTTCACAATGAAAAAAAAATCCAAGAATAGATGACTCTGAGGACATTAAAACACGTTGTCCATGTTCATCGACAGCCTACAGCCTCAAACACTTTAACACAACACAGTGATGGAGATACTCCTCTATTACACAGGGTTTGGACTGAATCACTCTTAATTTGAAAAGTAGTGTTAACTTTTATTCTGAAACGACACAGGAAATGCATGAACCACGTTAAAAGTTCAACTCAAAATAGTGGGGAATCATGTAGGATTATTATTAGGCACAAATTACTGACTAGTTTTGACTATTTACTGGATGGGAAGTTGGGGGGAGTGAGAATCTATAGTGTGCTTATAGTTATAGCTGACCTGGTTTCCCCGCATCCATTGACACACTACTAAAGCACACATATCCACCCATCTCTACTTGTGTTTGTCGAGCATTTTGTCTTTTTTAACCTACTCCTAACCCTTTTTCGTCCTCTGCATGTCTAGTGGAACTGGTAGTTGGGTGCATGGAAAAAGCAGCAAGCAAAATCGTTTTTCCACACAATGAATAAAAAAATAAAAATTAAACGTGTCCTCATTTTGACATTCAGCAATAAATCCCCTCCTTATCTCATGTCCATCCTTCTTCTTCTTGGAATATGCTAGAAGATTTTTTGCAAGTTTTATCAGAAAACATTACGACTTGTAAAAGAAGAAAAATCCAAAAACCACCCCTTCATATGGAAAATAAAACTCTATTCCTACCACTTTGAACCCGTCCTGTCATCTGTCTACTCCTGTCGATAATAAGGAATAGGCTCTATACTCAAAGCTGATTCTGACACCAGCATGATAATAAAAACAACCCTAGACAAGTAAAGATAGTGGATGCTAATGTTATTTATTTATGGTCATTGTGGTTGTTAACTACCTCCGAACAGTAATTAAAAGTGTGTATGACAGGTTGTTCTAATTGTTACTTAATTTGGTGGGATAGTACCTGTGGTAAACATTTATCATTTTATATCAGCTATGTTGCAGTTTGTGGGAAAATGTTGAGAAGAAAAGGTACAAAAATCCTTGTAACTATGCCATTGACCTGGAAAATTCCTTCCAAAGTGTAGGAAAAATTTGCCCACAATGAAGAAATTTTTCTGACAGTTTAAACCTTACACAAAATAAAGGTGAGGTCATTTATTTTTATTTGTCAAATCACAAGTATTTAGACAAGTTTTGGCCCTTGGTAACATTATGGTTGCTAAGTAACAGTTATGCAGTCCACCTATGTCACATCTGCACATGTCCAAAATTAGAAACTTCACCAAAATTTAAAAAACTATAAAATACTAAGCAAGATAATAATACTACTACTAATAATAATACTAATAATACTAATACTACTACTACTAATAATAATAATAATAAACAAAAACATGCATTTGATTTATAGCAGAGGTGCCTAGTGCTATATATCATTATTTTTGATGATTTGAGGCTTGACTTGAATTTGACTTGACTTCATGCTTCTCCTCAAATAACACAACAGCTTTGTATTGCATATGAATGAAGTGTCTTGCCCAACAATACAAAACCAGCATGCATTGATCATGTGGGATCAAACCACCAAACCACAGAGTCACCGCTCCCAAAACTACTTCTATGGTTGATCGATTCGCATATCATACTTATAGTTAGGGTGTGTACAGTATCTTGTGCAGTCATTGAAGTGGAATCCATACATCAGCCTTGAGGTTCATGGGTGACATCACTGCTGTTGTCCTACATGCATCATGACATGGAGCTCTGGGCTATACTATTGTGTCTTGTAGTTTCAGTTATTTGACATTACTCACATATTTACATGCTGCTCCAACAGAGCTGCAGCCGACTGCCAAATCTGTCATTAACTCTAAACTTAAAACATAAATGCAGTCAATTTAGGGTCTAGCTTATTTTCCCTACTCTAGCTCACATAATATTGGACTAATCCAGGTCTCACCTTGACAGCACTGAAACTAGAAGTGCACTGTGTAAGGTTAATGCCCTACTGTGTAACATTCCAGGCAACACAATATCATCTCTAAGAAGACAAGCAGGTGTCGGACCCTCCTCCAGAAAAAAGACACTGCATCTTTAATACTACTCAACTCAAAAGGTAACAATTGAACCAACTATGGTTCTCTGAGAGGAGAGAGAGAGAGAGAGAGAGAGAGAGAGAGAGAGAGGGAGAGGGAGAGAGAGAGAGCAAAAGAAGGGCTGAGAGAAACACAATGAGGATGGGGTGAGAGAGAGGAAGGGCAAAAAGAAAACCAGTTTGTTTGGGCATTTCCCTAAATTTCACAGCAAGAGTGTTTGATGTGTTTAACCTCCACACAATTGTAAATGGATTGGAGGGTTTCTGCAGATCTCTGGGTCTTCTCAGACTGGTCTGACTGGATCTGACTCTGTGACTCTAGACCAGGGGCTTTGTAAAGATATTCCAGACTTTAGTCACTTCACTGACACCGTGACAGAGAGAAAGGAATAAAAGATAAGGGGTTTTCATACACCATGGACCTGTCAAACCAGGTAAGAATATGCCATTCTTAAATAAAATTTATGATAAATCAAATATATCATTTTAGAGTTTTGATAAATGTAGATTGATGAATGATAAAAAAAAAAAAAAAGTTTTTCAATGTTTTTCTAGATATGAAGTGTTGATTTTACTTATAACAATGGTAATACTGAGTGAATTTGTGCTGTTTATGGGTCTGTTGCACATGACTTTCTCTGCACGTCTTATTCCTGCTGCAGCTGTCATATAGATGAAAGTTTAGCATCTGCACTGTTTCTGCTCTGTATGTGGAGTCTTTGAGCTTCCCTCTCATACAGTCACCTTTTGAAATAAGCTTTAAAAACCTTCACTAGACGGTGGACTAGGGCAACATAAAGAGTGTAGCCTAATTCAATTGTTTCTACAGACTAAACAAAGGAAAAATGGGCAGGGACATGTAGATGGAAGTAAGTTCCTCCTGATGGAACAGGATCATCTGGGTGGAAGCCTGCTGCAGATCATCTTGTTATATCTGGAGATGGGTTTGTTTACCAAGCTGGACAGTAAAATGGTCCCATTGAAACAGATATGTTACAAAGTCACCATGAATTGTTTTAATTCAAAACTTCCACTGTGTATTTGAATATGTGTGTATAACTGTGTTTGTGTTACAGGTGATGGCTCGGCTCAGAAGGAGAAAATGCCTGCTCCACGTGTGCATACCCTGTCTCATGCCCTGTATGCTGCTGCTGTTTCTCTACACAGCTGCTATAAAGTATGTGGTCACGAGGAACCATGCCATGGGGAACGCTCTGTGGGGCAGTGTGAGCGATTATGTTGTACCTCCAGTCAAAAAAAAGCCTCCAGACCCCAGGGACCGTTTCATTGCTCCGGGAGCTGTAAAGACTGAAAAGTATGAGTCTACGCCCAAAGTATTTTGGAACAAAAAGAAAGAAAGAGCTCTGTGAAACAAGCTCCAGAAAAAGGTGGACCTTCAGTTGAACCCCATCCTGCATCCAGGGGCCCCACAGACGGCTCCAGACACCTCTCTGCTCTCTCAATCTCTCTCTGAGCTCAAAGACTCTGCTGGACACAGTCTCCTCACAGAGCAGCTGCAGTACCATGTGAGCTTGATGAGCAGACGGCAGTACCCAGTGCTGCTGCAGCCCAGGGGCCAATGTGGGGCTGGGGACGCACAGGAGAGAGGCCACACCCTTCTGCTCTTGGCCATTAAGACCTCGGCCCTCAACTATAGGTATAGGCAGGCCATTCGCCAGAGCTGGGGCCAGGCAGGCTGGGTGTCTCCCCAGAGGAGCATGGGAGAGGGGAGGGGGGCTTATGTACGCAGGCTGTTTCTGCTGGGAACAGTGCACTCTCCAGACTTAAGGAACCGGACCTCTGACCTCCTGCATTTGGAGAGTCGACATTATGGAGACATGCTGCAGTGGGACATGTGGGACAGTCCTCTGAATGGGACAATGCAGCGACTGCTGTTCTGGAGCTGGTTCAGAGACATTTGTGGACACACAGACTTTGTGTTGGAGGGGGATGATCAGGTCTTTGTCAACACTCCAGCACTGGTGTCTCTGCTCCAGGAGCAGCTGGACAAACCATGCAGTCACCTGCAGGACTTCATGATGGGTAATGTGGTGAGCCGAAGACAGCCTGAACGGATCTTGCACTCACAAGAGTTTATCCCTGAAAGCTTCTACAGAGGGTGGTACCCACCCTTCACCCGCGGGGAGGGGCGGGTGTTCTCCGCGCTGCTGCTCGAGCGCCTGTTTCTGGTTTCTAATAGGGTGCACCTGTTCCCCATTGAGCAAGTTTACGTGGGAATATGTATGTTTCATCTGAACCTGTCGCCCACCCATCACCCTGCCGTCCTCCCCTCTGACTGGACTAAAGAGCAGGAGGAGGAGCCCTGTGCTGTCCACAAAGTGCTGTTGCTGCGCACACACAGCCACACACACATGCTCCAGCTATGGGAACGCTCCAACACTCACACTGGTCCTTGCGCCAATTCCACTGTGCCCCCACTCACCACAAGGGGCATTAAAGTCACCACTGGGGCAAAAAAGCATGTTTGGTTACAGTCATGGCACAGTTTATGGAAGAACTTATAAAAACATTTGAGCAAATACCTGAAGTGCTCCAGAGTCTTCCTGGAACTATTCACAAGATCAAGTTTGAAGGTTCCAAAAGTGAGCTCAGAGAAACACATGAGGAGAATATTGCATTATGGTTCGACTGTATGTCTTCTTCTGTAAAGCACTTTGAATTACTTTGTGTTCAAATTGCGCTATGCAAATAAACTTACCTTGACTATAGACAGACTAGAATGGACAAAACTGATACCAATACAATTTAAATTCATGTTCCCGGGCAATGTTCCCTCTAATTTTTCACGAGTCTGAGCAAACTCCCTGAGCGGTCCCAGTACCACTGTGAGTAACATCAGACCTGTGCACTGTGGTTATGCTGCATCGCATCCATCCAAGTTAAATGGTTTATTAAAAGGATCAAATTACCGCATTTACATTTCTGTTATAAGACTTTTAATTAAGTGCTTTAAATGACACAATCTTAATTAAGTGCTGAAAATGACAAAAAATCTTGCTCATGACCTGTGTAGTATGTTAATGCAATTGGAAGTATAAATATTTAATTTTAACTATGGCAAAATATGAGCTTCCAACCAAACCAAGCCAACTGTAAACTCCAATGTTGAAAACACACTTAACATTTTTATGATAAAGCTCTGACTTGTATTATGAGTATAAGTCATTGTGTGAAGCTTTGCTTGATTTTTACAACTCATAAACTAGTGACAGTATTCAATGACCAATACACACTGAGAGGAATCTGTATCTGCACACCCAGCTGCTCTATTACTGTACATTTACATATCATATCAAAGCACAATATATAATGTGTATTTGTATATAAAATATATTCAAAATAAGTGGTATGGGTCAAAATAAATACGAGGGTCATTCGATAAATAAGGTGAATTTTTCGGTATAAGGACTTTTAATACAGTTTGAAGCTTACTTTTTTGTTTGTTTGTTTTACTCGTTTTTCACATGGATTTAATTTCTTTTGCAGATTAAAAAAAAAAAAACTTTGAGAGTTTTGGCGATTAACAAAGATGGCCAACCAAGAAGCATGCTCCAGGATTGACAGTCAGTTATCAAGTTTTTGGTTGGTGAAGGGTGCAAACCCATTGAAACGTGCTTTGCGAATCATCCATAAAGTCGGATACTTGGAGCACACACATGCTTTATTCATATATTCAAAGCTCCTAAAAATTCCTGATCTTGTAAAATATGTTACATTAACTATACTATTTAAAGCTTCCATAAATGTGTTACCGAGTAAGCTGCAAGTTTTGTTTACAGCCAAAGAGAGAACATACAATCTTAGAGAATATGAGAAATTCAAATTGCCTATAGTTAGAACTACTCGAAAAAGTTTCTGTGTATCGGTATGTGGTGTTAAACTTTGGAACAGTCTGGATATACACATCAAGCAATGCCATAGTATCAGTACGTTCAAGCATCGATATAAAAATATGATCTGGTCGCAGTATCTAGAGGAAGAGTCTTAATATAATTTCAGTAATCTTGTAATGCTGGCTTTGTATCTACCATTTCTTTACCATTGTTGGTATTTGTTGTCCATTACCATTGTTGGTATATGTTGTCCATTACCATTGTTGTATTTTGCTGTCCATTACTATTGTTGTATGTATTGTCCATTACTATTGCTGTATTGCTGTCCATTACCATTGTTGTATTTTGCTGTCCATTACTATTGTCGTATTTATTGTCCATTACTATTGCTGTATTGCTGTTCATTACCATTGTTGGTATTTACTGTCCGTTACCATTGTTGGTATTAATAACTTTCCTTACCATTGTTGGCACCTTATCCAATATGATGTAACACTTAAGTTGCATAAGTCTAACTCATAGTCCTCAATGTAATCATGTAATACAATCATGAAAAGGAAGTAAAGTATGCTAAAGTTAAGAAATAATAGCAGAGGGGGTGGGATTAAATAAGTTTTCTTCTTCCCACTCCTTTTTGGTCAATCGGAGATACTCTTTTTTTGTGTGTGTTTTGCTTGTCTGTTTTTTGTTTATTTTTCCTTGTCTCTTGTATCATGTGTTGATTGACATCGATTGTGGCTGCCTAGGCTATGCAAGAGAAAAGATGTCCATTTGCCCAAGACAAATTAATAAAAAAAAAAAAAAAATTCATAAGAGAATGTCAACTGTGTATGGTTCGATCACCTCAGGAGACCTCACTTCTGTGAGCCTCCCAGGCCTGCCTTCATCCTCAACACTGCTCCGTCCTTTAAACAATTTAGCCCACTTGTAGACATTTTTTTGGCTGAAACATGTGGCACCATACACAGTTGACATTCTCCTATGAATATGGGTTTGCACCCTTCACCAACCAAAAACTTGATAACTGACCGCTGTTCAATCCTGGAGCATGCTTCTTGGTTGGCCATCTTTGTTAATCGCCAAAACTCTTAAAAAATAATAATAATAATAATCTGCAAAAGAATTTAAATCCATGTGAAAAACAAGTAAAACAAACAAACAAAAAAAGAGTAAGCTTCTAACTGTATTAAAAGTCCTTATACCGAAAACTTCACCTTATTTAATGAATGACCCTCGTATATATTTACAAACCACACACTGCAAACAGTGAACAAGCACACACATTTCAAAATGTAAACAAACACACACTGGAAACTAAAAATACACTGTACATGTGTCAGTGTGACAGTCATTCTGTGACAGAAGTTGGAGGATCGAGTCCCGCTCGGACCAACTTCTGTCATTGTGTCCTTAGGCAAGACACTTCACCCAAGTGGTGTGTGCGTGATGATTGGTGGTGGTCGGGGGCGCAGATTGGCATTAGCTAATGCTAATAATTACACATAATACACATTTGACCCACAATTAAGTCAATAGCAGAATAAACCACGCTTACCGATCAGGAACAGCATCCAGTCCATCAAATCATAAGGTCCTATACTCCTCAGTCCACCGTGAGATCTTCACTCGGTTCCACGAATCGCTCCGGGTCCGAGATGCCTCTAGTTTAACTTGTACAAACATCCACAGTGTCCGCGGTCGCGTACTTCCTTTGTTTTGTCCGTTTCGTCATGTTTAAAACGCAAAACCTATGGAAGCCCGTTTCCGCCATGAAAAAAAAAATAAAAGCCCCACAGAAAGTCGAAATTACGAGTTTTAAACTCGTAATTATGAGTTTAAAACTCGTAATTATGAGTTTAAAACTCGTAATTACGAGTTTAAAACTCGTAATTTCGACTTTTAAAACTACTAATTATGAGTTTAAAACTCGTAATTATGAGTTTTAAAACTACTAATTATGAGTTTAAAACTCGTAATTTGAACTTTTAAAGTCTTAATTGAGCTTGTAGCACACTGCAACTGAGTGTACAGAGCAGAGGAGACAGGAGGAGGACTGTTATGTTTATCACCTACATACTTTTAAAAAATGAATAAATTAAGCTCCAGTAAAGTTTCTGGCGTCTTGAACAAATCAGTGGGCCCTGAGTGCTGTTCTGACCACTCATGAGCTGTGCTCTGTGTCTGTGAGCGCTCGTTTTCCTGGTCTGAGCAGAGTGCCAGCTGGTCACAACCCCGCTGGTTTATTGAGGAAATTATTAAAATACCAAATTCATTTAATCAAAATTGATGAGGTTCACTTTTTGTAAATGTTACATTCCCAAAATTACGAGTTATAAACTCATAATTAGTAGTTTTAAAACTCATAATTACGAGTTTTAAACTCATAATTAGTAGTTTTAAAAGTCGAAATTACGAGTTTTAAACTCGTAATTACGAGTTTTAAACTCATAATTACGAGTTTTAAACTCATAATTACGAGTTTTAAACTCATAATTACGAGTTTTAAACTCATAATTACGAGTTTTAAACTCATAATTACGAGTTTAAAACTCGTAATTTCGACTTTCTGTGGGGCTTTTATTTTTTTTTTCATGGCGGAAACGGGCTTCCATACAAAACTGCTACAAAACAGTGCGTAAAATTACGCAATTACGCGCGCGTAATTTTACGCGCGGATATTTGCCCGAGGGCGGGCCGTCGGAACGTTAAGGGGTTAAACAGCACTTAAAATCATTAGCGAGTTTTCACTCCACATCGGTCACATCGGCTAAAACTCTGGTAGCGGCGCATGAGGACGCCTGTCAATGACGTGGATCAGCTGCGCAAATACGTATGTGAATCACATAATTGTCTGGAGCAGCTCGTCCCCGGTCACACTCACTGACTCACATTGAAAAATAGCGCAGAATGAATTGTTGTGTGTTTATTTTATTTTCAACTCCGGTTTGATTTTTTTGTGCGCAGCACAGATTTTCTGTGCGCGGAGACCCTGTCAGCAGTGCGCAATTGCGCACGCGCGCAGCTTGGAGGGAACAGTGTTCCCGGGTCTGGTAAATGACTAAAATAAACCTATCCTGCTTCTTTTTACAACTCCAGGACTCAAAAGGACTCACTAATATTGTGTTCTCTCCACTGAGGTTTCCTGGCAAAGAGTGTATAAATGTTGAAGGCTTAGCTTCTCTTTAGTACAGTATATTATTCGATATAATGGGCTTTCAATGGGACAATATGTAGACAATGCATTTTTTTCTTGCCTGACCACTAAATGAATAAATAAATAATGTGGAAAAAATGAACTAGTTCATTTTAAACGGTTTGCAGGGGTCAAACTTATGCAATTAGAAATACTTTCTAATTGGATCTAGACAGTACACATCTGACTTATTTTTACCTCAAGAGTGGTTTACACAATATATCTGTACTGGGGCAAGACACATGTTGCCGAAGTAGATCACCCTGACAACGCCACAGTTTTGTAATGAATCAAAAAATGTGCAATAAATGCTTTGGTTGAGGTTCATATGATGCACTAATAACAAATGGACCATCAAATTAAACACAAAAATATCACTAATATTAGTAAAACCTTAGATAAGACCGCAAGAAACCTGGATTTTTATACTAAGGGAAAGGCATGATACTCATTTTTATACAATACCAAAATATACTTTCAACACAAAATATCATTTAAATAATTGAGGGCTTCTTTTTTATTGTCATGTGATTTTACAGTATTTCTAATGCCAGTACAACTCTATTTCTATTCAGGAAAGATCCAGCTTTTGTCTTGTTTATGTAAATGTTTTAAAAACCTTCCACCAGAGGGTAGCATTTCTTATTTTTTGCTGGGGGAAAAACTGTATACCGGTAACTTGCACACGAGTGAATTGTTGTTTTGTGTAAACTACGGCTGCAGGAATTTTTCTGACAAGCTTTGCGATTAAATTTATATTTTATAATAGGATTCTGTTCAAAGTTCACATTTTAAACACATCTGAAAGAATTGACAAAAACATTGAAATATGAACTGATACATACAAGAATCACATTTCAGATAAAAAATCTGCACTACAGGGTTAGCAAAAGTGGTTTGATTCAAATTAATGGTATAAAAAAGTATAAAAGAATGTTTTTTTTAGAATTCACAAATTTCCAATATTTGTTAATCTCCTATACCTTTGATTGAAAACATTGGTCTATGTCTTGGAGCAATTTTGAATAGTTAAGTATTTTGAATATTACTTCCAATGCAATGCATCAAGATTTACTTTTTATCGTTTTGGTCAAGTATCACTATCAGCATGAAGATTTACCACCTTCTAAATACAGAAAAGGAAAAATATAATTTGAAGCCAGATTTGAAAATACATGCAATTTTTTACTCCATTGAATCAAGACAGTCGAGCAGAGCAATATAGCAATATGTTCATTACAACATTACAACAGGATCAATTATTTAGCGTATTACTCGGTTTCGTCAAGGTGAAATATTGTGAATAGCCTAAAAACAGCCTAAAGTCATTCCAGTTTGTAGATTTCCAAAAACAGCTAAAAGGAAATAATACTTCCTTTTAATTAAGTCTTTTATTGCGAGTCCAACAGTAACAGCTCAGATCAAGGTTTGCGCTCGGTCCTTTCCTTATTTCCTTCCTTGTCTCCTAGATCCTCTCCTTCACTCTCCTCCTCACTCTCACTGTAGTGGTAGTTGCGGTGGTTTGTATTAACAAACAAATCACTCTCGTCGTCCTCAGAGTCACTGTATTCATCTTCGTCATCCTCTCCATCTGCATTTTTCTCCTCTTCTGTCTTTTTGGGGTCAGTCGAGGTTTTTTCCTGCGCTGTTGCCTGGTCAGTGAACGCCTCTGGCCTGAAATGACAGCAGTGAATAACAATTAGTGGGCCTTTTGGAAAAGAAGAAAAATCTATAAAATATAGTGCTCAAGAATAGTTAAAATAGGTTTAATAAAGCAAAACACTGCAAGCTTCAACTCTTAATGTAAACATGGTAGGATTCGCCATTTTATTAACCCTTCATAAGTTTCATCACAACTTCGGAAAGGCTAAAAAGCATTTTGGTACTTGCACAAGGTTATTATTTATTTATTTTACATATTGTATATCTCATGTCATGTAAAGCACTTTGAATTATGTGTACAAATTGTGCTCTACAAATCAACTTGCCTTGCCAAATATTATTATTGCTACTCTTCTAATATGTCTGCAATTGCTCAAAAGAAAACTAGACATAATGATAGGTTGTGTTCATGTTCTATAAAATTATGCTGTCATAAATTTAAATGCAGGACAGAGAAAGATTCACTGTTTTTGGAAGAAATATCCAAACTTATGATCCACACAATTGAATCTTGGCTCCACATGTTGGACCTTGGGTGGGATTGGCTTCACAAACTTTCCATATTAATCTTATGACTTTAGGTCCTTTCAAATGACAACACTCACAGGCCACAAGTATGCAGACCTTGTCAATCTATCACATTACGTGTTTATTGCATGATGTAAAGATCTACCAAAGCTGTTGCTTCTGCAGATACTGGATGTGGTCTTTGTACAGAATGAAGCTGATCTCTGCCTTCACTTTTTCCCCTTCTTCAATAGGGTCCACAATCACAAAATCACCTGTAAACATAAAAAGAAATTCCTAAATTGAGCTAAACAAAATAGGTGACAAGATACCATAGAAGAGCTCTAACTCATTGACAACACCATATTATAGGTTCCAATAAGCAAACAATACAATGCAAAATTCTTAATTAATCAGGGCTGTAATAATTAATTGTAATATTCCTGATTGTTGACTATTAAAATAATCACTGACTGTTTTAATAATTGAGAATTGTTATCTGGATTAAACAGATTTTTTAAAAATATGCTTGGTTTAATACCAAAAAAGCACTATTGTTATTAAATGAAACTGGTAAAAGAATACGTTATTTGTAAATTCTCTCCATCTAGAAGACTTCAGTCAGCATCATGTTTACCTGTAACTGGTTAAAATGTGTTCTAGTTTGCAATAAACAATCATTTGACTAGTCGACTACTAAAATAATCGTTAGTTTCAGCCTCGAGCCAGATTAAGGTACATGTTAATGTTAACCTTAAGGTATTGAGTTTAATATTATTACACAACACAATAACACATTTTGTCATTAAATGCTCACCTCTTTTGATCCAGATGTTTTTACGGAACTTTGTGGGCATGCTCACGAGAAAGCTGTCCCCATCCGCGGTGACTATTTCATGCAAATTATTTCCCCGACTTCCAATCACCTGTCATGTTACAAAAATTGAGTACATTTTGGACTGCCGTTTACAATAACACCTAAAAATATGATGAACCATGTGGAACACGTACCTTTACTATTTGTTGATTACCAGTCGGCATTACGAAGTCTCCCAGAACTTCTTTGACGACATGTTTGCGCTTTGTAGCTTGTGACATTATCTAAAATTATGTTTTACTCGTTCTCCAACTGAAAAATACGAATTATTACAATGTTAATACATACAAGTAAGGTATCTTGTACAAATAAATGCTAGGATGTAGCTATCAGAAACAGACAGGGCTATAATGCTAGGGGGCTAACTATTTTATAACGTGGTCTAGTAACGTAACAAATTATTACCTTGTGGAATTGATATTTCTAATGTGACAGATTATTAGTAAATCCAGTTTGAATGGTTTATTAAAGAATTAGACCGTAAAATACGTCTCCACTGCACCTACGCTCTGCACTTTGCCACTACAGTAAACCCTCGTGGAGTCAGACCGGAATCACGAAAGGCTGAATCAATACTTCAAAATAAAAGCACTAAATTTTATTACCTATAATAAAACCATTTAATGACGCAAATATATTCTCTTTCATTAATAATTATTTATAATAATGTATATTCTATTCGGAAAAATGTGCTTTAGTCCAAGTTATTAAGTAATAGGCTTTTGACATGCTTTTATTTTTATAAGCGTGACGAAAGTTGTTCTTATTTCGGATGTTAGGGACTTGTGGGAAGTGGAGTCCTGAGCTGTATTCAAGAGTTCAAACGTTTTCTGGAATAATCTGCAACATCAGCTTAACTTGCTATTATATACTAAAATAAATCAGTGTTTCAGAGTTAGGCTTCCATTCTGACATTTAAAGCAATTTATTTATGTGGAAAAAAAAAAAGTTTTCAAAATTTGATTGGAAATTTTTTATTTATTGTAACTTAATTGTAAAGATGCAAAAAAATTACAAAGAAATTTCCGTGTCACTGAAGATAGGAAAAACTCTTTGTGTTTGCTTTATGAATAAAACCAGGAATACTAATAATTTCACATTTTTAAATTACAATTAAATTATATTATAGTAATTAGTAATTCATTATAGTTTTATGTCCACTATAAGAAACAGACAGGGCTATAATGCACTATTGTTCCATCCATCCATCCATTTTCTTCCGCTTATCCGGGGCCGGGTCGCGGGGGCAGCAGTCTAAGCAGGGACTCCCAGACTTCCCTCACCCCGGACACGTCCTCCAGCTCCTCCGGTGGGACCCCAAGGCGTTCCCAGGCCAGCCGAGAGACATAGTCCCTCCAGCGTGTCCTGGGTCTTCCCCGGGGCCTCCTCCCGGTGGGACATGCCCAGAACACCTCCCTAGGGAGGCGTCCAGGAGGCATCCTGAGCAGATGCCCGAGCCACCTCACCTGGTTCCTCTCAACGTGTAGGAGCAGCGGCTCTACTCCGAGCTCCTCCCGTGTGACCGAGCTCCTCACCCTATCCCTAAGGGTGCGCCACTCTGCGGAGGAAGCCCATTTCAGCCGCTTGTATCCGCGATCTTGTCCTTTCGGTCATTACCCAGAGCTCATGACCATATTGTTATTAAACAATAGTGCATTATTTTATTTATATATATATACAGAAGATCAGGATATTTTTTTCCCAGCAGAATAAAGTAAAGCATATATATGACACATTTCACCTCCCATTTTAGCTTATAATCAAATCTAGCATCTATAGGCTTAAATATTTGTTAACACTGACAATAGGTGAGGTACAGATGAAATATTGCTCTATGTTTATGGGGGCTTCAGTAGCATCGACATTGAAGGTGCTGGTATGTGGCTTTCAGTGCTTTTTATGTTATGTGTCGTTATGGAGATGAATTGGTTTAGTTGATCACAGCAGAAGAAGCCATTTTGTTTATCCCACAGGCATTGGACCCTCTGTACAGGTAGTAGTAACCCTGGAAATGAGAAAATGAAAGTTATTTAGTTTACTTAATAAATAGAAATTTCCTTTCCAGTCATTAACAGCAATTTAACAGTCAGCAATAGCGCTGTCATGACATTACAATTTTAAAATCGATATCGATACCAAGGCATGATACACAATATTAGTCTCTAGTCTCTATTCCATAATAATAAAACTTATTGTTTAATATTTCCATGTGGTCTAAAGCTAGTACTGGTAAAGGTCAAGACCATTCTAAAACTATTCAGGAAAAGTAAAACTGTGTCCCATTTACGTTCTTACTTGCACTGATAACTTTTGCACTGTCGTTCTGCCCATAGTGTAATATATTGTATTGTATATCAAAGTTAATATTTTATCTCATTTTAATTATCATAATTTATATGACTGTTCTTCATTTAATTTCGCACCATAACACCGAAGCCAGTTCCTAGTTTGTAAATTCTGTTAACTGACAATTGCACTAATACTGTATAATAATTTAAAATAATTAATGTAAATAATTTTCTGATTCTGATTTTGTATTGATACGTCTGTATTAAGTATCCATACTAGTTCATATGTGTATGTGTTGTTTTGATAGAAATTCAGAAATTCTTTGGCAACTAACTAAATAAAAAACTCTTAAAATCATATTCTGAATTCAAGCACTAGTAGATGATAATAGGTACCTACATCTATCCAATAATGATGATGTAAACTTAGACTGATATTGTCACTAATGGGTAATCAGGCCAATGCAATGATTATGACCTTATTTTAGATTACATTTTTCTTACCTGCTCCCCATAATTCTCTCCCCAGCTGTTTTTGATGGCCCAGAATGGCACGCCATTACCTATTAAAACCATTACAAACTGTTAATGTAAATTAAAAGGTTTATAATATCTCAAAGTACAATCATATATGAAATGATAGTGTATCAAATCACTTACGGTTTCCATATCCAACCATGAGTACTGCGTGGTCAATCATCCAGGGGTTACAGAAGATTTTCCAAGGATGCGATACCCCCCTTCGGTAAAACTACTCACGTTTGAACAGTAAAGAAATACACTGTATAAATAAGTGAATAAATATTTCTCTATGTGTTTTAAGCATAGGACACTCACCTGCATTGCAAAAGCATTCAGAGCCACAGACACTGGTCCATGCTCAGCCAACCAAGCAGCGATTTCTGAAAAATAAAGAATGTTTTATACTCTAACTAATGTATTCAAAACTTAAAAAACACTTCAAGTTGGACTATGTAACATTTCTGTTGAGAGTCTGGCACCTGCTTGACTCTGTGGAGATGTCATTGCTTTGCCTGGAATGTTCGGTAGTATAGCATTACACATCTATCCCATATACATTTATAGGTGTCTAGTATCTTGAAAAATATGCATTCTAACTGTGAGCAGGGTTGCCTCTCCACAGATCTGACCAATAAATTGGTCCAACTGTAACCTAAAAGGTAACCTGCTTGTCTTTATGGAGATAAATAAGTTTAACGCCATACTGTGCAAAGTTCTAGGCAAAGCAACAACATCTCCATGAGTGCTGGACTCTCCACTGGAAAAGTTTCGTAGTATATCTTTAAAAATTAAAGTGAATTTGATATGGTACAAAATTGTGCTGGCTAGGCAACTGGGTCAGAGCATTTTCTAAAGTTGTATTGACGAACCATTCTCGTCCTTTGCAATCTCCACGGAGCTGTTGATATAAGCAGCCACTTTCCGGGTGGTGAAGTCGCATCTCTGCTTGTGTCCGGTGTACGAGTAATCATTCTCTGTCTCTAGACCACCTGAAAACAAGACACAATACTGTTTAACGATTTAATCCAATAATTAACATAATTAGGGTGTTGAAATGTGATAAATAAACTAACATTTCCAGGCCGACATTTGTAATGTTTTGTGTAGTAAAATAAAGTAAAATTAAAATAAATATGTTTTAATGAATCCTGCCAATTCAGTCTAACTTCTTTTCAAGAGCTCAAAAGACAGTGCCACTAACTGATGTCATGAGGTGGTGTCCTCCTTCACATTATCTTCCTCTTTTTCAGAATCAAGACTTTCGAAGGTTTTACAGCCATTGTCAGCAAACAAAATTCCCAAACTAGGAACTTCTTTCATAAAATGTTGCACTTTCACTGCACTATGTATCATTTCAGCTCTCTTCTTGTTCTTTTCATTATTATTAACTAGTTTGCGCCCTCTATTGACAACAGATATTTAGCGCCAAAAAATAAGGTTACTTTTACTTTTAAGTTATAAACATGAACTATACCATGTTGCCATTAAGTAGTTACATAATACAGAATAGGACAATGATTGATAATTAAGACAATGTTATAACACGTAGCTGTTCTTACCCAGTTTCTCAATGGCTTCATAAGCGTTTGAAGGCAGTCCTCCTCTGCAGGCTTGGTCCAATCCATCACAGTCAACCAGCTCTAAAAAAAGTAATATTTTAACATTTTAAAATCGTTAAAGCCTGTTTTTGGCATCTTTAGTCGTTACATTATATTAGAATATATACAATACATTGCTAAGCACAAATTAATTTCCTTGTAAAAGTGATGAGTTAACAGAATATGTGAAGCAGTAAAAGATCTTTTGTTTTGCTTTTAACATACCTTGCTCAGAGAGAGAGAGTAGCGAACCATTTTTGAGGAACCACTGTCCCTCGATGTTCCCTGTGACAGAAAATGCCCAACAAGACCCGCATGCCCCCTGCAAAAACCACATAAGAAAGAGGTATTCAGTGAAGACTCACTTTAAAGCTGCACAGCATAACTTTTCGGGTGGAGGTTACGCCACTTGCTTGTCTTAATGAAGATGATATTTTTCTTAGAATGTTTCACCATATCACATGAAACTTCTTCATCTCCATGGGGACAAGCAGGTGGCAACACCAAGCTAAGTTACAGGCCAGATCTGTGGAGTGGCATCCCCGCTCACAGTAAGAATGCAGGTATTTCAAGAGTTTTGAACAATAAACTAGCCTCACCAGCAAGATGTATTTTCGTGATTTCACAAACTATTGAGAATCTGCATCTGACTGGTCCTGCACCACCGATGGTAAGTGGAAACTGACCAACCACAGGGAAGTATAGTGGTTTGTTTGGAAGCCAAAGGCAAATGAACCTAAACAAACACGGCATTGCCGACAGGCATACTTCGGCTTATTTTAGTAGAAATACATACTAATGCTGCTCTTACACATCGAGAGGAGCCAGCTTAGGTGGCTCTGTTCAGGATACCTCCTGGACGCCTCCCTAGGGAGGTGTTCTGGGCATGTCCCACCGGGAGGAGGCCCCGGGGAAGACCCAGGACACGCTGGAGGGACTATGTCTCTTGGCTGGCCTGGGAACGCCTTGGGGTCATAACAGAGGAGCTGGAGGACGTGTCACGGGTGAGGGATATCTGGGAGTCCCTGCTTAGACAGCTGCCCCTGCAACCTGGCCCCGGATAAGCGTAAGAAAATGGATGGATGGATATATACTAATTTGTTTCTGAAAAATGTGCAGTGGAAAGTGCTTTGTGCATTTGTGAACGTGATGAAAAAAAATGCTTGATAGACATGTTTAATGCCATATGGTGAAACATTCAAGGCATTCCATGGGAGATGGTGGATCCCCAGACCAAAAAATGACATAGTGCACCTTTAATGATAGGTGATGAACTATTACTTTAGTATCACTAGTTAAAGGCTACTTTTTTTGCCAGTAGTATTATTATTAAAAGCAGATATTTATGAAACAGAGTAGAGACCTGGTTCTTGACTGGACTGACTGCCCCATGCTCCCTCCAGTCCCAGCTATCAGGCGCGGGCTGAGCTGCAGGGGGAGCCCTCTTCATCTGTCTGTGCTGTGTCCACTGACTCAGCATCGGGTTCAGATACACAGAATGAAATTCCTCCTCTGAACACAAGACAAAAATAACATAAATGTGTGGAAATAAAGCTAAAACAATGTCTACTCTTAGTTATAATGAGTTTAGAATTGTTTAAATACGCTTATTTGGTGTTTTTTCTGAGTAGTATCAAGACATTAATCTGACAAGTAAGATTATTACTCTTGAATTTAGCTAAAAAGACAATTTAGAGCTAAATTCAGTTTATGTAAAACAATAAAAACCACAATGAAAAAAAATGCAAATATATCTCTCTAAACTAGTCCCAACAACTCAAATTAAGATGAACTTAGTGAATATTTTCTTTGAAGATACACAAAAATTTAAAAGGAACTGAAACTTGCAGTGAAATCTTATAGAAAAAGCTATGAAGCAGTAATTTGTGCAATATTTAAAACCATAACCACAATATTTACAGGCACTAAAATAACTTCTTACTCATATTATTGGCTTTCAATATTCATTTCCTGAACACAAAGAATAAAGTTTTAATCACTGTTTTAATCACTGCCTCCAAAGTTTGAGTTCTGCTCCATACTGCATGCTTTTACTGACAGAGCACTGGGTGTAGACTTCTCAATTAAAATGTCCCAAGCTGACTATTGGCAATTAAATGACAGAATTGTAATCTCAATTAAAATTTCTTTAGTTACAGCCCAACAAAATATCATCTGATTATTATTATAGACACAACTTTTTCAACATTGCACACACCTTCTACTCCTTCAGCAAACATTGGATTTCTTCATGTTGACAAAAGCCTTACCAGTTAGATCACTAAACTTGGTCACTCCATACTCCGCTGATCCCTGGTCCAAAGACTGAAGCTTCTCTGCTGTTTTTAGATTTTCACTAAAGATTTTCAAACGACGGTCAGCCTCTGTAAAAATAAACAGTGGTGAAAAGAGTACTACAAATTTGTAGTAAAGTAAAAGTACAATTACAAGGCTAAATGTAATGTACTCAATTACAGTACTGCTTCCAAAAATGTACTTTACTGTACTCAGTACTCATACAATTTTAAATGCAACTAATTTGAATTACATGGCTATAATTGTACTCCATTATAAGTGTAAGTAAAGGTTTAAAAATCTACTAAAAAAAGTACAGTTACCCCAAAAATCTACTCAGTTACAGTAAACATGGGTATTTGTAATTAGTTACTTTCCACCTCTGAAAATATATAATTTATTTTGCATGAATCTTACATTATTAAGTGATTAAGTTGTTTATCTGGAGATAAGTTCCTTTTCTACAAGAAGGTGGATTATTCATTCACTCTTAGTCATATTTGGCAATGGTTATATTTGCGTAAAAAAAAAACCTCGCAGATCTGAGTCAGCATCACAATCACAACAACACAGTTACACCGGCTGGGTGGGTGAAACGTCTTCTTCATACACAGTTTTAATCAGTTTGGATACCTTTTAAAAGGACAAGTAAATATCTGTAAGTATTAAATAAAGGTCAGCAATTGAATTTTTGATCAGGAATGTTTTGAAGATATGAAAAATGCGGCATCATCATCATTTTCCCAAATTGTTTAAATGCATAATAATTTTACTGTATATAAACTTCTGACTTTGAAGAAAGTAATGAGTAGTGGTAATCCTAATTGACTTAAAGCAGGAAAAGTTTAGTCTGATTTCATTTTAGACTGAGAAAACAAAAGCACATGTGTCTTTTTAAATAGTGTATGTAAAACTTCTGGTTTCAACTGTATTAACATGTGTAATCCCTAAATCATACAGGTAGGTGTAGTGGTCCATGAGCATATTTGGTTTTATACTTGTTCTGATACAGCTCAAGATCATTCTAAAGCTGTTCAGGAAATGTTCATTTCTGTCTGGTTGATGTGATGTTTTTTAGTTTGACACTTGTTCAAATGTGTATCTAGTTTCAATACCAGTTGTAGTATCGATTAGTATCTCATTTTCGATACTTTGACAACCCTAGTGCACAGTCATTTGTATTACATTGTAGTGAGTGACAGACCTTCCTGTGTGCTGTAGTCTTTGTTGTATTTCGCCATGAACTCTTTAAATTGGCCCAGCAGCTTCAAAGACTCCACCTGCACAGGTTCAACAAGTTCAACCATCAACATCTGTACAATTTCTTCACTAAAAATAAATGAAGGTTTAGGTACACTTCCATCTAAAGGCCAAAATTATCTTATTTAAAACAAGATCACTCAACTGGAATTGTCAAGTTAATAGGAAAATTTCACAAATGATGATTAGGGGTCAGACTATATTGAAAACTGTAGATCTCGTGGGATATTCATGGCCTGTAGAAGTCAGTGCCTAAATAAAATTCTTTAGGCCCTGTTAAGATTTGTTTTAGTTCTAAGTTAGACCTGGTTTAGTCCTGGGTTAGACCTGGTTTAGTTATGGTTCAGTCCTGGTTTGGTCATGGTTTCATACTGAGTTAGACATGGATTAGTCATGGGCTAGACCTGGTTTACTCCTGTGTTAGAGCTGAATTAGACCTGGTTTAGTCCAAGTTTTGTCCCCATTTCATCCTAGGTTAGATCTGGTTTAATCCTGTATTAGACCTGAATTAGACCTGAATTAGTCCTGGTTTAGACCTCAGTTAGACCTGGGTTATGCCTAGTTTAGTCCTGGGTTGGACCTGGTTTAGTCCAGGTTAAGTCCAGCTGTACCTCTTCTGCTTGAACATATGAGTCCTGGATGTGGTTGGTTTCTTCAGGGTACACTGTGGAATTGAGAGCATCATTATTTGTTTCATTCACATATATAGACACTGATACCTAAACTGATAAAGTTGCAGATATAATTCTAAAATAAATGGTACAGTAAAAGTGCCCCTCCCTGAACCGCCACCTTAACGTGGTGGAGGGGTTTCAGTGCCCGAATGATCCTGGGAGCTATGTTGTCGGGGGGCTTCATGCCCCTGGTAGGGTCTCCCATGGCAAACAGGTCCAGGGAGACGGGTCAGACGAAGAGCGATTCAGAAGCCCCTTATGACGAAACAAGGCCGTTTACGTCGCCCGGACCGGCGTTACCGGGGCCCCACCCTGGAGCCAGGCCTGGGATGGGTGCTCGACAGCGAGCGCCTGGTGGCCGGGCCTTTCCCCATGGGGCCCGGCCGGGCTCAGCCCGAAGGAGTGACGTGGGGCCGTCCTCATGTGGACCCACCACCCGCAAGAGGATCCATAAGGGGCCGGTGCTTGAAGATCTGGTCGGCAGTCGAAGGCAGGGGCCTCGACGATCGGATCTCTGGACATGGAGACTGGCTCTGGGGACATGGAATGTCACCTCGCTGGGGGGAAAGGAGCCGAAGCTTGTGCGGGAGGTTGAGCGTTACCGACTAGATATAGTCGGCCTCGCCTCCACGCAGTTTGGGCTCTGGAACCCAACTTCTTGAGAGGGGCTGGACTCTCCATTTCTCTGGCGTTGCCCACGGGGAGAGGCGGCGAGCTCGTGTGGGCTTGCTCATTGCCCCACAGCTCAGCCGCTTCGTGTTGGGGTTCACTCCGGTGAACGAGAGGGTCACGTCCCTGCGCCTTCGGGTCGGGGACAGGACACTGTTGTGTCGGCCTACGGGCCAAACAGCAGTGCGGAGTACCCGGCCTTCTTGGAGTCCCTGGGAGGGGTACTAGACTGTGCACCAACCGGGGACTCCGTTGTTCTCCTGGGGGACTTCAACGCCCATGTGGGTAACGACAGTGACACCTGGAGGGGCGTGATTGGGAAGAACGGCCTCCCTGATCTGAACCCGAGCGGTGTTTTGTTATTGGACTTCTGTGCTAATCACAGTTTGTTCATAACAAACACCATGTTCGAGCACAAGGGTGTCCATCGGTGCACGTGGCACCAGGACACTCTAGGTCGGAGGTCGATGATCGACTTTGTTGTCGTGTCATCTGACCTCCGACCGCGTGTCTTGGACACTCGGGTGAAGAGAGGGGCTGAGCTGTCAACCGATCACCACCTGGTGGTGAGCTGGATCCGCTGGCGGAGGAGGAAGCCAGACAGACCTGGCAGACCCAAGCGTATTGTAAGGTTCTGTTGGGAACGCCTGGCAGAGCCCTCTGTCAGAGGGGTCTTCGACTCACACCTCTGGGAGAACTTCTCCCTGATCGCGGGGGAGGCTGGAGACATGGACTCCGAGTGGGCCATGTTCTCCACCTCTATTGTCAATGCGGCCGCTCGTAGCTGTGGTCGTAAGGTCTGTGGTGCTTGTCGCGGCGGCAATCCCCGAACCCGGTGGTGGACACCAGAAGTAAGGGATGCCGTCAAGCTGAAGAAGGAGTCCTATCAAGCCTTGTTGGCTCGTGGGACTCCTGAGGCAGCCGATGAGTACCGGCGGGCCAAGCGTGCTGCAGCTTGTGCGGATGCAGAGGCAAAAACTCGGGGTTGGGAGGAGTTCGGGGAGGCCATGGAGAAGGACTATCAGACGGCCTCAAAGAAATTCTGGAAAACTGTCAGACGCCTCAGGAGGGGGAAGCAGTGCTTCACCAACACTTTTTACAGTGCGGGTGGAGAGCTGCTGACCTTGACTGGGGATGTTGTCGGGCGGTGGAAGGAATACTTTGAGGATCTCCTCAATCCCCCCGTCATGTCTTCTGAGGAGGAAGCAGAGACTGGGGACCCGGAGGCGGACTCGTCCATCACCCTGGCTGAAGTCACCGAGGTGGTTAGGCTCCGGGGGGGATGTTGTGGGACTGTCTTGGCTGACACGTCTCTGCAACATCGCGTGGCGGTTGGGGACAGTACCACTGGAGTGGCAGACCGGGGTGGTGGTCCCTCTGTATAACAAGGGGGACCGGAGGGTGTGTTCCAATTACAGGAGAATCACACTCCTCAGCCTTCCCGGTAAGGTCTACTTCAGGGTACTGGAGAGGAGAATCCAACCGATAGTCGAACCTCGGATTCAGGAGGAGCAGTGTGGTTTTCGTCCTGGTCGTGGAACACTGGACCAGCTTTATACTCTCCATCGGGTCCTCGAGGGTTCATGGGAGTATGCCTAACCAGTCCACATGTGTTTTGTGGATTTGGAGAAGGCATTCGACCGTGTCCCTCATGGTGTCCTTTGGGGGGTGCTCCGGGAGTATGGGGTCCGGGGCCCTTTCCTAAGGGCTGTCCGGTCCCTGTATGACCGGAGCAGGAGCTGTGTTCGCATTGTTGGCAGTAAGTCAAACCTGTTCCCGGTGCATGTTGGACTCCGCCAGGGCTGCCCTTTGTCACCGGTTCTGTTCATTATATTTATGGACAGAATTTCTAGGCGCAGCCAGGAGCCTGAGGGGGTCTGGTTCGGGAACCACAGGATTTCATCTCTGCTGTTTGCGGATGATGTTGTCCTGATGACTTCATCGAGCCAGGACCTGCAGCAGGCACTGGGGCGGTTTGCAGCTGAGTGTGAAGTGGCTGGGATGAGAATCAGCTCCTCTAAATCCGAGGCCATAGTTCTCAACCGGAAAAAGGTGGTTTGCCCTCTCCGGGTGGGTGGTGAGTCTCTGCTCCAAGTGGAGGAGTTCAAGTATCTCGGGGTCTTGTTCACGAGTGAGGGAAGGATGGAGCGTGAGATTGACAGGCGGATCGGTGCAGCGTCTGCAGTGATGTGGTCGCTGTATCGGTCTGTTGTGGTAAAGAAGGAGCTGAGCCCAAAGGCAAAGCTCTCGATTTACCGGTCAATCTACGTTCCTACCCTCACCTATGGTCATGAGCTCTGGGTAATGACCGAAAGGACAAGATCGCGGATACAAGCGGCCGAAATGGGTTTCCTCCGCAGAGTGGCTGGGTGCACCCTTAGGGATAGGGTGAGGAGCTCAGTCACACGGGAGGAGCTCGGAGTAGAGCCGCTGCTCCTACACGTTGAGAGGAGCCAGCTGAGGTGGCTCGGGCATCTGCTCAGGATGCCTCCTGGACGCCTCCCTAGGGAGGTGTTCTGGGCATGTCCCACCGGGAGGAGGCCCCGGGGAAGACCCAGGACACGCTGGAGGGACTGTCTCTCGGCTGGCCTGGGAACGCTTTGAGATCCCACCGGAGGAGCTGGAGGACGTGTCTGGGGTGAGGGAAGTTTGGGAGTCCCTGCTTAGACTGCTGCCACTGCGACCCGGCCCCGGATAAGCGGAAGAAAATGGATGGATGGATGGAGTAAAAGTGTTTTTACAATATTTTGTACATTTTTTTGTAAACGTTTGTCATTATCTTGTAATATCTAATGAACAGACCACTTCAAAATTCTGGAAGTAAGTTTTTCATTCATTTTTGTCAATTATTTAGAAAAATTAAAATATTAAGAGTAGAAAAAAGTTAGCCTAGTGGTCATTAGTTACCACATATCTGATCTGCCCCAAGCTTAGGTTAAAAATAATAATAAAAGAAAAAAAAAATGGGAAAAATTAATGAGAAATTGTCTTCTGGAACCTTGCAAGTGTTAAACTTTGACTCGTATTGAAAAATGATAGGCTTCAGTGTGGAGTATTTTAAACCCACCTTTAGGTTCACACTTCTGTTTGAGCAGAGTGGAGCTGCCCTGCCAGGGGATGTCCCAGACCTCAAACAGACAAACCTCCGTCTGAAAACACAAAAGAAAAGTGAATAAAAGCCCTCCATACCAACATGAATGTCAATACTGCAGATACAAGGTACACAGGGGAGTGCGGGTTTCATTCATTATTTAAATCACAAGGATAAGAATAACAAAGGCAAAAGCTTGTCTGAGTTACAAAATCAGAGGTGAAAGAGAGAACTTTTAAAAAAATATCACTGAACTACAGGTACTGGTACAATAAAAATGTAAAAAGTAAGACTAAATATAAACTATTCTAAGTAGTAAATACAGAGTATTTTCCCTTCCTTTCCTTCACCCCAGTCAGTATTGACTACGATTAAAAAAACCTACTACTATCACAGTACTACCATAAATACTGCAATTGCACAACCAGGCAAGTCCATTGATACGAATACTCTATGAATCATTATAGTTGGTATACAGTAGTTGATATTGATATGTGGGCTATGAAATCAATTTATATTTGTGATTTCAAGTATTCCTCTATACAATTGCAGTTTATTGCAACTGAAAATTTATCACCAATTGCTAATATGTGACCAACTTTCTAAACAGTAAAGTTATGTAATAAACGTTTGTATTTAGATGAACTTTTCATTGATTGGATTGGTTTTAGAATTACTTTTAAATTGCAATTTTTTTTTACACAAATGATTATATAGCGACCCAGAAAACAGACTTTCTTCTGCTGCTAAGGATTAAGTCCAGGTCACAAGATCAGGAGCGTGTCCACATCATGAACAAACAGAGGATGCTGTTGCAAGCAAAATTAACCCTGAGTTCACAGACTTCCTCATTTTGGTCAGATCTCATCCAGATGCCAAACAAACCAACACTTAAGAAACATATAGAAAAACTAAGAGAAACCATGATGCAAAATAAACCTGCACAACATTGAATAACTTTGTGATATGCAATATGGCTGTGAAGTGTTAATTAATGCAATATTTCAATATATATTTTGACACAATAATTTTATATTTTAAATAAAAACTAAAGTGTGAATGCCTTAATTTACTAGTAAGACTAGTAAGAAATACAATCTTAACATAAATAAAACTAAGATTAAATCAAGGTAAATCATAAAAAAAAGATCCTTTTCCATTTTCATTTAAGAGAATGACAGACAATATTACAATACTTTTACTATACTTTTACATTACATTGTGCAAACGTAAAACAAAACACAGAAGTAAATCATTGAACCTTGAGTCTTTGTGGCTCTGGGTCGAAGTCACATGAAAACAGCATGGCTGACTTCTTACACTGTGTGTTACTGAGCTCCACTGTGAGGTAGTAACGAATGCCTTTCACGACCTAAAAACAAATACATAGATTTTTAAGAATATATCACTTATTTACTGGCAATACTGTACAAGTGTACACTTGTGCATACGCCACATCAAAATTGAGACTACACTGGGACTAATTTCAGAACTAATCCTGGACTAGACCAGGACTAGAACAGTTTATATCAGGACTAAACTGGGCTCAAACCAGGACAAGTTTGAACGAGTTTATAACTGACCACCAAGTTGAAGCCATGTTACATAAACTTTTATAATGTATCTATTTAGTGGTAATCATTAAATGACAATTAACTATAGTGCTGTGCATGTATTTAGATAACAATTTAACATATTATATTTTAGCCTTCTGAACTGCAAGTCCAAAATTTCTGTCTGTTTTTAATTTGGAAAATATGAAGCTAAATAATAGGGCAATTTTTAAGTTCAGGCTGAATCTCAAAAGTGCCCAATTTGCAATAGGATAGTTAACATGGGTAAGAAATAAGTAAGCCGTCTGTGGAGCATGGGCCATTGTCTTTTAATTAATTCTTTATTTAATTAGCACCTTATTTATCAGACGTGTTCTCCTTACTTTATTAAGAAAGTAGGATTTGATATTGGCCTGGTTAAATGTCATAATGGTTAACACACATGTGGACAGTTGACTTGTTGAGGGCAATATACTTGAATGTAGCATTGTGTTAACATGGGCCTATTATGGACTAAATGGAGTGATGATCCTGAACGCACCACCCGTCACTGTCCCATGACCAAGCAATTACCGTAATACTAACTTAACACTGTATGAAAAAATGCGTTGCAACAGAAGGCCTAGGTTACGCATGAATTCCTCTATTTTAAGAAATACATGAAACAGTACTATATCTCCATATTGTTGAGTGAATGACCTGTTTAGTGGCGGAGATCAGCCGGCTAACTCTGCGCAAATGCAAGGCGTTGGAGCCCCGGTTGTACCGCTCTTCGGCGAACTGCAGCACTCTCCTGAGGACGGGGTCCGAGTCCTGGAGCCGGATAGGAGATCCAGGGGCCGGCTCATTGTCTTGGTTCTTGAGAGAGGAGTCTGGAGGAACAAACAGAGGCCGGGGGAGGTCTATGCCGAGCGCCACAGACACAACCAGACACATGAAAAACAACAGATTAACGCGAAATGAAGCCGCCATTTCGGCCTCTGAGAGCGGGGCGAAGAGAGAAAGGAAATACTCTCAATAAAACACCGATTACAAAAGGAAAGGTTTGTTTAGAGTAGGAAAGATCGATAATAAAGTCTCCACGAAGCTGGATACTGTGGTGTTGTGTTGCCAAACAAATAGTCAGGGCGGGGGGCGGAGACGTGCAAGGTGTGTTCAAAAAACTCTGGAAAAATTTACAACTCAGTAATAACAATCCACAAATTTGTAATTACTGCAAAATGTCATATTTTTGTGAACTTATCGAAAGAGCTACTAAAAATGTTTGAGGTATATTTCTGTGTGTTGTGATTCAAGCTGAAAAGCGAGGTCCGTATTTTTTATCTACTAATTTAACGGAAAACTCATTAAAAGTCCCTATATGTTTTGTTTTTACCACAAGAGGGCGACACACTATAAACTATAGTAACTCCTTGAACACGTTTTCAAAGTAAGGAGCATGTATAATTGTTTTTTTTTTCTGTTTAGACGGGTGATAAATATTACTGTATCTATAAGTATGATTTAATAAGAGCAATGTCTAACTTAGTTTGATTTATATCACTAACGGTAGAAGTTTTATTTTGAAACCACAATCACACCGGAAGTGTTTGTCCTCTCCTGCGGACCTTACCTGAGCTGACACATCTGTGAACAACTAACATCAAAGTTACGGCTCAGACTCCTCCAAACTGTATTTGTCACTCTCTGGGGCCTGATTCAACCTGTCCGGGCTTTTATTTGGACACAGCGGCGGACGGGGACGTTATTATGACTAATTTTATTTTTAGTCTGTGGACGCTCTCTTAGCATTAGCATTAGTTAGCTTTGAGCTAAAGTCTGGAGAAATGGAGACGCTTGGGGTTGAAGATCTGTTTGACTTTCGTCGGTGAGTAGTGGAGAATATTTCCCCTTTATAACGATGCAGTGCGATGTTGACTGCAACCCTGATGGGCCAATTTAGCGGTGACCTCAGATGCTAACTGCACAGCTATCATTTAATCATACACTGTAGTGTTATTTATAGCACCTTGGCTAACTTTATTTCACGGATCATATTCAGGTAATATTGGCTTGTTTATGATGCGTCAGTGTTAAAACAGGGAAACCTGTTTTCTCTAAGCCACAAACTAAGCACCGACGTCCACTGAGTGCAAATAATATCTCGATCCCTCCACCAACCCTCAACTGGTAACTGTGAGTTAAATTACTTAAACATTAGTAATACCACTTTTATAAATGATTTTTCCTAATCAAATTGAAATCTAAGCCACAATAAGCCAATTTATAATATAATATAATAACAAAAATAATACAGGGATTCAGTTCTTGGAACTGTATCATTTTGCAGCTTTGGACGGCTCTTGCCTTACAGAAAACACTTTCATCCATGTTTTTACTAATCAGTTTTGGCTTGTGTGGCAAAGTAAACCTCTTATATAATCTTGTAGAGACACGTGTAATAACTGGCATGAAAATGAAACCTTATTTTGTTATACACAAATGAACAGGTGTATTCCACGCACCAATTAACCCCAAACTAAAAACTCCACTCAACTTCCAAACACATGTCCTAACTCATGATTATAAAGTGGAGACAGAACAACCCCTTATGAAATCATTCCTTGTTTGTGGATTCATTTTTTTTTTTTGTTATTGTTTTTTTCAGATTTCCCAAAGACCCACTCGTTCTGCTGCTGCTGCTCCTTTATTCACCCGTTGGCATTTGCTTATTGCTAATTCGGATTTTTATTGGAGTCCATGTGTTTTTGGTGAGCTGTGCACTTCCAGAATGTTTTCTAAGAAGGTAAGTTTATTCCAACTGTTTTGCATATTCTATTATCCAGTACCCTTCTGATTTAGCATAAAATTTCTCTGTCTTGGCTGCAGGTTCATTGTACGAACAATGTGCTCAGTGCTGGGGATGCACGTACGGCAGAAGAACCCTCGCTCCAGAGACAAAAACACAAAACTGTTGGTCTGTAATCACGTCACAGAGTTTGATCATAACATCCTCAACCTCCTAACGCCTTGTAACACGGTGAGCACTCCACCCAATACAGTGTTTCACATTAATACAGGAGACTATGGTGGCTTCCGATAGACTAAAATAAACTGGACTATACCATATTCTGGACCATATTCTGGACAAATTTGACTTTGCTATTCATTGCATAACCATAAACTTATAAAATAGATGACACTGGTTAAAGATTAAATAGAGGTGGTAAATGATATTTATATTCCCCAAATTGAATGAGATGGAATTATTCAAATAAAAATAATTTGTGTCACCATAATCTTTATAAAAATTTATTGGAAACACTGCAATGTTCTCATACTGCCTACTTATGTTATCTGGAGCGATGTAAGAAAATGACTTAAGAAAGTACTAGTGGGTGAACCTCTGCTTCTAGGAACATTTTGCTTGCATTTTGGTACTTTTATCCTTATGACAAATAAGGAGGTGTTTCAGGTTTTGTGTTGAAATAATCATTTAAATAAATTACTCATCAGAAAGTTAAAACATCACTATGGAAAATATTTCTGATGTGCTTAATTTAATCCAAAGTTAGTACCATGTTTTCAGGAGATTTTAGTTGGTGATAATTAAACCCTGAGAAAGATTTGTGTTTGAACTTAATATTTGACCTCTCACTCTGGACTGTTCTTGGTTGCCAAATTGTATGGTGGAATAAAAGCAGTTTCATTATCCAGAAGGTTATTATTTGCTTATAGGGATGTTACAATACAAAATTTTTGTGTTTTGATTGTTGTGAGAAAAAATGCCATGATTATTCAGGAATATTGACAAAATAACAGTGAAATCCTTGATGTTCCTTCCTTTTCATTATCTAACATCTTACAGTTTGTGCCCTGGACTTGTAGCTTCAATGTAAATGGCTTATTTTTGCTTCTAAAATGGTCACAATTCTGTCTTAAAGTTTGAGTGACTACATTTAAATTTTGTCAAATGAGACAATATAAATTAATTCACAATGTATTTTTTATGACACAATGTGATTGTGATATATCCTGAAGAGATGTAGAGACCATTTCAATGGTGGTCATCTGGACACTGTTTTCAATCATTTTCAATTTGATGAAACTGGCTTGAGGCACTAGGATTTTATCCTACTCTGACTTAACTAAGTCCTGCCAACACACAATAGGGGAATAATGACCCATAATGATGTTTGCCAGTAAACAAGGGCAGGGTTTGTGAGAACTGTGAGGAAGCACCATCTTACCCCTGAAGTGGCTGCAAATTTTATTCAAATTTTAGAGAACACTCCTCCAATTGTTTTACCTGCCTTCTGTGATTTTATTGTTGATGATTTTAACAGCAAACTTAAATCCACTTTAGACACAGTTGCTCCTCTTAAATTAAGCAAGGCCCCCTCCAAACTTGTGGCACCATGGAAAAATGAATCAATAAAACAACTCAAACGAAATTGCAGAAGAGCAGAAAGAAAATGGAGGAAAAACAAAATCAAAATTAACTTTCAAATGTATAACCAACATCTAAAAACATATAATAACACCATCAGAAACAATAGAAACTCATATTTCTCCAAACTAATCACAAACAATAAAAACAACCCCAAAATTCTTTTCTCCACTATCGACCATCTTACTAACACTAATTTTAACAATTCCAAACTCTCTCCCACTGACTCCCTTTGTGAGCAGTTTGCAGACCACTTCATGGCAAAGATAAACAAAATCAGATGTTCAGACAATCAGACATTTTATCTAACCAAACCACTGTTTTTAACACATCTGATTGTTTGTCTTTACCAGAGGAAACACTGGACAGTTTTGTCCTGGTTAATGCTGAGAGGCTTGATGAAGTTTTCTCCTCAGTGAGACCCACCACATGTCTTTTTGACCCCATTCAAACACGTTTTTTCAAGTCATTTTATGAATCTTTTAGAGACGAGCTTTTAAACATGATGAACTACTCTCTTCAGACAGGGGTCTTTCCCACTGCTTTTAAAGCTGCAGTGGCGAGGCCCCTGCTGAAGAAGAGCAATTTAGATTTTAATGATTTTGACAATTACAGACCAGTGTCTAACTTACCAAAAACCTGTTTTTACCCAGCTTAATTATTTTTTAAACACACAGAACATTCTTGAAGAATGTCAGTCTGGTTTTAGAGTAAACCACAGTACAGAGACAGCCTTGACAAAGATTTTAAATGTCACCTGTTTAGAATCATAATTTAGTCTAAAATCAGTGTTGGTTCTACTGGATCTAAGCGCTGCCTTTGATACAGTAGACCACACTATTCTTTTAAACAGACTCAAACACCTTGTCGGCCTCTCTGGTACTGTACACAAATGGTTTACTTCCTACCTCACAGACAGAACATTTATGGTAAGTTTAGACACCTACTCCTCTCAGGTTCATAAAATCACATGTGGAGTGCCCCAGGGTTCCATTTTAGGTCCTATACTTTTTAACCTGTACATGCTCCCTCTTGGTGATGTCATCAGGAGACATGGAATCAGCTTCCACAGCTATGCAGACAGTGTTGGGCATCTTACTTCAAAAATGTAATTAGTTATAGTTACAAGTTACTTCTCCCAAAAAGTAACTGAGTTAGTAACTCAGTTACTTTTTGGGAGAAGTAACTAGTTACTAGGCAAAGTAACTACTCCGCGTTACTTTACTCCACATTACTTATTATGTTAAAACAATAAAAACACAACAGATGTGAACCTTTAACATTTATTTTACTTTAACAGATTGCAATTATTTTACATTTGTTTCCAAGTAAATTATAGAATTTATCAAAAAATAAATAAATAAATAAAACATTTCATTTGAAGTGCAAATAAATCAACATGTCACACAATTTCAACTTCAAGTATTTTCTTCATTAAAATAAACAGTAACAATAAAGTGCTTTCAGTATAATACTGAAAAGATTCATTACCATATTTTGCAATATTAATCACCTCTGATCTGAGCCTGTTCCTCTTTGGAGAGAACACAGTCACTTTTCTGATCAAAACACAACTCGGACCCAATCCGCTGTGAATGCACGTGTGGACAGGACATCATTTCCCATCATGCATTACGCGTTTGTAGTCCATGCAGGCGGCCGCAGTCGGTGGAGAGCTGCTGCGCTCAAAAACGTCCCGTTACCGGCGCACAAGTTACGTCAGAGCAAGTCGGTGGCATCTTGGACACAAAACTAACTGGCATGCACCGCGCACCGATCGACGGCGTCGTATCTGCGCCCGCCTCATCTCAAACAAACCTTTTATCTCTGAGACTCTGATGAAGAGCAGAGTGAAATCAATTAAAAGTAACGTGCCACATTTTATTGTCAGTAACGGTAACGGCGTTACGACGCTGGGAAAAGTAATTAGTTAGATTACTCCGTTACTGAAAAAGTAACGCAGTTAGTAACGCCGTTATAGTTTAACGCCGTTACTCCCAACACTGTATGCAGATGATACACAGCTTTACATCTCCATGTCTCCTGATGACACGAGTCCATTGGATGCTCTTTTTAACTGTATTTTAGACATCACATCCTGGATGGCAGAAAGCTTCCTCCAGCTTAACCAGGACAAAACTGAGGTTTTAATCATCGGTCCTGAGGCCCAGAGAGAGACTTTTACCCAAATTACAGTCACAGGCTTTTAATCCATCATCACAAGTAAGAAACCTGGGCGTTATTTTTGACTGTGAGCTGACTTTTATTCCACACATTAAAAACATCACAAAATATTTTTTTACCATTTAAAAAACATAGCCAGAGTCCGTCCCATTCTCACTCAGGCCAACACAGAGACGCTGATGCATGCTTTTATCACCAGTCGTATAGACTACTGTAATGCCCTGCTCTCTGGTCTTCCCAAAAAGGCTATTTCGGGTCTACAATTATTACAAAATTCAGCAGCACGTGTCCTGACTAAGACCAGGGGGCGGGACCACATTACACCGGTTTTATAATCCCTGCATTGGCTCCCTGTGTGTTTCAGGATCGATTTTAAAGTTCTTTTACTGGTTTTTAAATGTCTTAATGGTCTTGGGCCTTCTTACCTTACAGAACTGCTTTTATCCTATGAACCCTCGCAGCCCCTGCGCTCCTCCGGCAGCAGGCTCCTAGTCATCCCCAAAGTCAGGACACACAGTCGTGGAGAGGCCTCTTTCCAGTTTTATGGCCCCCGTCTATGGAACAGTCTGCCGGAGGACCTCAGGGCCGCAGAAAACATTCAGGTTTTTAAAAGCAGGCTCAAGACCCATCTTTTTAGCAATAATGCACTGTAAAGCACTTTGTGTTACATTTTTCTTGTATGAAAAGCGCTTTATAAATAAAGTTTGTTGTTGTTGTTGTTTGTTGGTAGTAAAACTTCTCCCTTTTGGGCCTGGAGTTAGTTAACTCGGAGTACAATAAATCCCAGTGCTTCAAGCCAGTACAAACAAATTGAAAATGACCTCTAGATGGGAACCACTATTAAAACCTTTACAGTGAACCACTTCCAGGCTAGATGAGGGGTTACATTGAAGAGCTTGTTTGTTGTCCCTAGCCTCACCTGGAGGGTTCCACAGGCTTTGTGTGCTGGGCACGAGGCTTCATGGAGATCCAGGAGGTGTCTGAGGCTTCAATGGGAGACACTCTGAGGAGGTACTGCTGCACTGACGGCACCACCCCTCTGCTTCTGTTCCCAGAGGAGACCACCAGCAACGGGCGCAAAGGCCTGCTCAAGTTCAGGTCTGTATTAGCACATGCAAAAAATATGTAATTGCAAA
Source organism: Periophthalmus magnuspinnatus (assembly GCF_009829125.3). NCBI lineage: Eukaryota > Metazoa > Chordata > Actinopteri > Gobiiformes > Gobiidae > Periophthalmus > Periophthalmus magnuspinnatus. The sequence continues at coordinate 10,208,835 of NC_047135.1, read as the reverse complement.
TTTTATGACAGGCATTTTGATTTTGTTGCAAATTGAAATTGAATTGAAAATTGCAATTTCAATTCAATTTTGATTCAATTGCAATTAATCCTGCAGCTCTAGTCTACCCTCACTCACACTGTGTACCAGCAACCACATTAAGTACTGTATTTTATGTCTGATCTTAAAGTTACACAATAACAAGCTATTACTTTAGCCACAACTGCCTCGTCAGAAGCGAGGTAGCCAGTTTGCGCCATCGGCAGACCACATTCAAACTACACATGAGGCACTGTTGCACCAAGTAGTACCTGATATTACCAGCAGTCTCCCATCCAAGTACTAATCAGGCCCAACCCTTCTCAGCCTCCGAGATTCAACATTGACAAGGAGGTATGGCCAAATGCAAAGTTTAGACAAATTTCTGTAAACAGCTTTGCTCTCCAAATTCACTTTTGTAAACTTATACTGACAGAGAAGACACTGAACTTTGTGCCAGTTATTATTTCATATGTATAGACGTGGTTTGACAAAGATATTAACTGTAAACCAGGTAAATAATTGCAAATTTGACAGTTAAACAGCAAACGCCACCAAAGACTTGTTTAAGCTCTAGGGATTCTAGAAGGTCACATGTCTGACCTACAGTCCTGTCTTGCGCTGACCCTCTTCTCCCTCTGCAGCTCTTGGCCATTTTCTCTCACTGAGCCTGTTCAGCCTGTGGCCTTACACGTGTCCAGACCTTTCATTGCTTTGGTAAATCACATTTAAATTAATCTAATAATCTTTTTTTTTCTTTTACTTTAAAGGATGTAGCCTGCGTTCTTTGTTAAAAAAAAAAGCGACATCAATCGCAACTGAACCTGGGTTGCCAGTGTCTTAACCTGCAGATAGAGAACACACACATGTTTCTGAGTATTCTCAGTATTTGGACAGAACGTGCCTCATGTAAATCTCAGAATCTCCGAAATTCACTCACTGAGCTGCAAGGGCTCCACTAGCACTGATTAATGATTGGCTGCAGTTGTTGGGGTTTAGGTAGTGACAATTCTGATCAGAGGGAGTCCTTTTAGGTTTAAACCAACTGGATTTCAGCATTTAAACTGGTAACCTGAATGAGAGACTCATGTGAGGGTCATTCTGCTTTCTGGTTGGATAATTGTCTTGAGAACCAAAACATCACATTATATTATAAACAACTTTTCCAATGTTTTTCTAATTAAATCAGCATTTATCAATAAAAGCTAAATTTGATCAGATGTTTACCTTGTATCTGTGGAAACAGTTAAGTTCCTTTAAGAATAGTAATAATTTACTACATGTTATTTTCAGAACATCCCTGAGTGCAGCTGGCTGGTGGAGCTCATGTGGACATTTTTTGTTCCAGTTACAGTGTATTACGTGAGGTAAGAAAAATGTATTTTATTTATAACATTTCTTAGTTAAACTTTTGCGTTCACTCATGGTTGTTTTCTTGGTTGTATCACCTTGCATGCTTCCTGTTTGCTTTAACATGTTTAACCCCGATGAAGGAAATGGCCTATTAGTATATATTTAAAGAAACTGTATCTGTTTAATGCTGTTGTTTTTAAAGCTGGCTCCCTCCAGTGTCCAGACAAGATGGAGAATCCACACAGGACTTTGCAGATAAAGTTCAGGAGGTAAAAACAAAATGTATACTTCACATATTATTTTACATGAAAAAGAAAATATTAGCACAGATTAATGCACTCTCAGTTCACTTACGGCTCTATACTTAACCTATAAATCACTAACACAAAATTTGAATGTTGACTTTTAAACACGCTAGAAACACGTCACTTAAAGGTGCACTATGTAACTTTTCTGGTGGATCTGTCACCTACTTGTCTCCATGATGATGGTATTGCTTTCCTTGAGATGTTTGTTGCAATGCCACTATCTTGTCTATCCTGTATTTTCCGGTTACAGATGTTTTTATTGCTTGAAAATAATAATAAAAAAATAAACTGAAAAGCGTATGTTCTTAAAATAAGTGGGATCTCTATAGATCTGTTCTGTAACTTCACCTGAGGGAGTCACCTGCTTGTCTCCAGGGAGATAAGTTAAATGCGTATAGGGCTGAACAATATATTGCAAAAGTATCATCAACGCGATATTGACTGACACAAAAATAAGTATCACAGCATACACAATATATCGCAATAACACCAAGGCTGTGCATCTGACAAAAGTAAAATTGATTTTATCAATAATTTTCCAAATCAGTCCAAAATTAGCCTTGATATAGTCATGGGTTTGTTTTGAGTTTCACTTGTAAATTAAAGCATGTAGTTTGTTTGTTTTATTATAACTGAAATTATTGAGCCAAAACAAAAAACAGAACAAAAAATCTTTAAATACAGTAGTAATATCGATATTGCAGTTCTTAAAATCCATATCACAGAATGTATCCAATATCATGCAGCCGTAATGCCATACTGTGGAATTTTGTATTTTGTCTATGCTTTTGTATTTTGTCTATACTTTTGTGTATTTTGTATATACTTGTCTATACTATATAGACAAGCAGGAGGCCAATCCTCCTCCAGAAAAGTTACATAGTGCTCTTTAAAAATTTGTTTGAATAGATCTAAAAATAACACATCACTATTCCACAGTATGCACTGATCATTTGTTTTTGTTTTTTTAACATGTTTTATGTCAATTATGAATGTGTATTTTTCAGCTGTTGGCCACTGAACTTGGAATCATCACGACTAAAATCACCAAAGCCGACAAAGTAGAGCACATGAAGAGGAAGCGACACATGGCTCCACAGGCTCAGACAAGTACGCCCCCTGTCCCCCAAACATGTGCACAGCATGCCTTGAATATTTATTCCAGTTTAGTACTTCCTTGTCTCCAGAATGTCTATAGTGTTCCTCAGTATGACATTAACTTAATCTGTCTCCATGAAGACTAGTAGTTGACACCAAACAGGTCAGATCTGTGGAGAGGAGACACCACTCACTGTGAAAATGCATAGTCTTCAAGCTATGTTGGAGCAATAAAAATTCTGTAATTTAATAATTGCAATAAAATAATAACATTGAGACCAATCAGGTAGCACACCCTCTACCAGAAAAGTTGCACAATGCCCCTTTTAAGGTTAATTCATATATGAAAATACTTAAGAATATCAGCGCTTATCTGGGAGTTTGGTGCTAAATGTAGAATAATACTTAATGGTAATTAGATAGACTTGTCATATTTGAAGTCAATATTATATATAATATAATATTATTATATTATATTATCTCTTATTACAGTGCACAAGGCATTTTACAAACTAATAATTTTTTTTATCTAAACTACAGCATTTACTACACGATGTTTAGCTCACCAGAGATCATCGTATTTTCTAAATAACTGAAATTTCAACTAGGGCTGTAACGATTGATTTATTTAATTGTGACTAGTCGACTATTAAAAACAACTGTGTTCGTACTTTGATCATTTTAATCGTTACCTCGACTAAACAGATTTTTTTGTAAATATTTAGAAGAATTCACTAACGATATTTCAGCCATTATTTTTTTGAAGATGTATTTAAAAACTCATTGTACAATAGAAATAATAGTTTGACTACTTAAGCAATCATTAGTTGCAACTCAAATTTTAACCCATTTTCAGTCACAATTTTGTTCCATTCTGGATTACAAACTGTTTGTGTAACTCAGGTGTCAGATCCGGCTCCATTGGGCTTGGTTTTATCCAGAGCCTGAGCACAGACGAGCGCAGACTGGCCAAAATGGCGCAGCAGGTGAAAGATGTACTTCCTCATGTCCCTCTCAACGTCATTACTAAAGACCTAGGTCAGTTTGTTTTTTGTTATTCATTCGAAAGGCCTGAACAGTTTGACAAGCACTATAATTGCAGTTAGATTTGTGTTGTGTGTTTGAATAGTAGGATTTTGTTCAGTGTGCATATCTCAAATATAAACTAATAAAACATTCACATGGATTTTGTGTCTGTAGAGGTTTGGAGGTTTTACACATAATTTGACATACTGTTAACATACTGTTGACATATTGTTTTCAGAGGAAATTTTGTTTATGTAAATAATTGCAGTCTGTGCAATTTGCTTATTTCAAACTGACTTGTGATTTACACTGCAGCCATATTTCAATCCATTGTTACAGGGGGTATTATGTAAAATTTACTTTTTGGAGCTTTCTACCATAATGTCATAATGTTGTTCCTGAAGAGGTTTTATATGTCATCCATGCTCTCGCACGGCCATTTTTCATTAAAGAAGACCTATTTTGCTTGTATATATAGTTATAATCTATGACACCCATGGATCATTATGTCATAATTTGCACTCTTTAAATCTCAATATTCTTCTAAAACGACTTTATAAAAGAAACACTCACTTCCGCAAATTGCTATGCCCAATGGGAGCCAACGTTGCTGTGAATGTTATCACAACAAAGAATTAGCACCTCTGATAGATATCAAACTAGCAAATCAAACTAGCGAGCAGCAGATTTTCTTCATTTGTACCAAAAATGACTACTATATATACGTACGTTTGACAAATCCAAAGTAATGTGCAGTAGTTTCATTAGTAGAATGCATGCTGATTGTAATGTAGTTGTATGGCGATCTAAATATGTTTAGTGTTAAGAATACCCCGTAGAAGTGTAATAACTCCTGCTGTTTAAAGTTGAAAACCTGTTTAACTTGACTCTTGTTTTCATGTTTTGTTCAGCAAAAACCAACTGTGTAGATACCACCATCACAAATTTACTGGAAAACAAAGAGGAACCCCTGGAGGCTTCTGGGACGTCAGCGTTCAGTTCATCTCTCAGCTCCTTCTCAATCTCTACCCCTACCATCAAGGTCAGACCCTCTTCATCTCAATGAAACTATGCTATGATCTATGCTTCAGTACAAACGGAAAGAAAAGCACGAGGTGTCAAATACAACAAAAATCTGAATGTCTAGCACTTTTTCCTACAGACAATAGTTAATAAAATCTATGAATCACTTTGACAGCATATAATTTTAAAGCCCCACTGTGTATCTTTTTACCCATAATTTTTTTTTTCATTTTGAATGGTTTATTGTACTGAAGCAAGCGGGCTTGCATTTCCACAAACCTGACTCTTATTCACCTGGTGGACAGCCTCCTCCTTTGGCTGTAATAATACACAGTATCACATCAAACTTGTATGTCAAAGTGTTTGATTTTTTTTTTTACTTCCATTGAATCATGCAGGTGCGCAGAATGTTTAAAATGTGTAAAATCCTCAATGGCATCTTTTTAAATTAAATGCTTTCCACCGCAGCTAGTAAAGCCTTTCCCTGTTAGGGAAATTTCAGTTAATTCCATATTCTCACAATCCATCCCTTTTTATTAAAGATTTTTCTTCTTCTCTGTCCACAGCCCGCTGCCAAAACATTTGGGAAATCACCAGCCGACAGACACCTGTCTCTGCAGGAGAGGAAAGAGGCTCTGTACAACTTTGCCAGAAGGTGAGACACACATTTCACTGGAGCTCAAGTTTTCTTAAAGATGGCATTTCAGGAAAATTACTTAAATAACTGGATTAACTAGAGGGGGATTAGAGGATTTTGTGAGGAACTTTCTCCAGGCAAAAGATGTAACATTTTGATTTGATTTGCCTATTTCTGAATGTCCTTCTTTTCAGACGTTACATTGAAAAACATGGACTGCCCCAAGAAGACGGTCCCTAAACTCTGAGTCAAGCCTTTGTTCAGAAACGTGCCGCTGTCTTCTCAAATCTCAAATGATTTTATAGTCAGTCTGGTTCTTCTCAACATGTTCACTTTGGTGTTCAATCCCTTATTTTGGCTGGTTCATCATTTTGATAACAATTTGTATTACAATCCACTGACTGTGAATCATGTATTTATTTTTATAATGTCCAGAGTCATTGATGAGAATAAAGTTCTGCTTGACCTCACTTTTTCTAACATTTATTTTTATATACAGTTATATACTAGAAGTTTACATACCCTATATAGAAAGACACATACACTTTTTTCCTCAGCTTGACATGAAATCAGACTAAACTTTTCCTGTTTTAGGTCAATTAGGGTTACCAAAATAATTTCTATTTGCTAAATGCCAGAATAATGAGAACGAAGAAAGTACTGAAAAAATTTAAAAATATTCTAAGTCAGAAGTTTACATACAGTAAGATTATTATGATTTTAAACATTTTGGGAAAACTCAGATGATGCCGCAATGTCTTTGGAAGCTTCTGATAGGTTTATTGACAACATTTGAATTAATTAGAGACACACCTGTAGATGTATTTGAAGGCACACCTGAAACACACTGCTTCTTTGTATAACATGGGAAAGTCAAGAGAAATGAGTCAAGATATCAGGAAGAGAATTGTGGACTTGCACAAGTCTGGTTCATGTTTGGGTGCAATTTCCACAGGCCTGAAGGTGTCAGGTTCCTCTGTTCAAACAATTATACGCAAGTATAACAAGTATACCATGACAATGTCCAGCCATCACAATGCTCATTAAGGAGATGGGTTCTGTGTCCCAAAGATGAACGCCAAAAGAAGCCAGATTACAATTTGCAAATGCACATAGGCACAAAGACCTTAATTGCAAGCCTGAGAATACCATCCCAACTGTGAAATATGGGGGTGGCAGCTTGATGTTGTGGGGTTGTTTTGCTGCAGGAGCGACTGGTGCACTTCTCAAAATAGATGGCAGCATTATGTGAAAATACTGAAGCAACATCTCAAGACATCAGCCAGAAAGTTAAAACTTGGACGCAAATGGGTCTTCCAATGACTTGAAACATACTTCTAAACTGGTTACAAAGTGGCTTAAGGACAACAAAGTCAGTGTTTTGGAGTGGACATCACAAGACCCTGATCTCAATCTTATTGTAACTTTATGTCCAGATCTGAAAAGGCAAGCAAGGCAAGCAAAGCCTACAAATGTGGCTCAGTTACAGCAGTTCTGTCAGGAGGGCCAAAATTCCTGCCAACTATTGTGAGAAGCTTATTGAAGGATATCCAAAACGTTTCACCTATGGCATACACTTTAAAGGCAATGGTACCAAATGCTAATGAAATGTATGTAAACTTCTGACTTTAAAGAAAGTAATGAAAAAAAATTGTCTTTAAAAAATCCTTCTCTCATTATTCTGGCATTTAGCAAATAGAAATAATTTTGGTAATCCTAATTGACCTAAAATAGGAAATGTTTAGTCTGAATTCATGTCAGACAGTCAGAAAAAAAACTTCTGGCTTCATCTGCTTCATAGCTTTCCATAACGTCCAAAGAACATAAAGGTGCACTATGTAACTTTAAGTGGGCGACCTGCTTGTCTCCATGGAGATATTCATTTCCTGGAATTTTCCACAGTATTGCATTATTCTATACACATTTGTGAATATACTGCACAGTACTGGGGCCTCTTTTAGAAAACTTTTATGTGGAATTCTTACTAAAAGTGTACATACATACAACATTTCCTCAAACATTCTGAAACTGTGCGTATGTACAACTAACAGAAGATGGAGCCAAAAATCATAAACATTTCAGCAACCCCTAGATTTTTTTTTTAAGGTTTTAATAATCAGAACAGCAGTTACAATGTTCTGAATTGATACTATGTGGTGACATCACGCTGGAGGTGTACAGTATTTACATCTATGGTGGAATGTTCAAGAGTGTATACTCTGAAAACTCAAGATTCTCATTCAAAAAGTATAAACTGGATTTAAACAACACATTTTCAGGAGCCTGTGATGTCATTACGAGCATACGTGGTCCTCTTTAGGTGTTATATTTTAATCAAAAAGGTGAGAGTGACTAACTGAAAGACTGCTGGCTAATGCTAGCTAGGTTGTGACTATAATGTTATTTGAGAAGGCCTTGTTTTTAATGGTTAAAATGAAGCTCAGATTAAAGTCTAATTTGAGTAACAGAACTTCAGACAGAGCTGTGCCTAAAGTTAGCATCACACCCCCACAAAATAAATATAAAATTCAAATTAATATTTTTTTGTTATGTACCTTTACGGCTGTGCAATTTAATAGATGTTTATAATTCACTTAATAGAAATCTACATATATCTGTATGAAATAAAAATATAAAAATGCTTTATTCGTAACCGGAAGTTTTGATTTCCTACTTCCGGGTCAGTGTCGGAAGTGCAGTGGATCAGGCTAAAGACTACCGCTAACTAATCAGAAATGTCGGGGTTAGAAGAAATTACAAACGAATCAGCGGCAATAAAAGAAGACCAGGACATCGGTGGAGATGAAGAAGACCAGTCCGATGAGGAGTATTTGGACCCGACTCGATACGTGTTTTACAGGTGAAACATTTGAACTTTGCTTCAATGGGTTGGTAGTATCGGCTTAGCTTGGTGGTAGCATCATGTCAACAAAAATATCGACAGATTTTGCGATTCCTTGCTTGTTTTAGTATTAAGAATTGGATATTTGCACATTTGGTTATACATGATTTTATTGAGAAAGCTAAATATATCTGATAAGCTGTGACCAAAGCCTAATTTCAGAGTTAGGGGCGTCACCTCATATCTCGTGGGATATTTAAGGCGACTTTAAGAGCAATTTACACTTTTGTTTCTTGGGTTTATTGCAGTTTATCATCTTAATGTCAATCTTATGTGCCTTTTATCACAGGGACAGGAAAGAGTGGGCAGATCTAGAGCCTGTTCCCCAAGATGATGGTCCAAATCCGGTGGTGAAAATAGCCTATTCTGACAAGTGTAAGTGCGACTGAATGACGACCCATTTACTTAAGTATATGGTCTGAATAACCTAATAATTTTGCATTGGATATTGCACCTTTTTGAGAATGCCAATGCTGAGTAGTTACTTTTGGTCAAATAGGAAATCTTTTAAATTAGACAATTACAGATTCTTAAATAAGGATTTGCACTGTGGCCGCTAAAGCAGGAGATTTAAAAATAAATACGCACGACTTGCCTTACTCTTTTATACTTTCCCACAGTCTCAGATGTTTATGATTATTTCCGAGCGCTGCTGAAGAAAGATGAGAGGAGTGAGCGAGCATTGGCTTTGACTTCAGACGCCATTGACCTGAACGCTGCCAACTACACAGTCTGGTGAGAGTTGTCACAAGTTCAATTTTATTTTAATTATTTTGATTTATTGTATTGTTATTTTTAATGCACTGGCAAAAGACTGACAGACCAATAGCTAGATGGATGCGTTACGATAGCTAGGTAACGTGGGGAAGCTACATGAAACAGTTTCTCATGTGGACAGGTGTTCTTTTACATAGACCTGTCCTGTTTATATTTTGTTTAAACTGCACATGAGTCTTGATTTTAGAAAGAGCATTTTTATACCAATTGCAACTTCAGAATCCAATATTTTCTCAAAGTTGTGCAGACATAGGAAGGTATCTGTGTAATCCCTCAGTTGTCCAAGTCTGATCCATAGCAAAAGACAAAGTTTAAATCTGTCAACTGGACAAATTGTTGTAGGAGTGAAGACGTTTCACTGCTCATCTAAGCTGCTTCTTCAGTTCTGGTCAGACAGCTGGTGGACACTGCCTTATATCTACCTGAAGGGAAGGGCTAGCTACACTGAAACTGTAAACAGCTATTGTCTCCAGTTTCAGCTGAAACTACCCTATTCAACCTTTAACGACTCTGCTATTGTTTTCTTTGTATGGGTCTGGGGAACCTCAGGCAGTGTCCACCAGCAATCTGACCAGAACTGAAGAAGCGGCTTTAACGAGCAGCGAAACGTCTTCACTCCTACAACAATTTGGCCAGTTTAAACTTTGTCTTTTGCTTGTGCAGCCTTAGTTGCTGTAAAAAGTGATACCAAGCTCAGAAAAAGATTGTGATCCACTAATTTTTACCTTTGATCCTTTTTTAATATTATCTTTATAATTCTATTAGGGTCATTATGTTTTCTTAACTAAATATTCTATAGTTTCTCATGAATAGACATTTGTTTTTGTCATACTGTTGCAGTTTCAGCTGCATTGTGCAGAGGTCTGTTCATAAGAAACTTCACAATAATGATGTATTTTATTGTCCTCAGGCATTTCAGGCGAGTGCTGCTACAAGCTTTAGGGATAGACCTGAGGGAGGAGATGAGGTACATCACTGCCATCATCGAGGAGCAGCCCAAGAACTACCAAGTCTGGTGAGTGCTACCTAAAACGTAGTACATGCATTTCTCAAATGTCTTGGAAATTGCAATATTCATGTGTTATTAAAATGGTAAACATCTGTCTAGGCATCACAGGCGGTTGGTGGTGGAGTGGCTGAATGATCCATCTGAGGAGCTGGAGTTTATTGCTGAAATTCTTAGTCAGGACGCCAAGAACTACCATGCTTGGCAACACCGGCAGTGGGTCATCCAGGTACAGTTTCTTTAAGTGCTCAAAGACAAGTTTTTTTTTCTTTCAAATTATGACTTATTTTGGTTAAATAATACCTGTGCTAGATATTAATCATAGTTTTACACAGGTCAAGTGTAGTTTGTGATGAAAAAATGCAATTAATGGGAAGCAGACACAATTTCTCTGCAAAGAACTCATTTTACTAATTGACCCACACATTTAACAAGGCACCTGAACCCCTTCTGAGGAGAGGGAAACTGCTTTAAAAGCTAGAATTAGTTTTTAGATGCTGCTGATTTATAGTGGAGGCAAGTAGATCAGAACAAGTCAGCTAAAGGTGTACCGATTCTAAAGACAAAGGAGCACCACCTCATAGTGTTATCAAAAGTATAAAAAATCTGATACTAATCAAAACTAGATACTCATTTGAACAATTATCAATACTAAAAGTCACACATAAGATGGTGAACGATTTGAGGATTACTTAAACTTGCACAAATGAAACACGCAAAACTCCAGGTTTGTTTTAATTTGTTCTCTCGGTGTTTAATTTGCACTTGAGTGACCATGAAGTTAGTTCTCTTTCCGGTGCACTTGTATACAAGTCTAAGTTTTCCCTGATCAGGAGTACAAACTGTGGGAGCACGAGCTGTCATATGTGGAGAGTTTGTTGGAGGAAGATGTCAGAAACAACTCAGCCTGGAACCAGCGGCACTTTGTTATTTCTCACACCACCGGCTTCTCCGACCCAGCTGTCATACAGAGAGAGATAGAGTGAGTCGCACATGTTAATATTGGGTTATAAATGCTGATACCATGTTTATTATCAGATTATTACAGCATATTTTCTATGTCTCCTGCAGCTATTGTTTGACCCAAATCAAGAAGGCTCCTCACAATGAAAGTGTCTGGAATTATTTAAAAGGGTAAGACCTAAGTGTTGATATTATGATGTAGTGCCTGCTCAAAATAATTGATTTTGCATCCTCCTCTTTAATGTATGTTGCACTTGTGGTTTTTAAGAAGTTGTTTGTGTGTTAGACATTTGCTTAACTAGATTGTATGGAGCTTAATAATGACTGCACACCACTTAGTTTGGAAGTTAATTTCCTATTCATTTTCCTTATAGATTTTCCAAAAGATTATTAGCTATGTGGTAACTAATGACCACTAGAGGACTTTGAAGTAGGTGGAGCTGTTGAGCTTCATTAAAGTATTCTGTATTCATGGACATGGTAAAGGTAATTTTATGAAGGATAATATGTTTAATTAGATTCAAATTTTAAATGCTTGTGGGTGTGTTTAAAATAACAAAAAAAAGAGAATTTGGAGATAAGTAATCATTTGACTCGGTTAATAATACCTAGACTAATACATGCCTAAACTGTTTTTACCAGGATGCTTCAGGACCACGGTCTGTGCTCTCAGCCCGGCCTTATGGATCGCATCCTGGAGTTAAAGGAGAGTCACTGTTCTCCGTATCTGCTCGCTTTCCTGTTCGACTGCTATGAAGACACCATAGAAACCAGCAGCCAATCAGAGACAGAGGAGCGGGCAGATGCGCTAAGGAAGGCCCTGGAGGTGATGCCATATTTTGATTAAAGGCTCTGTACCAGATTTTTATTGTCTTAAAAATGTTAAAGTTAGTTATTATTCACTGTGATAAGTTTATAAGTTAAGATAAACATTATTAATCTTTGTTGTTGCGTTTACTTTACTTAAAGAAGCTTATGATCTCATATTAAATAAATCATAATAACATAACAATATTAGCTGTTTTATCTAGTAGATATGCTTATATGCATATATAGACTCTCGCTAACAATTGACTTTCTCATTCCCTACAGATTTGTGACCTTTTAGCGACAAAGAAGGACACGATACGTAAAGAGTACTGGCTGTTTCTGGGACGTTCTTTAAAAAACAAATATGGAGTCGCGGATGTGAATGGAGAGTCAGTTCGATCTTCTGAGCTTCAGGAGCAGAGCTAAAACTAAAATCACACTGAAATGTTTTCTCTGAGCTGTGTGGTACGAGTCAGTTTCAATTGGCCTGGTTTACGCAGAAAGATTTCCTCCTACTTGAAATGCTAAACTAAGGATAAGTTGGACATTAATTTTTCCCATTTTTTAAACAAATATCATACATTACTTGTATTGTTGGCCTGTAAACATGGTCTTGAGAACCGTTGCTTTGGAATTTCTAAAATGTTTCAGGACTTAAAATCATGCCCAATTAAAAACAGGCATCATTTCATAGTCTTAGTTCTCCCTATACACTGATCTGGTGCATATTGCCACCTACTGGCAGCAGGTTAAATTACCATGGCAAATTAAACTAAGTAATGAGGATCATATATGGACATGTTCATGTAAGGAGGAGCAGTATTCAATATTTCAACAATATTCTAACATGGTTAAAACTTCAAAAATGCAGGGACAATTGCACAAAAGGTATAACAAAATAAAGATCCATTTTTTATTAGTCTAATCCTAACTATTGTGTAATATAAACAGGAGTTGGCCCTTGTTGATGTAATGATTGCTAGGTAACAGTTATGGAATTACTGAAAACAAATGATACTCAAATGGATATATGGAGTGGAAGGAGATCACATAGCTTATAATTACCTTTGAACTGGGTAAAGGCAGGTACAGTTATGAAGCATTTTGTCTGGTGTCGAATACATTGCCAATATCCTTATCGCATTTGCTTTTTATCAACATGATATACATTTTAGGCCATATTGCCTTTTCCTCATTGCGCATAAATAATGTTATGTCACACTGCATATGGTTAGCACTTTGGTGGCTACTCCCACAAATGATATTTTTTAGACTGTATTGCTGTTTTGAATCTCTCTATATTCTCTCTATATTGACTCGTACCACACCACACCACTGAAAACGTCCCTGTTTGTGACTGTATTGGTATCATGTATAGTTGTTATTGAAATGAGTTGCAGAGGAGAAATTAACCTTGCGCTTTTCTCTCATTTTGTTGGATAATGTAATAATGTCCCTTTTATCTATGGCACTAAAATGTGGAATAAAACTAAACACATTTGTGAACCCATACATACATTACATATGTTAATGTTTTTTTGTAAACTGTGGTCTAAACCTATATTCAAAAACATTTAAAACTCAACAATGGTTTTTATTCACAGTGGTGTATCGAGTGTAAATAATCACTGGGTTTATATAGCGCCTTTCGTGACACCCAACACGTACACACAGAAATGTGGGAGAAGTGCCTTGCCCAAGGACACGTATGGTATTCCCAATGTTCTCCCATCCAAGTACTAACCCAGCATTGCTTAGCTTCTGAGATCTGACGAGACCATGCTGTGACAAGCAGGGTAACCCTAAAGGGACCTTTTTCATTGTTTGCGAAAGGAGGTCACAGAAGAAAAACTAAAAATGTGTTGCCTCTGAAGGTAATGCTATACAATACATGGGTTAAACATTGGACCTATTTGTCAAATTTGGTGCATTTTGTGAGTGGTTCAGTTCAGATCAGGATTGCATGATTGTAAAACTGGTGGGTAGAAATTGGGAACATTTGACTGAATATTAGTTTTATTCTTTGATTTGCTTTATGTGGCATCTTTTGATTCATTTCACGTTTTGCATATTTCCAAAACAATCAGGGACACTATATATTTTTTAGAATTTCCCACTTCTTCCCATCTCCTACTTTCAAACAGTACTGCAGTCCACACAATAGCTTTTTTTTTAACTGTCTTTTATTAATCCCCTTTATATGACAGAACCAGAATGAAAATGCATGAAGACAGTGCCTTCACATTCTATAACAGATTTGTGTAGCATTTTAGAATAATATTAACAACATATCTGTATTTTCCTCATCAAACATCTCATGAAAACTAAACAGAAATGTTTTTATTTAAATGAAAAAATATAATCATATTAATAATAAAAATAGTGAATCAAATATATTAACATTTCAACTTCTATCAACACATGTTTTCCTTTGCAGTCAACTGGACTATTTGAAATTTGTTCGATTTTATCTTTGCTATATTTTTGAACACTCTACCACCACCCTTTTCAACAAGCCGGTCGATTCAGAATTCACCAAAGAAAGCATGAATTTCATACTTTGTCAATCATCCCAAATATACACACCAAACCCTTTTGATTAGTTTCTGCAAATTATTAAAAGTCGACAAAAACATGTTAGTTAAGGATAACTGGGCTATTATTCAGATGATGGTCCAAAGATCAAACTTCTTCTGTGCTGCTACAGAAACGACCTGAGGAGAAACCAGTGGCATTATAATTAAAGATCAATACAATGAAATGGCGTAGCATCATAACTATGTGATTATATTTTTGTTTGTCTCTAGAGGAGAGTGCAGCATTCCAAAATGTCAGACCTTTTTCACTTAATCTGCTTTCTCTATTGTTGCTATGAGTGAATCGAATAGTTTACCAGATGAGATTATAACATCCACAAGTTTTTTTAAAGTTTGCACATGTGACAAAGAAATGGCTAATATCAAAGCAAGTTTGCACCCATTACTGTATGAAAGAAAGAGTATTTGTACACACGTGGACAGAATTGTTGGTACCCTTTGGTTAATGAAAAAAATATCACAATGGTCACAGAAATAACTTGAATCTGACAAAAGTAATAATAAATTAAAGCCGCAAGCGGCATCGAACGGCCCTCACGGGCCGTGCTTCGCACTCGGCCGACCCGGCACTCCCTGTGGGTGGCGCTGACGCGCCACTTCTCCCTTCTTTATTGGGGCTTTGGGCTGCATTTGTCACCAAACAAGTCAAAACACATTGGAAGTGCTGATGCACAAAATGGCAAAATTTGGGTTTTTCCAGGCATCGCCATGGCAACACCGTGCAAAATACAAACTTGGCCCCTCGTTGTGTCCGTCGTTGACGGTAATAAGTTGTTATAAGACTTTGAAATGTACGAAAATTTGGAAATTTTCCCATTAGGATAACATGGGCACTCTCGCGCATCGCCATGGCAACCCAGTGAAAAAAATGACATGAGTCTGATTGACTTTATTGATTGGGATGACCCAATGGAATTTTGTGTCAAATTTGGGAACATTTGGGAAAACTAAATTTTTGGCCTTCCATACAAATTTATTAGATGTTCTGTAGGGGGCGCTATCGCGCCAATTTAGTTTCTGTCATAATGAGTAGCTTTAGGCCCAAAAGTTTTACAACTGATTCGATTTTGAGCCAAATCGGACTTTGCTTGCGCAAACGGGAGCAAATTTTGAAATTTGAAAATTGCAAAAATTCCAATGGAAATTTGTGGCTTCGCCGCACGGAAACCGTGATAGGGATCACCATAAATTGGATAACTTTTGATGCCCCACTTGTCTAGATGATGTACAGTGATTTTCAGCCCAGCCGGTGAAGCGCCTTCAGAGGAGTTGATGAAAATGCGAGGTCAGCGAAAACGCTGACTCGGCATTTTGGAATTTTCAATCCAAGATGGCCGACTTCCGGTGCGTCAGAGGGCGTGGCCATAATAATATTTTTTGTTTGGCATCATTTGAAGAATGCGTGTACCGAATTTCGTGGCTGTATAAAAAAGTTGACGTCGACGTCTCCCATTGACGTAAAAAATTTGACTTTTGCAGGGGGCGCTGTCGCGCCATTTTTTTATGCCCAATGATGCACCACATAAAAAAATAAATTTTTCGCCAGACCTGAATTTTGGGCAATATTTGGTGAGTTTTTGAAAATGTTCAGGGGGTCAAATTCCTGCTCAAAGAGCAGAAGAGGAAGAAAAAAAAAATAATAATAATAATATTTTTAGCAAAAACAATATATCCGAAAACATTAGAATGACATATTATACGTTTTTTGAAAGCTCTCAACTTTCCCCACGTCACCGTGGGGTCAATGGCGAATGACGAGCGCTAACGCGCTCGTCATTCGCCATGACGTCGGGGTCCACCATTGACCTCCCATTGACTTCCATTCATTTTAGCAGTTATAAGTATGGCCCATGCCTGCGGCATGGGGGCTTGGATAGGGCTCGATGCCAGGAGTGTGTTTGGGGACATGAGCGCTTCGCGCTGCGTCAGCGTCAACATTGAGTCAATGGGCTTCGCCCATTGACTCAATGTTGACGCTGACATGCTAGCAAAAACAAATATGTATGTCCCATGCCTACGGCATGGGTTGCTAGGACACAGGAGTCTGTGCAAGGTCGCGGTGCTGCCACGAAGTTGCGCGCTTCGCGCGAAACTTCATGAAGACAGTCTGCAACGATGAGTGCGAAGCACTCATCGTTGCAGACTGTCTTCATGAAGCAGACTGTCTTCATGAAGCAATAGGCCCTACGCCCTGTAGGGGCTCGGGCCTAATAAAAAAATAAAAAAAAATAATAAAAATAATAATAATTTTAGCAAAAACAATATATCCGATAACATTACAATGACATATTATACGTTTTTTGAAAGCTCTCGACTTTCCCCACGTCACCGTGGGGTCAATGGCGAATGACGAGCGCTAACGCGCTCGTCATTCGCCATGACGTCGGGGTCCGCCATTGACCTCCCATTGACTTCCATTCATTTTAGCAGTTATAAGTATGGCCCATGCCTGCGGCATGGGGGCTTGGATAGGGCTCGATGCCAGGAGTGTGTTTGGGGACATGAGCGCTTCGCGCTGTGTCAGCGTCAACATTGAGTCAATGGGCGAAGCCCATTGACTCAATGTTGACGCTGGCATGCTAGCAAGAACAAATATGCATGTCCCATGCCTACGGCATGGGTTGCTGGGATACAGGAGTCTGTGCAGGGGGAGACGACTCCTGCTATTCACTCCTGTTGACGCATGTCAGCGTCAACATCGAGTCAATGGGCTTCGCCCATTGACTCGATGTTGACGCTGACATGCTAGCAACAACAAATATGCAAACCCATGCCTACGGCATGGGTTGCTAGGACACAGGAGTCTGTGCAAGGTCGCGGTGCTGCCACGAAGTTGCGCGCTTCGCGCGCAACTTCGTGAAGACAGTCTGCAACGATGAGTGCTTCGCACTCATCGTTGCGGAAGCAATAGGCCCTACGCCCTGTAGGGGCTCGGGCCTAAAAAAATAAATAATAATATTTTTAGCAAAAACAATATATCCGAAAACATTAGAATGACATATTATACGTTTTTTGAAAGCTCTCGACTTTCCCCACGTCGTCATTCGCCATGACGTCGAGGTCCGCCATTGACCTCAACATCAGACATTGACGCTGACATGCTAGCAAGAGCAAATATGCATGTCCCATGCCTACGGCATGGGTTGCTAGGACACATGAGTCTGTGCAAGGTCGCGGTGCTGCCACTGAAGACAGTCTGCACTCATCGTTGCGGAAGCAATAGGCCCTAGGGGCTCGGGCCTAATAATATTTTTAGCAAAAACAATATATCCGATAACATTAAAATGGCATATTATACATTTTTTGAAAGCTCTCGACTTTCCCCACGTCACCATGGGGTGTGTGTCGTGTTTGTCGGGGTCCGCCATTGACCTCCCATTGACTTCCATTCATTTTAGCAGTAACAAGTATGGCCCATGCCTGCGGCATGGGGGCTTGGATAGGGCTCGATGTCAGGAGTGTGTTTGGGGACATGAGCGATTCGCGCTGCGTCAGCGTCAACATTGACGCTGACATGCTAGCAAGAGCAAATATGCATGTCCCAGCTAGGACACAGGAGTCTGTGCAAGGTGCGGTGCTTCGCACTCATCGTTGTGGAAGCAATAGGCCCTACGCCCTGTAGGGGCTCGGGCCTAATAAAAATTCTATGAAATTTAACCAATGAAAGTCAGACATTGCTTTTCAACCATGCTTCAACAGAATTACTTAAAAAATAAACTCATGAAACAGGCGTTGACAAAAATGATGGTACCCTTAACTTAATATTTTGTTGCACAACCTCTTGATGCAGTCACTGCAATCAAACGATTGTGAGGTGATTAAGGCACCTCCCAAAAACAACAAAAAGAAACTAGCTGCAGTTACTGTCTATAGGGAAAAATCTGCATTTCTGTCATGCCATTAGTCAACGTCAGATTTCATGTCTGGTGGAGTTGACCGGTCACTATCCATTTGTAGCTTCCAAATGAAAAAGAAGCAGAGGTAGAGGAGGATAAAGGTTGAATCTAAACTGAGAAACAGGGGGTCAAGGGAGGAGGAAGAGTGGACTTTCCCCTCCTGTAGTTAGTTTGGTGGTTAGAAGTGAATTAATCAGTGCTAAACTTGTAGCATGGATTTTCTGAATCTGGATTAAAACATATTTGTTCAGTTTACGACAGTGTTCACATATTTTTGTCAACTCCGTCAGATCCATGTATTTAATGTTTTGTTTTGTTTTTTTAAGATTTTATAAAGAAGCTTGACAATATCAATTCAGTTTATGTAGTTTAAGGGTAAAGGACATTGAAATCTACAGCCTGATTTGTGTTGATTATTTAGAAAAAGGCATTTTATAACATTAAAATAAAAAAAATAAAAATAAATTCTAAGTGAAATAATATGAAACTCGGATTTTCAGTATAAAATTACAATTTAAGTTTTGAGATATACTTTAATTGGACACTATGTTAAATAACTTTATTACAACATAGGTTGTAAATAAAAATTGTAAGTGGACTGTAATAAATCAAATTGTGTGCTTATAGGCTGGGCCGGCTCCGCTCATAACTGTAGAATGCTTTTGAAAAAAAATAAAACCTGTTTTGTCCCAACTCTCAATAATCACCGATTTGAGTTAGAGTCTGAAGATTCCACATAATAATTATCAAAACATGATTATGGCTTTTTTATAGTCTGTTACTTATGATCTAGTTGCAGCCATAATGTAGAACCTTTTTTACATCACGAGAAGAGTATATGTTAAGGATGTCCCAGGCATTAGTGTCACTACTCACATTATAGAAAAAGGTTGTTCTTAGTTGGACCAGGACATGGTGATGACAGCAGGATTTGGGTCGTCATAAACAGACCTGCGGCGTCTGGATCCACAGTTCTGTAAGGAAACAGATGAAACACATGAATAGATCACCAACAGAAAAGTTACACAGTGCACCTATAAATATGTAGATTTTCTCTTTAAACTTATTATTATACTTTTTCCCCATAATCCCATAAAGCCCCAATAGACTCTATACTCCATACAGATTCCGATACCATGATAATAAAAATACTCTTTATTTAGACAATAGAATGTGATTATCAACATTAAATATTAGTACTTTATTTTTTATTCCCATGTGATTTTATATCTGTGCAATCCCGCAATCGTCTCTAGAATCTAGACGATTGCGGGATTGCACAGATATAAAATCACATGGAAACCTGTCTAGACTCTACATAGTGGTCCATGGGCGTATACTAGTCTATGTGCTCTGATACTTGTAAGTTGTTAGTATCAGATTTTCGCAACCCTATTGCAGAGTATCAATTGTACTTTTTAGTGGGATAGATTGGTACACGCTCCCTTTTATCTCTTGACTGTCTTTTCAGCACAAAATTAAAACATGTGACCCCCTTCTGGGCCATGTTAGCATGTCCGAGTTTACCGGCACACAGGAGCTCTTGTGGGTGCAGAGTTTGACTTCGCAGTGGAGGAACATGTCAGAGCTCTCTTTAAACTGGAACATGTTAAAGGAGAAGAAGTTTGAGGTGTTGCGACCGTTGCCCTCCACCTTCACCGTGTGGTCCTTCGGGTTTGCACAACTGAGAGGGACAAACAAGGTACACTATGTAACATTTCTGATGGATGTATAGTACATACTCTTGAAATTGATCCACCTGCTTGTCTCCATGAAGATATTATTGCTTTGTCTGGAATGTTCCACAGTTTGGCATGAAACTGCTCTATCTTGCATTTCTTAAGATAGTAGTTATAGCTAATAGATCTAAACCCAAACCAGGTCTAAAGATCTAAACCAGGACTAAACCAGGACTAAATCAGGTCTAAAACAGGTCTAAACAGGACTAAACCAGGACTAAACCAATTCTAAACCAGGTCCAAACCCAGTCAATGTCTGTAGATCTTTAGCAGGACTTCACCCGTGTATGACTAGGTCGTATCTGGGCGTGCTGTTGGGCTGTGGATTACGGGTGGCCCAGCAGGACTCTGTTACCACGGAGACGAGGGTGTAGTCCAAACCCGAGGTGTTGAGCTGGACCCAGACAGTCTGGTCCAGATGCAAGATGGTCTCAGGCAGAATGGGCAGAGTCCGAGACCAGTCCAGATAAGCCTTCATGGTCAGGTTGTAGGACCAGACCCCTGATACGATTGTCTGCACCACCGAACTGTACAGGTAGAGTGCACATATTGATACTTTGCAGCTGATGTCATCAACATTCCCTGGGGCTATAATGCTAACTGTAGGCATGCATTGGTTGAGGCTTTGTTAGACTTTAATCTGAGCTTTCAAGTTTTTCAGTTAGTCACAGGCTCCTGAAAATTTGTCATTTAAATCCATTTTGTATTTTTTCTTGAGTTTTCAAACAATCTTAAAATTTTTTGGCTGTGTTTGCTAATGTGTTCATTGTGTCACCATGGTAACTGTTGTACATTTCACCATACACATACGTTTATTGATAATTAGTATAGTAAAAGAAAGTCATGTTTTGAATCAGAAAAATTAAGTTTGACATAATACTTGTAGGCCTTTCCTTTTGAGTCAGTGGTTGTTCTTGTACTTTTCTGTTGCAACACTACAATTTCCACATTGTGGGATGAATAAAGTTTTCTTCTCCTCTTTTCTACATTTTCATTGACAAATCCCAAATAAAAAGTGGTGATACCTTATACAGATCTCATTGTATTTCCCATTAATTTTGAGTTATAAAGTAAAGATAATGTGACATAAATTAAAGTTCTTGATAAAATGAATTAAATGTGTTTCTAGAATAGATTTAATTAATTATGATTACACTGTGACCTCAATAATCAAACATATCTTAATTAGATATATTTCACGCACTGTCTGACCTATCTCTGATGCGGAGGGCCACTGTCTTGATCTCAGGTTGGATGTAGTAACAGGAGAAGTCCACAGTGAACTGATCCTGGCGCGTCACCATCCCCGTCTGGTTCTTCATCCGGATTGTGTTCTTAAAAATCATCTGACTGTTCTCGGTCTGACACACATGTGTAGCATGGTTAAAACTGCAGTATGGAACATGTACATACAAGGACATTCTCAAGGCAAAAATATCCAGGTTAGGAAAACTGACAGGATATTTATCTAATTTACTTGATGAATTCACTTTTCTGCTTCTAAACAAGTTTGTTTTTCATAA
Organism: Periophthalmus magnuspinnatus; assembly: GCF_009829125.3. Lineage (NCBI taxonomy): Eukaryota > Metazoa > Chordata > Actinopteri > Gobiiformes > Gobiidae > Periophthalmus > Periophthalmus magnuspinnatus. The sequence continues at coordinate 10,187,159 of NC_047135.1, read as the reverse complement.
TTTTACTATAGGCACCATGTTATTTTTTTCAATATGTCCATCTGTCTTCATGGAGAACAGTAAAAGCCAAAGTTAAATCTGTCAGCTGAACAAAACGTTGTAGGAGTGAAGATGTCTCACTGCTCATCTAAGCCACTGACACAAACATCTTCATGGAGAATGTTCTGAATGTTTATAACTTTTTATTTCCATTGAATCATGCAGTTGACTTTCCACCTCCAGAAATGTACACTCTTTAACTTTATGCTGTGATAAATCCCAGTTGTGTTGGCATTCATTGACACTGACCGTGACCTCTGTGCTGCAGAAGTTGATGTTGTCAAACCCAAACTTGATCAGGTGAGTTTGTGGATCCAGCTGGCCTTTGCAGTTTGGGTCATTCAGGTGGAGCTCTGAGTATTTGACCCTCTTCTCGTTCAGGAGACACCCAATCAGATACACCGAGGCCGAGTTCTCCCCGCACACCGTCGGCTCACCTGGGGACCAAACCAAACATTCTTAGAGGTGCTTTCATCCGTATTTAGACAAATGTTTGGACTGGTTTAGGACTGTAATTAGACCTAGATTAGCCCTGGTTTAGTCCTGGATTACTTCTGCTTAAAACTGTTTTAGACAGTGTTCTGATTTAATTTTGAATTGGAACTGGTACAGTCCTGGTTTAGGTTTAGCTACCCTGGGTTTATTCCTGGTATAGACCTGGTATAGACCTGGTATAGACCTGTTTTAATCCTGGTTTAGTCGTGAGTTTACACCTGTTGTAGCCCTGGTATAGCCCGGGTTTAGTCTTGGTTTAGTCATGGTTTAGCGCTGAGTTAGTCTTGGCTTAGTCTAAAAATACACTTCAGTATCACAAGTAGAAATTAACATGATGATTTGGGAAACATGTTGAGATTAAATACAGTATAATATGTAAATATAGGAAGTCATTTTGTTCTCACCAAGCGTCTTGTTGGATTTGTATTTTTCAACAAACACAGCGCGACAGAGGCACATCTCTTCGTTCAGGTCAACTCCACAAAACTCATTTTCACTGCAGTAAGTGTCCAAGCACAGGCCACTTTTATCAACTGAAACAGAAACATAGAATAGAAAATCACTCTCTGTTAACATGCTCCCTGTCTTTTAACTTTAAATTTGATGGTTTAGGTCAATTCATACTATTGTATCCATGGGCAAAACACTTCTCCCACCTTGCATGGGAGGGCATCTATGGCTACAGACCCAAGTGTGCTGTAATACGCTTTGAGAAACTTTAATCATATGGTTTAACTTTAACCTTTCAGCTGACAACAATCACAATATTGATTTCAATATCATGCACAAAGATAATACTATCTCACTCTTAAACACATGTCATAACTATAATAAATATAGAACCAACTATTCTCAGATCATTCAGAAAAGGTCTTATTTTGTTGTTTTTTCAGTATCAATACTTGAATAAGTATCTTGTTTCGATAATAGTTTTAGTATCTGGGTATTGACAATTTTTTCACAATCCTAATAAAAAACATCAAGAAGTGTTGCCAGATCCTGTTAGTATTGTGAAATATAGATTTGCATACCACACTGGGCCTCAGTCTCCCAGTTGGACAGGGTGACATTGGCGCGTGAGCAAAGGGTCTCGTAGGTTTGGTGGAAGCTGCACTGAAGCCCATCGACAGAGGGGTAAATGCAGAGGGTCCGATTGCACGAGTTGATGAAGGGGGTGGGGTCAATGTGGGCATGGCACATTGCAAATGCAGTGCTGTTCAGGAGGTTACAGCTGAGAAAAGGACAGAGAGTTACAAAAATATAGTATTTGTGTGAAAACAAGTGAACCAGTACTACGAATAAACCAGAACTAAAATTGACTTAGATACAGCCTATGGTCTAAAACTAATAAATTAAAGGTGAACTATGTAACCTGGTGATCTGCCTGTCTCCATGGTTATTTCTTAATCTAGAATCCATAGCATGTATTTAATTATGGATGTTTCACTGCTCAAATACCTTGAAAAACATGTATTCTTACTGTAAACTGGCTTGCCTCTCCATAGATCTGACTTGTGACTTAGCTTGGTAGCATCACCTGCTTTTCTCCATGGACATAGATATTTTGGAATATTGCAGACAAAGCAATAACATCTCTGTAGAGAAGCAGATAGATGACATTCCACCAGAAAAGTTACATAGTGCACCTTTTAAGTGTAAAATGACTGGTTGTCATGTTTCTTTATTAATGACTTGGTTTGGTGGGATAGTACCTGTGAAACATTTATTATAGTTTTCCATCAGTTAAGTGGCAGTTTGTGGAGAAAAAAGTTAAGATGTACAAAAAACTATGAAGTAGCGGAGAATCCTAAAACAGAATCCTTCTACTTATGTCATCAACATTGGAAATTCCATCGAAAATGCTGCGACGAGCACAAGGAATAGATTTTTATAACAAATTATACATTAATTTAGCAAAAAAAACATGCTGTCATCTATTCTTATTTGTCTAATCATTACTACAATGTAATTTAGACAAGTTTTGTGCCTTGTTAACATAATGGTTGCTAGGTAAGAGGACTGGAATCCTGTGTATGTCATATTTGCTGCCTGTGTTCAACCAGGAAGTAAAATTATAAACTTCACCTGGATTTTTAAAACTTGACAAAATTAGGCACTTTTTTCTTAAATGCAATTAAGTTAACTATGTTTTAGTAAAAAAGTTCTTAACCCATCACAATTAACACAGACAAGGCCTAAACCAAAGTAATCATATAATGTATTTATTTTTATATTGTGCTGTTCTAAACATTTACGTTTCTCTATAAAGTTATTAATTCACTCCACAGTCTCTCTCAGTGATGGTGAGCTGCTTAATAATGACAAGTATGAAATTAAACTTCAGCCATGAACTGCAAAATACTCTTTTACTTCTATGGGGTATTAACTGCTAACACGTAATATATTTAGATCATCATGTTACCTTGTATTGTTTTGAAAATTATGTTCAATGCAAACAACATTTTATCATGCTTGTGACACATCTTTGTATATTTACGGAGAATTGTCGTGTGGGAGCATGGGTGACGTAGGCTTGTGGGTGGAGCATTACACAGAATGTTACAGCTCACCATAAGGAGGATCTGAATAAGGCCCAAGACAGATCGCTGACTACTTCAGGCATTTTTTGAGGGGATGTTGTAACATGGTAGAAAGCTCAAAAATTCGATTTTCGAAATTCGACTTACTGTTCAGTTGCAGCTTCACAGTTGATGGTGGGATCTTGAACATCTGTGTGGGCTTTCTCACATCTGGCAAAATAAACAGAGGAGCACTGGGTAAAAAACAGTGTTTGAGGTACATTTTGTTATGGGTAAGAACAACTAATAAAGAAATATTGACCCTATTTAAATTCATTATATCACTTTTTCCACACTATGGCATTAAACTTGTCTGTGGTGCTTTTTATTCTAAATGAAATGCTTTGAAAACATTGATAGAGTGAGTGGGCTTGCCTCTCCACAGATCTAATCTGTAACTTGGTCTTTTGGTGTTATCTGCTTCTGTCCATGGACTTTTATACCACACTGTTGATCCACCACCTGAAAAGTTACATAGTGCTCCTATTACTTACCCATCTTTACTGAGGTTAGATGACTTTGCACTGTTCAGATCCATTGTAGCATTGACACATAAACCAGTCGCTGTGGAAACGTTTAACCCTGGATCAGAGAGAGAGAGAGAGAGGAAGAGAGAGAAACAAAGAGAAAGAGAGAGGGGGAGGAAACAAAAAGGCTCAAAATATTATTACTGCATGCTTTAGGTTCCAGCAACCCCCTCAGCTACCCCTATTTTATGAGAGCATATGATGGCATCCCAAAATCATTTTTATTACGTTGGTATGATTCATAGTAATCATTAGAACATATTTAAAGCATTTTAAAGGTACTGCATAAGCCTTCTTGTAGAAGTTATGCTGTCTGCTTGTTTCTATTGAGATGTTGCTTTGCCTGGAGGGTTACAGAGTACGTATATGACAGTATATCAGGGGCGCCAAAGAGCGGAAAATATTAGAAAGATTCTAAGAACCCTGGGATGACAGGGTCCAGATGTATTTATTTATTTATTTATTTTGTTTTTGTAGTTTTAGACAAAATTTCTTTTTGATAAGGTCCAGAAAACCTGGCAGCACTGCTGTATGGCATTAAAGGTATCGATATCTTTAGAGTAACAGATAGTACCACCAGGTCAAGTTACAGGTTAAGCTCTGGGGTCTGGTTGAGAACATTATTTTGGGATTCACCTGTGAGGAAGATGAGAGTGGAAAGTCCATCAAAGAGCAGTTCAAACTCTTGTCTGTAAACTACAGAAACGTCAGATGAGGTTCTGGAGATGTTAAGTCCTTCAGGCATCTGAGCTGTGCTGATGTTCACAAAAGAACCATTCATCTGAAAGACAAACAATGCACTGACCTCAGACACAGAGAAGACATGGACACAGAGGTAAAGTAGGAACAACATCTGTTAAAAACACCATTAAAATCACAACAAATTCTTTTCACTTGAGATGATGGGGAAATGAAATGAATCTTTTAACAATGTATGACCTCGAGTGTGAGTTTTTTGAATGACCACAATAAGTATAGCTCAGTGGGCGGAGATAGGAAGTAGGTGGAAGCAGACATTTTCTGAACACTCAAGCCTCGAATGCAGGTCAATGCAGTATTATTTAAACATACATATAACATGAGTAAAACCAACTCAAATTTACAAAATATGCCACCTTTAAATAATATAGGCATTTTCAATACTGTGAAGCTATATGAGACCCAGTTATAAAGTGTAATAGATGTAATTCAACACTCTGCCCCCTCATGTCTGAATATCCTCCACAGTGGAGTGTTTTAAGTTTTGTCTTAAGACCCACTTTTATTCTCTGGCTTTTAATCTGCACTGCACCTCCGTCTCCGACCCGCTCTAAGACTACTGCACATGAGCCCACTCTCAACTGTCTGCTCCATCAACCTTCATTTGTATAACTTTATCTGTAAATAAACATTGTTAAACTTTTCACCCGAGTTCTGAATCTTTGGTCCCCCTGTCAGTTGTTATGAGAGATTCATTATACTGTTTTGACCATTTCTTAGTGTTACATATTTTAATAGTTTTATATTATAGCCAGTGCAACAACATTGCCATGGAAACAAGCAGGAGGCTTTCATCCAGTCCATCAGGTTTGTGGAGATAGAACCCCGTTCACAGTAAGAATGCATGTTTTTCAGTGCAATAAAAACATATATCATGAAAAAACATACTTTTATTTAATTTAGCTTTTTACTAAAACTTAGACACTATGGCTTTAGCATATGGCTGGTTTATTTACTATTTATTTACCGTCTCTTATTGTTTAAATTTTTTCTGTGCAGTACTTTGGGAACTGTCATGTTTATAAAATTTCCTCCATAAATCAAGTGGATTTGATTGAAATAAGGCGCCCAATATTTTGTACTTAAAAGATGTTACACATTTCACCTGTCTCACCTTGACTCCTCCCTGTCCGATGTGGATGTGAGTGGAGCCGACAGTGAGGAGGAGGTGGTCCAGCAGACTTACGTCCCTCCTGCGGCGGTCCCTAAACACTGCCTCCAGCTGTAGTCCCCCGTCCCCTCTGGAAAGGAGGGAGTACCCACATCGGTCCGGGATTGAGGTGAGGACCCCCGAAATGTCAATGATGCTGAAGCCAGTCACTGAGCACCACTGACTGAGTAGACACCTACAACGAGGTGGAAATAATAAGAAATATTTTAACTGGATAAGAAAATCATCAAATAGAACTAAACTAGAGCTCACCTAGGTTTAAATAATAACAACCAAGACTTATACTGGAAAAAACAATGGCAAAAATGGAATAAAAACTGAGTCTATAACAGGAATAAAAACCCCACTTAACCTGGACTAATCAGAAAATACTACCAAGTTTAAACCAGATTAAATAAAGGAGAAATTATATCTATTGATACATTCACTTTCCCTCTCCACAGATCTGACCAAACCAGTATCAAACAGGGCTGTGAATCAGATTTGCTTATTTCAGTGATGCTTGTAAAATTTCTCTCACCTCAGATGAACAGTTTAGTGCTTCGCTCATTGATTCAGCAGAAATTCATAATGTTTTTCAATCCCTAGTGATGTTATTTTTCCCTTTCTTTCCTTGGTTTAATAAGGATAGACCATGTGTTTTCCTGATTGGCTAATTCGCCTATCAATGATGCCCATCTAAACTCTGGGAGATTCTGCCTGGATCCCAGGCAAAGAAATTTTGAAACATTATAGGCAAAATAATATAATCTACACAGACAAGCAGGTGGCAGACCTTCAGTTACGTACAGCCCTTTTACATTTTAATTAAATTCTTGATTGATTAAACTGTATATCAGACAATCAATGCTGTAGAGATCGACCAATATGTTTTGTTTTTTTTCATGGCCGATACCATTTGGTTAGAATCCAGAGAAACTGTTGGCTGATAAACTCTCTGCTCTGATTATGTAAGGGCATTTTGATGATTTTTCCCAAATTCAGGAATTTAAATGTACTAGAAATCTCATGTACAGCATTTTTTTTTTATTTTTATTTTTTTTACCACAGATCAATAACAGAGCTGTGTAATTACATTTTGTGCAGATATCTCTTTGCAAAGTGTATCGACTTGTGCTGGAGATTTAAGGCCGATAGCCGATGCTCTAAAAAGTGCAAATATCAACCCAATATATATGTATCTCAAACAAAACAATAATAACTTCTTAGAGCCATATAAAACATTAAAAAGCAGGCACAGGTGTGATTATAAATGTCTATCACCTGGTTATTAAAATGCAGTAGTGGCACCAATGTATCCAGTTTTGCATGTCCTGAAAACGTAATAATTTGAGCCGATTCTGACATAAAGGTGTCCACTCACTGTGCGTTGTGGCAGTGGTTGCACGGCTCTGAGCTCAGGAGATTAGAATCACTGCAGATTCCCAGAGAGCCATCAGACAGACAGGCCTTAGAGTCTCTGAGCAGGACCACACCTGACACAGTAGGAGCAGACAGGAAAGATCAGCTTCTTACACATAGATACTAAATAATGCAAAGACATATTCAAGATTTAAAGGTGCGCTGTGTAACATTTCTGGTGACGGTTCCACCACCTGCAGTCTATAAGGAAATCATTGCGTTGCCTTGAATGTTCCACAGTATGGCATAATCATATCTGTCCTCATGGAGATAAGAAGGCAACATGACCAGGCCAAGTTACAGGTCAGAAAGCATCAGTGAAGGCGAACAGGTGCTGGATCCCCCATCAGAAAAGTTACATAGTGTATCTTAATAAAATATTATAAACAGTTTAGATATTGATAATTCATACTTCAAACATTTAAAACTTGATGAAGAATAGGAACCACGGGTGGGTAAAGTAGTCAAAAAGTTTGCTTAAGTCTGAATAATTTTACTTAAAAATAATATTACTCAAGTAGAAGTACAAAGCAGTGGTCCAAAAAAATTACTCAAGTAAGAGTAAGTAAGTACTACTAAGGGTAACTTAAAGAGTAGCTGTCAGGAGGAAACATCTGATTTATAATTTAAAGTTAATGTAATTGGATGGACAAAACTAAAAAAATAAGTATTTTCAAGATAGACCATAAAAATGAGAAAAAAACAATATCATATTTGAAGGATGAAAGAAACAAATTTAATTCATAATGGGAAGAGTAACTAAAACTATTACTCAAGTAAGAACACAGTTAATTCAGTAAAGGTATTACTCAAGCAGGAGTAAATGTTTTGGCTACTCTTCCCATTGTGAGTAGAATGTAAATGTAACTGAATACTACCCACCTCTGTAGGAACCTACCTTGGTCTCTACATCCACTAAGAGATAACTCGGTAATTGCTAATGTGACATTTGTAGAGTCCACTGTGCTGGTCTCAGGACTGATCACCAATAACAAGTCCTAAAGTAAAACAAATGTAAAACTAAACTCATTAAACTCAAATTACGTTTGGACCAAATAATTGTGACGGCTCTGCACTCACTCTGGGTGCAGGTCCAGTCACTGCTGCAACTCCATAGATCCCCCCAAACAGAGACAGAGACATAATGAACTGTGAAAAGTAACAAGACAGTGGACTACAGGACTGACTCAACTTTAAATGGGTTAGTGCCAGATAGTCGAGTCTGGAGTGATGGAAATGATCAGCTCTGGTTGTCATGGTAATGGGTAGCATCTGTAGCTTTAAAAAGGTCCAAAATGTTGCTTTTTTTATTATTATTATTATTATTATTATTATTATTATTATTATTATTATTATTATTATTATTATTATTATTATTATTATTATTATTATTATTATTATTATTACTATTATTTAATTAATTAATTAATTAATTTATTTATTTTTTTATTTTATGGCATAAGTTGAGATAGGGCTAGTGGTGACAAAAGTGTTTTTAAAGATACTTCTGCTAACATGTTAAGTTATTCAATACATTTTCCCAGCCAACACATAATGCTGTCCAGAAATTAACTAAATCCTAACCTTAACCACAACCTGTTTTCTAACTTAAAAACAAAGCTTCATCACTTTGAATGACCAATCACAGCAGACCATCCCTCCTGACCTGACACTCTAGCATTAACCATTGACATAATATGGTGAATATGTACAAATAGTAGTGACCTACAGTTTGCCATTGATTTATAATTGCTATTAAACCAACCAAAACAGTAGCTAAAATATTACACTCTTGACAGGAATACTAAATCAGCCACTTTAACAGATGTTAAAGTGGCACTAAACACCTAAACTCCACCCACAACCATGTTTCAAATAGATATAAACTGGGCAGTGCCTGGACAACTAAAAAGGAGAGTGAGGGGGGAGAAACAGCAGGGTCTGGAGAAACAAAGAACAGTGTGATTGGTCTAACAGGCATCCACACTTCACACACCTGGCTGCAGGGGCAGTCCTGAGTGATGTCACCAACTACTGGAAATTGCAGAGGCCACTGAAGGCAGCATACATTTAGATTTAGGTGTATTTTCATCAGAAAGCTGCAAATTGATTTAGTTTGTGCTAAAACACCATATACACAGTGTAGTAGTGAAAAAAGTGGATTTAGTGTTTAGTTCCACTTTAAAACCATTACACATCGACACACTCACCATTGATGTGTTGTTTACATCCACTATGTTAAACTGGACTGAGCAGGGGGCATTTCCTTGGACCCCAAGGGCAGAGGGGTACTGAGGAGAGGAGCCGTTAACTTGGTCCTGGGACAGAGATAGAGACACTGAGCCCACCCCTGAACTCGGAGTAAGCAGACAGTCCCCCTGAGAAGATCCAGCGAACCCATCAAAACAGAAGAACACTGAACCAGTATACTCGCTCACCTGCAGAAAGAGAAACAATGGATCAAGATTATTCATTCAATATTTAAGTGGGAGTTAAGAGTTCAATTGCAAAAAACAGATAAAATCCAATTTTTAAAAAAGTTTACAGTTTAGGTAGCTATACTTTATTGATAGAGCTACACACTGCAAAAATACTTTAATCAAAAACATTTATGTAGGTTTTAGGTTTATTTTATCTAAAGCCACAGTATGTAATTTTTGTCATTTTTAGCCAAAAATAACCTCAAATAAAAGTATGTTTTTCAGTCTTTTTGTTCATTTATTACCTCACCTTTCCATCCTCAAGGCACTCAAAACTGCTCCACCAATGATGTTTTTTCAGATCAGAGTACAAACGCCCTACCAATGGAGGTACTGTCACCCATAAAAGTTGTTCATGTTCTGCTTACACTATCTTTAAATATCTGCCCCCTTTATTTTATACATCCAAAATAGATTTATTCTTCGTTTTGTCCCTTGTGGCCCTCCGTACATTTGTGTTATTGTTACTCACATAAACTGTTTTGTATTCTTTTCCATAGACAATAATTGGACAGTCTGTGATGTTGTGCTGCATAGAGGTGAGAGCTGCCCCTGTAAATAATAAACACATTTATGTACCAAATCTTTTACAGTTAAATATGTACATTTTTACATTACATTTCAGCTTTTGATCCCCATTAACCATTGTTTAGACAGTGGCTATTCATTCTAACATCTACATTTTAAAATCACAGTTTAAACTATTTGGCATAACTGTAAAAAAACAACAAAAAAAACCCAACAACTTCTGAACTTCTGGATACTACAGTATATTAGAATTTACCTGTCATGTGACTCAGAGCAGCCATATAGAGGACGAGAAGGGGGAGGAGCATACTGAACTGGCCAATCAGCTGACAGCAATCTAGAAAGAAGTTTGATATTTGATGAAAATATTGTATCCTTCCTGTAGACACTGTGGCGGAAATCAGGAGGAGAAGGAGACATTGTTAGTAGGAAATTGAGACCTTGATATTTGGTGTACATGCTCAGAGGTTATAATACACCCTACAGTGGGAGATTTAATTAGATAATACCATGATCTTTTGAGTGTTCATGATTCTGTAGTAAATGAACTGTTGCTGCTTTACACATCCAGTGTCCTACCTCACTTTACATTAGCTATCAGTTAGTTCGGTTAAGGTTAAAATACATTAAGGTACACTACAACAGGTGTTAGGTGGAGACAAAACATTTACTTGAAATAATATAAATAAAATGCATTTTTATGACTTGCTATGATTGCTATGCTATAGAAAACACCAAGCTACATTCAAACAGGCACACACATCAAAAAGAGGCAAAAATAAGAACAAAACCAAGACCAGACTGTGCCTAAACCAGGATAAGAATAATGCCAAATATGGGTGGCTTTCAGATTTTAGATCGTGATGATATTCCAGAGAGCCAGATTTCTCTATTGCTTACATTGTATTTTCCCATTTAACATTCAAAAAGTAAATTCAAATTTTAAACCTGATCATTCCTATTAGTAACTAGACACAATAACTTACTGCAATGCAACAAAAATCAGCACTTTAGCAATATTCATTTTACCTGCCCCCCCATCTGTAATGATAGAATGTTTTGACATCATCTGAAATCGAGCAATATGCACATCAGGACCAAATCAAGACTAGTTTGCACCCTGCTTTTGTTCAAATTCATGAAGTCTTTACCTGTTGTAGTTTATCATCAATGTCTCACCTGATGTTAGTAGAACTTTAGTGGACTATCCTGGTCTGAGCCATGAGACGATCTGGGAGTGCTGGTTGTGGACCTGGTTTATATGCTGCTGCTCTTGGGCCTGGGGCATGATCTCCTAAAACCACCGGTCAAACCAGTCCCACCTCGACAGACTTCTGAGAAGATGCAAAAATGTGAAACATATACAACCAGAATTCATGTGACAGGAAACTGCATCCGGAACAAATCTCATCTGTTTAATTATCACTTAGGGTTTGGTCTGGTTCTAGTGCCAGTTTAGTCTCAGTTTTGATGTGATGTGTGTGCAACTGTGAACTCAGCCTTGGCCTTTCAAACCAGGTGTTTTCTTTGCAGTAGTTCCCAGTTAAATTTTTTTGTCTAAAATAACCTCTATTTTCTCAAATTCTGAGTATACTTCCAAACTCGAGTAATAGTTATTATTTAGTGCAAATCTGTTTACTCCTGTAGGGATTGATAATTGCAAGTACCCTCTTGTGCCTGCAACATAACAGATGCACTGACTCACAGGTTGGCGGCGGGATTCCCGCTCCCACAGATGAATATTGCAGTTGTGTCCTTGAGCAAAACACTTAACCCATCTTGCCCCAAGTGTCTGCACGCACTGTGTATGAATGTGTGTGTGAATGGGTGAGTGATTCCCTGATGTAAAGTGCTTTTTACCCTGCGTAACCCTGGGGTACCTCTTAAACATAAACAAATCTTTTCAGAACAAATTGTTTTCAAAATCGTTTAACAAATGAAACCACAAGATTTATGTTGATCAAAACCCAATATTTGGCCTAAGAGATGGTGATGTGTTTTGTACCTTTCGATTATACCTCAATACATGCAAAATATTACTGATCCAATGATAGGTCTAATCAACAATGATTAAACCACAGTGAGTCAGAATTCCAATGGCATAGCAGCAACAGCTAAATCACATTCTATATCACTGCTCTGGCCACTAGCTTAATTTAAAACACTGAAGCAAGTGATATTTTAGGCATTTACAGACAGGGAACATGCTTTTCACAGGTGAGACATTTCAGTTAGTAGCAGTGGAATAAGCACATTAAACAACGAGGAGCTGTGAGCCATGCAGTTTTAACGCAGGGGGTTAAAACTGTATAGCGCATGGCTCCTCGTTGTTTAACCCTTACAAAATATGAAACGCATAAATGCATTTACACGGCACATCATAAGGTTCTTACTCTAATTCAAGGTGGCTAAAGGTTACAATGGCTACAGACTACATCTCCTAAGGTCATACATTTGAGCTATAAATAAACAATTTTCTCACAATAATTTCAAAAAGTGGTGACATTATTCAACCCCAAAGATGATGCTGTCAGTTGAAAGGATTTTAATCCATACGATTAGTAAAGACAAGTTTATGGAGCCAATCTATAACGCTAAGGTTCAACATTTGTGAATCATAAGTTTGGATATTTCTTCAAAAAACAGTAAATCCTATAGAGTTGTTTTGGCCCCTGTCATCCATCTGAAATTATGACATAATCAATTTTCATAATGTGAACACAATAACCACCCTCTTGCTCCTGCACATTATTCACACATTAGTTTTTCTCATACCAGACAGATCCTGTTTCCCCTGATGCTCTGGGGCCAAGTGCATTGTCCTTTTCTCAGCGTCCTGTGGCAGCTCCTATTACACAAATATAGAAACTTTATGTTAAACTAGAAATACAGGAAACTTTTAGACTTGTTCATAATAAACAGGTATATTTAAATGTGTCTAAACCAGGGGTCACCAACACTGTACCCGCGCGCACCACGTCGCCCCCAAGGACTACATGGCCATGTCTCAATTCGCCAAATACACCTTTTGAAGGGACCCTTCGAGGTACTCCTCAAAGGCCATGTCCCAATTCGCCAAACTGGCCTTAGGATCACGATTGGAAGTGTGCGTCGAAGGGCAGTTACGTAATTTCAACCCACCCTACTGAATGCGCCCACAAACCTGCCCTCCCCTTTCCACCGTTTCCATGGAGATCGGACGTGGCCGAAGCGTGCACGCACTTCTATATCCCATCATGCACCGCAACTACGCAAAAAAGAGAAGAAAATGGAGTCCGCTGCGCAATACACATTCAAATGTTCATACTGGTTTACCTCATCTACAACAGTGCGACATGAAACTGTTAAATCTGAATAAAGATAAGTACAGGCCGTGTGTTTGATGATTAAAAAGGAGGGGAGTTACATGGAATAAAGGAATGTGCAGTTATTGCTAGACAATAAGAAGACATTATTATCATGAGAAATTATTATTGCAATAAGAATAATGTAAGAATGTTCGTTTCTATTGTAAGCATCAAAGACCAGGAGACTGAAACATAAAGTCAGAAGGTTTAATGAGTTCCACACAGGTAATGTGAACAATGACGCAACGGACTCTCCAGAAAGGACAGAAGAGAGTCCTGAGATGTACACAAAATCTTCATGTGTTCTAGTACATTCCATACGTCTGCGCCCCTCGGGTGCACGTGTCATTTACCTTAGTGTTAATAAGTCAAGATACTAGTTTGATGTAGCGCTGCACTGCTAGAAAATACTTTACAATACTAATATGAAAAGAACTGGCACGGCATAGGAGGGAAACAGTGCCCTCTACTGTTATTAAAGTGGTGTAGCCACTGGCCAAAATACCGAACCATTAAAATGCAATATCCCACTGTTAACAAGAGTGTAATTTTATCTGTATTATCTGTGTTGTTTTAATTTGTTTATGACGTTCCTGGTTTAGGCATTAGGTTTTCACAGTTTTTATCATTGTTATTCAGATAATCCACCTCTCCTTTCCTGAGGGCACAAGTTTGGGTTTCTTCCCCGCACCTCATTTACATGGTCCTTCGAGCCGGATACACAGTTTCCTCAGTCCAATCATGTCTCGCCCTCGTCATGATGCCCGTCATCCCCGGTATCTCAATGATTTCCTGGTGTCTCTCCCGAGACGTCAACTCGACTCCAGCACACTCCGTGACCACTCCACCGAGGGAGCAGCTCCTCATCCTCTTGTATCACCTGTTTCTCCAGCACAAGAGAGAACTGCGCCACAAACCCTCAACTCCGAGGCAGTCCTATCAGCTCTACGGGAAATGAAAGAGGACAATATTCAGATTAAGCGAGAGATGCAATCTCTCTTCAGCTCCCTCTCTCTGGGCTCTGGTCCTTGGCCTCATCAGTCAATTCAAGGGCAGTCTACTCAGTTTGAGAGCAGCGCAGCATCACATCTACCACATCATTCTCCAGAGTGCGCTTCCACCCCTCATAGCTACAGTAGAGATCCTGTGGATGTTCCTCCACCACCATGGCCCGATGCACCTCTTCTTCCTCCGTCAGATTATCCATTGCCTCCACCTCCTGCTCCTGTCTCATATCTTCCTTCTCCTACGGATGAATCTTTGCCTCCTCCTCCTGTCTCATATCTTTCCCCTTACAACTCAAGGCTACATGCCACTCCAGAGTATCTTGAGCCATACACTCCCCCTCCAGTGCTACCTACTTTTGAGACCTCATACAGAGGGCCAAAGCCTCATATTCCCCTGTTTACTGATGATGACCCACGTCAGTTTGCCCGCCTTAAGATCGCCCTGGACAATATCTTGCCCAAAGATGCTACTGAGCATTTTAAATATCAAATCTTAGTTGATCATCTCAAGCTAGAAGATGCTCTCCTCATAGCCGACTCATATAGTAATAGTTCAGCCCCCTACTCCAAGACCATGGCTTCACTCACAGAAATGTATGGACAGCCCCACAAACTGGCATTACAGCGTATCAATGAGGTCCTAGCCGAGCCTCCAGTCAGAAGTGGCGACAGTCGTGGGTTCCGTCACTTTGGGCTCAAAGTTGGAGCACTCGTAGGAATGTTGGAGCAGTTAGGAAGAGAGGGCAGGACAGAGTTGGAATGTGGGTCACACACTTCACGTCTTCTGTCCAAGCTGCCACACGAACTGAGGGCACAGTTCAAACATTTCATCGACCCTATTCACACCCCTATACCCACACTCCTGGACTTTTCTGACTGGCTTGAGTATGAAGTCCGTGTTCAGGATGAGTATGCTCCACCTCATCACTCGCGCCCCTTACGAGATGACCGTCAGAAAGTTATGAAGCCCAAGTTGCAGAGACCCAGTGTACGCCCTACCACAGTATTACTTGGCTCTGACCCTTCTCCTACGACCCCAAAACCTCCATCGCAAGTGCGACCTCAGTTTACCTCACTGCCAGAGCAGCCCAAGAAGTACTGCCCCTATTGTAATAACATGCAACACTATTTCAATCAATGTCCAGAGTTCAAGAACTTTTTCACTGAACAAAGAACTGCCTGGATCAAAACAGGGAGGCGTTGTTGGAGATGTGGCAGAAACCATTTAGCATCCCAGTGCTATCTCAAGGCCAAGTGCCACCAGTGCAGTCAAACCCATCTCGATATTCTCCATGAAGTCAACTCTTCCACTGCAGGTAAACCAGAGCAATCAGTTCCAGGTGTGCAACCAGTCACTTATTACTTAGATCCAGATCGCAGAAGCAGCTGTGTCCTCCTGAAAATGGTCAAAGTTATCCTCCACAATGGCTAGCACAGCCTTGAAACTTATGCCATTCTAGATGATAGTTCGGAGCGCACAATCATCCTCCATAGTGCTGCCCAAGAGCTGCATCTTCATGGTCAAAAAGAAGACCTGGCACTTAAAACTATACGTCAAGACCTCACTACTGTGTCAGGCAGGTCACTGTCCTTCAGCATATCATCCGCTATCCATCCTCAGAAATGCTTTCTCATACGTAGAGCCTTCACAGCAACTGAGCTCGGGCTCTCTAAGCATTCTCATCCTGCCGAGGCTCTTCAAAGAACATATCGTCACCTGAAAGGTCTCCCACTCCATTCCTTCAGCCAAGCTCAGCCACTACTCCTCATCGGCTCAGATTACCCTCATCTCCTCACACCAGTTGAGCGTGTGCACTTAGGACCACCAGGGGGTCCAGCTGCACTAAAGACACACCTTGGACTCTACAAGGTCCTGCCAAAGTCCTGCTGCACCAGTCCTCCACACCTCAGTGTCTCCTCATAAACACAGCCCCGTCATCTGCCGACTTACTCAGCCATGTCTCCAGATTGTGGCAGATGGACATTTTACCATACCGCAATGAGAAACTGATCACTAGATCAAAGCAGGACAACGCAGCCATCAAACTTCTTGAGGAGACAACAACCAGAATCAAAGTTGACAATGTCAACAGATATGCCACCCCCCTGCTGTGGAAAGAAGGACCCCCCCCCCCCCCCCCCCCCCTCAATGCACAAAAGGCAGCAGTCATGGGTCACCTGCGGGGTACAGAGATCCGCCTCTCCAGAGACCCTGCCAAAGCAGATTCCTATAAACAGGAGATCACAAAGTTGTTAGACTCAGGTTACATCAGAAAGATCACCTCACCTGAAGAGCAGAGCATTAGTTCCTGGTATATTCCACATCACATGGTCCATCACAATGGCAAAGACCGCATTGTCTTTAACTGTTCGTTCACTTTCCAAAACAACAGCCTTAATGAACATTTGCTTCCATGGCCCACATTAGGCGCCACTCTTCTCGGGGTCCTGCTCTGTTTCAGACAGTACCCCATTGCAGTAAGCAGTGACATTAAGGGAATGTTTCATCAGGTTCGCCTTTTGCCAAGAAGATCAACCCTTCCTCCGCTTTATCTGGTGGGATATGAACCGCAGCTCCAAGCCTGACATCTACCAATGGCAGGTTCTTCCTTTTGGCACCACTTGTAGTCCTTGCTGCGCAACCTTTGCCCTCCAAAAGCATGTCTTCGATCACAGTAGTCCTGATGAAGATAGTCGACATTCAGTTGAGAACTGTTTCTATGTGGACAATCTTCTTCAAAGCTTCTCATCTGTTAAAGAAAGCAAAAAAGCTTGTCACTAAGCTACAGACTCTCTTCCAGTCTGGTGGCTTTGAACTAAGACAGTGGGCCAGCAATGTTCCAGACATCATCAGTAATATGCCACCTGAGCTCAAGTCAGAAAGTAGAGAACTGTGGCTATCCATGGACGGTGTATACCCTCCGGAGCGAACTCTGGGGCTGCACTGGCACTGCAGAACTGACACCATCACATATCTCCGAGACACGGAACAGCCTCTGCCCACAATGCGCAACATATATCGAGTCCTAGCCAGGCAATATGACCCCCAGGACTGCTTATTCCCTACACTACCCGAGCAAAGATCCTGGTGCAGAACCTCTGATTGGAAGAAACGTGACTGGGACGATCCTCACCTTTGAGGTGCCTGGGTGAGTGAGCTTCATATTCTACCCAGTATCTCCATCAATCGCTATTATGTCTGCTCGGATACAGACCTCGCATCCGCAACTCAGAGCATCCACATCTTCTCAGATGCATCAGAAAGAGCATATGGGTCTGTCGCTTACCTACGCACCGCTGACAGTAAAGGTGAAGTCCACGTGGAATTCCTTGCTGCCGTTCACGTGTTGCCCCAGTTCGCCAGCAGTCCATTCCAAGGCTGGAACTCTGCGCTGCCCATACCGGTGCTCAGCTTGGTGCAGTTCTGAAACAAGAGCTCACTGTCACCATCTCATCTGTCACCTACTGGACCGACTCTATGACAGTGTTGAACTGGCTGCAGTCACCTTCATGCCGCTATAAAGTGTTTGTCGGTGCCAGAGTAGCAGATATCCAGGAGCTAACAGAGTGCAGCTCATGGCGCTATGTCCACTCCAGTGAGACCCCCGCTGATGATATCACCCACGGATTGACACTCTCACAGATACAGGGTCACAGCCGCTGGAGTAACGGGCCCTCCTTCCTTCGAGAGAGTGAATCATCATGGCCTCCTTCTCCAGTGATATCCTGCCCCGATGATCCAGTCGAGCTGCGGAAGGCAAAGTTCTGTGGCCTCATCACTACTCTCTCACACCCATCTCTGCCTGAGGCCAGCCAGTTTAACAACTTCAAAGAGCTACTAATAATGATTTGGTGCATTATTTCAGTTTTGTTTTTTTGTTTTTTTCTAAAGTTTTTCCAAATACTTTTTTCACTCTAGTAATTGAGTAATTTCTTGGACTACTCTACACTCCTACTTGAGTAATATTTTGAAGTAACATGAGAACAATTTTGGGCTACTCTTCCGACCTCCGACCTTAAGTGACTGTACATTAGTGTTTCTTATGACCCCAATTCTGCAGGGTTCACTTATTTAGTTTTGGTTGTCGAGATTAAAGAAAAAATACTTTTCCTTCCTCGTCTCCTTGGACCAGTCCTTGAGTAAACACGTGTCGCTCCCTTCATCAAACATACACTCACCCCTTCAGTATGGTTCTGGGCTGAAGCAGGAGCAGCAGCAGTGGAGCTCAGGAGAGGCCAAAACAGGTGAAACGACAGGTGAAACAACAGGTGAGCAGAAGGACTAGAGAAACACAGGTGGACACAGGTGAGGTACGAAACCACACTTTTTAATCACATTTGTTCCAGTGTCTGTTCCTCTGGTGTGTGACTATGCAGAATTTAAAGTGCAATTTACAGGTTTTCATGTTTTTCTATATTACTTTGTTTGCTGAGACCTGTGGTCAATTGTTATTATAGTTTTACATCAGTTAAGTGGCAGTTTGTGGAAAAACAAACTTGAGAAGAAAAGTACAAAAAGTTCTAAAACGGAATAGCACTATATCATCAACACTGACAATTACATGGAAAATGTAGGTGCAATTTACATGGAACGCTTTTTTGACAGTTTAAATATGAATTTAACAAAATAAAAGTGTGTTTTACTTTTATACGTCTAATCATATATATAGTACAATTTAGACTAGACTTAGAAGATTTGGTCCTCGTTACCATTATGTTTGCTAGGTTAGTTATTGAATTCCGTTTGTCAGTCTGCTTCCCATATTCTTGTCCAACCAGGAAGTAAATTTATTAACTAAAAAATATAGAAAAAAAATCAATTTGTAAAATCTTGAATATATTGATGTTAACTGTGTTTTAGTGAAATGAGTAGTCTAACCTGTCGTTGGCACTGTAAAGTGGACTACAGGCAGCAGACTTATGAATTACTTTACAAATATTGTGAAACTTCTCAGATAGAATTATGATAAATTTGTATTGCAGCGTCTTCAACGATGTGCTCTCTCCAGAATGTTTCTACTCTTTTTGTTGTGTCTGAAAATGTTTCTTTTGGCTTGAGGTTTTACTCTCATTGTCAATTTCTTTCTCTCACCTAGTTTGCAACTGAAGGTAATAGAAACAAGTCAGTGTAATCCCTCACTTATCCATGAGTAGTGCAAGGTACTCTAAGGTTTATTTTGCATATTTCATATTTCAAAAACAGTGTCCACATGACTATCTTTGAAACCTTTTCTGCATCAATGGTACTATATTATATGCATGTTAATGAAATTTAGATAAGTAAGAAGTAAGTTACATTTGGTTCTTCTCACAGGATCCAAAATACATCCACATCAAAATGTGAGAGGGACACTTCACCTGCTTGAGGATCCCTCACCTGTGTGAGAACGCTTCACCTGTCACAGGACACTTCACCTGTCTGAGGATAATTCACCTGTCACAGGACACTTCACCTGTCACAGGACACTTCATGTGTCACAGGACACTTCACCTGTCTGAGGATCTGAGGACATTTCAACTGTCTGAAGACGCTTCACCTGTCTGAGGACACTTCACCTGTTCGAGGACATATCACTTATCTGAGGACACTTTGCCTGTCTGAGGACATATCACCTGTCTGAGGACACCTCATCTGTCTGAGGATATTTCACCTGTCTGAGGACACCGGTCTTGTGGCAGGTGAGGCAGGTGAAGATGTCGATCAGTGTGACTCTGAGGAAGGTATGGAATTTACCTGGCCGCAGCGACAGGAAGGTCACGCTCAAATTCAGAGGTAAAACGTTCAATATAAAATAAAAATATATAATAAAATCTTAATTAATATAATATAATAAATATAATATAGTCTGACTCTTGACTCATGTTTGTTTGTCCATCAGGGTTCAGTCACAAAACAAGGATCCTTCAGAGTGAGGACACAGCCGTCTTCAATGAGGTAAAACACACCACTTTTCTACTACCACAACTAAACACCATAACGCCACAGTCTATTGCGGCTATACATATTGCAGGTTTGAGTTTTGATTACAGTTACTCTATCTGTTTATTCTGTGTCCTTGAGTGGCAGATATGGTCCTAACTGTATATGAGACAATAAGCGGTCTATAATTGCAGACAGTACACAGAGCTGATTTACCCTCAAGAGCTGCTTATACAATATATGTGTATTGGGGCAAAACTCTTTTTTGTGATCAATATTTTGTGGTCATTTTCTGTGGTCATTTTGTTGTCTCTCAATATAAACTTTCACATGGAAACACCAACATTGGCCAATCTGCCCCTGACAATGTTATATTATTTCTGTAATCAACACACGTCCATAAATTTATAGGTGATATTATAACTTCAAAGGCTTTTTTCTTTCTTTACCTATACACCAAATGTTCCAATTTTGTACTCACGACTCTATTAATTTTTCAGATTCATATATCTCAAATATATGCAATTTTTGGCAGTGTGAAAAACTTGTTATACATGTTTCTCTTTACATTTGTGTAAGTATATTATAGAAGAAGTTTTAAATTGATGTCTCTAAATGTAAGATTTTCTCCTATTCACCTGCAGTGTGGCACGTTAAACTGAGCCCCTCCTGTTAAGCACACAGTGACCCTCCTTCATCATACACTACTGTACAGATACTGTAGTGCTGTTCAGACTGACAACACTGTAGAACTATTGTTCACTTTTATTAGTGCCTTCTAGGAAAAGGGTTCACAAACTGTGGTACACGTCCCACTGGTGATACAGCTCTTTGTATTTATTTCGTCTACTTTAGAGACCATTTTAGTCCTATTTAAGTAGGGACCTCAAGTGGTGTGGGAGGGGGTTTCTCAGATATCGTATTCGTAAGAAGTCAAATTTTGCCAATTTCTGGCACCAAGCTGCAGTCTGTATGTCGTTGTGTCATGCAGTCTCTCCTTAGTGATTCAGATTTGTCTTTTTGAACAGACTTATGAGTAATAATAGAAATAACAACAAAAAATATGGTGACATGTTTGTTTACACAGTCCTACATAAATTATTTTATGCTAAATACATTTTTTACAGAAAAGTTAATTTGTTAACTTTACTGTGCCTCAACACTGTAATAATAATAATAATAATAATAATAATAATAATAATAATAATAATAATAATAATAATAATACATTCTTACAATCACAAATGGAAAAAAAAAATCAATTATGTGATGCAGAAAGCATTTTGGTAGCGGGGGCTGATGGGTAGTGGAGTCAAGATGCAGAAGCCCCTCCCACAAAGTGACATCATAGAACAATCCGTAGTGGTGAAGTCAGTGTTTGTTTTTCAGGCGTGAGTCCAAAACTGATGTAAAAGTTAATCTAATATCACTGTGGTTTATTTTCCTCAAAATTCCACTGCATAACCTGAGCTGCGTACAGCAATAGACGTATCTATCTCAGGTCAGATCTGTGGAAAGGCAACCCTGCTGTAAAAAAAATGGGCTATGCAGTTAATGGGATTTTAATCAATATCAAGATTGTCCTTTTTAACCATTAGTAATCAACTTAGGTCTTTTTAATGGAGCGATCTAGAGCAACTCCTCTGTCAGTAAAAACATGTGGCTTGGAGCTTGGACTATTTTTTATTTCTGTTATGGAAATTAACATTGAAAAAACATTTTTAGACCAAGTGAAATCGTAATAAATCAATATGAGCAAAAAACAATTTGGATTAATTTGTGTCATATTGCCCAGCCCTTGTAAGAATGCATGCTTTTACAAAATATTTTAGCAGCATCAACACCTGACAAACGTATAATTAGAGATTCTTTTTGTCAGAAGAAGGCTACAGGAACTAGCTGAAACATGTGAAGCAGGTAAACAAATGTTCCTGTCTGACAAAAAGAATCACTAATTCTAACTTTAAAACTGAAGAATGAACCAAAGACTGAAAGAAAACACCTGACGAATAATTCAGTGATAGATATGTTTAAGGCCATTCTATTAAATATTCCAGGCAACTTCTTCACAGCAACAAGCTTGTCCATAAGAAAAGTTATATAATGCACCTTTAATTGCGAGCTTAGATACTGTAAACAGTATTTGTTATTTTGCAGTATTTCCGCTGGCCTCACTATGGTAAACTGAGCAAAGATGAAGTGCTATCTGTCTGTGTCTACAACTGCAGCAGAATCTTCTCCAACAGGTCAGTCCATAGACAATTTTAAAAGTGCTGTGGCTGATTTTTACTGTCTTCCAAATGTGAAAAATAGAACTAGTTTATTTTTAGTTATTATTCAATTTATTCCTCACTGACTTTATACATGCCGAGCATCCTAATTTTCCACCGTAATGAGTAATAAGTGCTTTTCACAATTCATAGAGACCAGAGCTTCTTGATTCTCTTAGGATAAAACATTATATATATATATATATATATATATATATATATATATATATATATATATATATATATATATATATATATATATATATATATATATATATATATATATATATATATATATATATATATATATATATATATATATCGCTATATATTTATATTTAGAAGCGGACAGCACACAGTGGTCTCAGTTCTAAGAGAATATACCTGTACTAGGGTAAGACAGAAAAGAGCTACAGTCACTACCTGCTTCTTGTCTTGCACCTTTGTTTTGTCTCCTCCCTCCTTGAACTGTCCCCTCCCTTTCTCTCCTCCTCTCCTTCTCTTCCTTCATTTATCTATCTTTAATGCAACCTTATCTCCACTCTCCTCATCTCCTCTCTCCTCATCTCCTCATCTCCTCATCTCCTCTCTCCTCATCTCCTCACCTCCTCTTTCCTCATCTCCTCTCTCCTCATCTCCTCTCTCCTCATCTCCTCTCTCCTCATCTCCTCATCTCCTCTCTCCTCTCTCCTCATCCCTCGCTTCCTCTCTTTTTTTCTCCTCTCCTTGCAGACTGCTGGGGCAGTTGGAGATCAGCCTGCAGCATGTGTTAACATCAGGGCGATTAATTCTCAGAGAACCACTCACTGACGCCAACTACAGTCTCACAGATGTAAGTGCAAAGACATGCAGTATATATAAGGTCATTTTATTGCAAATGTTAATATTAGTTGTTTTTTTTTTTTTTTTCAATTAACGTTCATGAATTTGCTGCATATTAAAGGAGGACTATGTACATTTTCTGGAGAAACATCTGCCACCAGCTTGTCTCAGTATAGAGATTATTGGTTTGTCTGGCATGTTCCACAGTATGGCATTAAAATGCCATACTGCATTTTTCAGTTACATTGTTATGTTGTTATATTGCTAGAAAAAATCTTTGAAAACATGCTGTCTTACTGTGAGTGGGTTGGCCTCTTCACAGATCTGACTTGTAACTTCTCCTGGAGCTGGTTCCACTGACAACTTGTTTTTATGGTGATAGAGAGGTTTAAAGCTGTACTGTGGAACATTCTTGTCAAAGCAATAACATCTCAGCAGAAGGAAAGTCCTCTAACAGAAAAGTTGGATGGTGCACCTTTAATGAAAGATAAACCTTGAGAATTGGTTATTGTAATTTTCACTGTATTTTGTCTGTTGTGATTAGATTTACATTGAGTTGGACATCAGGTACCACCTGGTTCAAGGAGCTGCGGGAAACTGGGATGGACAGGACTTCATCCGACAAGAAGACACAGACGAGTGAGACACAAAATATTGCAATCAAATCATGAAATGTTCAAACCTAATATTGTAATATATGATTTAATAATATGTATCAGTGTTGTCATGATACTAACCTTTCAAACTCCATTTGAATACCATTCTTCATGTTTCCAGTTCGCTTGTGATCATAAATGACGCTTTTGATGATATCGAGAGGTCAGTATTTAAAGATTGTATATTAGGTATTTGATGTTTACATGAAACAAAAAATATATGTTTATTTGCAGTCAACTCTCCGGGATCCGTTCCAGCCAGTTGGAGCGTGAGGTTCGGCGTTTGGGGCGGGAATTAGTGACAAGTGGCGATGATGAGTTTGACAGCGATGAAGACTGGGATGAAGACTACACTGAACTTGAGTCGGTTACGTTCACACAGCTGCTCAGGTAACTGCCACCAGGGAGAGTAGAGAGCTGTGTTTTCCTCTATAAATACTTCACTGAGCCAACATGGGGAGTAGAGAGCTGTGTGTTCAGGAATAAATACTTTACATAGCCACTAGGGGAATAACTGATACATTTTTTATGAATAAATACTGAATATAGTAATCGAGGGGAGTATAAACATGACTACGTAACATAGGACCAGTAAGAAAGTACTGAGTCTAATCATTTAAGTATGTTGTATAAATACCACATATTGCCACAAGGGGGAGTAGAGAGCCACTTACTTGACCTGATTTTATCTTGACAAATCCCTTTCGTTTATCTATTTACATTATACAGTACAGCCACTAAGTTTTGAACACCGGGAGAAATATTATTTTAGATGGCCACTAAGTGGAATGGAGGTCCATTTACACAGGCGTAACAGCCATATTCACCTTATTCATTCTGGAAATTGTGGTGTGTGCCGTTTTCATCGTTCTGCTTGTGTTATTTTGAATGGGGCAATCTTGACAGCAAATAAGTTCTGTACGGACTACAGGGATGCTTTAAAGGCTCCAAGAGAATCTGTGCATTGTTGACTTGTTGACAACCACCAGAGAGTCCTGTGTCATGTTTGTGTTTAGTATGTTCTGCTGTATAACGCTACTAGGGGGAGTAGAGACCTATGCATGCTCGTAATACTACTCTATTAAATTTATACTTTCAGTCGTTGCAGAGCTTTGTCAAAGAGAGAAGCAGCAGCTGCTCCTAGAGTCCATAGTTTTCAGGTCTGAGCTTGTTCTTAAATAAAAAAAGGTTTACAAGTGTTTTTCAAATAAATATACTTAATTTCTTTCTTGTTGTGATCAGATAAGTGTGAATGTTCTGGAGGCTCAGAAGCTGCTTGGAGTCAACATAAATCCGGTCGTGTTTATCCAAGTTGGGAATCACAAGAGACACACAGCTACACAGAAGTCCACCAACTGTCCATACTACAACGAGGCAAGTGTCTATGCTCTATAGGCTGAAAATATACTGAATTTAGTGAAGAAGACATAAAATGCTTTTTCTTGGTATTTAATAAGAAACTTATCACATATGTATGTTATGATTTTAAATTATAATCCCAAAACTGATTCCTGGCTGCTGTTTGTTTTTGTTTCAGAATTTCGTGTTTGAGCTTCAAGAGTCTCCAGAGATGCTCTTCGACAAAGTCATCGAGATCAAGGTATCTTCCCGAACAAGATTTGATAATAAATCCTTTGTCAAAGAAAACATATTATGCTAAATTGACTGAGATTTTAATCTTATAGTTGTTTTCCTTCTCATTTATTTACCCATTTGAAGTTGTACTTAGCATGATTCGTGTATGTTTGAGTAAACTTTAAACTCATGTATTCAAGATGTCATTACTCCAATCAACTCCTGTTCTCACTATCACCGGTACACGCCCACTGCTTTGTACTTACTTTGTTCTCCAATTTTATTTCTTTTTAAATGGGTAATACACTGTGTAGTAGTGTAGTACCGGTAATTTTAAATAGAAATATGTTACTAGCTAGTGTGATCTGCTAATAGCTATCCATAAGGGGAGATACATGTTGCAAAACTAACTATACAGCAGACAAAAGCAGCTGACACTTCTCACCCTGGACATGGACTATTTGAGCCACTTCCCTCTGGCAGGAGGCTACGGTCCAGAACCTCTCGACATAAGAACAGTTTCTTCCCCTCTGCCATTTGTCTCATGAACACTTTATAATATTTGCACAAAACTGGACACTTTATAATACCGGTCACTTTAATAAGTCATGTTTGCACTGTTGTTCTGATGCTGCTGTTGTATATATTTTCTACCTATAAGTATTTTTTTTAAAGCATATCTTTTTATAACTTTGTGCATGCCCTTATTTGTATTTGTATTTATTCAGTGCATTTTTTGTTGCACTTTATCAACAAAGTAAGTTCCAAGATTGTGAACTGTGTTCACAAACGATGGCAATAAAAGTCTTCTGATTCTGGTTCTGAAAAAAGCACCATATGTCTTCTTTAAGTCTTCTTTAAGAGATTGTCTGTCACTTTTGCCTATGTTGAGCCCTGTTAACATGTTCCTTCTTATTTTTTGAATGTTCATTTTAGGTGTGTCACAGAAAAACACTGCCATTTCTCTTGGATCTGATTGGATTGTTCAGAATGGATATAAAGACTGTCTTTAATCAACCAGGTACCAGATATTTGTATTTGCAATTCAATTTTTTTTCACTCATTTTATCTCCAAGCATACATAAGCAATCAAAACAATTGCAATCTCTTCAAGTACTTGTCTTAAAGCTTTAGTTGTAACTTGTTGCAGATCAGCGTTTCTACCAGCAGTGGGCACCGCTGTGTGACCCTACCGACACACGCTCTGGGGTCAAAGGTTACGTGAGGGCGACAGTTGGAGTCCTGATGAAGGGGGACAGACTGGGCACCAGCATCGAACCCGGATCCCACTCCAACGGATCGCCCGAAATCGAGAAGTGAGTAACCCACATGTACAATCTGCACTTTAAAGATGGAACTCATGAAACTTTGGGTTGGTTAAATCCTCCGACCACTATCATAGGCTGTTAGGTGTGTTGTTGGGCAAGATACCTACTTTATTTGTTTCAATGTAATTGTGTGACTGTGGTACTAGAATAGGTTGCTTTGTGGGGGCCCTGTGCAATATTCTTCTTGGGGATCTAGTCTGCCAAAATGGAGACATTTTTTATTGATTAGATCATCCACATCCATGCCACTAGTAATAATACCTCAAACTAATTATGAGCACTATTTGATAGCAAATCAGAATGACATTTCTCTGTATTTTTTTTATACAGATTGATATCAGCCCTTCTTTACATCTCAAGCCTGGCCAAACATCATTGTGCAATCAGATTAGATTTTTTCTGTGACACATGTGCTCATTGTTCATCCATCATTTACATATAAAATCAAATTTGTCTCACGTCAGATTAATAGAGTTTAGTGTGATGTTTTTCAGACTCCTGTCATATTTTTTTCCTTTTTTTTCTGATGCGGACGGACCATATGTGTCCATGATTGGCTAATCCACCAGTCAAGCACGCTCATCTGAAAATGGGGAGATACACACATCTTTGTAAAGTATTGAAGAAGTGTGTATTCTGGAGCTCAGACAACCTTTTACAAGTGATATGGCTTACATTTGTTGTTGCTAACAAATGTGTGGTTTAAGAAAAGTTTTAAACCAGTTTATACTGTCATCAAACAAAAATAATATTATCTCTCTTTTTACCTCAATAACTTTTGTCCACAGTGTACTGCTCAGACTTGTATGGCCGCTCTGATTTAGCATTACTATAACATTACCTTTATTGCTTCTACTGTCCCACAGAAACCTGATGCTTCCTCGGGGCATGTCCAAAGAGCGGCCCTGGGCCCGGTTCAGGGTCCGGATTTACCGAGCTGAGGGCCTCCCCACGATGGACTCTGGACTCATGGCCAAGATAGCCGTGTCCGACCGCACGGTGTTCATCGACCCGTATGTGCAGGTCACCTTCTGTGGACAGCAGGTGAGAAGAAATATAACCTACTACTTAGTTTGTCAAATAAATAGTTTTCACAGTATTTATTTATTTTTATTTCTTTGCTGTTTTTAGATAATTTCCCTCTGTTAAAGCCTCAGTACGTAACTTTTAGTTCTGTTTATTGCACTGAAAAACATGCATTGTTCCTTTGGCTAGATAATCTTCTACTGTATGTCAGAAAACATATCTATCTCCGTGGAGATACATCTCAAAGTAAAAAAAAAAAAATCTAATATGAAAATCTAACACAATTTGTAACTGTGGATTGAAAGTTCTTAAAGGCTGATTACTTTAATGAATCTCTCTTTGAATAAACGAAAACAATGAATAGCGAATATAATTTTTACACCATGAAAACCCTGCATTATTTTGACTTTTGACCCTGTCCTGTTCAGGGTGAGACTTCTGTTGCTGGAGCAAGCAGTTGTCCTGTTTGGAATGAGGAGATTTCGTTCATCGAGCAGTTTCCTCCTTTGGCTCAGCGAATCAGAATCCAGGTCCTCGATGACGCAAAGACCGGAGACGTTGCCTTAGCAACGCACTTCCTGGACCTGCAGCAAATCTCTGACCCAACCAGGAATGGTTAGTCGGGATTTAAAACAATTTAAGTCCACATAAGACCCTCTCAACTTGAACATGTACATATGCCATGAATTTATTTTTAGTCCTGGTTCTACCCCTTCAATTTGAGCAAACTTTATTGATTCACAAGGGAAATTACATGGTCATAGAATAGTTCAATACAATTAATACATAATAATTCATTTACATGTTTCAGGTTTTAATCCTACGTTTGGTCCAAGTTGGGTGAATTTGTATGGATCTCCTCAGAACTCCACATTAAGAGACATACACCAGGTATGAGACATCCAAACCCATTTTGGAAATGTACTCACAATTTTTATGCAAGGCAGGTTTTTTTGTATATCACAATTGTGCTATTATGGAATAAGAGAGACATTAAAATCACAATACAAACACATAAAAACTTAAATAATCATCATAAAATTAACATTAAAAGAAGATTGTAGAATAAAAAACAGAGTGCAGAATAACATTTTTGCTTACTTTTTTGACATTATTTGCCAAAAAGGGGTTCTCATGAATTTTCTCTCTTAGTATAAAAGATTGTTAGCTAACATTGTGGTACTGCTATTATATCCTGGCTAAATCCTTTGATTATATTCATTTAAACTGGGTTAGTTTAGTATAACCCAGTTTTTTGTCTGCCAGGCTCTAAATGAAGGACTTGGGGAGGGCATCTTCTATCGAGGCCGGATCCTGATCGCTCTGAGTGTGGAGGTCTATTCTTCTCCTTCACCTGAGGTCCCACCTGGTCCTGTGACAAAGGTAAGAACTAAAATTTCAGTACAAAGAAGTTACATTTTACCAGCCATTTGCAAAAAAAACAAAAAAACATGAAACTTGAAAATGCACTATATTAGTTTTCTGGTGCTTGTCTCCATGCAGATGTTATTGCTTTGCCAGGAATGTTCAAACGTATGGTCTTGCATTTATTCAGTGGTTATTCAATGTGGATATAGATAGATATTGACATACTGTGGCAAAGCAATAACATCTCCATGGAGACAAGCTGATGACAAACTCTTCGCCAGAGAATTTACACAATGCACCTTTAAAATAACTCAAACATGCCATGGAGTGTTGTTGATTTCACTTTCCAATTTTTGAAATGGCTATTAGCAACATGGCTCTAACATATCTCTGTTTTTGAAGGTGAAAGGGGCTCTGGGTAAACAGGGACTGAAGAAGAAGAGGAGCAGTCAGAGGAAGAACCATGAGCAAAGCACAGGTCTGTCCAGATTCCACATGGGTAATGTCATTTACACATTTATGCAGTTTAGTCCTCGTTTAAATCTGTCTTTCTTTGTTGCAGCTTCTTTGTCTGAAGACAGTGCAGAGGACTTAGGGGAGGTTCCAGAAGCTGTAACCGTGGAAACAGAAGAGATACACCCCCTTCCTGAGGTCAGCCACAAGAATAAGTGACTATTACTTTGTGAAAGGGTCGGTCACATACAGAAGTTAGTTTTAGTGCTAGTGTTTAGAATTTTGCAGCAATAGTTGGAACCTATTTTGGACCTGGTGTAGCTCTAGTGTAGATGTGGTATAGTATAATATAAATATCTAAGAAAGCGAGAATCACATTTTTAAAAATAATTTTATTCTGTTTCTGTTTAATTCTTGTTGTTGTGTCCCAGTTCTTTGCTCTGATTGGTTGTGTTATTCCCTTTCTTTGCTCTCATTGGTTGTTTTGTCCAATATATTTGCTCTCATTGGTTGTTGTGTCCCTGCTTTTGATCGTGATTGTTTTTGTGTCTCTGTTCTTGATCTCAATTGGTTGTTGGGCCATTGTTCTGCTATGATTGGTTGTTGTGTCCCTAGTCTTTGCTCTGACTGGTTGTTGTGTCTTTGTTCTTGATGCTAATTGATTGTTTTGTATTCGCAGGGTTTTCTGGGGGAGAAGCAGGAGTTTGTGCTGTTTGCGTCACTGTTTGAAGTCACCATGATGGACGCGAGTGTGGGCAACAAACTGGTCAACTTTGAACTCTCCATTGGTAATAAACAACTCATTAAAAAAAATCATAAGAAATTAAAAGTGGTCTAACATAAATCAACTAATTTACATTTCTATGCACTTTTTAGTCCATGTGTCTCATACTATTATTTTGAACAAGGGAATTTTTATCTTGCTCCTAACATAGTAATTTTTCAATTAAAATGTATTGTTGTGAGTGTTTGATTGATCAGTTTTGAGTTTTTTTTAGATTTGTTTTAACTGTCCTCAGCTAAAGGAGCATCCATCCAATCTAGTTAGACATAAATACTCAGTTGAGAGTTTCTCCTATTCTCAAATAATTTCAACACTACAGTACTAGCACTGCATAAAAAACATCACAGTACAATATTATGATTTGCCATTGTTAGCACTGTTCAAGTCACACAGTCTATATTGTTCCTCCTTTGAGTATATCTTCAGCCCAGTTGTCTTTCTCAGGAACCTTTGGTAAGGCAGTAGAGGTGGTGCGGAAGCGCGCTCAGAGCAGAGAGGAGCTGCGTGGGAGCAGACAGGAGCTGAGTGAGGAGAGTCAGGGCCTTCTGGAGTCTGAGGAAGACCTGGACCGCCCACAGATGCCTGACCCAGAACTGGACCCAGAACCAGAACCTGAGAACCACTCTGTGACTGAGCCAATGAAGGCAGAGTGCACCGAGTATGACAGGTAACATGCATGCCCATACAATATTGATAACGAATTTATATAGCCTAGTGCTTTTTGGTTTGCTGTTGACACATTACACTTTTATGGAGTATTAACTGCTAACACATAACATATTTGTGTCACCATGTCAGGTTTGTCATGTTGTAGTGTATTGTTTCGTATCATGCTTTTGTATATGTATGAAAAATTGTTGTGTCGGCTTGTGAGCTGAGCCTTGCGTGACATTTCAAACCACACTTTAGAATATACTCCATGCAATTTTCCATAGAGACAAGTAGGAAGAGGCCTACATGTTTCAGTCAGTCAATTTTGTAGAGATGCAAGCACAGCTCAATAGTCTAAAAGGTAACAAGGTGGGCCTTTAAGGATGCTTTAAGGATGCTTTTTCATGAGTTGTTTTCAACTGGTGGTTACCTACTTCTGTTGTCACATTGTATTTTCATAAGAAATACCAAAAGTAAATCTTGAATGTTATCATGTTAACAATTGTCATTTTACCTTCCCCCATCTCTATATAAATTCCAGGCCAATAGAATATTGTGATATCATCTGAATGAATATTGTGATTAAAAATGTTATTGATTTGTTTTTCCTAGGTCTTTCCGGTGCATCCCTTTCCAGTCCCGGCCTAAACCCTGTCTCTGGGTCCTGTCCCGGTTCGAAGACCACAGTCCTCGTTTGCATCAGTCTAGTTGGCTCCACAAAATCTCAGACCGCCTAGAACTGGGTCTGGAGCAGGTGGAGAGGCTAATGCGGAGACCCGGAACCAATGCCAAGAACAGACTACAGGAGGCGCTGTTGGAGCTCATCGCATCCTGCAAGTATGGAATGAGAAAGGACTAAACCAGGACTAAGCCAGGACTACAAGGACAAACTAAATGGCACATACCAGTACAAAATCAAGACTGAACCATAATAAAACTAATTAAGTCAAAGGTAAACCTGGAACTAACTATGTGACTCAATCAGGGCTAAACCAGATCAAACCAGGTCTAAACAGCAGTGGTTACAATAAACTGTAAGAAATAAAAACAACAATTGTGAGAATTTTAGAAGCAGAATCTAGTCATTTGAATTTGATCTATGCTCCAAAAAAGGCAGTGTTATGGCTGTTTATGTCATATTAACTTAATTATTATTCAGAAAGTTTGAGTTTGAGAGTTAAATGAAGTCTAAATCAGGACTAAACAGGATCCAAAAGAGAACTAACCCAGAATTAAGCCAGAACTTAACCCAGTCTCTCCCTCTCCTCTCCCTCTCTTTATCTTTCTTGTTTCTCTCAAGTTTCCTTTGTGTTTGGACCCAAGTTCTCCATAGTCGAATGCAGAACTATTGTTTTAATAAATTTTATCCTGGCTATTATGAGCGTGTGGCTCACCCGGAGGAACGACATGGCCGGCTGCCCAGACCCGGAGCTCCTTTTAAAGAGACTGGTGGGGGCTTGGCTCAAAATGGAGTTCATGTACAGCACACTAATGGGGCAGGTGGAGGGCTTTGAGGCAGTGAGGTCTTTGTGTTCAGTGACAGAAGAGCAGTTAGTGCTACACCTGTAGGGAAGAGCTGGTACATGTGAAAAATGTGATCATATTGTATGGTTTTGCACAATTATTTAAAGTGGCTCTCTTTCTCTCTCTTTCTCTCTCTCCCTCTCTCTCTCTTTCTCTCTCGCTCTTTCTTTCTTTCTCTCTTTCTCTCTCTCTTTCTGTCTCTCTCTTTCTCTCTCTCACCCGCTCTCTCTCAGACAGTTCAGTGTGTTCTCAGACAGACGGTCTCAGTTCAGACCCAACACTTTGGATCGCTGCCGAAAAGACTTCATCAAGAAGAACCTGGTGAGTCCTGGTTCCTTTGAACTAAAATAAGATTTTGAAAATCTATTGAAAAATGTGTAATTGTTGCTATGGAGATTAGCTAAATTGCTCATCAGGGGCTCAACAGTAAATTTTCAAGTCAGATCTACGAATGGACACATATGGAATGTAATAAATAAAAAATAAACTCAAAGGAAGGCCAAGGGTTTGTTGGGCTGTTAACAAAGCAAAGGGTGGATACTTTGAGGATTTGAAATATAAAATATAAAAAGTATTTTTGTTGAGTTAATTAACTATACTGCATAATTCCATATATCTTACATCATATATTTAATGTCTGCTGTGTATATATAAAATATAGAAAGTAGTAAGCATAAAGAAAAAACATTTTTTTGACTGGTAGTGGTATAACTTAACATAACTCAAATAAGTTTAAGCTAACACTAAAAGGCTAAAGAGCAAGCTACTGTTGTGAAATATTTTATCTTCAGTTTAATTAGAGCCCGATCACAAATTTTCGAGGATGGCGAGAGCCCAATTGTATTGTATTGTATTCTCAAAAATCAAGCAGTAAACAATAATGTATAGACAAGTAAGCGGTATCGAACATTTGAGTTCAGTGAGCTCTAATTTTGAGTGAAGCCTGAGAAAAAATAATGAAAGATGGCTTAGTAACGCCACCTGAAAAGCTAGAGAAGGAGAAGAAAGTCTGGGGGAGAGAGACAGTCCAAACTACAGCTTGGTTTAGATGAGACAAGAGGAGACTGTGATTCAAACAGAACAAGACCAAGAAGCTAAAGATGTTCAGGTGCAGGAGCAGGAGAACATCTCAGACGTCGTAGTAGGTCCACAAGAAGAGGTCCATGAAACAGTTGATACAGAGACTGAAAATAGGACAGAACAAGTCAAAGTCTCTGTTGGAGATGTTCAAGTGGAGGAGCAGGTGAAGATCTCAGAGCTCCTAATAGAGCCACAAGATGAGTTTTGCGAAACAGCTGAGACAGAGACCCATGCTGAACTGTCTGAGATATCTTTACCTACACCGAATACTGAGGAGAGTAACAAAGCTGTAGACACAAGTATAAAGGCTAAACTGGAGGAACCTCAAGGAGACCTCAACACACAAACTAAAGAGACTGGGGCACCTTCAGTTTTAGTTAAGGAAGGACAATTCCAAACCAACCAAAAGGGAAGGAAGAACAAAAGACAAAATAAGGTCACAACCTCCAAACAAACTTTAGCAAAACCTAGAGACACAGGAAAAGTGGCTGAAGAGGAGGGAGTGCACACTGATATTATAGAACTTCAAATTGCTCAAGGAGATGTCACTAGACCTCAGCTGCAGAAGGTCTTTGAGGAATCTCCAAAAGAGCAGTTAGGAGAGTGTCTGAAAAGCCTGGTCCTCTACTAAAGCACCAACCAAAGCTATTGGGATAAGACAATGGAAAATGCAAAAGGAAATAAGACAAAACTTTCAAATGATCAAGGAGAAGAGACAGAGAAGACTTCAGATCCAGTCAAAAAGGTGTCTCATGCGCAAAAGTCTTCAAAAAAGGTCAGAGGTAAGTCTTCTCATTTTAACCCCACAGAGGAGACAAATCTGCTAAATGAATCTGAAAAGTCTAACTTTGAAGAAGAAACAACGCCTTGTAAGAAATCTAAGGTCAAACCCAATGTCACTGGTAACAAACAAACTAAAAAAACTGAGGTTCAGTAAAATTCAAGATGGAAACACCAAACAAACACCAAAGCCTACTCGCTCTCAGACTGCAAGGGAGACCAAACCTGCCAAGAAGAACCTGGTTAAATCATCCACAGATTATAAGACCAAAGCAGTGATGAGCAGATGCAAGAGGCAGGACAACTTCACACTCCCCAAATAACTGAGGAACATCGAGGAACCTGATGACAAGGAGTAGGCAATCCGAAAGAACCATATATTTTTAAGTTTAGCTTGCTTCCACGTCAGCTGAATAAGAGTGATAGAGATGCGGATGCTTATCTGGAATCAGTCATGAACCAACAGCAAAAGCCCGAGAAGAACGAAAAGAGGTTTGCACTTGCACTTGGTTTCTTGTGAGTTTGGATCTTGATTTATTCTATATCTTAGACCTTAATTGGACTAAAGAAGGACTAAACAAGGTCTAAGCTGGACTAACCACCAAATTAGTGATTCATAAGATGGAGCTTTATAACACAACATTTGAGATGCAGATAATTGTTCTACTGCTGATTTGATTTAGTTACAGGTAGGGTAATTTTTTTCATAAGCATTGACATTGTGATTAGATTTGCGATTTCTGTTTTAATAATAGGATTCTGTTCAAAGTTCACATTTTAAACACGGCCAGGAGAATTGACAAAAGACTAAAATATGAACTGACAAACTAATACAAGAATCACATTTCAGAACATGTTTGTACAGATCTAAACTACAGGGTTAGTAGTTTTTATGCAGAAGACCGGTGATTGTGTTGTTTGTTGTTATTTCACCAGTTGTTTGACCCTGTTAAATTCCTTACCTTTCTTTTGTTGTGAAAAACTAAACATTGAGAAAATGTGCCAAAATGACACTAAAATAGGGCTGCAAAGTTTAAGTGATTAATCGTGACTAGTCGACTATAAAATAAAATCTGTAAAAGAAGAAAAAGGTTTATCACTACTTGCAGTTTAAATGACTATTTACTATTGTCAAAACCTTATCTCGCTTCCGTCAGTCTGCTCCAGGGCAGCTGTGGCTACAGTAGTAGCTTACCATCACCAAGTGTGGAAATGAATGAATACTGACTATAATGTAGCGCTTTGAGAGGCTTTGACAAGCCTGTAAAGTGCATTACAAGTGTAAGGCATTATTATTATTATTATTATTATTATCTTTTGCAGGTGATCTTGGCCCGTCAAGCAGTTAGAATCCGTCGGCGAATCACCAAACGAAACATCAAACTGAAATTAACTGACGCCAGGAAGATACTCAGGAAGCTCCGCCTCCTAGCTCATGAGGTCAGAGGCCATAAGGTCATGAGGGGGTCAAACCTGGGTTACATTCGCACTAGCAAGCAACCACCTTTTCATATTTACACTAGTCTGGGGCAATATTAAAGGACAAATTTAGTTTTTAGAGCTTTTAAACATTGTTCCCTTATCAAAAACATACAGTTGAAACCAGAAGTTTACATACAGTATATAAAAAGATACATATGCCTTTTTTTCTCATTGTTTGACATGAAATCAGACTAAACATTTCCTGTTTTGGGTCAATAAGGATTACCAAAATTATTTCTATTTGCTAAATGCCAGAATAATGAGAGATGGATTTTTTAGACAGTTTTTCATTACTTTCTTCAAAGTCAGAAGTTTACATACAGTAATTACATACATACATTTAAACAATCTGGAAAAACCCAGATGATGATGTCATGTCTTTGGAAGCTTCTGATAGGTTTATTTACAACATATAACTTAATTAGAGACACACCTACCAACCCAAGAACAAAAGCAAAAGACCTTGTGGAGATGCTGGCTGAAGCTGGTAAGAGTGTGTCATTATCCACAGTGACACAAGCACTGTACAGACATGGACTGAAAGGACACTCTGCCAGGAAGAAGCCATTACTCCCAAAGAAACATAAAAAAGCCAGATTACAATTTTCAAATGTACACAGGGACAAAAGTCTTACTTTTTGGAGACATGTCCTGTGGCCTGAAAAAAACTAAAATTGAACTGTTTGGCCATAATGAGCATTGTTACGTTTGGAGGAAAACAGGGGAAGCTTGCAAGCCTGAGAACCTCATCCCAACTGTGAAATACGGGGATGGTAGTATCATGTTGTGGGGCTGTTTTGCTGCAGGAGGGACTGGCACATTTCATAAAATAGATGCCATCATGAGGAAAGAGCACTATGTGGAAATACTGAAGCAACATCTCAAGACATCAGCCAGGAAGTTAAAGCTTTGGCACAAATGAGTCTTCCAAATGGACAATAACCCGAAGCATACTGCCAAACTGTTTACAAAGTGGCTGAAGGATAACAAAGTCAATGTTTTGGAGTGGCCACCACAAAGCTCTGATCTCAATCCTACTAAAAATTTAAGGGCATACCTGAAAAGGCATATGCGAGCAAAGCAGTCTACAAATTTGGCTCAGCTACACGAGTTCTGTCAGGAGGAATGGGTCAAAATTCCTGAGAATCTTGCAGAAGGATGGCCAAAACTTTTGACCAAAGTCATACAGCTTAAAGGCAATCGTACTTAATACTAATGAAATGTATGTAAACATCTGACTTTGAAGAAAGTAAGGAAAAATTGTCTTAAAAAATCCTTCTCTCATTATTATGGCATTTTGCAAATAAAACTTAGATTTTTTAAATCCTAATTGGCCTTCAACTGTACATGGAATTGTATTTTGCGTCATTCACAATTGTTTGATTAATCCTGTTTAGTAAGTCTACTTTCTCTGAACACTCAAAAAACATGTAATTTTGAATTTCCCAGGATTGTTACATCACAGGTATTACTTGCAACTGTAAAAGGCCAATAACAATAAAAATACAATTAACCTCAGTGGCAAGGCTCCAGGGATGGACGAGATCCAGCCCGAGTACCTTAAGTCTCTGGATGTTGTGGGACTGTCTTGGCTGACACGTCTTTGCAGCATCGCGTGGCAGCCGGGGACAGTACCACTGGAATGGCAGACCGGGGTGGTGGTCCCTCTGTATAAGAAGGGGGACCGGAGGGTGTGTTCCAATTACAGGGGAATCACACTCCTCAGCCTTCCCGGTAAGGTCTACTCCAGGGTACTGGAGAGGAGAATCCGACCGATAGTCGA
Source organism: Periophthalmus magnuspinnatus (assembly GCF_009829125.3). Taxonomy (NCBI): domain Eukaryota; kingdom Metazoa; phylum Chordata; class Actinopteri; order Gobiiformes; family Gobiidae; genus Periophthalmus; species Periophthalmus magnuspinnatus. Next base: position 10,149,324 of record NC_047135.1, on the reverse strand, counting down.
ACCTCGGATTCAGGAGGAGCAGTGTGGTTTTTGTCCCGGTCGTGGAACACTGGACCAGCTTTATACTCTCCATCGGGTCCTCGAGGGTTCATGGGAGTATGTCCAACCAGTCCACGTGTGTTTTGTGGAATTGGAGAAGGCATTCGACCGTGTCCCTCGTGGTGTCCTTTGGGGGGTGCTCCGGGAGTATGGGGTCCGGGGCCCTTTGCTAAGGGCTGTCCGGTCCCTGTATGACCGGAGCAGGAGCTGTGTTCGTATTGCCGGCAGTAAGTCAGACCTGTTCCCGGTGCATGTTGGACTCCGCCAGGGCTGCCCTTTGTCACCGGTTCTGTTCATTATATTTATGGACAGAATTTCTAGGCGCAGCCAGGGGCCGGAGGGGGTCTGGTTTGGGAACCACAGGATCTCATCTCTGCTGTTTGCGGATGATGTTGTCCTGATGGCTTCATAGAGCCAGGACCTGCAGCAGGCATTGGGGCGGTTTGCAGCCGAGTGTGAAGCGGCTGGGATGAGAATCAGCTCCTCCAAATCCGAGGCCATGGTTCTCGACCGGAAAAAGGTGGTTCGCCCTCTCCGGGTGGGTGGTGAGTCTCTGCCCCAAGTGGAGGAGTTCGAGTATCTCGGGGTCTTGTTCACAAGTGAGGGAACGATGGAGCGTGAGATTGACAGGTGGATCGGTGCAGTGTCTGCAGTGATGCGGTCGCTATATTGGTCCGTTGTGGTGAAGAAGGAGCTGAGCCGGAAGGCGAAGCTCTCGATTTACCGGTCAATCTACGTTCCTACCCTCACCTATGGTCATGAGCTCTGGGTAATGACCTGAAGGACAAGATCGCGGATACAAGCGGCTGAAATGGGTTTCCTCCGCAGAGTGGCTGGGCGCACCCTTAGGGATAGGGTGAGGAGCTCAGTCACACGGGAGGAACTCGGAGTAGAGCCGCTGCTCCTACACGTTGAGAGGAGCCAGCTGAGGTGGCTCGGGCATCCAGGGAGGTGGTCTGGGCATGTCCCACCGGGAGGAGGCCCCGGGGAAGACCCAGGACACGCTGGAGGGACTATGTTTGGGAAGTTTGGACGTTTAGACTGCTGCCCCCGCGACCCGGCTCCAGATAAGCGGAAGAAAATGAATGGATGGATGGATACAATTAACCTAATGCCTAATACTTGTCCTATATAACCCAACTGACATTGCTCTTGAAAGGAAAAAGGCAGAATGCTCAGTTGAATACCTCAAAGTAAGAAGGGCAGCGACTTTTTCCATACATTGTCCATAAAATAGCTAAGGTGTGCAGACGTTTTAGTTTTTATATTCATAATGGAGGCTAGTTAAATAAATGAGAATACAAATGTATCTTTTGCCCATTTCTTTCTCTTCAGCCTCAGAGCACACTTCCTGATGTGTTGCTATGGTTACGCTGTGGTAGAAAACGACTGGCTTACGTCCGGATCCCCGCCTACTCCATCCTCTTCTCAATGGTTGAGGAGCAGAAGGGGCGGGACTGCGGCCATGTGTCCACTTTTTACATGAAGGTGAGTTATTATGCAGTATCTGATTAAACAGGTTTATTTTTGTTTATTTTTCATTATCTAACTTCTTTGGTGAAGGGTCAGTTTATAATTTAGCATTTTAAAATCTGTTGGTTTGGCCAACTGAAAATTCTATAAGGTAGCCAGAACGCTATTCATTCAAATTAGGACAATTGCCATAGTGATTAACAATTTAAAACTAAATATTATATCTTTTGACTAGAAAAAAGTCTTCAAAATGCTACATATAACAGGAAGCTGAAACCCGTGAATAGGTCCCTGCCCTCCGCCTAAAATCAGATATCATATTAGGGATTTTTATGAACGCAGCCCATAAAAATAAATAAATAAATAACTAAAGCTAGAGTGAAATATCAACTTTATTCTGTGTTCTGATCAGTTTCTAATACTGTTATACTCCCCAGTTACCGGGCTCAGCTCCTGGGGAGGTGTTTGCGAAGCTGGAGGTTTACCTGTGGCTGGGACAGAGTAAATACAGTAAAGAGGCTGTGGGCTCATTACCTGAGGACTTCACACCTGTGCGCACTCCTGAGGAGGGGATGGGGCCACCCACCAAAGAACTTCCTCTCAACCTGGCTTGTCAAGGTGGGAATTAATTATTACCCCCCCCCCCCCCCCCCCCCCCCCCCCCCCCCCCCCCCCCCCCCCCCCCCCCCCCCCCCCCCCCCCCCCCCCCCCCCCTTTCTGTGCTGTCCTTCAGGCTATTGGTAGGATTTCTTGATATCAGCCACTTCAGTTTTGTTCCGGTGGTACATCCCGTGCAGAGGCTTGTCCTTCCATGATGGTTCCTCTGTGCTCCACTATTTGAGACATTCGCTGAGCACATCATCCGTTGGGGCCTTGTCTTTGATGTACTTATGGATCTTGGATGTTTCATCCTGGACTGTGGTTCTCACGCTCACTAATCCTCGGCCTCCTTCCTTGCGGCTCGCGTACAGTCTCAGGGTGCTGGATTTGGGATGGAACCCGCCATGCATGTTCAGGAGCTTTCGCCAGACAAGACCCAAGGTGTAGGCTGTGCAAAGAGGCCCCTGAGACAATCCAGCACATAACTGCAGGGTGTAAGATGCTGGCAGGGAAAGCATACATAGAGCGGCATAACCAAGTGGTGGGCATAGTGTACAGAAACATCTGTGCCGAGTACGGACTGGAGACCCCAAGGTCAAGGTGGGAAACAACTCCAAAGGACGTGGAGAATGACCGAGCCAAGATCCTGTGGAACTTCCAGATACAGACTGACACAATGGTGATGGCGAACCAACCGGACATTGTGGTGGTGGATAAACAACAGAGCAAAGTCGTTGTGGTGGACATTGCAGTACCAAGTGATGGGAACATCAGGAAAAAGGAACATGAGAAACTAGAGGGATACCAGGGGCTCAAAGAAGAGCTGGAGAAGGCCTGGAAGGTGAAGGTATCACTGGTTCCCGTGGTCATCGGAGCACTCGGGTCAGTGACCCCCAAACTGGAGGAGTGGCTACAACAGATCCCAGGAAAATCATCAGACATCTCAGTCGAGAAAAGTGCAGTACTAGGAACAGCAAAGATACTGCGCAGAACCCATAAGCTCCCAGGCCTCTGGTAGAGGTCCCGAGCGTGGAAAAAAGAGGAAATGAGACCACCTGCGGAGGGTGAGAAGAAGATTTTTTTTTTTTACTATATTCTTACTACATTAATTCATCTGCATTGTTACTATTTATTTTTATTTATTTATTTTTTACTTATCTTTGGACAAAAATTAAAGAACGAATGAAAAGAAGAATTTTGTATTTATTGTGTAAAATCTTAAACAAAAAGTAATATAGTTCTAATAATAATCTGATACTATGATAAGTTAACTTCAGCTTATATACAGATGTTACTTCAAAATAAAATAAAAAAATGTCAGCTAAAATCTCAAATGAACGAATTAACATGGATATAATTTTATGTTTTAAAATAAATGAAAGCCAAATTACTTCACTCTGTTTATTTACAAATAAATGCAGCACTTAAACTTCACTTTTAGCATCAACAGTTTCCAATGACTGACTTCATGACTGATTCCTGTTTTAACCCATACCCATCATTTTAAAATACATTTATCCTGGGTCCTCTTTGTGTTGTGTTCATAGACAGTCGGTATTTCCAGCTCCGGTGTCACCTGTACCAGGGTAGGAGCCTGTTAGCTGCTGATGATAATGGGCTCTCTGATCCATTCGCCAAAGTGCTGTTCTCCACCCAGTGTCAGGTCTCCAAGGTAAACCACCTACATCTGGGTCACCCGACTTCTACTTTTTAACACAAATTCTTCTTCTTTTGTCAATTTTGAGAGTGAATTTCTGCTTTTATTGACATTAGCTCCATGTATACATTAGCAACATTAGCACAGTGCTTTTAGTACTGCAGAGGCTGATCAACTGCACAGAAGCAGGTTGAGCAGAGGCAGGTGGACAGTAGGGGCCAGCTAAAGTAAAAATATAAAATGCTGACATGCATATCCTACGATATGTTTTTTATTGCATGTTTGATGCTTTTTAACTTAATTGTGGAAAAAAAAAAACAAAAAAAAAAAAGCTTTTTTGTTTTTGTCCTGTTTTAGTAGAAAAAGGGGAGGGAGCTACACATTACACACTTAAGGTCTTAGACTCATCTAGACATATTCTGACACAATGAAGCTTCCCATTGTATTTTACTGTGATGCTTGGACCGTGATATTACATCAATATGATTTAATGTCATGCTGCATTCAAGTGTTTGTATTTGAATGTTGTGATGTATTCAGGTGATTCTAATTTAATACTGTGGTGCTTTCAGGTGGTGCGGGAAACTCTGTCTCCGGCCTGGAGCCAGTGTTTACTTTTTGACAGAGTTTTACTGGAAGGATCCAGAGAAGAACTGGAGCTGGACCCACCTCTTGTCATCATTAACATCTACGACCAGGATGCTATGGTAACATTATTACCAATTAGACTTAAACTGTAATTCTCTACACCCCATAAAAGACAAAGACATTTATGTCTGAGTATAATGTGGCAGTTTTTCAGATTTGCCCTCAAAAGTCTGTAAATTGCTTTTATATAATTTAATATCCAGTTTATCAGTACACTCCCTCATAATTTTAAGACCAGTTGAAAAATTTCAAGAATTCATATTTTGCACTGTAGGATCTTAAGAAGGTTCTAAGTAGTGCTTCAAAATGCAAAAAGAAGACATGAGAGTGAGACAAAAAATAATTTGAAAAAGTAATTTATTGCATTAAACTGAAATAGGCTGTTCATCAGCTGATCAAAAGACCACATCTCAAAAAACAAAAACAAAACAAAAAATAGAAAAAAAAAAAAAAAAAAAAAAGCACTCAGTAATGAGCAGCTGCACCATTCTTGTTAATCACCTCAAAAATTCATTTTGGCACGCTTAATTCTAGTGTTTCCAGGAGGCTAGTGGGAATGTTGCTCCAAGTGGTGAAGATGGCTTCACGGAGGGCATCCACTGTTTGGAAATGGTGTCCATTTTTGTAAAGTTCTCTTGCCATCCAACCCCAAATGTTCTCAATTGGATTTAGATCAGGGGAACATGCAGGATGGGTCAAAAGATGTTATTCTCTAATGTTCTCTAATGTCTCTAATGTTGTAATGTTATATTCTCTGGAAGAAGTCCTTTGTCAGTAATGTGTAATGTAATGTAATGTGTAGCTCCCTCCCCTTTTGCCTTGTGAACTGCGGCGGCCTGTTGAAAAACCCAGTCATTACCACACAGACGATGGCCTTCAGGCATGAGGGATGCCCCCGGCAACATCTCCACACAGCCAGCTACCGTTTGACGCCTCTGCACAACCTGAAGTTCCATTGTTCCATTGAAGCAAAAAGCCCCCTATGTCATGATGGTGTCCCCTCCACTGTGCTGTGAAATTTTTTTGGGTCTACCACTTGACTTTTTTTCCCAGAACCCTCAGGATCTTTTGAGAAATTTAAAATGACTGTCTTACTGCATCCAACCTCAGCAGCAATGGCATGCTGTGAGAGGCCTTGTTGATGCAGCTCAACAATCCAACCACGTTTAAAGAGAGAAAACTTTCTTGCCTTTGCCATCAGGAGGTTGTGACAATGTGGATACTTGACAGAAAATGAGACTGAATCCACATTTTTGCGAAGATTTGGGCTTTTAAAGGCTGTGGCCTTAAACCTTTGATCAGCTGATGAACAGCCTATTTCAGTGTAATGGTTGTTTGCAATAAATTGCTTACTCTTTTTTTTTTTTTTTTGTCTCCCATATCTTCTTTTTGTATTTTGAAGCACTACTTAGTACCTTCTAGTACCATGGAGAAATTATATTTGTTAAGGGCCAAATATGGTTCTCCAGGGTTAAGACCCAACAGTGCAAAATGTGAAGACTTGCAATCTTTCAAGTGGTCTTCAAATTTTGATCAGGAATGTATTGTGTGTTTTTAGGTGACTTGGTGGCCAATTTTTAGGCTGCTTGTTTAATATCCCTGTTAATAAAACACTATAATGTTCCAGTTCTCAACAAACCATACTTCCAAAATCCTATGGGAGTGTCCTTATTTTTACCAAGAGAAACAAAATATAAACAAAACGAGAGGGAAGATGTTTGTTACATTTTCTTTACAGTAAATAACTTAAAATGATCATATTGTTCCTAGTTTTAGGTTTTATGCTAGGATCTGATACACCGTAGTCAAATCGTAGTGTAAAGTGGTCAGTGTAGAAATCATCACACACATCCAATTGGTGATACCTTCAAGGGCCTTACTAATACTGTGCTCCGTTCAAGGACCTTACTAACCCTCTGATCTGTTTGGTGTTGCGTTAAAGGGCAGTCCCCGGTTTCTTGGTCGGGCCTATGCAGAGCCGCAGATTAAACGGGTGGAGGAGCTGTACTCTAAACCTCAGCTGAAGTTCTACGATGTTTCTCTGGGAAAAGCTTCGGCTGGAGAACTGCTCGCCGCATTTGAACTTATTGAGTTTGATTACTCTGCACTAGGAGAGGTACAGAACTGCAGCAAATATTATATTCTATTACAGATGTTTTTATTGCGAAAATGTAGCTAAAAATATCCTGAAAGCAAGCTTGCCTCTCCACAGAGCCAAACTGTAATATTGCTTGGTGAAGACATTATTGCTTTGCCTAAAATATTTCACATAATGTCATGTTTCACAAGTAGTGCAGTAAAATTTCAAGATTCAAGATTCTAGTGCACTGCCAGGCGATTTTTTTCTTACATTAACTACCTTCTAACAGGGGAATGTTTGTAACCATGCCTCTCACTAATCTCATGACTTCCGCTAGCCCCGACTCCCTCGCAGTCTGGACCCACAGGAGCTGGAGGAGGCAGAGGACCGCACCTTCCTGATCCCAGAAGGCGTGAGACCAGTGCTCAAGACGTTCAGGATCGAGGCAAGAACCAGGAGGAATCAATCAAATTGTTTTCAGTTGGATGAGAAGAGATGGGTTTTCATTTAGTTTCTGTATCTACAAATAATCAAAAAACAAAACTCAGAAATTCTCTGTATTAGTAATTACCGGTATGCCAATTTGCCAATTAAGAATAAACCTGAATATCAACCACACTCTAACAGTATTAAAGCCTGAAACATTCATTATAATATGTAACATATTAAAACCAATAATGAAGCCGCCACCTTTTCTCTTTTACACTCAGGTCTTGTTCTGGGGTCTTCGGGACCTGAAGAGGGTGCAGCTGTTTGAAGTAGAGCGCCCCCTGGTAATAGTGGAGTGCTCAGGAAAAACGCTGGAGTCAGAGGAGGTAGAAGACTACAAGAGCCAGTCCAACTTCAAGGATGTTGTCCGATACCTGGATGTGGTAAGGGCCAGACCAGGACGGAATGGGCCTAAACCAGAACTAAACCAAGACTGAACTGAGCCTAAACCAAGACTAAACTAGGACTGAAGTGGACCTAAACCAAGGCTAAACACGAACTGAACTAGGCTTAAATCAGGACTAAATCACAATTACGATACACAGTGGAAATGAAGAGAAATCATAACTAATTTCACCAGAACTAACGCAAATGTACTCGGCACTAAACTAGCTATACCCCTTAATCAACTTGCGCTAAACCAGAAATGACAACCACTTCTTAAGCAGTCCAGGACTATACTGGGACTAAACCAGTATTTAACCATTTTACACCTTGGGGTAATTGACTGGACTTAATTAATAACAGATTCTCCTTACAGTAAACAACTAGGGTGTGTTAGTTTCACTGTAAACCTACAGTGGTCAGATATTAGAATGCGATGTCCTGCTCCCAGATGAGGGCAAAAGTCAGTTTACATTGTATTTTTATTAGAGATATCCAAAAAGAAAATTCACTAGATCTCATCATTACAAAAAAAACAACAACAAAACAAAAACAGCAATAACTAAACCAGGTCTAAACTAGGTTGTAACCAGGTCTAAACCAAGTCTAAACCAGGTCTAAACCAGGTCTAACCCCAGTCTCCCTGTGTCGTAGGAGCTTCCGGAGCTGGTGTACCTCCACCCGCCCTTGACACTGTTCGTGGTGGAGCGGAGGGCGTTGGGGAGGTTGGTCCTGGTAGGGTCCCACCTGGTCCACAGCCTCATGTCCTACGGCCCAAAGGAGCTGGGGGCAGAGTCAGACCATGAGGAGGAGGGGCCTATACACAAAGGTAATGCCGACTAAATGAAAGCCCTGTTTACAGTTCTGTTAAAAAGTGCATTTTTTGAGTAAATTTTCTTTTTGGAGTTTGAAAAATGGTGTACTTTTTGTCATTAATCAACATTTTTTATTTGACCCGTTTAAAGGTGTACTATGCACCTTTTTTTGAATGAACGTCCACCACCTGCTTGTCTATATGGAGATATTGATTTCCACAAAGTTTTCCACGGCATGAACTTGTCTATCTCCATGAAGACAAGCAGGTAGCATGACCAAGTTATAGTTCAGACATGTGGGGAAGTGACCCCGATCACAGTAAGAATGCACATTTTTCAAAATATTTTGAGCAATAAAAACAACTGTGTTAATAAACTCAAGATATAATATAGTTTACATCCTACTGTGGAACATTTCAGGTAAAGTAATCTCCATGGAACCACCCTCCACCATAAAACTTCCATAGTGCGCATTTAACTTTTGCACAATTAATATGTTGTTTGTCAGCTCTTTCTCCAAGCAGCTCACCTTTTAAAATGTAAATATGACAGTAGGATTATTTAATCGAGTTTATTCCCTGAAAGTGAAACTAAAACTATAAGGACCAAACTAGCTATAAAAAACAGGATTAAACCAAGACTAAACTAACAATAAACCGGAACTGAACTTAGACTAAACCAGGATCAACAATTATTTCTAAACCAGACCAGGACAATACTGAGACTAAACCAGAACTTAACCATTTCACACCTTGGGGTAGTTCAAAGGAAAAACTTTCATTTTTGCTGTGATAATCAAAGTTAGCTATTTTGTATTTGAAGTCAGTTAACCCATAGTCTATAATTCAATTGTAATGTGCTCTATTCCTTTTATGTGATGCTTGATTATTTTGTGTAGTTGTCCAGAAGTCGGTGAAGGTGGCTCCTGTGGACATTGTGGGAAACCTGGGACTGAGCTCTCTCAACCTCAAACAGAGCAAGATCAAGGTGCTGCCCGGACTAAACTGGGACTAAATTGGGACTAAACTGTGACTAAACCAGGACTAAACCAGGAATAAACCAGGACTAAACAAGGACTAGAGGAGGGCTAAAGGAGGAATAAAGCAGGACTAAAACAGGATTTAGGTCAGGGCTAGGTCAGGACTGAACCAGAACCAAACCAGAAACTATACCTTGGACCAACCCAAGATTAAACCATGATAATAAAAGCTACTTGAATTTCAAAGATGGGTTGTAAATTATTTCAATGTACAAAGAAATTATAAACTCCATGACTAAGGCTTTGTCTAATCAGGGCTAACTATTCCAGGACTAATCCAGGACTAATCCAGGACTAACCCAAGACTAAACCAGGACTAAATCACGCCTTAAACTGGACTAATCAGGGACTAAACCAGGATTAAAACTTGCCTATAAAAGACTAAACAATGACTAAACCACAACAAAATCTGAACTAAAACCAAGACTAAACCAGGGCTGAACCAGGACTCTCTAAACCAAAAGCAACTATGGTCTCTCCATTTCTTGCCTCACAGAACCCTCTGAAGGTGGTGTCGAACAGACTTCAGAAGGAAGAGGAGTTGGAGGAGGAGCCGGTGGAGCAGGAGGAACTTGACTGGTGGTCCAAGTACTATGCCTCCATCCAAGAACGGGACAGAGAGGTCATCGATACAGCAGCATGGTTACTGTTCCCATATGAGAGGGGCACGTTGTAGAAAACAAGCAATATCAGAATAAAACCACAACTTAATGAGCACTGAGCCGAAATAACACAGAAATGACAAAACATGACCAATCCAAGAGTAAACACGACTTAATAGGGACATTGTAGGATTGACTTTTTGAGCTTGTAATGTTCATTATTATCTGAACCATGTTGCATTTTGATTGATTTGTGCATATTTCAGTAATCCTTCATTGCCCTGCTATTGAGTACTCAGAAATATCCAGTTTTCACCTACTCCATATCTCCACCCTGGGCTTAGTTGTTCTTATTCAAAAACAGTCAATCACCGGGTCATGCGTGTAGGGTTCAGGTATGTCACATAGTTATGTTTCAACAATAAAAAGGGTAAATGAACTACTAATGAAATACTAATACATCTACTGGTTGCTATGGTGAAATGCCTCTTTGAAGTGGCAAGGCTTCAATGGAACAATTCTGTTAATATGTTGTTTTATGTCAATACTGAAAATACACAATGAACAAAATGTAGCCAACATTTATGATATATATTGTTTTAATTTAGAACTAAATTCCTCAAAGAGCATAATGTGGCTTAATAATCAAGACAAACAAGATTAAATTGGCCCAAATCTTGAATGGAGGTGGTCTAAAACAGTCTTCTATCTTTATTTTAAAAATGATATATTTTGTTTTCGTAGGCTGCATCACAGAGAGAACTGGAAGAACAAGCAGAGACAGGTGAGCGAGTTTTAGTGGCCTTTAGTGGACACAGAGGAAACTTTGTACTGTTTTTCTTGTTTCTTTTATATATTAGTGTTGTTGTGTTTTTGCAGATGGGGCCAATTTGACAATGGCTAACATTGAAGATGACGAGGAGGAGATGGTGGTGGTGGAAACAGAGCCTCCAAAACGAAAGAACATTGCCACTCTCACGGTGAAAATTCTGAAATATTTTTTGCATTTAATATTATTGTAATTTATTTTCTTTTTTTTATCTTGATGCACCTGTTGAACTAATACTCCTCTGTGTAGTAGAGTAGTCCTGGTGGTAGGTAGTAAAACAAACAGTACTATTAGTATCACTATTATTAGTAGTTGTAGAGGTAGTAGCTGAGTAATAGAGAAGTAATAGTGTAATAGTTATTTTTTCTAGAAGTTCTGTGTAGTACAGTAATGGCAGTAGCAGTAGCGGAAGTTGTAGCAGTAGTACTAACTGACTTATTATATAATAATGTCTTACACTTTTGATGCACTTTATGGGCTTATTAAAACCTCATTATTCATTCACACTAGTGTTAAGTTAATATTGTCGCCACAGCTACCCTGAAGCAGATGGGCAAAAGTAAGGTTGCCAGTCTGTGCAATCAGACTTTCTGACCACCACCACTCACACCCCACATTCAGGCAAGATACTTCATTTGATCTGACTTTGGTGTGAGTTGTTGTTTTACAGTGGGAAGTTGTAGTAAAGTGGTGGCAATATTCATAGTAGTTATAGTATCAGAAGTATTAGTAGCGGTTGTAGTGTTATGGAAAATAAAATATTGTGTTTTACTTTATCTTCAGAATCATTTTGGTATTCTAAAAAATCTTTCATGTAGCCCTTTTTGTTGCATCTTTCTTGTTAATCTCCTTAATCTCTCCGGTATATCAAAGGGCCATGTGTGGCCCCCGGGCTGTAGTTTGCCCATGTCTGTTATAGGCTATGATATTTTGTTATCCTTATGAAAATACTCAGAGCTTGAAGGACTGGGGGAAGGCTCTGGGGGACGCCAGGGGGGTGGCAGTCTGTGACCATGGCTGCCCTGGCAGTGTCTTGTTCATTTCTGTTGTAACAAAGAATAAACCTACTTTCTATTTCATGACTCACAAGGCTTCATAATTGATGATTTCATATAATTTCCGCAACAGTAGTATATTAGTAGTAGTATTGTAGCATTGTGGTGTAAGGAAACACGGCAAATTATTTCCTGTTTATTTGCTGAACACAAGGGCTACTGTAGGCCATAATCTAAAGACAGGAACAAAGCAATAGCAGTTCTCAACTCAGCATAACAACCGAGTGTCACATATAAAACATATTAACATATTAACAATGCTGTCAAAGCTGTCAGCCTTGAACTATACAAAAATTATCAAATCATTACAGTATTACGTTAACTCCTCTGTCTGTGTAACCTGCAGTTGTACAGTGGTGAGTTGGAGTCTCAGTTCCATCAGTTCCAGGACTGGCTGCAGATTCTGCCCCTGTTCAAAGGCCGAGCTCTGGGAGATGCTCTGGAGGAGGAGCCGGAGGAGCGCATCATGGGAAAGTTCAAGGTCGATCCTGGTTTAGTTTGAGTTAAGCCTTTAAAACATGACTGAATACTAATACTAATGAATATAATACCATTTTATGTTCATTTTGTCTACTATTCCATTATTTTACATATTTTATATCAATGTCATCCATGTATGTTTGAGTATTTTAGCAATCTCCCAGGCCAGTTCCTATTCGAACCATCCTTAGGATCATGCTGTACTTGACAAATCTCCATAAATATAAAAAAGAATGATACAAAGCTGTACACAGCAACTTAACAAACTTGAGGCGTTGTGCAGTAGTTTCATTAGCGAGAGGCACATTGATTATGGCAAGGCGAGTTTATTTATATAGCACAATTTGTACGCAAGGTAATTCAAAGTGCTTTGCAGAATAAAATTACATTAAAATCATATTACAACATATCAAACCATAAATAATCACAAATAATCATTATCAGTCATATGCACAGCTAAACATAACTGTGTTGAGCCTGGATTTAAACATTGTCAAAGTAGAGGCCAGTCTCACATCTTCAGGAAGATTTTTCCAGGTTTTAGCTGCATAAAACTGAAATGCTGATTCCCCATGTTTAGTCCTGACTCTGAGGACTTCAGGGACAGGCCTCCTGCTGGTGGCCAGAGTGTGAGATGGCTCATATGGCACTAACATGTCAGAGACGTATTTTGGTGCTAGGCCATGGAGAGACTTGTACACAAGCAGAGCAGCTTTAAAGTCTATTCTCTGAGCCACAGGAGCCAGTGCAAAGACCTGAGCACAGGACGCATGTTCTCATACGTCTTGGTTCTAGTCAGGTCCCGAGCAGTAGCGTTCTGATGTACTGCAGCTGTCTTAATGCTCGTTTGGAAAAGCCAATGAGCAGGCTATTACAGTAGTCTAACCTACTGGAAATAAATGCATGATTAAGTCTATCCATGACTTGGATAGACTTATCCATGCAAAACCAGTATACCTCTAATGTTTTTAGATGGTAAAAAGCTGCAGATGTTATTGATTTGATGTGGCTGTTAAAGTGGAAGTCTGAGTCTATTATTACCCCTAGATTTCTAGCTGGATTTGAAGGTTTTAGAGAGAGACTGGAGGTGACTACTGACACTTTCTCTGTCTTTCTGTGGGCCAAAGATTATGACTTCAGCCTTGAACGTTGTTTTGCATTCACACACTGATTTATTGGATGTAGTGGCAGAGTGAATCCACTGGTCCATATTCACCTTGTTGTGTTGTGATATCGCTCTAAAGGGGAGTGACTTAGTGCAGAGACCAAAGGAAGGGGAGACTCAGAGCATCAAAAACAAAAGGGAAACGTATAAAACATATTAATATGTTGTTTATGGTGAATATAGTATTTTCAAAACAAAGATAACATGGTAATCTAAATATGTGTTAAGTGTAATACCCCCTCTTTAAAATAACCAACTACAAGTTTCAGTAGTAATCTTTACATAAGATATTCAGAGTTTCATCCTAAAATTAAGTAAGTTTTAAGTAGAAGAAAAGTCTTACTATTTTTGTCATCTGCAATATCTAGTCTCTCATTCTCATATCCCATTTTCCACACCATCAAGCAGAGTTTCTAACAAATTTATTCTTATATTCATAATGTTATTTCTGGCATATAAAATTGTGATTTTTGTGTGATTTTGTGTGATTCTTTTGTGTGATTTTTGTGTGATTTTTTTTGTGCGATATTGTTCAGGGCTCATTCCTGGTGTACCCAATTGACCCTGAGGCAGACACCCCAGTGCAGATCACAGATGGCATCCCCAAGAACTCCCCCGTCAAAGTCCTGGTCCGGGTTTACATCATCAAGGTACACACAACACTAAAATGCTGTAAGGAAGCCATGTATACATAATATTTGTGAAAATGGTAGTGGCAAATTTTATAAATAAATATAGAATTAGCTAGTAGATTTAACTTAATCATGTTAATATAGTCTAACAGTAGAGGAACTTGAATAAGATCAACACTACACGTGATCTGACACAATGCTGATTCTGTTTTGGGATAGACCCCTGTTTAATCCTGGTTTAGTCCTAGAAATGTCCTGGGTTAGTGCTGGTTTAGTACAGAGCTAGGCCTGGTGTAGTCCTGGTTCAGTCCTGGAGTAGCCCTGGTTTAGATTTGGTTTAGTCCTTGCTTGGGCTTTTTAAAGTTATGGTAATAATAATGATTTTTGGTAAATATTCTAACTCCCAGAGACAGCAATTCAAATTAAAGATAAACTGATAAGGAGCCCTTCAAAATAAAGCCCCCATATTCAAAGCTTTGCTCTGTAGCCTTTCAAAATAAAAGCCCCCCTCTCTCACAGCTCTTCCTGTGCTTAGGCCTCCAGTCTGTCGCCTACTGACCCAAATGGCAAAGCGGACCCCTACCTTCTGGTTCAGGTCGGGACCCAGAGTCAGGACTCAAAGGACCGCTACATCCCCAAACAACTCAACCCCGTCTTCGGAGAGTGAGTACCATGTGCACAATACTGATTTAGACCTGGTTTAGACCTGGTTTAAACCCAGTTTAGACCTGGTTTAGACCTAATTTGGTCTGTGTTCAGGTTTAGACCTGATTTAGTACTAGTTTAGTGTCTTGATCCAGCCCATGGATCACTTTTTGTTTTGCGCTGGTTTAGATCTAATTTAGTCTTAAAAAGTTTCAAGTATTAGTTAAGTTCTGGTTTAGGCACATTTTAGTTCTGAATTAGTCCTGGTTTAACCCTGGTTTAGCCCTCGCTTACTCAGATTTCAGTCCATGTTTACCCTTGGTTTAGTCCTTGTTTAGTTTTGGTTTAGTCCTGTTTTTAGTTCATGTGTAATTTTGGTTTAGTCCATGTTTAGACCTTTCAGTCCTGGTTTGGCTCAGTAGACCTTGTCCGTTCCAGGGTTTTTGAGTTCACAATCTCATTTCCTTTGGAGACCGAGCTCCTGGTGAAAATCCTGGACCATGATCTGGTTGGAGCAGATGATGTCATTGGTGAAACTCGCCTGGATCTGGAAAACCGCTTCTACAGCAGGCACAGGGCCAGCTGTGGACTGCCCCTGTACTACGACACGTAAGAACCATGAGAATTATTTACAATGGCATGATATAGCCTGGTGGATTTCTCTCCCTTCTGAACAAAAAAAACATCAAGAGTGACTGGGGAGTGAACAAAGAATGTACTATTGTAAACCCAACATATATCTTATATTACAGATAAGAGATAGTAAAGAACAATTTAGTCATTGAAACAAATAAAATAATGACATTTTTTTTTCAGAGAAGGGTACAACATGTGGAGGGATGCCAAGAAACCCAGCACCATTTTAACAGAGCTCTGTCAGAAACACATTATCCCAGACCCAGAGTTCAGAACCAATGAAGTCAAAGTTCTCAACAAGATCTTCAAAATACCCCCAGATGCTATCCCCGAGGGTAATACCTGGTTTAGACCTGGTTTAATCCTGCATTAGACCTGGTTTAAACAACAGTTTATTCTATTTATTCTTTTATCTTAGTTAGTTCTTCTTTAGGCATAGAGGTGACCTGGTTATGGTTTAGTCCTGGTTTAGCCTTTGGTCTTGTGCTTGGCTTAGTCCTAGTTTAGATGTACATTTGTCATAATTTCAGCCCCTTTGGTCTTGTCCTGGTCTAATCCTGTTTTCCTCTAATCCTGACTAAACCTTGCTTAGATATAGATTAGTGGATTGGTCTAGCCCCGATTTAGTCCTGGTCTATCCCTTGGTCTAGTCTTGGTTTGGTTCATGGTCCCGTCCTTGGTTTTCTCTTGGTTTAATTCTGATTCAGTCCTGGCTCAGTCCTGGCTCAGTCCTGGCTCAGTCCTAGTTCTGTCCTGGTTTAGTCCTGGTTAAGTCCTGGCCTCCGGTCTAACCCCTCTCTCTTCTTGTGCAGCCCTCCTGAAGCAGAACCAGCTTTCGGAGCTCCAGAGGGCAGAACTGGAGGAGCACATGGCCCTGAACGTGCTCCATCGCTGGGCAGAGATGAGGGAGTTTATCCCTGGAGCAGTCCCCCTGGTCCCAGAGCATGTGGAAATCCGACCTCTAGTGAACTCAGATAAACCAGGACTACCCCAGGTCTAAGTCGTTTATTATCCTGGTTACATTTAGTCACATTTATAATTTAGTTTATTCAGTTTGGTCAATTTTGGTTGTACATTATATTTAGTGCTTTCCACAAATTTATTCAACTTTATTCAACTTATGTAATTAATGCAGGTGAGATCTGAGCAGTTCTAAAGCAATGATTTTATTGTTTTTTTAATTATCAGATTTATATTTTAAAAGGTAACATTTTTTGAAGATAATATACAGTTAAGGGGATGTTATTGCTTTGCCTGGTATGTGCCACAGTATGGCATTAAATTTGTCTATCTTGAAATCTAATTAGAGGTTTTGTTGCTCAAAAGTAAACTTGAAGAAAAACATGTATTCCTAGTTAGCAGTGTCACCTTTCCAAAGAGTTGACCTCTAATGTAGCTCTCCATGGCAATAAGCAGGCAATGCCCCTGGACTAAGTTAATGCCATATTGTGAAACATTCCAGACAAAGCATTAACATCTCCATGGAGAAGTAGGTGATGGACCCTTTACCAGAGTAACATAATGCACCTTGTGATTTTTTTTTTTTTAATCTGTTTTTGTTTTTTGAAGCAAATGATTCACATTTTCATACAAGAATATCGTATTTATGCATCATATTACCTTCCCGGTGTCTGCAGGGGTTTCTTCACATGTGGGTCGATGTGTTTCCCACAGACGTCCCAGCTCCGCCTCCAGTCAACATCAAGCCCCGCCTCCCTGTGCAGTACGTGGCAGTGACAGTTTTTAGTCCAGGTTTTGTCCTATTTAAGGACCTGTTTAGAACAGGTTTAGGCCTTTAATTTATGTTGGTTTAGTTCAAATTTATATTTAGTTTTATATTTAATTTATTTGAAGGACAATGTGCAGATGCATTAAAAAGATGGCTGCACCAGATTTAGCAAAATGCTAATTTCCATCTGTAGTCCTTTGTCACAAACATTAAAAAACAATTTACATATGAAAAGTGCAATACAAAAGATAGTGTACAAATGTGCAAAATTTTCTATACATAGTGCAAACTACAAGTTATTAAAGTGCAGGACATAAACAACAAATATCAGAATAAATACAGTGTAGTCGCCATCAGATGATATCCACGAGGGTAGCATCTGATAGCGCTGTACCTTATTGGTATTGTGAATGTAAACAAGACAGTAATATGACACTAAAACAGTACAATAACACTCATGATCTGGTAATCTAGTGGCCATCAGATGGTACCCACGAGGGTAACATCTGATGGCCGAATACCCGTCTGGTATTGTTAGTGTGAGCAGGACTGATGGTCAAGAAGCTATATATATATATATATATATATATATATATATATATATATATATATATATATATATATATATATATATATATATATATATATATATTTTATATATAAATATCTCACAATGGTTGTCTGCAGATACGAGCTGCGTGTGATCATCTGGAACACAGACGATGTGTTTCTGGATGATATAAACCCTTTCACTGGAGAACCCTCATCTGACATTTACGTCAAAGGGTAGGTCCTTGAATGCACCACAAACACTAGAACTGTTAGACCCTAAATGCATCACACACCTCTAAGATGATCTCCAATTTACTTATTTGCCCGATTCTTACAATTCTTTTGTCAGTAAGTGCTCACTGAGAGCATAGAAACCTAAAATGATTCTAAGTGATTGGAAATATAGTTTAAGTATTGGTTTAATTTAAATGAATCTTATTATATAAAACTGACTTTTGATGCATGTGTAATCCTGTATTTTCCTGTATTTGAGGCTGGCATGAATGTCAGATTTCACCTACCCTCTATCTACATATATATCTTATTACTCATTACATGAAAAAAGCATAATATATGTTCATCAATAATACATGTCAATTTAATCTTGTTGCAGTTGGATAAAAGGCCTGGAGGGAGAGAAGCAAGAGACAGATGTCCATTTTAACTCTCTGACCGGAGAGGGCAACTTCAACTGGAGATTTGTGTTTCGCTTCGACTACTTGCCCACCGAGGTATCTTTTTCTCACTAGTTGAGGAGAAAAAAAAACTGTAAATATAAGTAGAAAAGGCATATGTGTACCAGACAATATACAAAATTTATATCTACTGTCTTATTAATGTTAGACAGTATTTCTATTAGTGACTAGACCCAAGAATTCACTTTATCACAACAAAAACAACATTTTAACAATATTAATTTTAGTTGCCACCATCTGTATACAATTTTATTGGTCTATAGAATGTTGTGATGTCATCTGAAATCCAGTAATATTTTCCTGTGAATCAATAGAAACAATTGTGCTACTGTTGCAAAAGGAAATGGAATTCTGTCAACTGGACAAAAGTTTTCTCTCAAAAAACGTACTTGGACAACTGGAGGATTACACAGACAATTAGGCTACTAGTTATCACAAAGGGGCGATCAATGGTCATAGTAGATTTAAATTTAAAAACTGTTTTAAACATTTATTTTGTTGAATATAAAATTAACTGTATTGACTTGTGCAGAAAGAGGTGGTGTATAAGAAGAAGGAGTCAATTTTCTCATTGGAGGAAGCAGAATTTCGACAACCGGCCGTCCTCACTCTACAGGTCTGGGACTACGACCGAATCCTCGCCAACGATTTCCTCGGCAAGTACTCAGGCTATCAGACCAGAGGTTAAAGGCTACTGGGTTTAGCCTAAAATTGTGCACACCCAGATGGTTTGTACTTAGGGATTCACAACACACCTTTCTGCCTTTGCATCAGAAAATATTTGACTTGAGATATTCAATCTCATCTGATCTGAAGCAGGGTTGGACCTGGTTAGTACTTGGACGGGAAACTGCTGGGAATACCAGATGCCACAGTAGCTCTAGTGCAAATTGTTGTTGTCTCCTTAGGCAAGTCACTTCACACACCTTGCCTGTATATGAAAAGTGGTGAATGAGTGAATGATGGTGGTCAGAGGGGCCCTTGGCATAGATTGGCAGCAGTAGCATCTTATCACCAGAGTATGGAATGAATAAATAATACATAAAATTGTGAAGTGTCTTTGATACTCTAATCACCCTTAGTTAAAATGGCCTTTAGGGTTAATCCTTGTTTAGCCTTCGTCTTTAGGTCTAGGGGAGAATTTACTTACTCTTAACTATGATTTATAAGAGAGTATAGAACTAGTACATCTAGTAAAGTTCAGTTTAGCCCTGATTTAGCCCTAATGTAGTCCTACTTATTTCTGGTTTAGTACGGGTTTAGTCATAGTTTAGTTCTGGTTTAGCCTCGGTTTAGTCCTTCATTTAGTCCTAGTTTAGTCCTGGTTTACTCCTGGTATAGTCTTAGTTTAGTTTTGGTTTAACCATGGTTTAATCCATCCATCCATTTTCTTCCGCTTATCCGGGGCCGGGTTGCGGGGGCAGCAGTCTAAGCAGGGACTCCCAGACTTCCCTCACCCCGGACACGTCCTCCAGCTCCTCCAGTGGGACCCCAAGGCATTCCCAGGCCAGCCGAGAGACATAGTCCCTCCAGCGTGTCCTGGGTCTTCCCCGGGGCCTCCTCCCGGTGGGACATGCCCAGAACACCTCCCTAGGGAGGCCTCCAGGAGGCATCCTAAGCAGATGCCCGAGCCACCTCAGCTGGTTCCTCTCGACGTGTAGGAGCAGCGGCTCTACTCCGAGCTCCTCCCGCGTGCCCGAGCTCCTCACCCTATCCCTAAGGGTGTGCCCGGCCACCCTGCGGAGGAAACCTGTTTCAGCCGCTTGTATACGCGACCTTGTCCTTTCGGTCATTACCCGGAGCTCATGACCATAGGTGAGGGTAGGAACGTAGATTGACTGGTAAATCGAGAGCTTTGCCTTTGGGCTCAGCTCCTTCTTCACCACAACGGACCGATACAGCGACCGCATCACTGCAGATGCTGCACCGATCCGCCTATCAATCTCACGCTCCATCCTTCCCTCACTTGTGAATAAGACCCCGAGATACTTGAACTCCTCCACTTGAGGCAGAGACTCACCACCCACCCGGAGAGGGCAAACCACCTTTTTCCGGTCAAGAAGCATGGCCTCGGATTTGGAGGAGCTGATTCTCATCCCAGCTGCTTCACACTCCGCTGCAAAGTGCCTGTTGCAGGTCCTGGCTCGAAGAAGCCATCAGGACAACATCATCTGCAAACAGCAGAGATGAAATCCTGTGCGCCTAGAAATTCTGTCCATAAATATAATGAACAGAACCGGTGACAAAGGGCAGCCCTGGCGGAGTCCAACATGCACCGGGAACAGGTCTGATTAACTGCCAGCAATACGAACACAGCTCCTGCTCCGGTCATACAGGGACCAGACAGCCCTTAGCAAAGGGCCCGGACCCCATACTCCCAGAGTACCCCCCAAAGGACACCACGAGGGACACGGTCGAATGCCTTCTCCAGATCCACAAAACACATGTGGACTGGTTGGGCAAACTCCCATGAACCCTCAAGGACCCGATGGAGAGTATAGAGCTGGTCCAGTGTTCCGCGACCAGGACAAAAACCACACTGCTCCTCCTGAATCCGAGGTTTGACTATCGGTCGGATTCTCCTCTCCAGTACCCTGGAATACACCTTACCGGGAAGGCTGAGGAGTGTGATTCCCCTGTAATTGGAACACACCCTTCAGTCCCCCTTCTTATACAAAGGGACCACCACCCTGGTCTGCCATTCCACAGGTACTGTCCCCGACCGCCACGTGTTGTTGCACATCTCTGGATGTTGTGGGGCCAAGACAGCCCCACAACATCCAGAGACTTGAGGTACTCAGGACGGATCTCGTCCACCCCCGGAGCCTTGCCACCGAGGAGCTTGCCAACCACCTCAGTGACTTCAGCCAGGGTGATGGACGAGTCCGCCTCCGGGTCCCAAGTTTCTGCTTCCTCCTCGGAAGACGTGACAGTGGGATTGAGGAGATGCTCAAAGTATTTCTTCCACCGCCCGACAACATCCCCAGTCGAGGTCAGCAGCTCTCCACCTGCACTGTAAACAGTGTTGGTGAAGCACTGCTTCCCCCTCCTGAGGCATCGGACGGTTTGCCAGAATCTCTTTGAGGCCGTCCGATAGTCCTCCTCCATGGCCTCCCCGAACTCCTCCCAACCCCGAGTTTTTGCCTCTGTGACTGCCCGAGCCACAGCACGCTTGGCCTCAGGAGTCCCACGAGCCAACAAGGCTCGATAGGACTCCTTCTTCAGCTTGACAGCATCCCTTACTTCCGGTGTCCACCACCGGGTTTGGGGATTGCCGCCGCGACAAGCACTGCAGACCTTACGACCACAACTACGAGCAGCCGCATCGACAATAGAGGTGGAGAACATGGCCCACTCAGAGTCCATGTCCCCAGCCTCCCCCGGGATCAGGGAGAAGCTCTCCCGGAGGTGGGAGTTGAAGACCCCTCTGACAGAGGGCTCCGCCAGACGTTCCCAGCAGACCCTCACGATGCGCTTGGGCCTGCCAAGTCTGTCCGGCTTCCTCCTCTGCCAGCGGATCCAACTCACCACCAGGTGGTGATCAGTTGACAGCTCAGCCCCTCTCTTCACCTGAGTGTCCAAGACACACGGTCAGAGGTCAGATGACACGACAACAAAGTCAATCATCGACCTCCGACCTAGAGTGTCCTGGTGCCACGTGCACCGATGGACACCCTTGTGCTCAAACATGGTGTTTGTTATGGACAAACTGTGACTAGCACAGAAGTCCAATAACAAAACACCACTCGGGTTCAGATCGGGGAGGCCATTCCTCCCAATCACGCCCCTCCAAGTGTCATTACCCACATGGGCATTGAAGTCCCCCAGGAGAACAATGGAGTGCCCGGTTGGTGCACTGTCTAGTACCCCTCCCAGGGACTCCAAGAAGGCCGGGTACTCCACACTGCTATTTGGCCCGTAGACCGACACAACAGTGAGAGACCTGTCCCCGACCCGAAGGCGCAGGGACGCGACCCTCTCGTTCACTGGGGTGAACTCCAACACGTGGCGGCTGAACTGTGGGGCAATGAGCAAGCCCACACCAGCTCGCCACCACTCCCCGTGGGCAACGCCAGAGAAATGGAGAGTCCAACCCCTCTCAAGAAGTTGGGTTCCAGAGCCCATGCTGTGCGTGGAGGTGAGGTCGACTATATCTAGCCGGTAACGCTCAACCTCCCGCACAAGCTTCGGCTCCTTTCCCCCCAGCGAGGTGACATTCCATGTCCCCAGAGCTAGTCTCCATGTCTGGAGATCCGGTTGTCGAGGTCCCCGCCTTCGACTGCCACCCAGATCTCTCTGCACCTGCCCCTCATGGCTCCTCTCGCAGGTGGTGGGTCCACGGGAGGACACACATGTATACTTCATTAATCTTCAGTCATTTGAACAGGTTCCATTGAGCTGTCTCTGTTCGACATGGTACGCCCGGCTCGATCCGCCTCTAAATGTTCCGTGAAAATGTCAAAGGACCAAGCCTCTCCGCGGGTTTCCATCTTCAGGAGCAGAAAGCTGAAGGGCTGGTGGCCTCTGACACGTCTCAAAACTGCAGAGGACTTTGAGAGAGAAGAGAAGGAGCAAGCATCCAAGAAGAAAAAGAATAAGAAAGATAGACACAGTCAAATCAAATCTGAGGATCTGCAGTTTATCGATGCCAATGGAGCCACACATGTGCTCATGGTAAGGCCTATGCTGCTCAGTTTCTATGGTCAGTGTGAATTATAATTACATACTAATCATAATATAATATACACTATTACATTTGGAGATTTCAACTAAATCTTGTAAAATACAAATCTTTTCACAATATTAATCATAGCTGGTAATATTATTTTGAAGGAAAAAAAATATCCATAGTTTGGGCTTTAGTAACAAGGTTTCAGAAAGACAAAGACATTTCAGCTTCCACCCTTTTTCAACTGTGGGGCAATGGCTGATGGCTGAATATATTCTGATTAATTCTTATGGAGTGGAGGAGTCCAGCAATGAAACTACTTAGGAACCTCCAACAGCCTCTAGTGTTAGACCAGAGGACTGTTCTATAAAAGGCTTATGTGGTTAAGGCGTTTGTTTTATATTGTCGAGAGAGACCGATATATCAGTGGAAAGATATTTGCTCTTTTTCACATGCCTCAGACCTCCACCATGGGCCAATATTTTGTTAGCTTCAAACACCTAAAGCAAATATATAAATCTTTATTTGGACCGTTTAGTGCAAAGAGAGCACTACACAAATGTGACTACATTGAATAAATAGTGAAAGATGGAAATTAGCCTTGGAAATCTGCTCGAAAATACAGTTGGAGCTTATCTGCCATTGGTTGTTTTGGCTTCTAAATAATCTGGATTGGCCATAAAAAAAATCCATGTTGGTTGGTTCTGTTTTATAATAACTCTACAGTAATGGAGCCATGTGTGACTGACCAACGTAGCTTCATGAAGGCAAAATGACAATAAAACAAGATTTATTCACATCAGTTTGAGTTAGGGAGTTAAAGTTAGTTTGGGGGAACAGCACAGGCTGATTTCTGGTTTTCTGGTTAATCTGTTTTAGTCATGACTTTTACAGTTACCTCTGTATTTTATATATGTTATTCAAGGGCAAAGTGGAGGCGGAGCTGCAGCTGGTGACCCTGGAAGCAGCTGAAGCGAATCCAGTCGGAAAAGCTCGGAAAGAACCGGAACCTCTGGACAAACCAGAGTATGTGAGAATTCTTCACAATTTTAATCCATGCTTAGACCTGGTTTAGACCTGGTATAGCCCTGGTGTAACTCTGGTTTACTCCTGGTTTAGTCCTGGTTTAGTCCTGGTTTAGTCCTGGTTTAGTGCAGGTTTAATCCTGGTTTAGTCCTGGTTTAATCCTGTTTAGCCCTGGTTTAATCCTGGTTTAGTCTATGTTTAAACCTGTTTTAGTCCCAGTTTGGTCCATGTTTAATCCTGGTTTAGTTCTGGTATATCCCTGGTTTAGTGCTGGTTTAGAACTGGTTTAGTGCAGGTTTAATCCTGGTTTAGTCCTGGTTTAATCCTGTTTAGCCCTGGTTTAATCCTGGTTTAGTCTATGTTTAAACCTATTTTAGTCACAGTTTGGTCCATGTTTAATCCTGGTTTAGTTCCGGTATATCCCTGGTTTAATGCTGGTTTAGAACTGGTTTAGTCTTGGCTTAGTCCCAATTTAGTCCCGGATTAGTCCTGACTTTTTCCTCTATCTCTTTTCTTAGCCGCCCCACCACCAGTTTTTCATGGTTTTTGAATCCGATGAAAACGTTTGTGTTCCTGATTTGGAAAAACTATAAGATGTACATCATTGGTCTTCTCATCCTAATCATCCTCACCCTCTTCCTGGTTCTAATTATCTACACTCTGCCTCAGAACATCTCCTCACTCATAGTTAATGGATAAACCTCACTACATTACCCACAATCCTTTACTGGTGAAAGTTGGTATTCTAGTATTATGCTCTTCTGCCCTATATCGATGAGTATAAAGGGCATTTATTTTGTTTAGCTGATTAACCCATGGAAAACATTTCATTTATGGGCATATATACTTGAATAGGATGACACTTAACACCAAGTGAACCTGAAGCTAAAGAACATTCACTAATTTAACCTTACTAAGAAATATTTGATTGAATATTTATCACAGTCTGATTACAGATCGTTTTTGTATGAGAGTATATTTATTTAGCTGTTTTTCATGTGTAATTCATGAACATAGTAGTTACATTGAAAATACACAATAACTACCTGCTAATAAATATATAATTTTCACTTGTGCATCGGCACTCGGGTAATTATTCAAATGTACTGAAGTCCCATTGACTGCTGTTTATTGTGAATTATTTCAATTTAAAATTATCTTATGAATCAAGGTAAGAAATTGTATATTTTGAATAAATATTGTAAATAAAATACTAGTATGTTCAGTGTATGCAATTATTTTTCTCATTTGTTTCTGAAGAATGCTGAAAAAAGTTTTGAGTTATCTAAAACATCTTAAAGGAATTGTATGTAGACTGCTCTCAGTTTTTCCCAGGTTAGACTACTAATTTCCTGCAGATACAAGTTTTTCTCATTCTTTTCTCATTCTTCTCATTCAGAACCTTCAGAATTCACTCACTGAACTGCAGAGGCTGCACTAGCACAAATTATTTCTTGGCTGCAGGTACTGGGTTTAGGTAGTGACCATTCAGATCAGAGTCCTTTTAGGTTAAAACCAGCAGGATTTTGGCATTGCAACTGGCAACCCAAATGAGAGATCTGTGAGGTTCATTCATGCTTTCTAATGGTATTCTCTTATGAATCAAAACATCAAATTATAATAACATGGCCATCCAATGTTTTTTTTAATTAAGATTAAATTATAATAATTATCAGTAAAATCTATATGTGATATGAACATGTTTACCTCATGTCTGGGTACTGTGTGTGTTAAGCATTGAGGTGAACTTGTTTCTCTGTAAGAATGCGACTTATTGTAAGATGTCTACACTGGAACCTGCTACTTTGGTCAGGTTGGCAAGAGGCCATATAATACATCTTTTCAGTGACTGCCAGCATCATTTTAGTGACATCTTCTACCTTCCTGCAAACAGCTAATGGTACATCCATTTATGACCTTGTACGGACAGTATGTAAAATTAGTTAAGTATAGGACCAGCCTTCTATAGATAGTACCCTTCTCGGGCTATAAGCACTGGAAAAACTCCCTTGAAACGTAACGCATGTGCCTGGTAACTCCATTCATCTGATCAAATAAACTTCTTTCAATTCTCTACCTGGTCTGCAATCTCTTCCTTCACAATTACATCTGTCATGTCACTTGGCACCCTATCTCGTATTAAATCAATTATGTTACTTCTACAGGCCTCAACATCCTGGTCCAATGTAATATATACCTCCAGGAATTCCAGCCATAGTTTCCAGACTTTTATTTTGTAACAGGAAAAACTTTACAGCAGAAACTTTAATAAATAACCCCCTCACGCTCAGGGTTCATCATGTGGTCATTTTTGTGGCTGAACACACACAAGGCATTTCAGATAAGGGAAAAAAAAAAGTGAAAGAAAAACAATAGAACCGTGATTTGAGAAAGACTGATATTTACACAATTAGAGCAGTTGCAGTTTTGAGTCCCACCCAAAAAAAAAATCAGATGATTTAATAGCAGAAAAGGAATATCGAGCCTAGACAAGTGATAAGAGGTTCTACCGGAAGGGCATCTAGTATAAAAACATTTGACATTATAATGCAGACAACTAGATTATTTGCTGAGCTGATCAGATTAAAATTTTGTAAACCATACTCACAAAGTCATTAAAACACATTTACTTATATCTCTGTGTTAAATCTATATAATAACGTTTTGAATTGAACAAACTGATTAGACAAAATGGCAAATAGTTTTGCTTTTTTATTTTTGAAGTGCCTCATATCCAAGGAAAAGTTGCAATGGTTTGAGTCAAGTAGTTATTAAATAACTACAGTGTCTTCTAATGTAGTTCCTCAAAGTTTGGACCAATTAGCAAACATACATAGCTTAAACTTTGTTCCGCCTGCTGGCTTCCATTTTGAGACAATATCCCATACATCTTTTCACCAAATACTAGACAATCCCTTTGAAATACTTCAAATACTTTCAATTCACATAAACCATTACGAACTTTAAGTGCATATTGACAGGTTAGAATACTTATTTCCAAGTTTTTCCAGTTTTCTGGGAATTTTGGTGACGTTTATAATTTTACTTCCTGGTTGGACAGGCTGCAGATATGCCAAACTTTTACCTAACGACCATGATATTAACAAGGACCAAGACTTATCTACATTTCACAACAGTTATGATTAGACAAATAATAAATCTTTATTTTGGTAAATCAACGTACCAATGTAATTAGCAACATATAAAAACCTGTCATATGCCCTTGAAATAGCTAAAAGGTAAAGTGTTGGCGTGTTCCAATAAATAATTTTACCACAATATCCCAGAACGTTTTATTGCCCAAAGGAGGCGGAGTTATAGTCTACCAGTAAGATTACATTTGTGCGTTATTTCCAGCTGAAACGTAATGAAGTATTGGTGTTTTGGCTTTTTTACCCCTGTTAGTGGATACAAGTTTTTTTGAGGTGGCTTTTTCTCAAACGTTGAGAGTCTTTTTCACAGAGAAGATGATGTCCTTGATCTGAGGCAGGCTGTTGTCCTCCAGGATCTTGGCGTAGGGCATTGGAATGTCCACACCGGTCACTCGGGTCACAGGGGAGTCCAGATAGTTAAATGCAGGACCTGAGACCAACACAAACAGGAACAAGTTAAGAAGTTAGATTTTAGACTCAATTAAAGGCCCTGTAGGAAATGGGAGTCCCTGCTTAGGCTGCTGCCCCCGTAACCCGGCCCCAGATAAGCGGAAGAAAATGGAGCAAGGTGGATTTTGCTCAGATATATCCATCCTACTTTTGTCAACAAAAATTTCAAATTCTTTTTTAGTACTAAGGAATAGACTCAATGTGCAATACCAATTCCAATACCATGATGATAGTAAAAACACACACTTTATTTAAGCAGAATGTGATGTGTTCAACATTAAATCATAGTATCTTCTTTTATATTATCATGTGGCCTTACAACTTTAATTCCTCAGTCATTCAGGTAGGTTCTGGGCCATGGGCCTCTACTAGTCTATGTTGTCTTATAATTGTTCTGATACAGTTCAAGATTATTCTAAAGCTATTTAGGAAAGATTTCAGTCCTGGAAATATTACTTTTTTTACTACGCTTCGCTACTTGTTTCAATGACTATCTAGTTTCAATACTACTTTTAGTATGGATTATTATCTGATATAATGTATTAGCAGCTTTTGAGGTCAAAATGAGATTGCCGTGTACTGTCTGCTTCCAATTATAAAGCTTTTTGTTGTCCGTTACTCAAAGTGCGCGTTCGCATGCTAGTTGTTAGGTTTACCTTCACTACTTAGCTCTGGTCTCTGAAAGTTGTGCAAAGATCTTATAGCTGTGGTGAAAAATTTGGATGCTCAGAATGCATAAGGTTAGTGAGGAATAACTGAAAAACTGAACTAGGTAATTTTTAACAGTTTGCAGTGGTCCCGTTTTTAAGACAGTACAAATCAGGTACAGTGCCTTTAAATAATAGAAATTAATCTTGCAATCCTGACGCACCCTCCATGATCCTGGCGCAGATCTCGGCTCCGACACCAAACTGTGGCCATCCTCCCTCGACCGTCACCAGGTGGTTGGTCTTCATCACACTGGCCTCAATGGTCTCTGTGTCCATCGGCCGGATTGTTCTCATGTTGATCACCTAAACAACAAAAACGGAGCAGCTATAAATTTATAATAAAAATGCCAATCGCAACCACACTTTTGGTAGAAATAGATAAGCAACATCTAATTTATATTGAGCATTTGATTATCAGATATATACACGTTGCTTTCCTCTCCACAGCACAAGTTGCTCCTTAAGGTTTAATTTTCACTTTAAAACAGTGGCCCAAATGCATGCACACATTTCTAATATTTGCCTGGCTGTTTTGTACCCCGTGCCATGAACACCTCTCCAAGTCTGTGCCTAATGGATATTGGACTGTGCAGGTACATGCAGTGGGTATCAAAGTACAAACACTTCTCCAGATTGGGATCTTTGATATTAAATTCACAACACCTCAATCATAGTTCCCAGGTTTTACATGCAATTAGAAAAATCAGTTTAAAATGGATTAGCCCAGTTATCAGCCCAGTTTTCATGGCAATAAGACTTCTGTATTGTCTGAAAGCTCCAACATGCAATGTTCAGAGTTTATGCCTGCACTGCATACATTTCCATGTTAAGTTTGAGCTATAAAAACGCAACTTAACATAGAAAGTCACGTATGCAACATTTTTGTGCATCCACACGAGTTATAAATGAGACCCTTGGGCATTAACAGTTTCTACCCACAATGCCATTATTTTAAGTCAAAGTAACTCATATTTTTTCAACAAACAATACAACAGATTTTCTTGAGTTGAACCTGGACTTACCTCACACTCGATGCCTTCTTTGGATAAAACAGCAGCTGCATCTAAACAGTGTCCCACGAATCTGGAGTGAGACACCAGGGTCACATGAGTCCCTGAAAAAAACAAAAAGTTTCAGATTTTAAATGTTCTCAACAGTGACGAATGAAATGCAAGATGAAATGATGGATGATTCAGTCAAGCAAACTCAATTTCTTGTGGCCTTAAATGTGCTCTACATTATTTTTTATGTAATAATGTAAAACCTTTTTTGACCCAGTTCAAGTATTAGGGCTAAAGCCGACTAAAGATATGTCCTGCCGATTGATTAGTCGACTAAAAAGGGGGCATGGCAAAAGCTCTCAGAACTACCAAGGGCTGCAGTTATCAGTTATTTTAGTAATCAAGTAATCTATCGATTATTTACTTTTACTTTACTATTGGTCAAGTAATCTACAATTTGTTTAACCTTCCATAAAGTATCCTTAAAATCATATTTGTTTTAAGAAAAAATAACTATAAATACATTTTTTTTCTGCTTGAAATGACACTTTTCTTTTTAATTGCACATCAATAACTGAAACATTTCACTTATATGATAGACCAGATCAAATCAAAATGTTGAATGTCAAAATGTTGAATGAAATGTTAAAATATTTATTACCAATTTATTTGTAAAAAAGACCATCGTAAACAGACCACATTAAATGTGAACTATAATTACAGTTTCTATTCAATTTCCAATCAATTTCATAGATAAAGTTTTGTGTCCCATCACTTCAGCCAAGATCTCATCCTGCTGTTAGTGAGTTAGTCATTTTGCAGCACTAGCTCGCTATGCTGTGTCTTCGCCTCTTGTCTTGTCTTTTGTTAAACCAGTTTTTTTCCATCATTGTGGTCCTCCGTGCTCTCGCACGCAACTAAACTTTGCTCCCTGCACTTACTTGTGGATCTGCAATGCCCTGCTCTCTTCACTTTTGTGCAGTCAGTGCCATGCAGGCTCCGTGTGAAAAAATGTGTTGCAATGGTTGCATGTGCTCCATGTGGTTATAATCTGACAAGTGATCTCTCAAATAATACCCAATTAATTCCTATAATTAATTTAGCTACTACAGCAACTATCTCTACTTTAGATACAAACAAAAAGGAATAGACTTAATGGTAACACTTAATAACGACATGTAGGCATTACTAAAGTATGAACAAAGACTTAAAAAGGTATAGGAGTTAAATAAGTAGTTACTAAGCCTGAATCATTCTTTTAAAAAGCTTTTTTTTTCAGTATGAAAATGAATTAAATCTTTCCGTTTCTGATTTATGTGTAGTTATTATAGAGGTACCAGTTCTTTTATTATAACTAACTCCAGACTAACCTTGCCGTTCAACCTTGGCTTTTCCGATGGGAACAACAAAGTCTTTGGACTGCGCCTCCTCCGACATCTCAAAGGGAACACCGTACATGAGCTCATTCTCGAGTAACACCACTGAAAGGAAAATAAAAACCTCAGTGAAAAGGGAATGCGCACATTTCCCCTCTAACCAGCAAAGGACATACCTGGGTTGTCATCCCTGATGGCGGCTTTAAGCAGTCCTTTGGCATCTTCGGAGTTCCAGGGACTGACCACCTTCAGACCCGGACAGTGCGCATACCTGAACACAGCACAGAAATGAGCAGTGGGAGGAATGGGTAGAAGATTTTTACATTTTTTATTGCATCTTTCTATTCTCCTGCTGTCCTTCAACTTAGCATTACAACACTGGAAATTCCCCATTGTGGGGGAAATAAAGATTCACCTCTTTTGTACAGCCCTATAGATACATTTAGTCAATGTCACAAAAGAGTTTTTGTTAATACAATACACTTAAAATAAATACTGAAATTGTGCAACACTCAAATTACTTAAAGATGTACTATGTAACTGGTTTCTGGTAAAGGATCTGCAATAATAATAAAATAATTATGAAATGTTTAAGTTTTAATCATGTGCAAAACAAAAAACTGAAATTTTAAATTGAGTATGTACGAACCCTCTTCCTGATGATCTTCAAATTCAAAACTAAAAACATATCTTTAGCTACTTACAGGATGGTTAAGGATAATTCCCCTTTTGGATTATTTAGTTGAATCAGTTCAGAGGCTACTGCCCCTATCTGATATAGCAGCTTCACATCCTAGTCTATGACGCGCACGTGCGTGTGTGTGGGAGGCCCCTAAACGCACCACGCTGCGAAGCACTGCGAGTGTTGAGCAGCGACTCCGGCTGAAGCTCCGTTGGGACCCCTGAAGACGATGGGTACCGGCTGTAGACCGGCAGACATGTAGTAGGTCTTGGCTGCAGAATTTATGACCTGGTCTATGGCCTGCATCGAGAAGTTAAACGTCATGAACTCACAGATTGGCCGAAGTCCTGCCTGAAAACAGGAAAACCGAGAGCAAAGGGAGTTACCATTTATGTCCCTGAGAGACTAAACACACTGTTCACTAATCTAAAAGGTTGAAAGTTTAATCCCTGACCGGATAATGGCAATGAACACCTATGTACCTGGCAAAGATATTTCTATAGACAAGTCTACAGTGTGTATGTACACAGGTGTAAATAGTGATTGATCTTATGTAACAAGATTATTTTGGTTATTGTGTATTGTTGTTATTATTCAGAAGTGCCCGCTAAATTATGGTTTCTTCTGTCGATTTCTTTATAGCTCGTCAGCGCAGGGCTTATGAGTTGTAATGGAGAAAGAGGTAAAAATTATAGTAAAAAGTACAATAACCAACTTCACATGGAGTGAGCAGAACGCCTGTGGCATCTCCGCTTTATTTTCATCGATATTAAACCCCCCCGGGCCAGACGAAGCTTCAATAACACTACAACATGTTAACTATGTCGACGGGGATATGACTACTAAAAAAGGCACTCGCAAATGTACGCAGAAGACTATTCAGACAGCGTTGGCTCCCTCAGCTAGCATATAGGTGGAGGTTAGCAATATGGCGGACACTGTACAGGTGGCGGAGCAAAGGGTGGAGGATTCCTCCCTCACGGTACGAATCTTGCAAAGCGAACTGAAAACTCTCCGGGAGGGTATATCGGCTGACTTGATAATACAAGTGGAGAATATGAAAGAGGAACTTCAGAAAGAAATTGCCCAACTCCGCCGTGAATCCAAAGCCGAGACAGCAGTGCTTAGAGCCGAACTGTCCGAACAAATACAGACACTGAGCGACACGCACACAGAGACCTGAAAAACTCAGCGCAAGATGGAAAAATCACTCAATGACAACAGTGACAAGATGACTGCAATGGAGAAATCATATGAAACACTTTCGAAAGAGTACAAAAAAGTATGGGAGAAATGCCTGGATCTTGAGAACCGGAGCCGCAGACAAAATCTGCGGTTTGTGGGAGTCACAGAGGGCGCAGAAGGTGGTGATGTTAGCCGCTTTCTGGCGCATCTCTTGCAGCAGGTCCTGGGGGCAGATAACTTTGAATCTCCTCCACTCATTGACCGCACACACAGGACTGGTGCCCCGCAGAACAGGTGGCCGTCCCCGTGCGCTACTCGCTCGTATGCACTACTATGCTGATAAAGAAAAAATATTACGACTCTCCAGAGAGAAAGGTGGACTTTCATATAACGGCGCCCCATTGTACATCTTTCCAGACATCTCCCCAGAAGTGAGTCGACTCCGAATATCATTCAACCAAGTTAAAGCCAAATTACGTGTTATATTTTTATTTCTCTCGCTAAAAGTGGAGTTTAGCAAGAAGTCAAGAGTTAGTTTCCTCTAAGACCTCTATTCTGTTTTTGTCTTTTTCTGTTCCTGCACTGGATGCAGTTTGTATGTCTTTCACTTGGGGAAAAGCAGAGAGGGTTATGTGGGTTTTGTTTTATTTTACTCTTTGGGGTTTTTTTTTTCCTCTCCTTTTTATTCCCCGGGGGCGGGGGAGCAGAATTTCAGGATAATTTTTGATGATCACTAACTATGGCAAGAAATACAGTGAGGTTTATCTCTTGGAACTGTAAAGGTCTAAATGGAGCGGTGAAGCGGGGCAATATTTTTTCCCATCTTGAAAAACTTGATACAGACATTGGGTTTCTTCAAGAGACACATCTCAAAGGTAAAGACCATAACAGATTACGTAGGAAGTGGATAGGGCAGATCTATCACTCCCACTCCCAGCAGGGGAGCCGCTATAATTATTAAAAATCAATACCGTTTACTGGAGATAAAATAATATCAGACAGTGGAGGCAGATATGTTATTGTGACAGGGAGGCTTTATAATAACCCAATTACGCTGATAAGCATATATGCTCCTAATGTTGATGATTACCAATTTATTTCAATGTCTTTCCTTTCAGCAATACCTAATCACACGAGCTTATCATTGGTGGGGACTTCAACCTGGTACTTGATCCACAGCTGGATAGGTCCTCGAAGAGAGCAGCAATCCTGTCAAAATCAGCAAAAGCTATTCATACCTTTATGGATACCTACAAGGTAGTAGATCCCTGGACATCATTGTTTCCTGATAAAAGTGAATACTCTTTTTTTTCACCAGTTCATCACTCCTTTGAGGATTGATTTCTTCCTAATTGATCAGGGCCTACTATCTAAAGTTCAACGCTGTGAATATAAAACAATAATTTTGTCAGACCATAGTCCAGTATTATTACAAATTGCAATTGGGCAAAATACAAATAAAGTGTGGAGATTTAACAACTCTCTGTTATTGGATCAGATAAGCAAGAAAGAAATTGAGAAACACCTTCATTTCTTTCGAGCCACTAACGATGCCCCAGATATAACAAGATGCACTTTATGGGAGACTCAAAAAGCCTACTTACGCGGTCAGCTAATTTCGTGGAGCAGTTTCAATAACAAAAAGAGAAGAGAAAAAGAATCCACTATTATTTGCAAAATCAAAGAAATAGATCGCCTATATGAGACCTCCCCCTCATCTGGCCTGTATAATAAAAGGCAATGTCTCCACACTGAACTTAATTTACTGTATACTTCTAAAACAACCAAGCTTTTAACACAGCTAAGACATAAATACTATGAACATGGAGAGAGGGTGGGTAGACTCCTAGCATCCCAAATTAAAGAACAACAGGCGTCAAGATCAATTATTGAAGTCAGGACTGGTTTGAGACAGATCACAACTGATCCTAAAGAGATTAATGACATGTTTAAACAATACTATAGCAAACTGTATACGTCTGAATCAAAGGGGGACTCTAAATTAGTTAACAACTTCTTTGAAAATCTCAGTATTCCTCAAGTTAGTACTGACCACAGAGCCATGTTGGAAAAATCGATAACATTAGGAGAGATAAAAGAAGCAATACTTAAAATGCAAAACTCTAAGGCCCCTGGCCCTGATGGATATACTGTTGAATTCTATAAAACATTTAAAGACCAGATTTCCCCAATGCTGTTGGAAGTGTTTAACGAGGCTCTGATCAGATTGCTGCCTCCATCATTCTATGAAGCTAGCATTTCACTCATACACAAATCTGGCAAAGACCCTTTAGACTCGAGCCTAGTTTATATAGACCAATAAGTTTGTTAAACGTCGATTATAAAATCTTAGCCAAGATCCTGGCTACACGCCTAGAGAATATACTTCCGACTGTCATATCTCAAGATCAGACGGGCTTCATAAAAGACAGACATCTGTTTTTTAATATTAGGAGATTACTAAATATAATCTACACCCAAGAAAACAAAAATGATCAGGAATTGCTGCTCTCTTTGGACGCGGAGAAGGCTTTTGACAGGGTCGAATGGGACTACCTTTTCTCTGCCCTGTCGAAGTTTGGATTTGGCCCTACTTTTGTATCTTTGGTCAAGTTGATGTACACCCGAAAGCATCCATATGAACTAATGACATTTATTCATCCTACTTTCCTTTAGGCCGATCAACAAGACAAGGTTGCCCACTGTCCCCTCTGTTATTTGCTTTAGCAATTGAACCCCTGGCCATAGCATTAAAAACATATGTGGGATATTCAGGCATCATTAGGGGAGAAATGGAACATAAAGTATCTTTGTATGCCGACGATCTGTTGTTATCAAATCCCGAACGCTCCCTACCAATCATAATGTCAGTACTGAAGGACTTTGGGATAGTATCGGGATATAAAATACATTTTTCTAAAAGTACCCTCTTTTTAATCAAGAATGTATCTAAACAGCCCTGTCCCCCTCTTAATGCATATGCCTTTACAGTTTCAGATAAATTTAAATACTTGGGCATTAATGTGACACAAGAGTTCTCTGGTCTCTTTAAACAAACTTTTTATGCTCTGTGTGAACAAATGAAACAGAACTTGGACAAATGGATGAGTCTTCCAGTCTCTTTGGCAGGGAGGATTAATATTGTAAAGATGAATATTTTACCAAAATTTTTATTCTTATTCCAATGCATACCTTACCTCATCACCAAATCATTTTTTTCCAAATTAGATAGTTTGATCTCGCAATTTATTTGGAATAAAAAGACCCCCCGGATTAAGAAAGCATTTTTACAAAAACCCAGAGAACTTGGGGGGATGGGATTGCCCCGCTTCAGATTTTACTACTGGTCATGTAATATACGATCTCTGTCCTTCTGGTGTAATGCTGGGGAGGCTGACTGGGTTGAAATTGAAGAAAACGGTGCCTGCCCAACTTCACTGCGAGCACTTATTTATGCTTCTTTAAAAGCGACTATTCCCAAATTTAAGAATCTTATCGTTTCCCACTCAGTTAAAATCTTGCATCAAATTAGAAAACACTTTAAATGGAAAGAGATTTCCACAATGGCACCAATAACATAATCATGACTTTATTCCAGCACTTTCGGAAATCTCTTTCAGTCAATGGGCAACCATGGGAATAAATTCCTTGCGAGATTTATTTATCCAAAAAACATTTGCCACCTTTGATCAACTCTGTGGAAAATATAAGATAGAAAAGAGAGCCTTCTTCAAATATTTGCAGATTCGCAGTTTTGTAAAATCAACGCTCTCATCCTTCCCCTGTCAGCCTCCTGAGTATGAACTTGATACTATACTTTTGAGAGATCCTCTGAAAAAAGGCTCAATCTCCAGAATTTGTAACGGCTTGTTGGACTTGGAAGATATGCCTACGCTAGACCATCTCAAGGACGCTTGGCAACAGGACATTGGAGTGGACATAACTGACAATCAGTGGACTAAAGCCCAGGACAATGTCCACTCTTCTTCGATTTGCGCCCGTCATGGTCTACTGCAATTTAAAATTTTACATAGACTACATCTGTCAAAGGTGCGACTTTCCAAAATGTTTCCTGGAGTGGACACAGTTTGTGAGCGCTGTGGGCAGGGCCAAGCCTCACTGGCTCATACTTTTTGGAGTTGTCCAGAAATGTCCCCCTATTGGACAAAAATATTCCACATGATGTCAGACGTTTGTCAAATTCAGTTAGATCCTGACCCTGTGCTGGCACTGTTTGGCGTACCCTCAGCTGGTGCAAATCTCCGGAATGAACAAAAAACGTTGTCAACCGTGTCAAATTTGTGACATTATTGGCTAGGAGACTTATTCTGTTGAACTGGAAACAAAAAAACCCTCCAACCTATATTAATCTGTAGTATGACATATTGAAACATGTCCAGCTAGAAAAAATGTAATTCGAACCTAGAGGGAAAGTGGACACTTTCCACCTGACATGGGATGGATTTCTGGAGTACTGTGATAGACAGCATAGACAGGTGAATATGCAGGTATATAATATGCAGGTATATAATATGCTATCTGAACCCCCCCACCGTTTTTATTTTATTTTATTATTATTATTTTATTATTTTTATTAATTATTTTATCTATTTAATTTGACATTTTTTGTCTTTTTCATGTATTTACTTTGTACATTGTTTTACATTTGTTTGAAAGAAACTCAAATAAAAAGAATTATATAAAAAAATAAAAAAAAAGTACAATAACCAAAATAATCTTGTCAAAATATAATTTATCCATCCATCTTCTTCTGCTTAAGCAGTCTAAGCAGGGACTCCCAGATGTCCCTCACCCCAGACACATCCTCCAGCTCCTCTAGTGTGACCCCAAGGCATTCCCAGGCCAGCCGAAAGACATAGTCCGTCCAGCGTGTTCTGGGTCTTCCCTGTGGCCTCCTCCTGGATAATTTATCTAATGTATTTAATATCAGTTAAAGGCCTTGGCAGCACCCCTCTGCTCTTTCCATTCTTCTGTTATAAGACTTGAACTGTATGTAAATAGTTGGATCTGTCATTTTGTTATATTTTTGGTAAATGTATATTCATATAAAATAAGAGAACTACTACTTGCATCAGATATTGTGGTTTTCATGTCATTTAAATAATCTTAAAGAAATCATATTATAATCAGATTTGGGTGTTCATGTGAACAAGGTCAGTGACTGGTTGCGATTAATTGGTTTCAGTCCTAGAGGAAATTGAGTGCGATCACTAAAAGGTTGAGTTGGGCTTGTACAGATCTCTTCATTTTTGTTTGACCAACATAAAGATTTTTTATATACAACTCAACAAAAACTGAGATTGCTAACAATTTACCTTGACTATGTAGTACATTAGTAACTCAGGAGGAATGAGAATGAAAGAGGATGGAACTGAAAGAATTTGGACTATTCCTTTCTGGTTGTGTACCTTATTTTTGACATGATACGCAATTAGGTAAATTTAAAAGACCAAAATAATATATTCATCATTTCAAGACTGTGAGGAGTGTTGCTTTTCCTTCAGACTCAGTAAAATAAAAGCTCTGTCTGTACAATAAAAAGCGCATCCGATGGCGCAGATTGGCAGCCTCGCTTCCATCAGTCTGCCCCAGGGCAGCTGTGGCTACAGTAGTAGCTTACCTTCACCAAGTGTGGAAATGAATGAATAATGACTATAGTGTAGCGCTTTGAGAGGCTTTGAAAAAGCGCATTACAAGTGTCAGCCATTATTATTATCCCCATGGTATTGACACTGTGGCTGTTTAATAGTAGTTATTGACCCATTGCTACTCACCATAGCAGCTCCAACAGCGATTCCAGTGAAACCCATCTACAACACATAGACAGCAAATATGATACAAGGAGGGGTCCAAATGTTTGAACTGAAGTGCATCTGTGCCCTTGTTACATAAACTATAGCACTTAACTAAACAAAACATATTTGGAGAAATGTTGGAAAGTCAATGGATTTCAGAATGAAAAAAAATTATGAACGTTGTTATAGTGATGGTCCAGTAGAACTCTAAAACCCGGTCTAATCCTGGTCTTGTATTGCCTCTTACCTCTGAAATGGGAGTATCAATGATCCGCTTGTCTCCGTATTTCTTCCACAAACCTCTGCTCACCTGAAACAAACATAACAGAAATTAAACAACCTTCTTAAGACTCTAATTACCCATCCTCCTTTATTAACCTTATTCTGCCTGCTCACTTGTTCCATAAATGCAACTAAACCACGCTTTCTCTGTAGTATCACTTGTGGTTAAGTGGAAATACTGTTCTTTTCAAGAATTTGGGAAAAGTGTCAGTGCTAAAATATTACATAAAGTAGGTTGATTTGTGCCACATCTTCAATGGTTATGCGCAACAAGTCAATACTGCACTGATTCTCTGGGAAGGGCTCTGTAATCCCTATAGAATTTATCTGCTGTCAAGATCGGCAACTCCATACAAAATAATACAACCCAAATAACGATGGCGACGCCCACGGAAACTTCTGGAATAAGGTGAATAGTGGTCTGTGTTAACTTTTTGAATTTATGAAGATGGGAGACTACAATCTTCTGACATAACAACTGCCATTTATCATTTAAAGTAACTACAAAACAGCTCTTTAAAAAGTTTTATCCTTATGAGGTGTTCTGGGCCAACATTGACCAATACACCAACACACTGCACCAATTTATAGAGAAAAATGGAATATCAGGTGAACTAATACTTGGAACTGATACCTGTTGAACCACTGCCGACATCTGATATCAGTGCATCCCTATAGACAATATACCTGATATTCTAATTTTGCATATCTCCAGAACAGCAATTGTAATGTTTTTCGATATATCTTCCATCCCTTCTGTTTCACCTTGTATGCGCCGTCATACTGAGCCACTTCCTCTCCCAATAGAAACACTCGCTCATCTCTCTCCAGCTCCTCATCCATCGCCTGGTTCAGAGCATCGCGTACTGTCATCTGAGAAAATCAATACAACAAATAAATTTTAAGCATACAACACTGACTTCTATGAGTCTGTAACCGTGTGATATTACTTTTCTCACATCATTAACTTACTCTGAAATTTCAATATTGTGACAATACTACTCAAACTCTATTTTGATTCAAAGGAAAAGTCTTGATCCATGTTCAGTGAAGGCTTTTTTTATATCGAGTAGTTTTAATCAATAGTGCTTTACTATAAAGACAAATCTCAACATATGTAAAATGCTTATTAATAACAATCATAGTTCTGCTATTCACACATTATATTCCATTTACACATCCTGGACTATAGGGTTATAAAAGTAATTTAAGTTAAACGTTAAATTATAGCTTCATCTGTCCCTTTCTTTAAAGCTCATTGGCGCAGGGCTTGGGAGTTGTAATGGGGGAAAGGGGCAAAAACGACAGTAAAAAGCAATTTAAGAGTTGTCAGTGTCACCCTTTATACATAACAAACTTCCATGCCACAGCCCAAGCCCGCATCTGTCCTGGAGAGGTGACTATGGGAATTTACGGCAAAATCAGTATCTATAACGCATTAGACTGAACTAGTTGGAAGCACGTTAAAGTCGAGCAAACGCAGTGAGCATGTTTTCGATGGTATGATGTAAAGGCAAGAGAACACAATATAAAATCCGCAGCTAACGCTAAAAGCTAGCACTGACCTGGACAGCGGCTGGAGCGCTGCTATGAAACCCGCTCCTCTGTAGAGCAGCAACCGCATTCTGCTCAAAAACACACAAAATACAGCGTTACAGATCTGCATAATCATAAGTAAAATGTTAATAATTGTCTTTAAAAGACATGGGACCTTTCCAGAGCGGAGAAAGCACCTCAGCGACGCCATGTTTAACCTGTCCTCTGCACTGACTACCGGACGTGGAGGAGACGAGAGACAGCGAGGTCAGGGAAAGCAGCCAATCAGCGCTCGGGTTTAGAGTGACGTTGGGGGCGTAACAAAAATGTAGCCAATCAGAGAAAGATTTTTGGAAACAGGCGGGACAAAGCGTCTAATTGGGCAATTGCCCAAGGACAAGGTTGGTGGGATGACAGCATGGATGTGTGGATGACAGCTACCACTACCTACACAAAAGTTATGTTAGATTATAATCAGATATTATCAATGGATCAGTTACTGGACTATGATCTTTATTTGTTTGCTAGTGTTTTGGGAATGTTTACTTATTGGTGCCATTTGTAAAGAGTTATTTCTCCAATGACAGTTTTAATGACTTGATGATAATTTTACTTATACTAGATTGCCTACGGAAAAAGGTAGGTTATATAGCAGCACATCAAAAAGATGAATGTCAGTAAAACAATAGTCTATAATGGCAATATAAGATTATTTGTAGAGTAATTTGTTTTACAGAAGAAGGGTGATAATCATTACAAAATTATTCCGGTCCATGTCTAAAACAGTTCTGATTTCAGTTTCTAAAAGTTAAAAAAGACGTCTTTGTTACATGATTATATAATAACAGAGGCCTTGGTCTCAATAACAATTTACTATTAAAACTATTCATCCATCCATCCATTTTCTTCCGCTTATCGGGGCCGGGTCGCAGGGGCAGCAGTCTAAGCAGGGACTCCCAGACTTCCCTCACCCCGGACACGTCCTCCAGCTCCTCCGGTGGGACCCAAAGGCATTCCCAGGCCAGCTGAGAGACATAGTCCCTCCAGCGTGTCCTGGGTCTTCCCCGGGGCCTCCTCCCGGTGGGACATGCCCAGAACACCTCCCTAGGGAGGCGTCCAGGAGGCATCCTGAGCAGATGCCCGAGCCACCTCAACTGGTTCCTCTCAACGTGTAGGAGCAGCGGCTCTACTCCGAGCTCCTCCCATGTGACCAAGCTCCTCACCCTATCCCTAAGGGTGCGCCCGGCCACCCTGCGGAGGAAACCCATTTCAGCCGCTTGTATCCGCGACCTTGTCCTTTCGGTCATTACCCAGAGCTCATGACCATAGGCGAGGGTAGGAATGTAGATTGACTGGTAAATCGAGAGCTTTGCCTTTGGGCTCAGCTCCTTCTTTACCACAACGGACCAATACAGCGACCGCATCACTGCAGATGCTGCACCGATCCGCCTGTCAATCTCACGCTCCATCCTTCCCTCACTCGTGAACAAGATCCCGAGATACTTGAACTCCTCCACTTGGGGCAGAGACTCACCACCCACCCGGAGAGGGCAAGCCACCTTTTTCCGGTCGAGAACCATGGCCTCGGATTTGGAGGAGCTGATTCTCATCCCAGCCGCTTCACACTCGGCTGCAAACCGCCCCAGTGCCTGCTGTAGGTCCTGGCTCGAAGAAGCCATCAGGACAACATCATCTGCAAATAGCAGAGATGAAATCCTGTGGTTCCCAAACCAGACCCCCTCCGACCCCTGGCTGCACCTAGAAATTCTGTCCATAAATATAATGAACAGAACCGGTGACAAAGGGCAGCCCTGGCGGCTATTAAAACTAAAACTCTTAAAATGATTGAAAGAGAACTCAAAAGCAAATGACCAAAGTTTGAGTTTTTATAGCTTTTGGAGGATGATTGATCATTTTTTAATGTAAAACTGCATTTTGTTTAGCTAAAATTTTGTTTAATAAAACCTCTGTTTGGGAGTAAGCTGTTTTGTGAATGTCACAATACTTAAATATCAAACTCGATTTTGCAACTAATGAATTGACTCAATACTCCATATCAATTACGATACCAGAATGAAGATAAAAATGCTCCTTTTTAGTAATAGAATGTAATTTTCAACACAAAACAATACTACTTTCTTTATGTTACCATAAGGTCTTATATTCGTTCTGGTAAAACTCAAAATCAATTTTTTTCTCATTCTAGTTTTAGTATTGATTATAATTTGGGCATTAAACATACATACAGCACATACATATGTATATAGGCATACACACATATCACACACACACACACATATATATATATATATATATATATATATATATATATATATATATATATATACACACACACATACACATATATGCTCGTCTATAAAGGCAACCATGGGAGCCATGAGAAACAATACCAACCATGGAAACAAGTATCCAAGAGGTACAGCCAGATGCCCATACCTGAAGCACTGGAAACTGCCAAACAAAGGCTCCAAGCCTTGGCCAGTCGCCCTAAAGAGGTACATGCGAGATAATGAATCCAGACAAATAAACCGTCTGTTCACAACACAACCGGCAAAAGTGTATGGCAAGATATAACCACCAGAGCAGACTCACCAAGGCTGGAAACCAAACAGTACTGGAAAGGCATATGGGAGAAGGAGGCATCACAACAGCGATGCACAGTGGCTGGTGGCTCTGAGAAAAGACCACAGCAACCTCTCTGAACAGAATCCAGGTACCATGATAGTGGCAGACATCCAGGAAAGAGTGTCCGGTATGAAAAATTGGACTGCATCAGGCCCTGGCATAATCCACGCCTACTGGCTAAAGAAACTCACTGCTCTCCATGAGCTCCTGGCAGCACAAATGAGCCAACTGCTAAGAGATGGGACTCATCCTGAATGGCTAACTGAAGGGCTTACGATGCTGATCTAGAAGAACAGTACAGTTCCATCCAACTGTCTGCCTATAACTTGTCTTTCCACAACATGGAAGCTCATTTAAGGCATCATTGAGGCTAAGATAAGTGGGCACATGGATCAATACATGAACACAGCTCAGAAGGGCATCGGCAAAGATACCAGGGGAGCCAAACACCAGCTCCTGGTAGATCGAACAGTCGACCGAAACTGCGGAACCAGTCAAACCAACTTGTGCACTGCCTGGACTGATTACAAGAAAGCCTACGACTCAATGCCACACACATGGATCACTGAATGCCTGGAGCTGTACAATATCAACAGGACTCTAAGACCCTTCATTGCTAACTCGATGAGGTTGTGGAAAACCACCCTTGAGGCCAATGGCAAGCCACTTGCACAAGTGACCATCAAATGTGGCATATACCAAGGAGACGCACTGTCCCCACTGCTGTTCTGCATAGGTCTGAACCCCCTCAGCCAAATCATCAACAACACTGGTTATGGATACCGACTCAGGAATGGGGCCACCATCAGTCACCTCCTCCACATGGATGACATCAAGCTGTACGCTAAGAATGAGTCAGACATCGACTCACGGATCCACCTCACCAGGATCTACAGCACAGACATTGGAATGTCATTCGGGCTTGAGTAGTATAGCCGGATGGTGAAAAAGAGAAGTAAGGTAGTCCACACAGAAGGGGTCTCATTACAGAAGGAACAATAGCAGACATTGAGGACAGTTACAAGTACCTTGGCATCCCACAAGTAAATGGCAAGGTTGAAGAGGAAACAAGCAAAGCAGCCACGGCGAAATACCTCCAATGAGCAAGGCAAGTCATAACGAGTCAGCTCAATGGCAAGAACAGCTATGCCCTGCCAGTAGTCAGATACCCAGCAGGAATCATAAGCCGGCCAAAGGAGAAGATACAGAGCACAGATGTTCCATCCCAAAACAAACACCCTGAAACTGTATGCAAGCCGTAAGGATGGAGGTCAAGGACTAGTGAGTGTGAGAGCCACTGTCCAGGATGAAACATCCAAGATCCATAAGTACTTTAAGGACAAGGTGCCACAGATGACATGCTCAGCGAATGTCTCAGTGGAGTGCAGAGGAAGAGGTGCTGGAGGTACCATCATGGGAGGACCACCCCCTGCATGGGATGTACTGCCAGAATATAACTGAAGTGGCTGATATCAAGAAGTCCTACCAATGGCTTGAGAGAGCTGGCTTGAAGGACAGCACAGAGGCACTTGAGCACTAGAGGCCCAGATCTACCACACCAGACAAGACCCGAGGTGTTGGCTGTGCAAAGAGGCCCCTGAGACAATCCATTGC
The DNA here is from genome assembly GCF_009829125.3 of Periophthalmus magnuspinnatus. Classification (NCBI taxonomy): domain Eukaryota; kingdom Metazoa; phylum Chordata; class Actinopteri; order Gobiiformes; family Gobiidae; genus Periophthalmus; species Periophthalmus magnuspinnatus. The sequence continues at coordinate 10,104,935 of NC_047135.1, read as the reverse complement.
ATAACTGCAGGGTGTAAGATGCTAGCAGGGAAAGCATGCATGTAGCGGCACAACCAAGTGGCGGGCATAGTGTTCAGAAACATCTGTGCAGAGTATGGACTGCAGACCCCAAGGTCAATGGGACACACCTCCAAAGGTAGCGGTGAATGATTAAACCAAGATCCTGTTAGACTTCCAGATACAGACTGACAGAATGGCGATAGCGAACCAACCAGACGTTGTGGTGGTGGATAAACAAAGAGAAAAACCGTTGTGGTGGACATGGCAGTACCAAGTGATGGGAACATCAGGAAAAAGGAACATGAGAAACTAGAGAAATAACAGGGGCTCAAAGAAGACTTGGAGAAGGCCTGGAAGGTGAAGGTATCAGTGGTGCCTGTGGTCATCGGAGCACTCGGGTCAGTGACCCCCAAACTGGAGGAGTGGCTACAGCAGATCCCATGAAAAACATCAGACATCTCAGTCCAGACACCATACTAGGAAAAGCAAAAATACTGTGCAGAACCCTCAAGCTCCCAGGCCACTGGTAGAGGATCCGAGTGTGGGAAAAAAGGATGAGACCACCTGCAAAAGCTGAGGAGGAGATTTCTTTTTTTTTTTCAGTTGAAACCAGAAGTTTACATACACTACATAAAAAGACACATTTTTTCTGACTGTCTGACATGAAATGAGGCTAAATGTTTCCTGTTTTAAGTCGAGTAGGATAGCCAAAATCATTTTTATTTGATAAATGCCAGAATGATGAGAGAAGAATTTTTTAGACAATTTTTCATTACTTTCTTCAAAAGAAGTTTACATACAGTAAGATTACTATGCATTTAAATTATTTGGGAAAACCCAGATGTCTTTGGAACCTTCTGATAGGTTTATTGACCACATTTGAGTTAATTAGACACAAATGTAGATGTACTTGAAGGCACACCTGAAACATGCTGCTTACATATCAGGAAGATATCAGGAAGAGAATTGTGGACTTGCACAAGTCTGGTTCATCCTTGAGTGGAATTTCCAGATGTCTGAAGGTGCCACGTTCATCTGTTCAAACAATTACACACAAGTATAAACACCATGGGAATGTCCAGTCATCATACCGCTCAGGAAGGAGATGGGTTCTGTGTTCCAGAGATGAATGTGCTTTGGTTCGAAATATGCATATCAACTCAACACAAGCAAAGCCTTGTGAAGATGCTGGCTGAAGCTGGTAAGAGTCATTATCTGCAGTGAAACAAGTGCTGTACCAACTTGGCCTGAAAGGCCACTACCCCGAAAAGAAACATAAAAAAAAAATCCAGATTACAGTTTGCAAATGCACACAGGGACAAAGACCTTAATTTTTGGAGACATGTCCTGTGGTTTGACAAAACAAAAATTAAATTTTTTGGCCAAATTGAGCATCATTACATTTGAAGGAAATGGAGGAAGCTTGCAAGTCTGAGAACTCTATCTCAACTGTGAAATACAGGGGTGGTAGCATCATGTTGTGGGGTTGATTTGCTGCAGAAGAGACTGGTGCACTTCACAAAATAGATGGCATCATGAGAAAAGAACATTATGTGGAAATACTGGAGCAACATCTCAAGGCATCAACCAGGAAGTTAAAACTTGGGTGCAAATGGGTATTCCAATGGGACAATGTTTGGCAGTATGCTTAAGGTTAAAGTAGCTTAGCTTAAGGATGACAAAGTCAATGTTTTGGAGTTGCCCTCACAAAGCCCGGATCTAAATCCTATTGAAAATTTATGGGCAGACCTAAAACGGCATGTGCAAGCAAGGCGGCCTACAAACTTCGTTTGGTTACATCAGTTCTGCCAAGTGCAATGGGCCAAAATTCCTGCCAACTATTGTGAGAAGCTTGTGGAAGGATATCTAAAACGTTTGACCCAGGTCATACAGCTTAAAGTGGTTTTAGGCAAGGTATAGCACAATTCGTACACAAAGAATTCAAAGTGCTTTACAGAAGAAGAAAGACATTAAAACTGCAATACAACAAATCAAAACATGAATCATAATCATCATAAAATTAACACTGAAGAAGAAGAGTGCAGAATAAAAACCTTTCAGTCATATGCACAGCAAAACAGAAGCATTTTGAACCTGGCTTTAAACATTGTCAAAGGCCAGTTGTTGTTGTTTTTGTTTTTTTGTTTTTTTGCTATTCAAGATTCAAGATTCAAGATTTCTTTATTTGTCTCCCTTAGGAGAATTTTTTCTTGGACCAATGGGCTGCTCACACCACAAAAAACAAACAAAACCATACCCAGGGTGCAGTACATCTCTCTCAACACACACACTCATTTCTACATCATTTATCATTTAACAGTTCCACCGAAACAGGCACAAATGAATGCCTATATCTGTTATATTTCCACCGTGGTACCCTGTACCTCCTCCCCGAACTCAACAGTTCATACTCAGGGTACAACACATGTGTCGAGTCTGAAAGAATGCTCCTGGTCTGTCTCCTCATGGCCTGTTTGTAAAGTTCTTGAGGGCTCAGAGGGACAGCACAGCCCATAATTTTCCCTGCTGTCCTCACCAGATTTAAAATTTGGGTTTTTGATTTGACCTGCAAGTTTCCAAACCAGCTGGTGATTCCATATCTTAGCACCGACTCAATGGTAGCTCTGTAGAAAATTAGCATAATATTACTACTGACACCAAATAATCTGAGCCTGCGCAGAAAATGGAGGCGCTGGTGTATTCTGCTGCAGACAGTGGTCACCTGTGTGTTCCAGCTCAGATCTCTGTCAATATGGACTCCCAGATACTTAAAGGAGCTCACCTGCTCTATGTTATGGCCATGAATGGTCACTGGGCCATGGTCACCAGCTGCTCTGGGGTCAATCACCATTTCTACTGTTTTATTTGTATTAATCTGCAGTTTGTGTGAGTCACACCAGGCCACAAGCTTCTCTACAGCAACACCATGAAACTTTACATCAGATGTCTTTGTTAACAGGCTGAGTAGGACAGTATCATCAGAAAATTTCAATATATACTGGCATGATTCAGAACTAACACAATCATTGGTATAGAGTGTAAACAAAAATGGAGAACTGACTGCGCCCTGAGGTGCCCCAGTGCTGCACATGGTTGTGTTAGACAGAGCTGAATTAAACTTAACCTGTTGTGGCCTATCTGATAGAAAGGAATAGTACCATCTTATTAGAAATGGGTTTACTTTTGCCTGTACCAGCTTGCTAAGGAGGATGTGGGGCTGTATTGAATTAAATGCAGAACTAAAATCAATAAAGAGAAGCCTAGCATATGTAAAGGGGTGTTCAAGATGTTTCAAAATGAGATGCATCAGTGTTACAATGGCATCACTCGTGCTACGTTTTCTTACATATGCAAACTGATATGTGTCCAAAAGTGTCTCCAGCTGTGTGCGCAGCTTTTCCAACATCAGCCTTTCAAAAACATTTAAAAACATTTGAAGTCAAAGTCACTGGCCTGTAATCATTGTCCACTTGGGGGCTCACTTTTTTAGGTACTGGGATTATGATGGATTTTTTCCAAAGTACGGGCACCGTGCAGTTGTCAATGGAGAGCTGGTATAGCTTGTGCCAAACAGATGAGAGCTCATCTGCAAATGCTTTTAAGAAAAAAGCAGACATGTTATCTGGCCCAGTAGCTTTGTTTGTATGAATGGTTTTAAACACTTTTGTAACAGTATGAGGCTCTATCAAAACTCTGTCTCTATTTAAATCACATATAACATTATCCAAAACTGCTGTACATTTACTTCTGTTATCTGCATCAAAACGCATGTAAAAGTCATTTAGTATACTATTGTACTTAATATTTGTATAATTTTCCTTAATAGACACAGTTTTTGGTGTAATGCTCAGTAAAATAACTTTAAATCTAAATAAATTTTTTCCTTAGAAATATTTTCAATTTTCTATCTTACATTATCCAAATAGTCTTTGATTATGGGACAATTCCAGAATATATGTGTCTGACTACTCCTGTCTGACTACAAGCCCTCCAGCATTTAACAGACTCTTCACTGTATTTCGCTGTGTTGGTTGGAACAATAGAATACAGCATCTTAGATTTCCTTTCAAATTCTCTACCATTTAACATTTTATGTCCATCTTTAAATTTGTCTTCCCAGTTCTCCTCTAAGATTGCAATATTTCTTTTCTTCGCCCCTTTGTCTTTAATATCCAGATTATTGTCATCTGATTCAACCTGTTGGGCTTTAAACAGTTTTTAATTTATTTTTTTTATTACATATATTTTCATTAATAATGTTTCTAGATTCAATTCAATTCATTTTATTTTTGTAACGCCCAAAATCACAACAACAGTTGTCTCGAAGGGCATTCATGTTTTGGTTGATGGGGGAAACCGGAGTACCCGGAGGAAACCCATCCAGACATGGGGAGAAACATGCAAAACTCCACACAGAAAGGCCTGGGCGACCCAGGGATCAAACCAAACCTTCTTGCTGTGAGGCATGAGTGTTGCCACTCAGCCACCGTGCTGCCTACACACAAAACAATGAGATGATTGGGTTTCTTACAAATATACTTCTATTCCTTATGTGTGGCAAGATAGTTTCTGATTTGTAAAAATGTATAGAAATCTTGTGCTATTAAATTCCTTTTTTTAACTGTTCAAAAGATTTCATACATACGTCCCATCTCTTTCCAGTTGCACAACCTCCCTTCCATTGAGTAAAATCTGAGTTTAAAGCCATTTCAGTAGCCCTACAGACTGAATCAAACAAACAAAATTTTCTTTTTACTATAGCCATTGTTTAGTGTTCCTTTAACCAATGCATTTTTTAAATAATACTTTAGCATTTTCTTTGTAAGAAATGGTAGTGAATCTAGAATACTTTAGGGTATGAGTTTTGTTCCATTTCCCTCCATCCTCTCCCATAATCTTTATCAATCCATACTTTACAGTTGTGATTTTTTTAATATTAGGTCAGTTTAGTCCACCCTTTTCTTTAGGGCTCTGAAGTAGCTTATACCTTATTCTTGGGTTTTGCTTTCTCCAAATGAATTTTGATGCAATTTTATCCATTTTTGTAAATGTCTCTTTAGAGAGCAAGAATAACACTTCGGGCAGGACATTCGTCCTAATTACTTCTATTCGCCCCATTAATATCAGTGGGAGGATTTCCCAACGTTTCAAATCTATGCTTATTTCCTTTGTTATTTTATCATAACTAGCAGTAAAAAGCTGTGATGGATTCTGGGAAATATTAATGCCCAAATTTCTCAAACCCTTAGCCATCCACTTGAATTGAACCTTCTCTTTTATTTGAGAGGAACATTTGCCTGATATAATCATAGCTACTTACTTGGATTCATTGTTCAAATAACCTGGTAGAAAATGTTCATCGTGGTTTCACATCAGTTAAGTGGATGTTTGTGAAGAAAAGTTGATAAAAGAAAGTAAGTAGGGCCAAGTTAAAGGAATTGTCTTCAATGCGCAAAATTTCACCGTTGTAACGACTGAAGGGACCAAAGATGTAGACTCAGAAAACAGTTCAACAGAGTTTATTTACAATAAAAAATGTGAAAGGAGGTTAGCGGAGCAGGTAGTGGAGGGCTGGGTCGGCAGTGGATGTTCCGGCACAGGATGAGGTGAGCTGGATCAAAGACTGTGGTGTGATGGTCCAAGGAGCATAATCTGGCAAAAAACAATAAAGTCCAACTGAATACAAAGAGCATAATACAAAAAACGAGACTGAGCCAAGCGGACCGTACCATGAGGATACACTGATGATCTGGTGGGGAGTGTAGGAATTCTCAGCCTCTTAATACTTCCCAGGTGAAGGCTTGATTGCTTGATGAGGTGCAGGTAAGTGGAGGTGGTGCCAGAGTCGCTGCCCAGCTCCAGGCATAGACACAGGAGTGAGGGGTTAGACAGCACAGAAAAACAAGGACAGACTGGACTCATGACATTCACCCAAAATGGAGGGATAATGATGGGTTCACCCTTTTAACCTATATTACAGTTCAAAAGAGAAGACAAGACAGATTATTTTGTCTCAATATTGAGGAGAAAAAGCGGGGAGGCAAAAACCTTCAGTTACAAATCACCTGGCACCCTTTTTCTGAAGGCCCCACCGTTTTTCTCCTCCCTTTATTAACTTAGGAACCCTGGTTACAAAGGCACTGCTTACTCTCAAGGGATGGGGGACATATACTTTGCAAGCAGTGTAAGAACATATGACGAAATTCACAGAGAAATATATTCTGTTTTTGCATTTCTAGAAGGTCACTCTTCCCCTTCGCACAAACATCCTCCCAAGATGTTTCTGTTTTAGGGTTTCGCAAGTTCACAGTGACCTTCTTCCCGTGGGATCCTGCACTTTCAAAAGACATTTTCTGCAAGACTCAAGAACAAACATTAGTGCAGATTACATAGTTTACATAGTTGAATATAATGATTATAATAAAGAGTGAACATTACAGTACCTTTAAAATGAACAGTGAGATAACATAATATAACTTGAATATATATTTTGAATCAGGCAGTTTGCCATTTATTTAACAAAATAAAGGTGTATTTTTAGTTGTAAAATAAAAAGTATTGTGTAGGCAAGTGTGGCGATTGTTTACAGTGCCGTTGAATTACCTCTGCACATGTGATGGCCACGTGCTGCCCATGTCCAACAAGGAACTAAAATGATAAACTTAATCAAAATTGTTAAACTGTGGAAAATTTGGCAAGATATTTAGCCAGCTGTGACCAGTGTGGGGAAAAATTTCAAAACGTTTTTCATATTAATGTCACACGAAAATCTACCCTAGCAAAAGGCCTTATAGTTGTGACTTTTGTAAGAAAAGGTTCCAAAGACCTCACCGTGCATCATTAGATTCACACTAGAGAGTGATCATATGTATGTGAACAGCGTGGGATGGCGTTTAAGCAATCAGGTGCCTTAAAAGTCCACAAGAAAACTCACAATGAAGAGGAAGCAAAGAAGCCTTTTGAATGTGACCAGTGTAGGAAAAAATGTAAATCAATGTCTCAACTTCAGTCACACCACAACATCCATAGCAGGAAGAAACCATGGAACCAGGAATGTGGACAAACTTTTAAACGGAAACATGCCCTAAAAATGCACCAGATATACCACACTGGGGAAAACTCATAAGAATATGACCAGTGTGGCAGTGCATTTTGGTCAGCAAGCACGTTACAAATTCACAAACGTGTTCACAGTGAAGAGAGGCTGTACAAATGTGACCAGTGTGATCAATCCTTTAGAAATGCAGAGCACCTCTGTTCATTTCTGAATCCACAAAGGAGAAAAATATTACAGCTGTGACCAGTGTGAGAAGTTTGCAAATTGTCATGTTCTAAAAAAACTACAAGATAATCCACTCCGGAGAAAGACCTAGTTGTGATCGGTGCAAGAAAGCTTTTCATCAATTCTTCCCTCTATATGCATCGCCATGTTCACACAGGACAAAAAAACACGTTTCTGTGAAACATGGGGAAACACCTGGAACACCACACTGAGGGGAGCTCATACAGCTGTGACAAATGTGGAGAAAGCTTCAGAAAACTAGGTCAACTGAAGCTGCACAGTCAGTTACATACATACTAAAGGAGCTGCTAAGGCTGGATCCTAAAGCTAATTCTAAACCTAAAGTCAGGCTCAAAAAGCTGGAGCTCAGGCTTCATAGAGTCCAGACTATGGAACCAGTGTAAGTTCTGGAATACTGTCATTGCCTGTGTTTCAACTTCAGTATGCCTGTGCTAAAAAGTTTTGTGTGCTAGATAATGAGATTAAGTAAAGTTAAATGTCCAGCCTTTCCCTCAAGGTCCTGTACAAAGTTATTGCCTCTCCCATCCCAACATCTAAAGCTTAAGAGTTTTGGCAGCCGATGCAGGATCACCATATTGCTTAGACATTGACAATCCAGGTTCAGTTGTGATTGTAATCCCTTTTTTTAACCAACTATAGGAGCCCAAGCTACATTATGTTCCTTAAACTATGATTGTAGAATAATTAGTGAAGAAAGTGTAAGTAATATTTGTAGAGGTCCAATGTCTGTTTACGATAGTGTTTCGGTAGCATGATAAATTTTGTCCATTTACCTTGTATTTTGTTGCATTCTATGTAAAATTATTTGTAAATTATGAATAAATGAATTAAAAACTGGCAAAGAGTTTTGGTTTTTTTTAATTAATGAACACTTTATGATAATGAGGACTGTAAAGTTTACATTGCTGAAAATGAAACCACTCAATTTCCCAAAAACCTTTGGAGATTAACTTTACAGTGGTTAAGTTAAATCATTATTCAGGGCAAGTTACCATGTTGCAGTCGGAAGGTTGTTTCACAGAACTTAAAAACAAATTACATATTTCACAAAAAACAGCAAGATATGGGATAGTCATAGTTAACTACAATAATCTGCAAATCCTCTGGGATAATGTGCTTTAGAAAGCCTTTCAGAATAAGCATAAGCTTACACTGTAAAAAATGGGTGTGGTTACCCTTGGTAAACAAATTTTGGAATGGAGACAGTGGGAGGCAAAAGTGAAATGTAAGATAATGTGACTTCAATGGGAAAACTAGAATGAAAAATCAAGGTGGGTCTGCCAAATTAAATCTTCTTAGATACATGCGAGTGTTATCAGAAGCAGAGCCAATTTAAAAGAATTATATTTATGTAATAGGAGATTATGATAGACACCAAGCATTTTTGATGAAGAAAAAATACAAATTAATTAATTAACTAATTAGTTTAAAATAAAAAACACAACCACGAGTTGCCTCCATTTGAGAATTTTGAACATTCTGATGATCTTAAAGGGTCTATAGTCGGGGATCAGAGTGGGTGGTGTAATGTGGCTTAGGGTCGCAGAGGCAGCGAGTGGCTGTATTCCATCTCTTCTCTTCTTTTGCCCCGTTTGTGTGATTTTATTTTTCCAGTATACATTATTAATTGGTATTGATAAACTATTGAGTTTTTTGCCACCCTCAATTACATTACATTTTGCCTTGACAGAAAATAGATTAAACTTAATTTTCATTTTATGTGACTAGACCAGAATATGACAGAAATAGCCACCATATACCAGGACAAAATATCTGCAATCTGAATATAAAAAAGCAAAATTGACCACAAAATTAAACGCTCAGTTCTACCTCAATGATAGGCGGTTCAGGCTCTCAAAGAAATTGAGTCCAAAGTAAAATTCTGTGGGCATGGCTAAGGGTTGACATGTTCATGTAACAGACCCAACCGAACCACAACGACTCTGCCTTTTTTACTCTCGTCAGTCTCTTCCTCCTCTTTGCGATGTTTCGTTTTTTTCCTTGTTCTTTGTTTGGACTCCTCTTCATCATTTTCCTCTAGGTCCTCCTCAACATCATCCTCAGCTTCATCAACTAAAGATCCAAAGAGTTATATGTTAAAAAGGTGTAAATTTCAATCACTTTTTCACAAGCAACTTTATTTTCCCATTTCGATTGTTTTCAGATGATACAATGTGATGATGTCATGGTTTTCTTTATTGACAGATGACTGTGTTGCATGAATGCAACACAAAATGCAATAAACTAAAGCAGTCCTAAACTAGGACTGGACCAAGTCTAACCCAGGACTACATTTGATGTAATGTAAGAAATAAGAGCAGTCCTAAACTAGGACAAAACCACATCTAACCAAAGACTAAACAAAGTGTCCTTGACTGACCATAACAAGTGATACTGGTCTCAAGAGAAAGTCAGGGACTATTAATTAGCTAACTAACTTACCCAAAGATAACTGTAGTTTTGGAGACAACACAGATGCATGTCTAAGCTGATTCTGACCACACCCAACTTAAAAGTCTAAAATTATTTAGGAAAGTCCTGGTTGAAGCAACACTGCTATTGGGTGTTGTACTGAAGATGGAATCATCTCTACTGGCAAAACAATGAAAATCTAGTGGGAAAACATACATATAAATGATTTATTAATGTTCTATTATCAGAAAATGTTTTAAGTTTTGACCACAATATGGCAGACATTTGTGAACTTTGCAACATGAAAAATGAAATCTTCAACCACAATTACAAGGGGATTCAGCAGCCTTTGTAACTTTTGTGACCATTAAAATATTAGTTTTGCTTGAATTGTACTAAAATCATGCACAAATCTTCCTTACTCAACTTTATGCATTCTGAGCATCCTAAATATTCACTGCAATGAGTTCATAAGTGCTTTTTGTGCATCACTGTAACGCTTACAACAACTAGCATGCTAATGGTGCACTTCGCTTTAGATTTAGCCTGAGAAACCCAATACCTGTCAGTTCAGTCTCCGCTTGCTCAGTATCAGACTCGGCCTCCACCTCTTCGCTTCTCTCCTGCTCCTCCACATTTTGATGGGCTTTGAGCTGCTCCTGTTTCAGCCTCTGACCAAAGCGGCCGTTTGACAACAGCTACAAAAAACACAAACAAAAAAAACAAACAATAAACCGCTTTAGACCAAGAGTTAAGACAAGGTTAAGATAGAATAAGTCTAATGTTTTGTTTTGTTTAATGTGCCCAGATTGGACGATTTGGACCAGTGAGATATAATATCACCATGGCCACCTATGGTAACCCCCATCCAGTTCCAGCAACCATGTTTTGACAGTATTCAAGAACACAAACTAATATGGAACCTGGACTTTTTAATTAAGTTATTAACTTATATTTAAGTATAACGAGGAAATATACAAATGTCTACTCATCTTTTTAGATTTTTCCTATTATTATTATTTTTTTAATTTAATTTAATATTTTTATAGTAATAAGTAATAAGTGTGAAGCAGATCAAGGCCAGTTACGTTGCCCGGACTAGCGTTACCGGGGCCCCACCCTGGAGCCAGGCCTGGGGTGGGTGCTCGGCAGCGATCGCCTGGTGGCCGGGCCTTTCTCCATGGGGCCCAGAAGGAGCAACATGGGGCCCTACTCCCATGGACCCACCACTTGCGAGAGGAGCCATGAGGGGCGGGTGCAAAGAGATTTGGGCGGCAGTCGAAGACGGGGGCCTCAACGACTGGATCTTCGGACATGGAAACTGGCTCTGGGGACATGTAATGTCACCTCGCTGAGGGAAAGGAGCCTGAGCTTGTGCAAGAGGTTGAGCATTACCGGCTAGATATAGTCGGCCTCACCTCCACGCACAGCTTGGGCTCTGGAATCCAACTCCTTGAGAGGGGATGGACTCGGCATTTCTCTGGCGTTACCGCGGGGAGCGGCAGCGGGCTTGCTCAGCCACCATGTGTTGGAGTTCACTCCCCCGTGAACAAGAGGGTCATGTCCCTTCTCCTCCGGGTCGGGGACAGGTCTCTCACTGTTGTGTTGGCCTACGGGTCAAACAGCAGTGTAGAGTACCCGGCCTTCCTGGAGTCCCTGGGAGAGGTTCTAGACAGTGCCCCAACCGGGGACTCCGTTGTTCTCCTGGGGGACTTCAATGCCCATGTGGGTAATGACAGTGACACCTGGAGGAGCATGATTGGGAAGAATGGTCTCCCTGATCTAAACCAAACTTCTGCGGACTTCTGTGCTAATCAGTTTGTCCATAACAAACACCATGATCGAGCACAAGGGTGTCCATCAGTGCACGTGGCAGCAAAACACCCTAGGTCGATGATCGACTTTGTTGTCGTGTCATCTGATCTCCGGCCACGTGTCTTGGACACTCGGGTGGAGAGAGGGGCTGAGATGTCAAACGATCACCACCTGGTCGTGAGTTGGATCCACTGGCGGAAGCCGGGCAGAGAAGGAAGCCGGACAGATCTGGCAGGCCCAAGCGTATGGTGAGGGTCTGCTGGGAACGTCTGGTAGAGCCCTCTGTCAGGGGGTCTTCAACTCGCATCTCCGGGAGAGCTTCTCTCTGATCCCAGGGGAGGCTGGGGACATGGACTCCGAGTCGGCCATGTTCTTCAGCACGCTGTGGTTGTAAGGTCTACGGTGCTTGTCGTGGCGGCAACCCCCGAACCTGGTGATGGACACCGGAAGTAAGGGATGTTGTCAGGCTGAAGAAGGAGTCCTATCGAGCTTTGTTGGCTCATGAGACTCCTGAGGCAGTTGACGAGTACTGGAGGGTCAAGCGTTCCGTGGCTCGTGCGGTCGCAGAGGCAAAAACTCGGAGTTAGGTGTAATTCGGTGAGGCCATGGAGGAGGACTATCGGACGGCCTCAAAGAGGTAAACCGTCCGACACCTCAGGAGGGGGAAGCAGTGCTTCACCAACACTGTTTACAGTGTGGGCGGGGAGCTCAATCCTCAATCTCACCGTTATGTCTTCCGAGGAGGAAGCAGCAACTGGGGACCCGAAGGCGGACTCGTCCATCACCCTGGCTGAAGTCATCGAGGTGGTTGGCAAGCTCCTCGGTTGTAAAGCTCCACGGGTGGACGAGATCCGACATCCGAAGTCTCTGCATGATGTGGGGTTGACACGTCTTTGCAACATCGCGTGGCGGTCGGGGACGGTGTCACTGGATTGGCAGACTGGGGTACACCGTCCACCGTCTGTATAAGAAGGGGGGCCAGAGGGTGTGTTCCAATTACAGGGGAATCACACTCCTCAGCCTTCCCGGTAAGGTCTATTCCAGGGTACTGGAGAGGAGACTTTGACCGATAGTTGAACCTTGGATTCAGGAGGAGCAGTGTGGTTTTCGTCCCAGTCGTGGAACATTGGACCAGCTCTATACTCTCCATCAGGTCCTCAAGGGTTTATGGGAGTTTGCCCAACCAGTCCACATGTGTTTTGTGGATCTGGAGAAGGCATTCGACCGTGTCCCTCGTGGGGTGCTCTGGGAGTATGGGATCCGGGGCTCTTTGCTAAGTGCTGTCCGGTCCCTGTATGACAGGAGCAGGAGCTGTGTTCGCATTGTCGGCACTAAGTGAGACCAGTTCCCGGTGCACGTTGGACTCTGCCAGGGCTGCCCTTTGTCACCGGTTCTGTTCATTATATTTATGGACAGAATTTCTAGGCGCAGCCAGGGGCTGGAGGGGGTCTGGTTTGGGAACCACAGGATCTCATCTCTGCTGTTTGCAGATGATGTTGTCCTGATGTCTTCATCGAGCCAGGACCTGCAGCAGGCATTGGGGCGGTTTGCAGCTGAGTGTGAAGTGGCTGGGATGAGAATCAGCTCCTCCAAATCCATGGCCATGGTTCTCAACCGGAAATGGTGGCTTGCCCTCTCCGGGTGGGTGGTGAGTCTCTGCCTCAAGTGGAGGATCAAGTATCTTGGGGTCTTGTTCACGAGTGAGGGAAGGATGGAGCGTGAGATCAACAGGCGGATCGGTGCAGCGTCTGCAGTGATGCGGTCTCTGTATCGGTCCGTTGTGGTGAAGAAGGAGCTGAGCCGAAAGGCAAAGCTCTCGATTTACTCTTTCTCGACCCCGAAGAAAATGGATGGATGGATAATACGTGTGAAGTAAACATAATATTTATCAATGGCTGCGTTCAAATACTGTTTAAGAACACTGCACTGGTTTATATTTTATATCTGTATGTTAAAGTGAATGTTCATTTTAATAATTCATGGAGATAATAATAATAATAATAATAATACATTTTATTTGTTAGGCGCCTTTCAAGGCTCTCAAGGTCGCCGTACATACATACATACACAATACAAATTGAACGTAATGTTGAATGTAAAATGATTAAAAATACATTTAAAAACAAATATAGATTAAAAGACAGAGCAGTTATGGCCAGAGTGGTCAGGGTGAGAAGGCCTTTCTAAACAGATGAGTTTTGAGTTTAGATTTGAAGTGTGGTTGTGAGTGTGTGTTGCAGAGGTCATGGGGGGAGGGAGTTCCAGAGCTGGGGAGCAGAGCAGCTGAAGGTTCTGCTCCCCATAGTGACAAGACGGGCAGGAGGGACAGTGAGGTGCAGGGAAGAGGAGGAGCGGAGGGAGCGGGCAGGTGTGGAGATGTGAATGAGGTCAGACAGGTATGGAGGGGGCCAGGTTGTGAAGAGCTTTGTATGTGAGGAGTATGATTTTGTAGTGTATGCGGTGCGTGATGGGGAGCCAGTGGAGCTGTTGCAGGACAGGTGTGATGTGGTGATGGGAGGGTGTGTGTGTAATAATGCGGGCAGCTGAGTTTTGGACCAGTTGGAGTTTATGGAGTGATTTTTGTGGGAGTCCGAACAGAAGAGAATTGCAATAGTCTATACGGGAAGTGACCAGGCTATGGATGAGGATGGCAGTGGTGTGGGGTGAGTGAGGGACGGAGGCGGTGGATGTTTCTGAGGTGGAAATAGGCGGACCGGGTGATGTTGTTGATATGGGAGGTGAAGGAAAGTGTGCTGTCGAGGATGACACCCAGACTCTTTACCTGAGGGGAGGGGGAGATAGAGGAGCCATCAATGGATATGGAAAAAGGATTTATTTTGCTTAGGGTGGATTTGGTGCAGATGAGTAGGAGTTCTGTTTTATTGCCGTTAAGTTTGAGGGAGTTTGAGGTGAACCAGGTTTGTATTTCTGTGAGGCAGTCTGTCAGGGAGGAGGGTGGAAGTGTAGAGTTGGGTTTACTGGAAATGTAGAGCTGGGTGTCATCCGCGTAACAGTGAAAGTGAATGTGGTGTTTTCTAAAGATGGAACCAAGGGGGAGAAGACAGATTAGAAAGAGCAGAGGACCGAGGACAGAACCCTGAGGAACACCTGACGTGACAGGGAAGGGGTGTGAGGTGAATGACTTGAGCTGAATAAACTGAGAGCGATCTGAGAGGTAGGAGTGGAACCAGGAGTGGGGAGTACCAGAGACACCAATAGAGGAAAGTCTGTCAAGGAGGATGGAGTGTGAAATGGTGTCAAATTCTGCACTGAGATCTAGCAGGAGGAGGATGGAGAGTGAACCAGACTCAGCAGAGAGGAGGAGGTCGTTTGTGATTTTCAAAAGGGCAGTTTCAGTGCTATGGAGGGGACGGAAGCCAGATTGAAATTGTTCGTAGATGTTATTGGAGGAAAGATGAGTGTGGAGGTGGGCAGCAACAGTTTTCTCAAGGAGTTTGGAAATGAAGGGTAGGTTTGAAATGGGACGAAAGTTATTGAGGTCAGAGGGATCAGAACCGGGTTTTTTGAGTATCAGAGTGACGGCAGCAGTTTTGAGGGTGGAGGGAACAGTACCAGAGGTGAGAGAGGAGTGAATGATATTAGTTATGAGGGGGGACAGTACAGGGATGGAGATTTTGATGAGGACAGTAGGGAGAGGGTCTAGTTGACAGGTGGAGGATTTGGAGTTCCGAATGAAAGTAGAGATTTGGGTGACAGAGGGCAGGGTGAAAGAAGAAAGCAGGTGCATTGGGGAAGCGGAAGATGAAACAGGTGGGTTTGAAACAGAGGGGTTGAGTTGCTGATGAATCAGTTGAATTTTGGTGGTGAAGAAAGCAGCCAGGTTATTGCAAAATTCTGAGGAATAGAGGTGAGGTGGAAGTGAGTCCGGGGGTTTTGTGATCTGTGAGAGGAGTGAGAATAGTGTTTTTGAGTTAATAAGATAAGGTGCTGACAGATACAAACAGAGTTCTCTGCATTATTAGGACGACAAATATACAACTTCTGTGGTTAATTTTATGGCCCACTCATGGTGTGTGCTAGACTTGAACCTCAAACTAAACACCCTGCACCATGCACCCTACACACCCTGCTGATATTGTTGAAATATCAAGATGCAAAAAAATATTGAGATATTCATTAGTCAAGATACCAATATATTCACTATTTGGGCGGGGCGGAATAGTGAATATATTGGTTGACAATTATCAGGTTTTTTCACAGTTTTGAGGCATAACTTCACTCACCCTCCCACGTCTCCCCTGTAGTAGTCGCAGCAGTAGTAGCCTCACGGTGTCTTTGTTCTGACACAGGCCCAGAGCATTCAGAGAGTCCAGCCCTGACCCAGACACGCCCTGCAGTCTAAGCTCCGCCCCCAGCGATGCCTGCACAAAGTTGTTCTTGTAAACGTTTCGGGTGAAGAGCGGGATGGACAGTGCAGTCACGATGCGCCGGTCCAACAGTGCGCCAGCCTGCTCCTCTGTCAAGACACTAACAGAAACAAGAGGTGATATAAGGGAGGGAAATACAGTGGGGCGAAAAAGTATTTAGTCAGCCACCTATTGTTCAATTTCTCCCACTTAAAAAGATAAGAGGCCTGTAATTTTCATCATAGGTACACTTCAACTATGAGAGACAGAATGGGGGGGAATCCAGGAAATCACATTATAGGATTTTTATGAATTGGTAAATTCTTTGGTAAAATAAGTATTTGATCACCTACAAACCAGCAAGACTTCTGATTGTCACAGACCTATAATATCTTCTCTGTCCTCCACTCGTTACCTGTATTAATGTCACCTGTTTGAACTCGTTCGATTAGTATAAAAGACACCTGTCCACAACCTCAAACAGCCAGACTCCAAACCCCACTATGGCCAAGACCAAAGAGCTGTCAAAGGACACCAGAAACAAAAAGACTGAATCTGCAATAGGTAAGCAGCTTGGTGTAAAGAAATCAACTGTGGGAGCAATTATTAGAAAATGTAAGACATACAAGAGCACTGATAATTTCCCTCAGTCTGAGGCTCCACGCAAGATCTCACCCCATGGGGTCAAAATGATCACAACAACGGTGAGCAAAAATCCCAGAACCACATGGGGGGGACCTAGTGAATGACCTGCAGAGAGCTAGGACCAAAGTAACAAAGGCTACCATTAGTAACACACTACGCCACCAGGCACTCAAATCGTGCAGCGCCAGATGTGTCCCCCTGCTTAAGCCAGTACATGTCCAGGCCCATCTGAAGTTTGCTAGAGAGAATTTGGATGATCCAGAAGAGTGGGAGAATGTCAAATGGTCAGATGAAACAAAATAGAACTTTTTGGTAAAAACTCAACTTGTCGTGTTTGGAGGAGAAAGAAAGCCGAGTTGCATCCAAAGAACACCTTACCTACAGTGAAGCATGAGGGTGGAAACATCATGCTTTGGAGCTGTTTTTCTGCAAAGGGACCAGGATGTCTGATTCATGTAAAGGAAAAAATGAATGGAGCCATGTATCATGAGATTTTGAGTGAAAACCTCCTTCCATCAACAAGGGCACTGAAGATGAAACGTGACTGGGTCTTTCAGCATGAAAACGATCCCAAACACACCACCCGGGCAATAAAGGAGTTGCTTTGTATGAAGCATTTCAAGGTCTTGGAGTGGCCTAGCTAGTTTCCAGATTTCAACCCCATAGAAAATCTTTGGAGGGAGTTGAAAGACCGTGTTGCCAAACGGCAGCCCCAAAATATCACTGCTCTAGAAGAGATCTGCATGGAGGAATGGGCAAAACTATCAGCAACAGTGTGTGAAGTCTCTTGTAGAGACTTACAGAAAACGTTTGACCTATGTCATTGCCACCAAAGGGTACATAAAGTATTGAGATGAACTTCTGTTATTGACCAAATACTCATTTTCCACCATAGTTTGCAAATAAATTCTTTAAAAATTAGACAATGTGATTTTCTGTATTTTTTCCCCCTAATTACAGGCCTTTCTTATCGTTTTAAGTGAGAGATCTTGCACAATTGGTGGCTGACTAAATACTTTTTTGCCCCTCTGTATCAACTTGGTCAATTTAATTATAGATCTCATTATAACACTCAAACTAAGGGAAGATTTAAACAACTTAAGTGTATATGACAGGATAGACTACTCACCATTTCACTAAATGTAGTTAACATAATTTTACAACAAATCTTCCCTATTTTTTCAAAGTTTTTAAAAGTTTATTTTGGTGAAGTTTATCATTTTACTTCCTGGTTGGACTTGGGCAGTAGATATGACATACATAGAGGTAATACTGTAACTATTACCTAGCAACCATAATGTTAGACTAATCAAAATAAATGATAACACCTTTCGTTAGTTAAATTGAGGTTTATGTTGAAAATATGTTTCTTGCTTGTAAATTGCCCCTGCATTCTGGATGGAATTTTCGGTGTCGGTGACAAAGGTACAAAGGCAATCCATTTTAGAATCCAGCACTACTTCCTGGATTTTTGTACTTTTTTTTTTTTAACCAAATAAATGATGTAAAACTATGATAAACATTTACCATAGATACTATCCCGCCAAACCAAGTAATAATTAGAAAAATATGAAAACCTGTCATATGCACTTACAGTGGGGCAAAAGCGTATTTAGACAGCTACTAATTGTGCAAGTTATCCCAGGCCTGTAATTTTCATCATAGGTACACTTCAATCTTCAGTTTTTCCAAAGACTTTCCAAAGTGCTGTTGCTACTTTGGATCAGTATTTGGTCAGTAAGTTCATCTCAATACTTTTTTGGCAATGACAGAGGTCAAACGTTTCTGTAAGTCTCCACAAGGTTTTTACACACTGTTGCTGGTAGTTTGGCCCATTCCTCCATGCAGATCTATGGGATTGAGATCTGGAGACTTACTTACTTAGTTACTTTGGTTCCAGCTCTCTGCAGGTCATTCACTAGGTAGTTCTGGGATTTTTCACAGCCTGCCTGGTGCAGGTCTACAATTTTTTTTCTGGTGCCCTTTCACAGCTCTTTGGTCTTAGCCATAGTGGAGTTTGGAGTGTGACTGTTTGAGGTTGTGGACAGGTGTCTTTTATACTAACGAACACTAACGAAGTTACAGGTCTGTGAGAGCCAGAAATTTTGCTTGTTTGTAGGTGACCAAATACTTATTTTACCAAGGAATTTACCAATTAATTCATTAAAAATCCTACAATGTGATATCCTGGATTCATTCCCCATTCTGTCTCTCATAGTTGAAGTGTACCTATGATGAAAATTACAGGCCTCTCTCATCTTTTTAAGTGGGAGGACTTGCACAATTGGTGGCTGACTATAAATAATTTCTGCCCCACTGTAAATAGGTAGCATTCATGTAATTGCAAACCAGAATCCCTATAGTCTAAAACAGAGTATGAGGACAGGTCAGAATTTATGGTGGAATTTACGGTATTACTGTCAGATTGCAGATTTATTGACCTGGTTTATGGTTAATATATCTGCAATTACTGGGCCTATCCGCATGAAACAAAAATTGGCATAAAGTTCAACATGTTCCCTGTCAACACAAATAAACAGAAGGGAACTTATATTTTAAAAATAGCTGCAGAATGTGTTGTCATTACTCAACCCCAAAGATCTTTGTTATTGTAACATGTGAGCTACTGTGTCCAAGTAATTTCCCTTGTGGCTCAATAGCTTGTCTAAGTTATTGTCAGTAGCTGAAATTACTTAAAACCATAAGATGAATATGGCAGGTTTGTGAACCAAATCCCAAACAATAATGATAAAGTTCAACATTTGTAAATCATAAATTAAACAATTTAAATTAAATTAAACTAATTAAACTAAGTACTATCAAAAAGAGTGTAGTATCTATATAGGCCCCTGCCCTCCATCTGAAATTATGAAAGTCTAGAATGTGAACATGACTTATTGACCCACAGTTTTGATTAATAAACAACAAAACTCACTGGCTGCTCTTGGCAATGGCAACTGCATCTGGAAACATGGCTCTGATGCAGTGTGTGACGAGGGGGGCTTTCTCCTGAGCCCAGTTCAAACAGCGTCGCCATGGAAACATCGACATCGGCTTTGAGCTCGCAACCTTCTGATGGAACGGACTGCCGTGCTGCCGAGACAGCTCCTTCATCTGGAGGGAGGGGGAACAGCACAGCATGTCTTAAATTCAGATGGATGCTGATTAATAGATTCTGTTCTTATTAGTAAAATATTGCAATGATTCAAAGCAAATGTATTAAAGGATTTTATTAGAATGTATAAACTATTACAAATAACATCAGTATCAGTGTTTTTTAGATACTAAAATGTGATGATGTCATACTCCCAGACAGAGGCAAGAGGCACCTTTGACTACTTGAATACATTGCATTTTCCCATGATTAGTTTTATTAGTGAGTATGCCCAAGACCTTATGACAAAATTCAGTATTTTAACAATATTCATTTTAGCTGCCTACATCTGCATTACTAGTATTACAGACTATGTTTGTAGAGGTTTTAATACAAAATAAATCCCAATGGGGAAGCTGGAATTTGGTTGTTTGCAGAGGACATTACAAAGACCTAAATAATGGATGCTTTCAAGTATTGCTACTTGTGACCCTTAAAATAACATTTATTCTTATTTTATTCAAGCCCTGATGCAAACTAAAGTTGTCAAAAGAATTGAAAATCAGATAAATCCATACTAAAACTAGATAGTTATTTGAGCAGGTATCAATACTAAATTTACCAATTCACTTTCTATTGAAAAAACGTCACCCCTCTCTCAGTAACTGCTGCTGTCAGGCTTGTCATTTTGGTCTTAAAATGTTTTTGGTCTTAAAACGCTCTACATAACCCTGAGGTTTATATTTTGCTATTTTGTCCATAAATCAAGATATGAACATGAACAGACAACTCAGGTATAAGACCAGGCCGATACAAGACCACATTGTTATACATAAGAAAGTACTATGATTTAATGTTGAAAATTATATTCTATGGTCTAAATAATGATGATAGTAATGTTTTTATTATCATTATGGTAACGGAATCGGTATTGAGTATCAAGCCTATTCCTTAGTGTCAAAATCAAGTTTGAAATTTTAGTATTGTGACAATACTAGACCAAACATTCTTAACTGGGGAGCTTTTTTTTCAAACCTCCCATATGAGCTATATATTAAACTGGCCTCACTTCTAGTTTGAGTTGTTTGCTGATGAAGTCCATCATGGGTTTTCTGGCTCCTCTGGCAGACCACAGGACTCTGAAGGCAGATTTATAACGTGATTGACTGACCAACATGGCTGCTCTCGACTTCTTCCCAAAGCGCTTTTCTTTAGGTCGGGACTTGGGCTCCATCTGCAACACAGTAGAGAAGCGCATTTTTTACTGCTCGGTATGTGAAATTGTTAAAATTGTGTTGAAAGAGGTTACATTGTAATAGACACAAATGCTGCCATAGCGTAAAAGGTACAGTATCAGGTTCTATCAGTTGTGAAAAGTGTGCTTTTAAAATAACTGTATGTAAAAAAAATTTATTTTAAATTCCATACGCATGACGCATCTGTGACAAACCATGACCCAACATGTTCAAATCAAATATAGATTTTACTGGTAACAACTGTAATCCCGATTTATTCTTAATTACAAAAACATTGCATATGATGGCCAAGTTATTACAATTTCAAGAGCCTCACGTGAGTCTCTCATTTGGTTTGTGAGTTTGAATCCAGTTGGTTTAAATTCTCTCTGATATGACATATAAGTTATGGGGTCATGAGATCATGTTTATGAAATTTTAAATCAAAATCTTTCATACAGTTTCAAAATAAAGAAGTATGAAAAATGATATCCATCAACAGCATGAGCGACTAAGCAGCCAGAAGGATTGGCACCTGTGGTGTGTGCACTGGTCTGATCCACAGAGTCCTCTTGCCGCACTGCCTCTTCCTGTATTTGCTGCGTATGAGCTGGGCACAGGTCTCACAAAGGAAGCTGGACTCCTGGAGCTGCTCTGCAGCCTGAGGGAAGGTCCAGCGAGCCGTCTCCAGGTTGGTGAAGGTGCAGAGGGCTCGGCGGTTAAAGCTCCGCCCCTGACGCTCAAACTTTACCCGACACCCACTGCAGCGCTCATCCTCCGGGCGGGATGACATCTAGGCAATGAGAGAAAAGATATTTAGAGGATAATTTAAAAATCAATACATTTAAGTTTAAAGTACTTTTCATTAACTGTGACTGATAGGGTGAAAAGAGTTTTCCCACAATACAAGACACAAGATTTCATCTTGGAATATTGAATGATTTTCTAACAAGGATTGTGATTAAATTTGTGGTTCATAATTTATGTCTCTTTAAAGTTCCTATTTTAAACATGTCCAGAATAACTGACAAATTGTAACCATGGTTCTCAAAGCAAATCAGAACATGACGATGGGTCACTTTTTAAAAAGTTATTTCCAATACCCTTATTTTTATTATTAGATTGGTCTTGTGTAGACAAAGTAAACAGTACCACATTTCTCTGTCTAACGATTTCTATTCTTCTATTTGCATTTTGGAGTAATACGTGCTTGGTAACTTAGTTTGTTGCTCCTTACAGCCACAGAATTGTTTGCAAAGGCTGCAGACACTTGACCATCAAAAATGACCTAGGGCTGAAATGATTTGGGATATTTAATTGCGATTTTCCGGACAAACATTGCAAACATTTATATGTATATATGAACTGCTAAACTAATAAATGAAAGCCATGCATTTCTACATGTCTGTAGAGGCCTAAGGTCTAACTAGTTCACAGCCTTAGACAGAATATGTTGTTGTATGCAAATTACAATTTTTTGCTATTTGCTAATTGCGATATCGATTCGACTGCGATATATTTTGCAACCCAAACCCAAATCTCTAACCTGTGTGAAGTTCGGCCTTCTCTTCCCTCTTCTCTTCGCTCCGCTCTGTGACCCTTCTCCGGGGCAGACTACCTCAGCACCGACCGCAGGAGCACAGTCAGCGGTGGGGGAGACCACCACCTCCCCCGGCGCGGCTTGGTCCCACTCTCCGGGAGCCACCGCTATAGTCCCACTGCTGTCGGTCTCCATAATCACAAGGAGTGCATCGCTCTTTGCCAAGTTAACAAGCCATAAAACTACACAAAAGAGGGTTAAGATCCGGAGATTTAAGTGACTCCAGCGTGGGCGCACTCAAATGTGAATAATTTAAGAAAAAGCTTATGAATGAAAGCCTATAACAAGAAAGTGCAAAAATGTGTCCAAAAGGAAGTGGAAACTGGATAAGCACAGGAGTTTACCAGCAGATTGAGATGGTGCCCTCTTGCCGCGGGAGGACACATATGCACGGTCACTGGAGGAGAGTGCTGTCACCGCATAGACATCGAGTTTGAGTACATGAAATAACCTAACATCACTAAACTACATTTTCCAATAGTTACAATGTGTTTTTAATGTCGCTATTCGTATAAAATGTTGCAAAAGTAAAAGGTGTATTATTATTAATTTATTTATTTATTTCATGTCTATGTTCAACACAAACTAAAATATTGAAAGTCCCGTAAAATCCCAATTCAATCATTCAATTTTCAAAACCACACATACTCAGCACATTTCTTTTACAGTCGTAGTGCTTTTATTTTGGTGAAACCGGAAGTGTGGTTTCTTCAAACGCTTAGCTTGTTGTTGTAGATGTAAACATTGATGCAAATGAACTTGAACCCCGATTTTCCTATTGTTTTGGTATTTGCTCCAGTCACCGAGGGAATAACAGCTCAAATGGCGCGGTTGTAGGTAAGATTTGATCCTATTTCACTGTTCCGTGGGTTTAATTGGTTAGCTACACATGTTAGCCTGGTTGAAGCTAACATCACAGCTGCCTGATACATCAACAAAAAAAAATCTGCATTTGAATGTTTAGTCTTGTTTTTGTGTTAATTATGTCTAATGGGATTCTTGGTTAGTTCTGGATTAATCACGTTATTATTTTTGTAAAATAATAAATTTAGTTTGATAATTTTTGCAGCTTTCACACACTTATATTCTTATACATAAACCACATAAAACATTTTAGTAGGTGTTAGGATTGTGCTAATTTCATCAAATGCGTGGCATTCTTTATTATTTATATCAACTGCACAGTTTGTAATTGCACTGTTAAATTAAGTCAGATGTATCCAAATTGAGAGGAGTGAATACATGGTAAAGTGGAGAGAGAAAAGGATACCAGCTTGTTTCCATGGAGATGTTTTTGCTGCTTAAAATGTGCCACAGTAAGGAATTACTCTTATACAATCAGGCCAAGTTACAGTTCAGATCTGCGGAGAGGGGAGCCTGCACATATTAATGATGTTTTTCAAGGTGAAACATTTCAGGCAAAATAACATCTGGAGACAAGTTGGCAAACCCACCACCAGAAAAGTTAGAGGCTGTGAGATTGTTGATTGTTAGATGTTGGTACATTTTTTAATCTTGTACAGTTTTATTTTCGTGTTGATATTTATAGGGCCATATATTGGGTGTCGTTAGACCTTGTGGAAGCTAAAGGTCTTGTTTTTGTGTGAGTGTCTGGACCTCTGTGATAAGGGGGTGATACCTGCTTAAACTGGGACATCAAAGTTGTCTTTTCTGCATGTTATTACTTACAGAGATGGACAATGTTTCCACGCTAATATTATTATCAGCAATATGTTTTTTATACCCGATATATCTGATATTTAAGGCCAGCGCTATTTTTTAACCCTCTCCTGTGTACCCGTGTTTTTCTTCAGTGTATCAAATCTCAACAGACGAGTGAATTAAAATTTAAATAGAAGAGTAATAAAGCCAGAGGACTGTTTCAATGCAATCATAAAAAATACAACAAATCTATTGACTTTGTTATTAATTGTAAATATCAATATCAAGTATCTGCAAATATTGGTTATCTACTATAATAGCAGGACAGATATTTTAGAGATGGGTTATATATTGGTTCTGGTATTGGCCGATGTCGATATGTGATAGAGATGTTCAGTACCGATAATTTTTAGCATTGCCCCATTCTCTGCGTGTCCTTTTTGAACAGACTAATGACTAAAAATGGAAATACAAGAGAGTAGTAGTATATAACTGTATGTTTACACAAATATCTAACAAATTATTTTATAATCCAGTAAAATACATTTTTGCCAAACTGTAAAGTTTATTTGTGATCATTACTTAACTTAAGATAAATTTATGGGCCTCGCTATGGATTTTTAAAGCAAAATATTGATATTGGCAAATACAGGTTATTAGCCACAGCAGCAGGCAAAATATCGGATATTGGTATCGGCTCAGAAAATCCATGTCGGTCCATCCCTAAAATATTTAAAATTGGTATTGACAAAAATGTGGTCTTTGCTTGTTAGAAAAATTGTTATTCAGATATTTTTCCCAAATCGTTCAGCCCTACTGTGACCTAACTAAATCTTGATTATATAAAAAAAAAATTTCAATCACCAATGCTGTTAGATTAGAATCATGCTGTTTATAGTCACCAAAATTACCTTAAAATGAATCATGGTTGTTAGTATCAGAGGACGTCATTGTTTTAAGCTCTGTAACAAACTGCAATTTCCCGCCGCAAGATTAATTTACATGTACTGGTTCGTTGTTGGTTGGTCTCAAAGCCTGTGACGCCATGGCAACTGTACGCCATCATCCTCCTGTCTCCATGGCAACCGCCTCCCCCACGGTCTCCACGGTAACCGCCTCTCACGCCTCTCTGGTCCTGGTCTCGTTTCAGGTCGTTGGGGATTCGACACTCGGCAATGGAGAACGGGGGTCTGGGACACATGGTGCGAATGCATTTATTTAGCTGTTTTCTAAAATATAGCAGTTTTTTTACAGTTTATCTCCACAATCAGAACAAAGGAACACCAATTAAACTAACCCCCGAGTGTACTTGTAAAAATATAGAACAAACCAGAATTTTGTGCTACGTACCTAGACATTCACCAGAGCCAATGTTTGAGAAACATTTGACCAATTAGAGACTCAAAACTTACCATTAGCCCCGCCCCATTCAGGATACACATTTTTTATAGGTCATGTGAGACTGATTTACTCATGTGCTTATAAATAACTCTCCTCTAACTCATCTCATCTCACAGCTAACATCATGTTCTCGGTTCTTTCACTACATCCATCCATTCCTCTTTGGTCTTCCTCTAGACCACTGGCAGCTCAAACCTCAGCATCCTTCTATTCATCACTGTCCCTCCTTAAATTTGTCCAAACCATTTCAATCTGGAAACTATCATCAAAACATTAAATATTCTCAATTCTAATCCTATCGATCTGCTGCTTTTCCTCCTGTCTGTGTTGTCTATTGATCTTTTGGGATGTTAAGACACACCAATGTTGCGATGTCATCTATAATGGAGCTCAACAGTCCCACCCATTTCAAAGTCCACTGTGATTCTTGAAGTGAATTTCCAATACACTTTTCCCATAAACTTGAGTTTAAAGGTAACAGAGTTCAGATAAAATCAGCCCTGAGCAAGATTTCAACCTTTTTTTTCCAAAATGAAATGAGGATGAATGGGAAAAAAAACTGTTGAGCTCCATAGGGCTGCAATGACCACTATTAAAATATTGAACATTCAATTCAATCTCTTGACAATACAGACACTAAAACACATGTCAAAACATATTTAGCATAAAGACAGTAGCATTTCTGAACAAGGTCACCTTTCTACAGATCTGACCTGCCCTGGTGGAGTCACGAGCTTGTCTATGGGAAAAAGATAAGTAGTAAAGCCAAAAATTTGAGGGAACAGCATAGTAATAGCATCAACATGAAGACAAACAGGTGGTGAACCCTCCCCCAGAAAAGTTACACAGAAATAATGTTAGTTGCAGTCCTATTCTCTGGACACTCACCACAGTACCCTGTTTCTCCAGAGGGGAGAGTGTGTGTCTCTCAATGTTGGTGGCTGCGTGTACCGCACTTCTTTGTCCACACTGCGGCGCTATCCAGACTCCATGTTGGGAGCCATGTTCAGAGGAGACCTGCCCACCGTGAAGGACGCACAGGGGAACTACTTTATTGACCGCGACGGGACTCTGTTCAGGTCAGGACATTAAAAGGACTAGGTTGTCAGTTGAGGTTAGTATTGGAGGGGTGGGTGATATTTCCAAATCATCAGCATAGTGGTTGAGTGGATAACTCTGTTAATCTCTGTAAAATCCTCCAATGGAATGGTTTAAACTGGAGGTGAGGTGACTGGATGAATATTCAGGGGATAAAGAATAGAAAAGCACCAGATTGCATCAGCTGCAGGCTCTTTAAGTCCTGCGCAGATAAACTGTGTGAAGATATGGAGCATATCTTCAACATGAGAATGGTGCCACAGCTGTGGAAGACCTGGAGGAAGAACTCATTGTGGACAAAATATTGTGGATAAAAACACTACAGTTGAATTTGGAGCACAGTTTGGAATTGAAATCAATAAACTAAAATGAAATGACTAAAAATTAATTTCCTCAATATTCAGAGAGTCAATTAACTTTCCGGATTATAAATCGGACCAGAGTATAAATCCCACCAGCGAATAAGTGTGTAATAATGAACATTATTAAACAATTCGCACTGGTTCGCAGTCGGATTTTTTGGGGAAATTTATGTTACAAAATCTGGCTGAATAGCAGTACAGCACACTAACGTAACACATAGACAACGAACTGAATATGTGTCTGGTATGTTAACGTAAGATATTAACAGTTACTATATTAACAGTAACTTATGCTAATGTAACATATGCCGGTTTATCCACAAGCATGAGAGACATGAGAGTTCTTTTCACTGATGTTTACTGTGGTCTTACTTCTTCATCACTGTTCACACCATAGAACTAGCAAACACATAAAATATAACATAACTCTGGCTCATATTACATATACACATAAAATTGCACATGAACGCATGGAAAATATACATACCATTTTACCACTTTATATTTTATTTTTCAGTTGTTTCTTAACTAGTGCTCTGTCAGGTAAGACTATGCATTAGTGTTAAAAAAAAGGCTGAACCGGAACAGGAAGTAGTTTTCGTGACCTTAAACTACACTTACTTACTAAACATTTACAATATTGTTCCAAATGAAAAATAATCACCTTTATGGTCTTATAAATGAAGAAATAAATAAATAAGGGGAAATTAAATATGAATTTTTTTTATTTTTTTTTAATGAGTCAAGTACATTTTCTTACAGGTATTACAAACACACCATCGCCATCTATAGGCCAAACAAGTGAACTGTAACATGTATAATCATTTATATAGCCACACAGGTAGATGAAGCACCGCTTCCATTTGGCTGTCATCAGACTCAGCAGAATAGGATTTTCTTTTAGAGGGCATTTTTGTTTAGTCTTTCTCAGATGTCTTTTAAATGACCGTAATGTCGAAATTTTACATTTTCAGTGGTACAGGAGTAGACTATTCAAGGGCACTAGAATGCCCTTGAATAGTTCTCAGTGTGACAATAACAAAGATGTGAAATTATATTTAATTTTAATAATTTCATATATAAATCACATCTGAGTATAAGTCATACCCCTGGCCAAACTATGAAAAAAAATGTGACTTATAGTCT
This sequence comes from Periophthalmus magnuspinnatus, assembly GCF_009829125.3. NCBI lineage: Eukaryota > Metazoa > Chordata > Actinopteri > Gobiiformes > Gobiidae > Periophthalmus > Periophthalmus magnuspinnatus. The sequence goes on along the minus strand of NC_047135.1, from coordinate 10,076,795 downwards.
GGAAAATATGGTAGTATGATTGTCTCCTTACTGTCTATAATTGAAGCCAAAAATTCAATCAAATCTCCCAGTCCAACTGACTTGCCCCTTTTAAAAAATGAGTTGCCCCAAAACAAATAATACAACAAAAGAACAAATAAAATTACCCTTTTCTTTCATAGTCAGAGGTTTTGTCTTTTCCAGTCTAACAACTACACGTTCTAATATAAGGATGTGCCTGAAACAAAAAAGGCCAAGTTGAACCCAAGGTTTAAACTTCAGCCAAACCAGGTCCAAATGTGCATAAAACACTAGTAGACCTGCAGGAGAACTTGTGTCCCACAGTTTGAGAACCACAGCTCTTGTACTCATAACTCCAGCAAACTTGTCTGACATTGAATCCTCACATTTCTGCTTTTGTCAGGTATGTCTTAAACTTCCTGCGCACCTCAGAGCTCACTCTTCCCTATGACTTCAAAGAGACAGAGCTGCTGAGGAAAGAGGCGGACTTCTACCAGATCGAGCCCCTACTGCAGTGTCTGGGAGACCCCAAGCCTTCACCGCTGTATCCCACCAATTCGTACGAAGAAGTGGTGGAGTTGTCTAGTACCAGGAAGCTGTCCAAATACTCTAACCCTGTGGCAGTCATCATCACACAGCTAACAGTCACAACCAAGGTCTGAACACAATTTGGTTATTATACATTGACAAGTATTTATTAAAGCTGCATTACTCACCTTTTTATCTTGTAAATGATCCAATTTAGTTTTATTTCCCCCTATAAGTGTATTGTAAAAGTAGTGCTTTATGAAAAAATCAGACTGGCGTGTGCTGTAAAATAATCTATTGAATGCAAACCAATAAGCTTTGGGATGAGAGCTGATTGGTGGTGCGTTAGCAGCCCACTCTGCTTCACTTCCTTGTCTGAAAAAAGTATTGTAGAGCTGTGCATAAGCCCAAAACATAAGTGAATGCTAGCAATATGCCATAGGGTTTGTGAGGTCAGACAAAAAAAATGCACACCAAAATCTGGTTGTAGTCTAATTTCTGGACCTTTACGATTACTTAAATGACATGTAAACTGCAAAGTAATCAAAGGGTCCATGATCAGAAATGGATTAGATGATTTGGCTTTTGACATGTCATCCATACATTTTCTTCCGCTTAGCCGGAACTGGGTTGCAGGGGCAACAGTCTAAGCATGGACTCCCAGACTTTCTTCACATGGACGCGTCCTCCAGCTCCTCCAGTGGGACCCCAAGGCATTCCTAGCGCAGCTGAGAGACATAGTCCCTCCAGTGTGTCCTGGGTCTTCCCCAGGGCCTCCTTCCGTTGGTACATGCCTGGAACACCTCCCCAGGCAGGCGTCCGGAACAGACGATGCCCGAGCCACCTCAGCTGGCTCCTTTGGACGTGAAGGAGCAGAGGCTCTACTCCGAGTTCCTCTCGTGTGACCAAGCTCCTCATCCTATCTCTAACGGAGCGGCCAGCCACCCTGCGGAGAAAACTCATTTACGACGCTTGTATCTGCAATCTTGTCCTTTCAGTCAGGGACTTCCTTAAAAGCGCAAATCATCTCACCTGTTGTAGTTCCAACCAAGTCAGTTCTTTCTGGTCATATTGTATTAAAATAAAGCTCAGATTAAAGTCTAACCTGCACATAGAGGAGTGCCTCAAGTTAGCATCATGTTGATGACATTAGCTGCACAGTATCCATTGGCCTATAGAATGTTGTGATGTCTTCTGAAACCCTACGTACACCTTACTTATGATGGTCCATGGATTTTCTGTGTTTCTGTTTACCTGTGTCTCTCTGCAGGTGCAGAGTGTGCTGGGAGCCATCTCAAACAGCTTCACAAAGTGGAACAAACACATGATGGACACCAGGGATTACCAGGTCTCTTTTACCTTTGGACCTTGTGACCATCAACAGGAAGTCAGCCTGAGAGTCCACCTGCTCGAGTTCATCTCCAAAGCTGTACGCATCAGTTCTTCATGGTTATTCTTACCAAACTTCAAGTGCAAGATTTCCATTGAAGTGCTTATATAAAAAAGCAAGAGATTTGGACTTTGGCCCGATTGACAAAGGGTTCCTCAAGTGAGGATTCCCAAGAGTCCCAACTGATCATTTCTATGAGTCACTAGAACCAAGAAATAATATTACAATCTGTATTATGTCATGACATCCTGTTATGTCATCTGGAATCCAACTATAACCTTGTTTATTTTTGTTCTGTTTCAGGGATTTACGATACGCAACACTCGAGTCCACCACATGAGTGAACGAGCCAACGAAAACACAGTGGAACATCACTGGACATTCTGTCGACGCGCTCAAAAAGTCCACGAATAGCAAACAGAAAACGTATATTTACCGAGACTGAACAGGTGGAAATGCAGTGGAATGAGTAGTTTAAGTTAGTATTAGCTTCATTTAGATATTTAGATATGTGCTTTCATCAGGACAGCCTTTCATCCAAGACTGAAGCATATGCCACATCATTGAAGTATAGGCATAAAAGGACTGAACCTCGATGCATCTCATAGAACACTGAAATTAAGAGGGTTTTTTTTTTTTGCTTTTTGTGTAAATTCCTGTTTGGTTTTCTTCTTGTATGTTCCTTGTAAAATCTAAGGGCAGTTAATATTTTGACCACAGTTGAATACGTTTTGACCAGCGAAGTTAATTTTCTTTTTTCACCAGACATCATCACATCACTAAACCTCCTATAGTCAGTATAATACCTCAACTCATATAACCACTGCTACACGATCACCAAAAAGGTTTACAAACAGGAATTTATCTGTTTGTTTGTTTTTTCAGGGTCATAGTATTCTTTGATGAAAAATATTCAGTAGGCTAATCCTGCTGACTTGATGTGAATGGCTAAACCTTCTACACTTCCTTGACTAAAGACAGCTTCAATGGCCAATTGCATTAAGAACTTCATGATATTGAATAGAGGTTTCACAATTACATTGAGCTGAAAAGATGTCAGATTTGAATTTTCAAACTCATGAAACTCTGTTTAATAACTCTGAATTTACATCTAGAGCTTTAGCAAACATCATGTAGGCAAAGCATATTTTAAAAGCATACATTTATACAAGAGATGTCTGAGCTGCCCCTGCTACACCTTCTCACGGTTTCTTTAAAACAGACCAAACTGCAGGAAGAATCTGAGGAAACCTAGGTATAAACCTAGGCCGTCAAATTTTCAGGTATTGCACGTCATGCCTTATCCTTTCTTTCTCTTCCTTGTAATACAGTTGTCCCTCAGTATAATGTCATTCATCTTTTGCGGCCTCGCTATTTTGCAGATTTTTTAGTGCAATTTTACATGCTTTTTTTTTTTACAGTGTATGAACGCGCATTGTGTTCTGCGTCCTGATTAGCTAAGGAACTGAAGACCTTTGTCAATCAGTCTCATACGTGCCATGTCTCCTGTACACTACAGAATGCATTCAGCTTGCCAAATTTCTATAAATATTCGATTGCTAGCAGTGTAACTCTGAAGTGCCGTATGTTTGCAAATTTTCTCCCTAACAAAACCCACAATGTCGATGAAAGGTTCTGCACCAACAAAAGCGCCTACAAAGGTTTGAACTTTGAGAGTCCTTAAACGAGAGAGAAATGTGAGAAAATGTTACTGCCTGTCTTAGAAAAGTGTATAAAGTGTGTGGTGAGGGGTTTTACAGACTTAAAACATATAATAATTGTAAAAAATAAAGCTGATGACTTTGTGGATTTCACCTATTGCTGGTTATTTTTAGAACATAACCCCTGTGATAAACGAGGGACCACTGTATTAATGTTTGATATTAAAATATATACACACGTGGACAAAATTGTTGGTACCCTTCCTTTAATGAAAGAAAAACTCACAATGGTCACAGAAATAACTTGAATCTGACAAAAGTAATAATAAATAAAGATTCTATGAAATTTAACCAATGAAAGTCAGACATTGCTTTTCAACCATGCTTCAACAGAATTATTTAAAAAAATAAACTCATGAAACACGCCTGGACAAAAATGATGGTACCCTTAACTTAATATTTTGTTGCACAACCTTTTGAGGCAATCAACAATTCCTGTAACTGTCAATGAGACTTCTGCACCTCTCAGCAGGTATTTTGGCCCACTCCTCATGAGCAAACTGCTCCAGTTGTCTCAGGTTTGAAGGGTGCTTTTTCCAGAGGGCATGTTTCAGCTCCTTCCAAAGATGCTCAATAGGATTTAGGTCAGGGCTCATAGAAGGCCACTTTAGAATAGTCCTGTGTTTTACTCTTAGCCATTCTTGGGTGTTTTAGCTGTGTGTTTTGGCTCATTGTCCTGTTGCAAGACCCATGGCCTGCGACTGAGACCAAGCTTGCTGCCACTGGCCAGCACATTTCTCTCTAGAATCCCTTGATATTCTTGAGATTTCATTGTACCCTGCACAGATTCAAGACACCCAGAATATCACAGAGCCTCCTCCATGTTTCACAGTAGGGACAGTGTTCTTTTCTTGATATGCTTCATTTTTCTGTTTGTGAACATAGAGCTGATGTGCCTTGGCAAAAAGTTCAATTTTTGTCTCATCTGCTTGTCAAGATGTAGTTTGGCAAATTCCAATCTGTCTTTTTCATGATTTGTTTTTCACAATGGTGTCCTCCTTGGTCGTCTCCCATTAAGTCCACTTTGACTCAAACAACGACAGATGGTACGATCTGAAACTGATGTTCCTTGAGCTTGAAGTTCACCTTTAATCTCTTTAGAAGTTTTTCTGGGCTTTTTTGTTACCATTCGTATTATCCGTCTCTTTGATTTGTCAAGTCCAGGAAGGTTGGCTACAGTCCCGTGGATCTTAAATTTCTGAATAATATGTGCAACTGTAGTCACAGGAACATCAAGCTGCTTGGAGATGGTCTTATAGCCTTTATCTTTAACATGCTTGTCTATAATTTTCTTTCTAATCTCCTGAGACAACTCTTTCCTTTGCTTCCTCTGGTCCATGTTGAGTGTGGTTTACACCATGTCACCAAACAGCACAGTGACGACCTGTAGCCCGATATATGGGCCCACTGACTGACTACAAGATTGACTGTGATGCCAATTAGTGGATACACCTTGGATTAACATGTCCCTTTGGTCACACTTTTTAAGTAATTCTGTTGAAGCATGGTTGAAAAGCAATGTCTGACTTTCATTGGTTAAATTTTATAGAATTTTTATTTATTATTATTTTTGTCAGATTCAAGTTATTTAACATTCTTCCTGGCCTGCACAGGATTTTTTGCTGTAGTACCAATGACTGACCACTAATCCAACAGGCGACAGCTTTGAAGGGGAGATTCCCTTTTCAGTTCAGCCAATTAATACATTCTTGGTGTCCATAGAGTGTTTTCAAGGGTTTAAGAATCCCGGGCAATACGGGTCACCCACTGCTTCTAACAGGCTCCGAGGCATTGAGGATGGGTTAAATGCAGGCCACAATAAAATATTTCACCTACTGGACACTTGTGATATTGCAGCAAAACACAAGATTGGTTGACGGACATAATGACTGAAAAGTAGGGTTGTAAAATGGACAACATTCACACCTTTCAGCAATAACATTCCAGATTTGATTCCCATGTGTAGCCTTGATATGGTGACTATTAGGGATGTAGTGCTCAAGTCCTGGATTCAGATTTGTGACTTGTTTTCACAAGTCACTTCTGGGACTTGTGATTTGACACAAACATGACTGATGATTCCGGCTTGACTTGTGCATTTGTGAGGATGGTGACTCTGGTTCAGGCCAGAGAACTTGAACTCCTCCCATGTTCCCCCTCTCTCTTCCACTTTTTCTCTTCATTTTCCATGCCACAGTGCAGGTCTGGGGATTGGATAAAGGTCACGTGTCTAAGTCGCCATGGCAATAAGTGCTGTGAGCTCAAGTGATTCAGAATCAACAGATTAAAACAAAACCACCCCACTTGGACTCAAGACTTGGACATGCACTGTAAGACCTATAAGGACTTGACTCAGACTAATCTAAGTGACGTCGACTTGACCAATAAGGACTTGGATGAGTCACAGACTTCAAAAATCGTGACTCGATGACATTCCCGGTTGACTGAATGTCCTTGTGTCTCAGTACATTTTTATCTCCTCTGAGCTTCAATCAAAAACATACACAATGTACTCTACCCTACTGGAGGAATGACCAAGAACTTAATCTGCATGCTGTTAATGGAAAATTGACACACAAAAAAAAACAAAAAACAACAACAACAAAACACTCACATCAGCAAAGGGTAGGGTTCTAAATAGGTAGCCTTATTTGTGAAAAAGATGGATTGTGTTTTACCTGCAGAAAAAATTCAGTTTTATATACCGTAAATTTCGGATTATAAGCCGCTACTTTTTTTCCACGCTTTGAACCCTGCGGCTTATACAGCAGTGCGGCTTATTTATGGAATTTTTACTGGATAACGGCCCCTGGGGGGCGCTCTCTAGCTGTAAACGTAAAAGTGAGACAGACGTGGGGAAAGATTCTGCTCTGAAGAATTCACTAGTTTTGATTTTGAACGATCATTTTGCGCATCATGAAATGGATATGATGCAGTTTTTAAGATAAAGAAGGAAATAGAGCAGGGGTCGGCAACCTGTAACACGCAAAGAGCCATTTGGACCCACTTTCCATGTAAAATAAAACACTGGGAGCCGCAAATACTTTTTGACATCTAAAATGAAGATAACACTGTGTATAATAATAATATAACGGAATAATGTAGGTTTTATTTTCACGGACAAGCCTTCTACACGTGGCAGATAAATATGGCAAAAACAACTTAAGTGCATTAAAAAAATACAACTCACCAAACTGCTGCGTCAGTGTGAGCTCTGCGCTGATTATGTGATTATGTCTACTCTGCTCCGCAGTTTCTTTAAAAAAAAAAAAAAAAAACTCTAAAAGCGTATCGTTTAATCCCAGGTGCTTATTCTCCATGTGCCAAAGCAGTTTTGAAGGTTTCATTGCCTTATTTGCTTTTCCCGTATGTTACGCAGAGCGGACTGTGCGTGAGAGTCACCTGTAGCGACAAACCCAGATTTTAAGTAGGCATTGTCTGTTAAATTTATCTTTCTTTTTCTTGGAGGTCGTGGTCTCCTCTTCCGGCTCCTCAGTTGTCCTTTTCCCCTTTGTTAAAAGCTCTCCAAAGACTTTTGTTTTGGCTCATTTTCACTCGCTTGTGGCTCTACTTTTGTGCGTCGTGTCTGATGTGTTAAACGTGAAACGTCATTGCGGAGACAAGAGCAGATAATATACTTGCTGCTACATCAAATAGATTTCTGTGCCGATTTCCAGCAGGATTTTCATGATACATCTACGGACGAGCTCATTAGTGCGTCATTAGGGACGGGCGAAAGTTGCTCCTGACCCCTATGCGCACAGCGTCTGAAAATCAGGGCTCTTTACGCAGGACTGTGAGCTGTGTCAGTGTCTGTGAGACGTGAGACGTGAGCGGTGTTTGTTTTGAACATTGTTCCGCCGCGAGTGTGACGCTTATTTTGAGCAACGAAAAATAAGAAAATATCATTTTATTTTAAGATCATAATAATTTTCCAATTTAAACTACAACAAAAAAGAGCTAACACAAATAAAATACACTTCAGCCACGCAGAGCCGCAGTATAAGGCTGAAAGAGGCGCATGCGGCTTTGGAGCCGCGGGTTGCCGACCCCTGAAATAGAGCCACTGCACGTAAGCTCGACATCAATGAATCCAACTTGGTCAATGTAAAAAAGATGACAAAAGTTTTCAGAGGAAATAAAAGCAGATTTTTCCGTGTTGGTGCAGCTTTATTTTCTAAACCTGCAGGTGTGTTCATCCCGTGTTGATGTGTTGGTGCCAATTTTCAGGCACAGTTTAAAAAACAGCGTGTCGGTGCACCGTTTTTCTGTGTAAATATCTCATGTTACAATATGAAAACCTGCGGCTTATATTCAGGTGCGGCTTATATATGTACAAAATTGATTTTCTCTTCAGATTTAGCTGGTGCGGCTTATATTCAGGTGCGCTCTGTAGTCCGAAATTTACGGTACATTCAAAAATAAAGTAAACTTTTTTTTTTCTCAAAATTATTGTATATTCATAAGTAGCTTTTTGGAACCGGTCATCCCATGAATTTCTAATCTGTGTTTGTGATGTAGCCTTTGTGATGTATTTATAAACATTTAGCATTAACAAACAAAAGCAATTGATTAATACAATTATCAATGCAGTGTGTTTTTTGTTTTTGTTTTACATTTGTCTATGTAACAGGCCAACAGAAATTCATTATTTTCCAATCCCTATATACACTGCCTTGCCAAAAAAAAAGGCACCACCAAAAACAAAAGCTCACACACTCGTTTTCGTTGGACTGCCTTTAGCTTTGATTACGGCACACATTCGCTGTGGCATTGTTTCAATAAGCTTCTACAATGTCACAAGATTTATTTCCATGCAGTGTTGAGTTAATTTTTCACCAAGATCTTGCATTGATGATGGTAGAGTCTGACCGCTGCACAAAGCCTTCTCCAGCACATCCCAAAGATTCTCAATGGGATTAAGGTCTGGACTCTGTGGTGGACAATCCATGTGTGAAAATGATGTGTCATGCTCCCTGAAACACTCTTTCACAATTTAAGTCCGATGAATCCAGGCATTGTCATCTTGGAATATGCCCATGGCATCAGGGGGAAAAAAATCCATTGATGGAATAACCTGGTCATTCAGTATATTCAGGTAGTCAACTGACCTCATTCTTTGAGCACATACTGTTGCTGAACCTAGACCTGACCAAATGGAGGAGGCTCGTACATATTTGCTTAGTTATATCCAAGTGGCGAGTTTTTTTGTTTTGTTTTGTTTTTTTGGTCAGGCAGTGTATTATCGAATTCCACCAAATTATTTTGTTGGTCCAGAAGCATCAGTGCCATTTTGATCACCAGGGAAGCTCATCTGAAAACTCGAAGTTAGTTTCAGTCAAGTAGTCAAGACAGAGAGCTATGTAGTCATTGTGATTCAGTTTGATGACAACAGCTAGACAATAGTCAGAATATTTTGTACTTGTTGTTTTGTATTATTGTATTATTAACCTCAGTGTATTTTGTGTGTTTTTTTTTAGTTTTTTTTAACCATGTTTACTTCAGTTAATGTTGAAAACGTTTGTGAGCCATTCAAATGGCATTTTTTTGTAGTGGATGGTTTAAAGATTGATTTATATCTGTATATCATGTGGGCCCATCCAGGAGCCCCATGTGCAGTTCTACTCGGGTGCAACCTCCTCTGTGTGACGCTAACCCACAGGAAACTAATGTTCAGTTCAGTTATTTAATATCAGACGTAGCTAACCAGATTGGCCAGTATATTGAAGCTCAGTTACAGAGCAAAATAGTAAACAGTCCAGTGACACTTTTCAGGTAGCTCCAAGAAGTAGATAACCAGGGAAGTCCAGGAGTGGATCAGTGCATTTCAAAGACAATGCAGGGCACATAGCCATAAGCCTCCCACTGCAAGATGACATGTGTCCAACTACACTTAGTCTGCTGTGACTTATGATTCTAATGTACAACCAAAGTCACTGAATGCGCCGGCCCAGTATTACCAGTTACCTTCCATCTCTACACAAGTACCTACCTCTGCTACTCAAGGTCCAGTGGTGCCAGGCCCTTATCAGCAGTTTTGATAGCATTGTCTAACAATGCATAGCCAAGAGCAAGCTGTTGGAGACAAGAGCTAAGATAGGAGAACCCATGTCAGCAGAGCGTGTCCTTCTGGTTGGAAGTAGCAGCAAACAGACACACCCAAAATGCATCTACAACCTAACACTCTGTCTATGGAATGAGATGCAGTGTTCGAGTTCTGGTGTTTTCCAGCCAAAAGGATCTAATAATTGTTGGTTCTAATGAGTGTTTTGAAAAGTAACAGACAGCAGATGGCAGTAAACATATGATATGATGTCCTGCTCAGTCAGATGGAGAGGTGAAGATCTGCCTGAAATAATTAGTGCTGTGAGGTTACCCCATGCTGTCACACTTCTTCCTTAGCAAGAACACCTAGTTTGGGGAAGGCTACCCAAGAACACACCAGTGTCTCCAGGCAGCATCATTTGGGTAGAGCACTGTCCTTCAAAACACAATCAGAGACATTTTAGTTGGCTGTCATTTCTTCTACGTATGTTGACAGATGGGTTCCCATGAAAACTGCATAAATGAGTCACTCTCAAGAAAAATTCAAAGGTTGCAAATGTGTCTTTGTGAGATGCAGACAAAAATTTCAGTTTGACCCAAGTTATTGTTTTGGTGTTGTTGGGAGAGAGACCCCAGAACCCCACCTAAGCCAACTGCTACACAAGCAGAACTTAAAAACTAGCTTGAAAACCAGGGGTCCAGCATATCCAGCTCACCAGGGGTGAGCTTGATATCGACTCCAGAAAATTGTGAACATGAACAGTATGTCATCAGCTTAATTGTAGAGAGGCCAAGGGTTTTGTCCATTGCATCCACCGTATAGAAGAGCATCACTTTAAGACTATTTAAGACTATTTGCAGGCTGATTTTGGCCTAGATCTCATAATGTTTGAGCTTTTATCCTTAGAAAGCTGTTTAGTTTCATTATTTGAAGGATAACACATAACACATTGCATAACACAATTGGATCTCTTGTGTAATAAGTTAACTGTTTTAAGGAAAAAGTGCCATTTTTCTTCCGTACACTAGTATTGGCAGATACTTAAAGTCAAAGTATCAATAGAGGTATCATGAACTGAAAAGTCTAGATTGGTGCATCCCTAGTCCCATTTTGTATGAGCCTCCAGCTCAGCACCAAACTCTATGACAGGTCCTGTCAGATATGAGAGAGGCATCATTTGCAGGTTTGTTAGTGAGTATGCATTGTCTCTAGTCATGGTCTGGAAGAAAGACAGCAGTTTAAGAATGTGCACAGACTTCAGGTGCCTGAATGCACACACTGTAAAGGATGCACAACCTGCTCCCTCACCAAGCAACGCATTTGTCAGCACTATGGACCTTTCCTCTGGGTAAGGTGCAAAGAGGACAAGCGCTAAACAGTCTTCATAACACTTGTTGGGCTTTACAAATACAACAAAATGTCACAAGGTCTGTGTAATAGCCCCGCCTCCTTCATGTGCATGATTCTAAGTATCTTTGGAGACCTCACTTTACCAGCTGGCTTTGTTATCTGTTTGACCTTCTAGTCTTTTGGAAGACTAGCAGTCTTGAGAGAGATGCCCTCAAAGGACTGAATGTAGTGTTCCGGAAGCTGAAAGAGAACAACCTCAAGTTGAGTCCAAAGAAATGCCACCTCCTGCAAACATCAGTCAGGTTGGGAGATATTATTGACAGGAAAGGAGTGTGCGTGGACCCATCCAAAGTTTCTATTATCACCCAGTTGTCCAAGGAATCACTTATGGAGGAAGATGGCTGCACCCCCTCTGTGAAAAAAAATAAGTCTTTCCTTGGCATGGTGTTCTTCTAGCAGAACTTTATTCCCCATTGTACCACAGATAAAGAAAGGGGCTGGCACATTCAGAAAACTGATTCATGGAGATTGGACTCGAGCTTGTGAGGAAACCTTTGAGAAGTGTGCTGTGATGGCCCATCCCGACTTCATTAGGCCATTTGTTCTACCAGTTGATGCTTCCTTGGATGGTCTTGGGGCTGTTTTATCTCAGGTCAGTGTTGGTGAAGATAAGACCCATCCTGTGGTATTTGCTGATAAAAACTTCAGAAAGTCCCTCTGCCATCTTTACTGCAACAACCAGTGCAAAATGCAGAGCCATATCAAAAGGAGTGGACCAGTTACATTTAATAATACAATATTTCTGAATGCAACTAGCTCAGTACTCCATCTACTGGTAAAAACTGGTAAAAGAATTAGGTGTGCAACAATTAATTGACTAATCGTCAGTAGTGACTTGTCAACTATTAAAAAAACATTGTATTCAGTATCTGGACTATACAGACTCAAAACACATACGGAAAGACCTTTTTATAACAAAGAGTGCATTAAAAAATCAAATCAAATGTCAATAATCAAAAATAATACACTTAATTGTAAATATCTATCTAGAAGCCCTTAGTCACAATTTTTAAAGCTTAATTTGGTTGTATTTTAAAAGTCTCAATGTAGAAATCATAGTTTAACCAGTCGACTAATCGAAAATCGTTAGCTGCAGCTCTAAAAACATGTCCACACCATACAGCTATAGTCACAAGATATCTTGTTGAATTTCCTCACATTTCAAGTAGGCGCGGAAAAACGTAGCCCAGACGACGTGAACATTTTTCACGCGCAGGTTTTTTTTTCAGTCGTTTGTTCCCACCCAGCCCCCACCCTCGACTCGACGGCTTCACAAACCCCGCCTCCTGCGCTCTCCCCTCGGTCTGGCTCTGTCAACCACTCGGCTGTTGTGCAGCCATTTTACCCTGGAACGGCGAGGCAGAGGCGGCCAGTGGATGCCTACACATTGCCGCTAAGAGGTACGGACGCTATTTTTCATTATATACTTTTACTTAGGTCGTCTCGATGACTTTACCGGGTCAGTGACCGCGTGGGGAGCCGATGGTCTGGGCGTATACAGCGAAGGGAAGCCAGGAGGAGAACTGACCGCCCTAAGAGGCTGATTTCTGGGCAAGGGTTCAGCGCAAAGAGCCTCCGTCTCAACAAAAATGGCGACGTATCGTATCTAAGTGCTTAAGTTGCGCTCTCTGTTTGCGCAGTTCAAAGCTACGTGACACCGGACGAAGCCACACTGTTTCAAATTGAGTGAATTTTCTTCTCCTGACGGAACGAAAAGGGGGCGCTGCAGAGCATCGGACGACGTAGCGTCGCGAAATGACGTAGTTAGGCCTCTCTTAAAACGTTTATTTTTGACATGTACTGTTAAATAATATGGATTTATGGAACAATTTCTTTGTCCTTAAAATGTTGTTTAATCAGTCTTTGTTCTTTCTGTCAAAGTTTGTTTCGCAATAATTGTTTACAAAACAAATATCTTATGTTGGAAGAGGTTAGGTCATGGACTGTATAAAGAAGTGGACTAAGAGAGTATAATGTCACCCATAGCGTTCGACTCTAGTCAAATGAAGCTCGTTGAGGCTAGCAGTTATAAGGGTGACTTAAGAGCTGAGTTCCATAGCAACCAAAAAGCCAGTCCAGAGCAAGGCTGTTGAAGGTAACGCTCCCTTTGCTCCCTCTAGTTTAACAGAAAATGGGCGCTTAGCAATGCTGTCAATCAAACCTGTTGCTAACACTGTTTGTTATTAATGTTCATATCTTGATTTACAGACAAAATAAAAATACCAGGACCTTGTAGAGCAGGTTAATACAAACATATAAAGACCAAACTGACGAGCCTGACAGATCAGCTAGGTTCCATATTTGGAATTCAGACCACAAGTATCAAAGCAACCAAAGAGCCAATCTGGAGTGAGCGAAGCTGTGGAAGGTAACGCCCCTTCTCATCCGCAGTGTTGGTTTAGCAGGGGGCAGGCGCTTAGCAATGCTGGTAATTAAACCTAATGCTAGCGGGAGCGACCTTGGGGAAAGACGGCAGCTGATTTGTCTGTTATTAATGTTCATATCTTGAATTACGGACACAACAGCAAAATAAAAATAACAGGATCACGTAGAATGGGTCAATATAAACATTTTTAGACCAAAATGACGAGCCCAACGGCAGCATTTATGGAGAGAGGGCCAGGCGTTTTCTCATGTAAAGTGAATTGGAGCTAGTGTTGATGGAGTCGGAAGTGAGCTAATGATCAGTTCCTGTTTGGAACATGGCGGCTAGCAGTTTAGCTATGTCCATTTATGGGTTAGGCTTATTAAAGGTATACTGTGCCCCCCATTGTTTTTGAACATTTGGTACTCATCAATAACCTTGCTCATGCCAGGTTGGTATGTGTAGCTCTCTGAGTTGAGTTTTGCACATTAATCAATCTGGAACCATTCTCACTGTAAGCGATTGTGAAAAGGCATAACGTCATGACAATTATTTAAATCTGATTGGTCGACACACCACAACAGTGGAACAAGCCAAAAAATGTAACTTTTGTTACATCCAGTTAAGAGAATAGACATCTTCCCTGTCCGCAAATGCACAAAGCGCTTACCTGCTGCACATAGTCAGTATTTTCACTAAAATAGGAAAAAGTATGTCAGTCAGCATCGCTATGTTTGTTTTGGTTTGCTTGCTTGCTTTGCTGCTGCCGCACAAGCCTCAGTGCTGTTCTGTCATTGGTCAGCGGGTGAACCCTACAGCGGGTATAAGGATAACTAATCAATTTGTCTCTACAGAGCTCAAAATAACAGCTTTCTAATTTGGGGATGCGTTCCTGCTGTTTTTACATATTGGGGTTTATTGCTTGGAATATGAAGATTCCATCACTGAAATTCATGACTTTCAATGGGATTCTTCAAAAAGCACAGGAGACACGTTCACGTAGTTCTCCAACTTGGTCTTGTCAGATTGATGTAGCCCTCTGAATAGAGTTCTACACAGTACACATCAGTCTGGGATAGCACTTGCTGAAAGCGACTGAAAATTCAAACTTTCCAATTGAAAGAAAAGCTCACACGTCGTACCTGTCTGCAAATGCCCAAAGCAATTCCCTCTGGATGATTTTTCAAAAACAAATCCGTATTTTCACTTAAGTAGGCTGAAGTTCATCTGTCAGTGTTTCCATGTCTGTTTTGGTTTGTTTGCTGCTGGCTTCTGCCCAAACTGCAATGCTGCCCTCTGATTGGTCAATGGTACGGGACCTATCACATGCAAACAAGACAGATTCTTAAGAGTTTGTGAACTCACAAAAATCGTGAGAATTTATCTAGGCGAGTAATTCTCAGCAACTTTGGGAAAATGTTTTTCAGAGTTGGAAAAATTACTTGAGAACTCTGATCAAAACCTGATGCCCAACTTCTACACCTGGAGTCACCTGCTGTGGATCTCAGCTCTTTGGCTAAATGTTACTACGTTTTAGGGGTTTATCTGTCAATTGTCCCATTTTAAGAGAAACAGATTTGCGCAAGACCTAATTATCGTCTCACGTCGGAAAACCAAGCACCCAAATAATTTCACATTTAAAAAAAAAAAAAAATTGCATTTATTCTTTTTAAGTAAAAATTAGTTTCCTCTAATTTTTTTCATTTTATACATTGTGCAAAATACTTTGGCAATAATATGTGACGTATTATGCAAAATAAACTAAAGCCCCACTGCATAAGATGCTAAATAAACAAAAATAAAAGCAAGCACTATGTTCTTTTATTGCACTAAAAAGTAAAATAAAAAAAAAAGAAGCAGACTTGCCTCATCACAACTCGCTGCTTGGCCTTGTGGGGTGCTACTTGACCTGCTTGTCTCCATGGAGATGTTCTTGCTTTGCCTGGAATGTTCCACAATGGCACAAAACTGATTCATATCTATGGAGAAGGTTCCAAATTTTAACTTTATATATTTTTCGTGGATATTGTACGTGTATTTAACATTCTAATAAATGTCTATCATCCCTCAGTCTGATCCATAATAAAAGCTAAAAAAGTTAAATCTGTCAACTGGACCAAATATTGTAGGACTGAAGACGTTTCGCTGTTCATCCAAGCCACTTCTTCAAGGAAGGATTGTCTTTCCTAACAAAAATTGCTTGAACAGGAAAGGGGGGCCTTAGACCACCTAGATCACCTGTCCCCAATATATAACTCCATCCTCAGACCCAAAGCAAACAAAAGAAACAAAGAACAATAGAGCGAGCTAGTACGACCATTGAAGGTTGAATGGAAGCCATTAAAGTTGAACTGTTAACAATAGCTGTTTACAGTTTCAGTGTGGCTAGCTCCTCCCTGCAGATATACCCTGCCCCCCCAAAAAAGTTGCCACCAAAAAAAAAGGTTGGACTGCTTTGATTACGGCATGCGTTTGTTGTGACATTGGAGAATCTTATTGAAACAATGCCACAAGATTTATTTCCATCCAGTGTTACATTAATTTTTCACCAAGCGAAGATCTTGCATTGATGATGGTAGAGTCTGACCGCTGCACAAAGCCTTCTCCAGCACATCCCAAAGATTCTTAATGAGGTTAAGGTCTGGACTCTGTGGTACCCAATCCATGTGTGGAAGTGATGTCTCATGCTCCTTGAACCACTCTTTCACAATTTGAGCCTGATGAATCCAGGCATTGTCATCTTGGAAAATGCCCCTGCCATCGGGGGGGGAATCCATTGATGGAATAACCTGGTCATTCAATATAATCAGGTAGTCAGCTGATCTCATTCTTTGCGCGCATACTGTTGCTGAACCTACACTAGACCAACTGGTGGAGGCTAGTACCTATTTGCTTAGTTAAATCAAGGTGGCGACTTTTTTTTTTTTTTTTGGCCAAGCAGTGTGTAAGACAGTGTCCACCAGCAATCCGACCAGAACTGAAAACACGGCTTAGATGAGCTGCGAAACATCTTCACTATTACGTTTTGTCCAGTTGACAGATTAACATTGGCTTTTACTATTCTAATAAATGCACTTTAAAAAAAAAAAAATCTTAAATAGCCATTCAACCACATTTTTTAACTGATCATAACTGTGTGTTCAGACTGCATGCGGTGCAGCTCTGTTGCAGTGGCTACAGGAATACCATAGAATTAAAGGTAATGTGAGGGCCATAGGGAGTCTATTCCGGATGGACACAGGAGCCCCCTGCAAGCCTTAATTATTGTGTGAGTATGTGGTCTCTCGTGTGCAGCTTTCAAAAGTGGTGACCGCAACATCACAGCACCGCTCTGAGTGTGAGTGCAATTGGACTGAGTGCAAAGTGAGTGAGGTGTAACGAATCTACAGATTTTTCTACAGAAAGGTAAATGTCATCCACTTAATTTTGGCTTTTGCCTTCTGAACACATGGCAACTTTCTGTTAACATGGGATTGTGATGTTGGATTTACAAACTTGCAATGCTTTAATGTGATTACCTCTTGGTTAATTTTTTCTAGCCACGTAATTACTATTGCCTAAGCAATGATTGAATATTGGTGGCACAGTTGCTTGATTTGGAACGTCAGATATACAGTGTGCCCTTGTTTATTGTGTGGATTACATTCCAAAAATAACCCGCAATAAACGAAATCCGCAAAGTAGAAAACTATTTTTTACAATTATTATATATGTTTTAAGGCTGTAAAACCCCTCACCACACACTTCATACACTTTTCTCAGACATTTTTCTCACCTTTCTCTTATTTAAACACTCTCAAAGTTCAAATCTTAGTAGATTTAAAAAAAATAAGCACAGTATTAAAGAACAAAACCAAATGTTGTACTGTACTGACTAAAAATGACAGCTTTTAGAAATATTGTAACAAATTTAATATTAATGATCAATCTACGAGGTTGGACACATAAGAAACAGTGACTCAGGCGTATTTCACAGTTCCTCTGACCACGCCTTTTCGTCCAGGCGGCCTTCTGCTGTAATGTCTCATAATGTTCTTTTTCCTGCAGTCACTGATCCTCAAAGCTAAAGCAGACCCCATCCGCACGATGGTTACAACCCTTTTTGCAACCTTGTTAAAACATACTGCTGCTGTCGTCCTCATGTTATTTTACATGAAAAGTGTCTTGTGGCTGCGCATCTTGGCTGTGCTGCGTTTTTGCCGCACGTTTTCAAGTGTAAGGCCTGTCTTGATCGTTCAGGCGTCAGACGCTCTGTTCGCATTTCCAAAAGTTGAAAAAGCTGAACTTTTTCACGTTTGACTCACAGCGTCAATCAATCAGAGACTATGCTCTAGTGACAAAGCAACATCATTATCCGGAACAAGTAGAAAGACATCGGCCACAAACTAGCGGCAACTTAATTATGCCAGGAGCACCGGCTAGCATAAAGGCCTAGACACTCCGCAGAGCCGATCACCTCCGCTGATGGGTTTTATGTAATAAATACCCTAAAGTCACTGTCTCAACTTGGTCTGTAGCGTTCACAAAGATTCAGGGAAAAGAAAACATCCTAAGACACTTGCAGACCGCAACGGAGGCTCTGGACCTATGTCCATATAACGTGCGTCCAGAGCGTCCATGACTCGCGTCGGAGGGGTTTGTCCTCAAATGCAAAGGTGTCCAACATGTTCTTGACACCCCGGTGTGATCAGAGTCACACTGCTAGCATTGAACATTTATGTAAATCTGGCTGAACGCATTCTGTACTGTACAAGACACGGCACATCCATTAGCCAATGAGGACGCAGTACACAATGCGTGTTCATACACTGTAAAAAAAAAAAAAAGCAAGTAAAGTTGCACAAAAAGAATAAAAATCTGTGAAAAGTGAACCGCGATATAGCAAGGGGGGAACACTGTACAACAACTCAATAAGTGTTCATACCTTGGGAGACACTCTTTTTGCTTTGGTCTGGTTGTGGGGGCTGGGCAGAGAATGTTTTAGTGGGGGAGGGATGTTGTGTTTTATCTACACTAGTTAACAAAAGTAGCAAGGTCTGTTTTGTTTTAAAGTGGGCATATTATGCATCATTGTTGCTTGAAGTGCCACCAAACGCCCTCCCTAAGCCTTATTCCACCTATAAGCAAAAAAAAAAAAAAAAAATGCTCATTTGTCCTTGGATTACTCCATTTTCCTCTTCTCCAGACACAGCGGGACATCGCAGTGTCCAGTGGCCTGAGCAAAGCCTGTACAGCTCTCTGAATCAAAGCGATGTCTGTTTTACCTGAAAGCTGTTGGTAGCTCTTCTAGCACTGGAGCTAATGGCTAAATATTATTAGTATCATCTTTACCACATTAAACACACTACCGATATTACGCTGGATACTTTCTGTTATAACTCAGGTTAGATGGGTCATTTCACTTAAGAGTTCTCTATTCCTTTCTGACAATAATGTCAGTATGTTACAGAAAGGAAGATGATAAAACAAACAGTAGTCTGTGGCCCTGCAATCTCTATATATTTTATAGATTAAATAGATTTGTCAAATAAAGCAATTATTTTCCCAAAATATAGCAAGTCCGAAGAACTGACACTAGAATATCTAATGTGCCACACAATAATACATGTGAATACAATGATTAAAACTTTCTTTAACTTCTGTGCCGCTGCAATGAGACCCATCCCCATAAGACTCAAGAACACTGTAAAGTAAGCAACCATGGTTTAATTTAATAGTTATTTTATTTTATGTGTGTGTGTGTGTGTGTGTGTGTGTGTGTGTGTGTGTGTATATATATATGTGTATTTAAAGATGTGAATGGGGATGACAACCAGGTATACTCCGGTAGCTCCTCAGGGAAGTGTTCAATAAACTGCCACAGTTATTTTATAATCATCATATTTTAACACACACATTATACAGTGATTTATTCATTTACCTGAGACAGATTCTAGTGGGCTCTGAAATATGTCAGATTTTTTTTCTGGCCCTGTTCTGTATGGCTCTGGCTGCACCTTCAAATTCTGTAATTTGCAAACCATGTCCATTTGAAAATTCAAACAAAGTCATTGTTATGCTGAGTTCATAATACAAATAGTCTTTAATGCTATAATTTATACCATATTATGCTAACATGACTAAAATAACATGCCAGTGCACATATGAGCTTTCGTGGTTGCCCCAGCACAAGTGCAGTGTAACCGAGAACGCACCATGGATCTACGTGGGCACACGTCTTTCACACTTTAGGCATTACATATGAAGAGAGCCCTAGTGACTACTCTCCGTTCAAATGTTGGTCAAATATACAGGCTACATCTTTTCTCTAGTACAATGTACCGGGGCACATACAAAAACTTCCCACTTACCAACCCAATATATCACAGTTTGACCATTCCAATCTTCTCGTAAATAATGTGTTGTGCAAGTTAAATTATTTGTCAGTTAAACAGTTACCTCCAAACAATAAGGTTACTTTTATTGAAGCTGTAGACCCCCAGTGCTAGCGTCTAAGGGGAGGATGAATCGCTCTGCTCTCTGCTCGCCCCAAGCCCCTACTGTCGCTACATCAGGCAGCGGCTGATGTAGGAGAGGCTCCTTCTATACGGCTGGTGGGTGTGGTTGTGACATCAGTACCAAGCCTCCGTCTCAGCAGTGTCCACTGGTTCAACCGCAAAATTCAAATGTAGTGGCCATAATTGAACCAAAAGAGGCCATTACAGGCACGGCTTTGGACCCAAAGGTCAGAATTTTATGCACTAAAATGTCAAAATAAGCCCAGGGTGTGATAACGCATTTACACTGTCAATTGGTATATAGTGACTCTTTAAGTTCCCTTTTAAACATGCTAGTATTTCCCGTTTCTAAGTTTGGAAAACACACTTTTAACAACATTAATGTTTTAAGTCCAGTGTTTATTTAGGTATTGGAGCGCCCTCTGCGGCCAGCAGTGGGAATTAACAATGTAAAAATGAATAATTTAAACCATTAGGAAATTTCATCAACAGACTAACCCACAACATACCAGCATGCTAATAGAGCACTGCGTTTGTTCAGAGCACAATTTGACAGTAGAAAATAATGAATCTGGCTTTTGATTTATGGATTTAAACTGCAAGACTTCTGGTTTTGAATTAATTTATTTTTATAGTATCTTTTAAGTGTTAAGAGGAACCTGGTCTGGTTTAGTCAAATCAAAGGTAAAAGGTTTTTAAAATTCTCAATATGGATTAGAACCCAAACAAAGCTGTATGTGACCCACCAGCAAACTCTGTTAACTTTGGGTTGATGTCATATCACTGAAATAATCTGAGTTTTGAAATGTTTGAACTATTGCTTGACATAAGTGGAAAAGTAGTTTTCAAATGGTTAGATCTGGCCTTGTTTTGGGGTATTTATGAATTCTAAGTTTCAGGATTTACGGATGTCTTTGCTCTAGTTGAGACCCTTCCAAGAATTTGTTCTTTAGCACCTCCCCCACCACCACACCCATCCCACAAACTCCCCTCCCCCACATTTGTCGTTGTATGGCTTTGCTTGTGTGATTGCTTTATTTTAAGCCACAGTTGGAGTTTGTGAAGGTTTATACCAACTATTTTTGGTATTACAAAAGCAAGTTTATAGAACTGCTGTGACAGTATTACAGGTTTGGTCCCATTGCCAAAGCTGTATCTTGTTTTAACAACATGGTGTCAGTCTCTCATCTGGGAGCCAGTCCCTTCCACCATGATTATTTTGCCATCTTTTTCATACTATTATTTTTCATTCGTATGTACCTCGGGCCATTAAGAGTTTGGGGTCTTTCGTTTCAGCCCGGCCCTGTTTAGTGCCAGGACTCTTAAAACCCCCCCCCTTTTTTTTTTTTTTTTGGGACCCACCTTGATATCTCTGTTATAAGTGGTGCCACATCCATCGTCACATAGTCATGAAATTTGGAACAAAGAAGACTTGACATGATGAGGGATACAGCAATATAAGATTATAGGGCAGGGCCCCAGACTGCGAGTGTGAGGTCCATACAAATGCTAAGAAGTGTCACTCAGAACTTCTATTGCCAATATTTATCGTGCACCTTCAGCACCCAAGAATGTTCTTAATGATCTATCCTTGATGCTTTCTATATGGGAAAATTACAATGTTCTAATAATGGCCGATATACTTATGGGGTTTGTTTCGGACTCTTTACCCAGCCTGTTAATATTTATAAGGCAAATAGTGTTTTCCCATTTGCTTTATAAATTGGATTGGATTTTAGCAACCGCTGTCCACTTTACTTTATTTGAAATACAAAACTGAAAAAGACGTCTGTGTGTAAAGGTGAGAAGAGCATACAAACATTTGAGCAAGCCTTCATGTCTGACCTGTAATACAGTGATATTGGATTAACATCACCATTCCCTGTCCTTGATATGTCCTTAATTTTTTTTTAAATTAATAACTAAAAAAAATGTGTGTAAGACTGCACACACAACTAGATCAGATTAGGATTGGGCATTTTTTCTAAAAAAAAAAAAAAGACATCTTAAAACGTCTTTCTTCACGTCTGCGCTGATAACCCCCGGGGCATAAACATGGTTA
Organism: Periophthalmus magnuspinnatus; assembly: GCF_009829125.3. Taxonomy (NCBI): domain Eukaryota; kingdom Metazoa; phylum Chordata; class Actinopteri; order Gobiiformes; family Gobiidae; genus Periophthalmus; species Periophthalmus magnuspinnatus. The sequence goes on along the minus strand of NC_047135.1, from coordinate 10,054,776 downwards.
TGCTCAATGGCACATGTCACGAGTTTAGCCTTTAGCAGCTAGGTACATCCGGTCATGCCCAGCCCATCTACCATCTACCATGAGTTGTTGAGCTACCCAGCCGCGAAGGAGTCAAGGGAATAATAAATACATAAGCTATAAATGATATTAATACTTCCAGGGCACTTCTGAACCATGTTCTAAACCTGTGGCTCATTCATGACAGTTGTGATTGTTCGCATTGACATAGAGCGTAGCCGAAGCTAATGATCAAAAAGTGTTTGTTTTTTTTTTATTTACAATAGATTGATTTTGAGCTGAGAAAAATGTTTATAATCTGAAAATAGGTAAAAATCGCCACAAAATTTGACCTTTGTGAAAGCTGTAGGTGCCCTGTCAGTCCCTGTCAGCTAAACACGAGCAGTTTGTGATTACATTGCACTGGTGGGCACCACACTATCCAGTTATTTTAATAGATCCATGATGGAGGGTCACAGAAATCCGGGCAAAGGCAAAGTATTCATACATTACCAACTGATATTTTATTTATTTCAGCTGTTGAAAATTCTTAACAGGAAATATGTGATGCTCGTAAAAGGCATTTTATCTCTGTATGTGATGTTTTATATAATGTTGATCCTTCTGATCTTGATTATGTTGAATCTGAACCTCTGACAGATAGCCGGCAGATTTTCTCTTTAAGACCTTTCACTTATATGGAGGTCTTAAACGCACTCGGTTCCTTAGACCCACAGAAGTCCATGGGAGCTGATGATCTTGATCCAAAATGTTTATTACTAGCTGCCCCATATGCCAGACTTATGGAAAACTCAGTTTTTTTATTTTATATAAAGGTGGGACAACTAAAAATGTAAAGAATATTTGAATTACCTTGTCTTGTAAACATGGGGATGTTGTCGGGCGGTGGAAGGAATACTTTGAGGATCTCCTCAATCCCACTGTCACGTCTTCCGAGGAGGAAGCAGAAACTGGGGACCCAGAGGCGGACTCGTCCATCACCCTGGCTGAAGTCACTGAGGTGGTTGGCAAGCTCCTCGGTGGCAAGGCTCCGGGGGTGGACGAGATCCGTCCTGAGTACCTCAAGTCTCTGGATGTTGTGGGGCTGTCTTGGCTGACACGTCTCTGCAACATCGCGTGGCGGTCGGGGACAGTACCTGTGGAATGGCAGACCAGGGTGGTGGTCCCTCTGTATAAGAAGGGGGACCGGAGGGTGTGTTCCAATTATAGGGGAATCACACTCCTCAGCCTTCCTGGTAAGGTCTATTCCAGGGTACTGGAGAGGAGAATCCGACCGATCGTCGAACCTCGGATTCAGGAGGAGCAGTGTGGTTTTCGTCCTGGTCGTGAAACACTGGACCAGCTCTATACTCTCCATCGGGTCCTCGAGGGCTCATGGGAGTATGCCCAACCAGTCCACATGTGTTTTGTGGATCTGGAGAATGCATTCGACTGTGTCCCTCGTGGTGTCCTTTGGGGGGTGCTCTGGGAGTATGGGGTCCGGGGCTCTTTGCTAAGGGCTGTCCGGTCCCTGTATGACCGGAGCAGGAGCTGTGTTCGCATTGCCGGCAGTAAGTCAGACCTGTTCCCGATGCATGGGCAGGGCTGCCCTTTGTTACCAGTTCTGTTCATTATATTTATGGACAGAATTTCTAGGCCCAGCCAGGGGCCGGAGGGGGTCTGGTTTGGGAACCACAGGATTTCATCTCTGCTGTTTGCAGATGATGTTGTCCTGATGGCTTCTTCGAGCCAGGACCTGCAACAGGCACTGGGGCGGTTTGCAGCCGAGTGTGAAGCAGCTGGGATGAGAATCAGCTCCTCCAAATCCGAGGCCATGGTTCTTGACCGGAAAAAGGTGGCTTGCCCTCTCCGGGTGGGTGGTGAGTCTTTGCCCCAAGTGGAGGAGTTCAAGTATCTTGGGGTCTTGTTCACGAGTGAGGGAAGGATGGAGCGTGAGATTGACAGGCGGATCGGTGCAGTGTCTGCAGTGATGTGGTCGCTGTATCGGTCTGTTGTGGTGAAGAAGGAGCTGAGCCCAAAGGCGAAGCTCTCGATTTACCGGTCAATCTACGTTCCTACCCTCACCTATTGTCATGAGCTCTGGGTAATGACCGAAAGGACAAGGTCGCGGATACAAGCGGCTGAAATGGGTTTCCTCCGCAGAGTGGCCGGGCGCACCCTTAGGGATAGGGTGAGGAGCTCGGTCACACGGGAGGAGCTCGGAGTAGAGCCGCTGCTCCTACACGTTGAGAGGAACCAGTTGAGGTGGCTCGGGCATCTGCTCAGGATGCCTCCTGGACGCCTCCCTAGGGAGGTGTTCTGGGCCTGTCCCACCGGGAGGAGGCCCCGGGGAAGACCCAGGACACGCTGGAGGGACTATGTCTCTCGGCTGGCCTGGGAACGCCTTGGGGTCCCACCGGAGGAGCTGGAGGACGTGTCCGGGGTGAGGGAAGTCTGGGAGTCACTGCTTAGACTGCTGCCCCCGCGACCCGGCCCCGGATAAGCGGAAGAAAATTGATGGATGGATGGATTGTCTTGTAAACATTTTAGGAAAAGTAGTTGTAAATTAATTTTCACAATTAAATGCTCCATTTTGAAGTCTTGAAGTGATCTCACTGCAACCACAAAAGTTTTAAATGACATTTCCAGAGCCTTTGACAAACAACATTGTGTAGCACTGTTTGATATAACTAAAGCTTTTTATTCAATGGATCATAAAATCCTCTTGAAGCGCCTGAAGCATATTGAATTTGACAATGCTTCATGTAATTTGTTCCAAATTGTTATCTTTCAAACCGAACCTGATGGGTTTAATCAGACGTTTTAATTTTAAGCAAAGGTATGCCCATGGCTCAATTTTGGGCCTGCTACTTTTTACTTTATTAATCCCATTGGTTGCAATTTAAGAGAGACCCTCATACATTTACATGTAGATGATGCTGTTTTTCTTTTTTGTTTGTTTGTTTTTTTTTTTTTTTTATACAAGTGCAGGTTTTAAAATCAGGTGATTTTAAAACTTCAAGATTTTTAATGATATCCAAAATTCCCTCAATTTAAATAAAACTAAGTGTATGTGTTTTGTTTTTTTCCTAAAAAGCATTTAAGTGCATGCAACAAGTTTTTATACACTAAATGATACATTAATTGAAAGAGTCACCACCTATAAATATCTTGGTTTTTGGCTTGACAAAAACCTATCCTTTTAAAATACATATATCATAATTTATTAAAGTTTACAATCAAAATTATACTTTCATTATAGAAACAAATCTTGTGGGTACGGTTTGATTTTATTATTATTAATACCAGTACTTTAACAATTCCTGCTTTTCGATACGGTTTCTGAACAGTTCTTTTTTCTGTGCCTGCATTTTTTGTAAGCGTAAATTAAACGCTATTATATATATATATATATATATATATATATATAAATTTATATATCAATTCAATTTTTCAATTCATCTTTATTTCGGACTCGTGGTCCATTCAAAAAACAGACAGTAACAATACAAAACAATAAACATCTATGTTTTAAAAAGACATATATAGATATATATAAACAGGATTTAATCCTTGACTTACATTCCAATGTTAATTATGTCAATGTTTTAAGACTAGTAGACTAGTACTAGGCTATACAATGTCCAGTTTTAACTCAAAACAAAAGTGCATGCAAATGAAACGGAGTTCATAGCTGATCCTCACTGGATTCACACGTGCGTAAGTTTCACTTTTGTTTTCTTCGTATATGGCACTTTAGACCAGAGGCAGTGCTGTGGAGCACATGCTTTATGTTTACACTTTTATTACAAGATTACCTGAACAGAGGAGGAGGATCGTGGTAAACATTACAGGGACTCATTTGGCTGCATCTTTACGCATATTTAGTACACGACAGTTATTTGGGAATTATGCTTTTACTGGGACTGAGGAAGAGGATGATTTTGGTTCAGTTTGATTTCAGCCTTATGAGGACACAGCAGATTGTGACTGGATGTGGATTTTTTATTATGCATTTTGGCTTTGAGACACCGTGCACTGGAGACTTGATCTGTTTTCAAGTAGATACATTGCACACTGTACGCTGTTTCTCCAGTTCTTCTGTATTACCGATTAGATGATACACTGCTCGGTGTTCAGATTCAGATGTAAGACTATGTTGAAACGTGTGCTGTTTGCACGGCGCATGAGTACCTGTGTTTCTGATAAATCGTGCGGTGTAGTTATCCTCTAATTGATGCTGACATTGAAAGTTAAGGAACTGAAAGTTGGCACTGAAGTAACTGTTTTTTTGGTGCCAGTACTTGCCAAACCTTTTCAGTCAGCTCCTATTTGGAACCAACCTTCGGTGCCTAGCCCTAATCCCACTGAATTAAAAAAAGAAATTGTTCAGGTAACCTTTCTTTCTGTACTAGGTTATGGAGATGTATATGTAGACTTCGGCCTCTACTTTGAAGCCTTTTATACACTCTTTCACTCAGCCTACATTTCATAACAGGTGATGAATTTAAAACCCATGACTGTACACTATGGAAAAATAGGTTGACCATCGCTATCTGCTAGAAGAGAATAACACTGTATAAAATGTATTTATAAGACACTGCCTGAATATCTTACTTGCTTCTTGAAATTTGATATAGGAACTTTTAATACAAGATCTCATGATTGTCCACTTTTAAAAATTGGATGCACTAGAACTGAAATGGGGAAAAAAGCTTTTGGTTATTTTGCTTCCCAGAAATGAAATGCATGCCAAACTGGATACATTGGTGCCACTAATGCACTTAAATAATCTGGTGAACATTTATAATTACACCTGTGCCTGTATTTAATGTTTTAAATTGACCTATGTAGTTATTTGTTTTGTTTTTGTTTGTATTGTTCTGTATTTCATTTTCTTTTAGGTCTGATTTTGTCGACACCCCCCTTTTAAATCCCCCAAATCTCAAACATTTTAAAAGATTTTCAAATTATATTTGGTATAAACATAACATAAACCTCTATAAGGCTGTATTGTTGATTTCTAAAAATTAAAGAATTCTTTAATTTTTAGACAAGTGCTTCACCTCCTACGCACCTGTCGCCCAGTCGGGTGTGCGGAGTTCACACAGAAACGAGGACTGTATTGTTGATTTCCTCATCATAATATTCCTTGTTCCAAATGTATGTCTATATGGCAATGGATGAGACGTATCATTTTGCTCAAGGTGCATGTAAAAAAGGGGGTTTTCAGGGCCCTGAGACCAAACGGGGCCGAGTTGAAACTCATAATGGCCTGAGGTATACACTAATGAAAAACAAAGAAAAAAAAAAGGCAAAATAATCAAAGTGGAGTGGGCTGGCTCCTTGACTATCTGATTAGACAGTGAGTTGTATCTCTAAGCATGTTTTCTAATGTATCATCTGGCAAGACATCTGAGCTCATAATTTAGGTAGAAGATGTCATGTAAAAGGGTTTATTGGTCTATTTCCTATTTTCTGCACATAACGTTAGAAATTTGAAGATTGGTATAAACCAGCCTTGAAATTCCTTTGATTCACGGTATTCCTCCCAGATTTCAATGATCTGGCACAACCAATACCCGGTGCAACTAAAAATCTTCCTTAGGCACACAAGTGCGTCTGAAGGATCATCACATCCCTTTTCCTGTGCCCTCTCTCTTTATTATAAACCAGGATTAAACGGTATAGAACACATTTAAATTATTTTTTTAATAGACAACTAAATGAAAAGGCGTTAATTCACTCACTCTCACCAGTAGTAGCTGAGGCCGATCCACTTAGGGCACACTGGTGCACAGAACTAAATGCACTGCAGAGCTCATAAGTTTGCTTTTTTTCATCTATTTATGTCTGAGACACAGTATTTACCTTGTTAAAGAGAAGCATTAAACCTGCAGATCATCCACACTATGTTTAGTTACTTAAATGAAGCTGACATTGAGTCAGGTGATAAAAGTGGCACGGCAGAGTGAAAGAGGTCTCACTATGTACTTACTATAGTGAACTCTAAAGAGCCTTAAAAGCACAGACCTCTCACTCTGACTAGTTAGTGAAGCCAATACAGTTGAAACTAGAAGTTCACATACATTGTATAAAAGACACTTTTCCCCTCACTTTTTGACATAAAATCTGACTAAATTTGCCTGTTTGTAGGTCAATTAGGATTACCAAAATCATTTCTATTTGCTAATAATGAGAGGATTTGTTTTCATTACTTTCTTCAAAGTCAGATGTTCACATACATTTCATTAGTATTTGATACAATTGCCTTTAAATTAAATTCAATGACTTGAGTAAAACGTTTCGGATATCCTTCCACAAGATTCTCACAATAGTTGGCAGGAATTTTGGCCCATTCTTCCTGACAGAACTGGTGTAACTGAGCCAAGCTTTTGTGATGGACACTCCAAAACATTGACTTTGTTATTCTTAAGCCATCTTTTAACCAGTTTGGAAGTATGCTTCGGGTCATTGGAAGACCCATTTGCGCCCAAGCTTTAACTTCCTGGGTGATGTCTTGAGATGTTGCTTCAGTATTTCCACATAATGCTGCCATCCATTTTGTGAAGTGCATCATTCCCTCCTGCAGCAAAACAACCCCACAACATGATGCTGGCACACGAGTACTTCAGTTGGGATGATGTTCTCAGGCTTGCAAGCTTCCCCCTTTTTCCTCCAAACATAACAATGCTCATTATGGCCAAACAGTTCAATTTTAGTTTCGTCAGACCACAGGACATGTCTCCAAAAAATAAGGTCTTTGTCCCTGTGTGCATTTGCAAAGTGTAATCTATGTTCCTTTTGGAGAAATGGCTTCTTCCTGGCTGAGTTGCCTTTCAGCCCATGTCGGTACAATACTCGTTTCACTGTATGGAATCACACACTCCAGCTTCAGCCAGCACATTCACAAGATCTTTTGCTTTTTTTTCTTGGGTTGATATGCACATTTCGGACCAAAGCACATTCATCTCTGGGACAGAGAACCCATCTCCTTCCTGAGTGGTGTGATGGCTGGACATTCCCACTTGCATATAATTTTTTGAACAGATGAACCTGACACCTTCAGGCATCTGAAAATTGCACCCAAAGATGAACCAGACTTGTGCAAGTCCACAATTCTCTTCCTGATATCTTGACAGATTTCTCTTGACTTTCCCATCATGTTGCACAAAGAAGCAGTGTCTTTTGGGTGTGCCTTCAAATACATCCACAGGTGTGTCTCTAATTAACTCATGTTGTCAATAAACTTATCAGAAGGGTCCCAAAACATGACCTCATCATCTAGGTTTTCCCAAATCATTTAAATGCATAGTAATCTTGCTGTATGTAAATTTTAGACTTGAAATTGTCTAAAGAAATCCTTCTCTCAGTATTCTAGCATTTAGCAAATAGAAACAATTTTGTCAGTCCTAACTCACCTAAAGCAGGAAAAGTTTAGTCTGGTTTCAACTGTATTCACACAAGAGTCGTCCTGGAAAACAGATACCAGACCATCTGGGTATGTCCACTAGCATTCGCACATCACTGTTGGAAGTGAGAGGAGATACATACACAGAGCCCCTTAGAAAATGTTCAGCTAAAATGGCTCCACTACCGTTAGAACTAATTCCACATCGAGTTTGCAGTATTCTTTAATGACAAGGTTCAGGGCATTAAAAATGCCATCAATTCCACAATGCAAATAACAACCCTGCAGCCACCTAGACACTTAGACTGGTGATGATCTCTTGGACACGTTTTTTTAATCAGTTACAGATGCCAAAGGAGTCAGCTCTGAGTTCATCTACATGCTGCCTCAATGTGTTATCCACTAGATTTCTAAAGTCTGTGCTCAACAGTTTGCTATCACCACTCGCTTGCATAGATAACATGTCACTTCACTCTGGAAAAAGTTAATTATCAAGCTTCTCCTAAAGAAAAGCAGTCTTGATGTCACAATACTGAACAATTAACACTCCATCTCAAATCTGCCATTTTTAGGCAATGTCCTTGAAAAACAGCTTATTAACTATCTCCAAATGAACAACTCCTTTTTTTTGGACCCCACCACAGCACTTAGACTGCTCTAATCAAGGTGACAACACTGATGCAGGCAAAGTTTCAGTCATGATCCTGTTAGATTTAAGTACCGCTTTTTGACATTGTTGATCATGGGATCCTCTTATAGATTCTAGAGGACTGGGTGGGGATCGCTGGTACTGCAAACTGGTTCAACTCCGATCTAGAAGACAGGGAGTACTTTAATTAAAGTGGGTTTATAAGCACATTTCAGACCAAAGCATGTTCATCTCTGGGACACAGAAGTTGTCTCCCTGAGTGGTATGATGGTTGGACATTTGCATGGTGTTTATACCATGAAACAGATCATGAAGCAAACTAGTGCAAGTCCACAATTCTCTTCCTGATCTTGGCTGATTTCATTTGACTTTCCCATGTTACAGAAAGAAGCAGTGTGCTTTCAAATACAGCCACAGGTGTGTCTCTAATTAACTCAAATGTTGTCAATAAACCTATCAGAAGCTTCCAAAGACATGTCATCTTCTGGGTTTTCCCAAATTGTTTAAATGCATAGTGATCTTACTGTATGCAAACTTCTGACTTTGAAGTTATGTAAGTAACAAAGTAATGAGTAAGTAATGAGAAATTGTTTAAAAAACCCTTTTCATTATTCTGGCATTTAGCAAATGGAAATAATTTTGGTAATCCTAACTGACCTAAAACAAAAAAAAGGTTTAGTCTTATTTCATGTCAGACACTGAGGGGAAAAAAAGTGTCTTTTTATATTGTGTATGTAAATTTTCTGGATTCAACTGTGTGTGTGTATGTGTGTGTGTGTGTGTGTGTGTATGTGTATATATATATATATATATATATATATATATGTATATGTGTGTGTGTGTGTATGTAATGTGTATATGCATACATACCTCAATAAATGAGGAACCACCGTTTATCGCAGTGGTTACGTTCTAAAAATAAGGTGAAATCTGTGACGTAGTAGTTGTTTTTTTTTACAATTATTATATATATATAAGCTGTGAAACCCTTTACCATTCATTTTATACACTTTTCTCAGACAGGCATGAACATTTTCTCACATTTCTTTTGTTTAATTAATAGTGACTGTGTATTTCACAGTTCCTTTGACTGTGCCTCTTCGTCCTGGCGCAGCTCCGCTGTAGTGTCGATCGAACATTTATGTAAATTTGGCAAGCTGAACGCATTCTGTACTGTACAGGAGACACGGCACTGAGGAGAATGATTGGCTATGGTACTGTAGACCACTGTCAATCAGGACGCAAAACACAATGTGCATTCATACGCTGTAAAATAAAAGCATACAAAACTACTAAAAAAATCCGTGAAACAGCAAGGTTCACCTTTCGCGGGAAAGGAGAACCGCGTTATAATGAGGGATAACTATGTATGTATATATATGTGTGTGTGTGTATATATATATATATATATATATATATTTCTTCTACCTGCAGAAACTTAATATGAAATGCACAATTTTTTAATCATCAAAATTATATTTATATTTAAAGTATGTCCTTTCTTATGATCTGACAAATTAGCCAGAATATGCAGGGAAGGTTTATGTGTGAATAAAGCCAGAAAGTTGCCAGGACCATTACTTGGTTTCCTTGGTTACAAGCTTTGTTTCCTTGGTTACGTGCTTGTTTTCCTCAAGAGAGTCCAGCTGCAGCTGCTGTGCAGAGTGGGGGTTTGGCACCACTGGCTGCAGAGTGGAACTCCATTGTGTTACATCTCATGTCAAAATTTATTTTTTTTTACTGGGAGCTACATGGTTAAATTTATTAACGTTAATTGACTATTAAATAACCAGGATGTGGAGTTAGTGGTGCTCCAGTGGGTGATTGTGCTCCCCGTCATCCCCATTGTACTGGTTTTGCCATGTGAGAGCACAGAGAGCCAAATGACAGGTTGTGTGAACAGAGCAGACCCGGCAATATTCTGGAACTGGTGCTTGTGTGAATGGGGGGCATAGCTGAGTGTTCTGGTACATAGTTGTTGGTTGGTGATTCAATCACATGCAAGGCTATATGTATGTAACACTTGTTAACATTAAAATGTTTGCGATAAATGGCAATGATTTAAAGTTTGTATGTTCAGGAAATTAATTTTGAAAGGGATGTTTGATTTTATTCTGAGAATAAATATGAGGAAAGATCTGTGTTTTAATTTTCTTTGGCATATTGTCCAGCCCTCTTGTGTGATCAGTAAAGAGCCACACGACACAAAATGTTTTAAAAATGTTTAAAACAAATTTTACATTGTGTAATACCACCTGCCATTGAAATTCATGTATTCATGCTGTTTATAAGCCTGAGGTGAGTGCATCTTCTGGGACAAGGAGCTGTAACTCGACACCACACTGAACGTTTTCAAAGCTGCTGGCCTGTTTCCATGGATACGTTTGGCAAATGGGGAGGGGCTTGGAGCAACTAGTGGGCGTGGTCTGTTGTGTGCGTATGGGGGGGGGGGACTTGGAAAAAGGCTATGGAGTGTTCAGTTTGTCCAAGACTAAACCAGACTTTAAATATAGCTACAGCACATTTGCTTTGGACAGTTTGTTTTTAATAAAGACTTTTCCAGGAGTGACGTGCTTGATACCAGTGTACGCAGTAACTCTGATTTTAACATCCCATTCATTTTAATGAGGCAGCAAAATAATGTTTTTTATATGGTTGTTAATGCTAATGTTAATAATATACACAAAACAGTGCTGCACATGGTCATCTTATCAAACGAGGCCCTGGTGTTATTGTCAGCCCTTGTTTGTAGTGTGCAATGTTTTGAGACTAACGCTACCTCTCCTATTGAAAATGCACTGGAGTTGACATATGGAACCAGCAGATGGAATCTTTGCATTCTGTTTACAAACACTGGAAGGGTCTATATTTTAGCCTGTTATTGCTAAGTGAAATGGACTCAAATGAAACTTGGTGTACCTAGAGATGGTCGATATATCGGTTTATTGTAAGGTTTTACCAGATAACAGTATTTGTCAGATATTTGGCACTGATCATTTTTTCTAAGATGCCAATTTTACTTTGAGTTTTTCTTCAGTGTATTGGCTAGTTCTCCATTTCCTTTTGTTTGGCTCTGTTGGGTGGAGCTAAAGTCTGAGGAGTGCTCTATTTATACTCCCCTGGCCACGCCTCTGTGTTCTCCACTGTGACGGCAGGGCTGTTAATCCTCTACAGCCTACACCCACTGCAGCAGCTTTGAGCCACTAACAAGAACATGACCCTCCACTTGGAAACACAGCTAAATAGTATTGCCATATTGTCAAAAATACATATAAATACTACAATGGTCTATATCCTGCATTGATACTGAGAAGATGAAATGGCTGTAATTACTAGCAGTGGCTAACTTGAACTTAATGAAAGGTCAATAGTTGGATCACATGCCAGGCGCTCTGCATACTGCTTATGTGCTTTAATGCAAGACACCTACCCCTTGCCTATGCTAATGGTGTGACCGATGCATCGTCATAAGCTGTTGTAACAGAATGATTGTCATTATTTGTTGTTGTCTAAATGAAAACGGCAAAAAGCAGTTTAATTGCGTTATTTTGTTTTGTTCTTTTGAGACTGACTGAGCAGTCGATAGAATTTTTGTAGAATCATTAATGATTTTTTTTTTTTTATGGACAGATGTTTATCCAATCATGTGGCAATCTTGTTTGAGGCAGAGTTTGAACTACTAAATTGGATCATTTTGACTGTTAAATTGCAACAGTCTTTATTCATGAACCTTATTAAAAACAGATTTTTTTTTTTGTTTAACCAGTTGTGATTAGATTTGGTTTACATTTTTAAAACTCAAGATTCAGATCACACCATGCACATTTTAAACGCATCCAGAAATATTGCCATTTTAGAGATAATTGAAGCATTAACTGCTAAATGAGAACATATGATAGTTTTCAAGATTTTGTTTCTAATTATCACTTTTGGTGTTTTGGTGGGATAGTACCTGTGGTAAATATTATAATTTTACAGCAGTCAATTGGCAGTTTGTGATAAAAAAAAAAAAGACATGTATGAAATTATGGGAAGTAGCAGTGAGTTCTAAAACGGAATTCCTGTGTTTGCATATATTTTTATTAGTCTAATGGTGCTCTCTTGTCATCCTCGGAGGTTGGATTTGCAGAGTTTCGACTTCTACATGACGAATGGAATGTGCTGCGATCTCAAAATTTTAGTCTGAGTTAGAAAATCCAACATGGCTGGCTGCACCCTGTGTTTGGTGAATATTAGAACCAGACAGTTAAAATATTGACCATATTTGTGTTATTTTCCCTTTAGCTGCTCCCTACTGACCACCCGCTGTCTGTGAGCCTGTTTCCTCTGCAGTTGTAAATGCTCTGTTATGCTAATGTTGCTAACGTGTGTGAAGCTAATGTCAACAAAAGCAGAAATTCACTCTTAAACATTGCATTATTAACTGTTTGTGTTGTTCAGTGTCCAGGTCACTAAATTAACGTACATTGATCCTGATTTGGCTGATATGAGCTTTCCTAGTTTTTATTACTTTATTGAATCTTTATTGTAATAGTCTGGTCATTGTTTTTCTGATTGACAACTGGAACAGGCATCCAAAGATTACATCATTCTGTGATCAGAGGTCTGACCTCTGAGGGCGAACGCAGCCTCATTGTGGGCAATTTACAATTACATGGATTCTAGGTAACAGTTACTAATACATATACCATATTTGCTGCCCATGTTCATCCAGGAAGTAACATTATAAATTTCACAGGAAAAAAAAAGATTTAGTAAAAAATAGGCCTAACAATGTTTTAGTAAAATGAGTAATCTAGCCTGTCTTTAAAATGGATAGAGCCTTGGAACCCCAATTCCAATGAAGTTGGGACGCTGTCCAAAACTTAAAAAAAAACAAAACGGAATACAATGATTTACAAATCCTTTTCAACTTATATTGGACTGAATAAATTACATTAGACATGATATTTAATGTTCAAACTGATAAACTTTATTTTTTTATTACTATAGTTTTTATGCAAATATAAAGCTGGGACAGGGGCACGTTTAACTCTGTGCTACATCACCTTTCCTTTTAACAACAATATGCGTTTGGGAACTGAGGACACTAATTGTTGAAGCTTTGCAGGAGGAATTCTTTCCCATTCTTGCTGAATGTACAACTTAAGTTGCTCAGCAGTCCGGGGTCTCCGTTATCGTATTTTGTACTTCTTAATGCGTCACACATTTTCAGTGGAAGACAGGTCTGGACTGCAGGCAGACCAGTCTAGTACCTGCACTCTTTTACTATGAAGCCACGCTGTTCTAACATGTGCAGAATGTGGCTTGGCATTGTCTTGCTGAAATAAGCACATTGAAAAAGACATTGCTTGGATGGCAGCATATTTTGCTCCAAAACCTGTATGTACTGTTCAGCATTAATGGTGCCTTCACAGATGTGTAAGTTACTCATGCCATGGGCACTAACACACCCCCAGACCATCACAGATGCTGGCTTTTGAACTTTGTGCTGAACAATCCGGATGATGCTTTTCCTCTTTGGCCCACAGGACACGACATCCATGATTTCCAAAAACAATTTGAAATGTGGACTTGTCAGACCACAGCACACTTTTCCACTTTGTGTCAGTCCATCTCAGGTGAGCTCAGACCCAGAAAAGCTGGTGGAGTTTCTGGGTGTTGTTGATATCTGGCTTTCGCTTTGCATGGTACAGTTTTAACTTCCACTTGGAGATAGTGACAAACTGTTAACTGACAATTGTTTCCTGAAGTGTTCCTGAGTCCATGTGGTACTATCCTTAACACATTCATGTCTGTTTTTAATACAGTACCACCTGAGGGATCGAAGGTCACAGGCATTCCATGTTGGTTTTCGGCCTTGCCGCTTACGTGCAGAGATTTCTCCAGATTCTGAATCTTTTGAGGATATTATGGGCTGTAGACGATGAAATCCCTAAATTTCGTGCAATTGTACATTGAGAAATGTTGTTCTTGGATTGTTGGACTATTTGCTCACGCAGTTATTCAAAAAGTGGTGAACCTCTCCCCATCCTTGCTTGTGAATGACTGAGCCCTTTGAGGATGCTCCTTTTATACCCAATCATGACACTCACCTGTTTCCAATTAACCTGTTCACCTGTGGAATGTTCCAAACAGGTGTATTTTAAGCATTCCTCAACTTTCCCATTTTTCTGTTGCCCCTGTCCCAGCTTTATTTGAACATGTTGCAGGCATCAAATTGAGAATGAGTGAAGTTTTACACAGCGTCCCAACTTCATTGGAATTGGGGTTGTACTATCCACCTGATTCTAGCTTGGAATTTCTGCCTCAAAAAGCTCTGAAGAAATGCAAAAAAATTCAGTTAGTTGGTGGTGGCAGCCATTTTATGAAACCTCTGTTACTGGTTGCCATGGATGGAGCAAAACGGTTTTTCTCTCACTTTTAGACTTTTAAACCAGGGTAATTAACCAAGATATTGACTAAATACATAATCAAATCTGATTTAGTCAATGCTGCTTAAGCTGCATTCTTTTTATTCTTAGTCACTATAAAAACAGCCACTTATTGTCAGTCTCAAACCTGAAGCATTTATCATTTGTTGTTGGAACATTTAGTCTCTAAGGATGTTGCAATATAAAATCTTTGTTATTGTGTTTTCTAACAGTAACAATTTATTGTTATTGACATCACAACCAAACAAATGAAATCCTTGATTGAACTTTAACTTGGAATTTACTTCCTACATTCCTTAACTATGGAGCTATGTGGTGACAGTCTAGAAGAATTGCTGCACTATAGACGAGCTCATAACCCTATCAACAAAACTGGGGGCATGTTATGCCTTCAGGCACTTACATGGTGCTAAAGTTGTTTTATATAATGCTCAAAAGACAGGGATGTTTAAAGGTTACAAGGCTAACAAGATGGTGGGTAATAATATGGAGGGCCATTTTCGTTTGGGTGGGTATTTTAGTAATGCGCCTGATGAATATGTGGACACTACCACTGTGTAAATCTTACTATTAGAACTGCCCTGAATACTAAAAGGGAGATATTTGAAGACTTGTTCATCTTGGGGTTAGTGGTATGTCCAAATAAATAAATTAAAATAATAAGAGAGAGCCAAGAGCATAGTTTCAATTGTATCATGATTCATGCAGTTGCTGTCTTTATCTGCCATTAAGGGGTAACTAAAAGCCAACTGCTGCTACCTCTTCACACTTGGTTGTGATTGGGTGGATATAGCTGTCACTCAAACTGCACTGCATGATTTTGACTGACTGAAAGATTTCTAATTGTGGGGAAAATTTTTGAGTCGTAGCAAAAAATTGTGGGTCGTCTGTCTCAGCGAGACCATGACAAGGATCAAACCTACAACCATTGTATGACCAAATACAAGCTACGACTGATATTGAACATGTCTGACATTTTGAAATCTTGGTCACAGAGTGAGCCTTTCTCTCACTGCGTCTGCGATCAATCTTTGTGGCCAACTGTAAACACAAGCAGTCCTTAGTAACAGCAGAGGAGCTCCACTATGAACGAGACCACCTCTCCTTGATTCCCTTTCATTTACTCACTTTTACAAATGCGGAAACACCGTTAGGATGTATTGCTAGCTGGAGCCTGGAGGCTGATATGCGCTCCAACAAACTTTCGCCATAGCCACTGGCCATTGCATTGTGCACGTGTGCCGTCAGAAAATTTAAATTTCATCTAGTTGTGGAACATCCAACAATCCTTTAAGACAAAAATGAATTGTGCAGTGTATACCAGGCTTTAGAGGCTGACCAATAAGAGGAGTGGATGAGAAAATTGTCTGTTTTCTAAGCATTAAGCATAAATTATCTAAGCACAAAGCTGCAATAAACAGACATTGAATCATGACAGGACTCTATCACTAAAAAAAGCATCATTAAAAGGTCAGATCACAATTCGATACCATAATGGCCAGCCCAATAATTGTTCTAGGGAGAGAGAATCCACTTTTTTATTTGCACTATTAACTGATGTCTTACAATTTTCTGCCAAAATTCTGCCCTTCAAAAATGTATTGCTTACACAGTATTTAAGAAGGTTAGTAGGCCATTTGTGGTTTTCTCCCTGAAGAAAAGATGGCAAAATGGCTTTATTCTCTAGGACAGTGTTTTAAGACAGAGGGTCGGTTGACCCTCTGTAATTGGACTGCGTTCTGCAATAAACTCTAGTAAAGTCTGTAAGGAAATGATTACGGAAAATTGAATATAGAGCAGTGCGGTATCAGTAGGGTGAATCTTCAATTTCATGATTCTATGAAAATGGGTTATAATTTTGCACCTTACTGTCACAGGATCCTGACAAATGGAGGAGGCTCAGAGGAATGCCTGAAGGAGGTCAATTGTGCACTGTGGTCTATGACATATGTCACAAGATAACTGCCACACCCACAGTAACCATGATACCTCCAGTATTCTTTATAGGCTATGAGCTGAGGTAGTTGAGTAGGATTTCCAGAAGTTTCAGATTGTCCATAAGAACAGCCATGGAACAGGGACCCTTTTACTTTTCTATTTTGTAATTGATTGTTATTCAACCGTAGTGTTTGACTGTTGTCACCCATTTCCTTGTACTAGATGTTTGCCTCCGCTGTTAGGTGTTTTCCATCTATTACGTGGTGTCCAATCTCCTAATATTATTAGGCCCGAGCCTGGGACAACGTCCCGGCGAGGGACTCATTAAAACCGCATCCCGAGCATGGAAAATGGCAAAAATCAAGTAGTAAACACGCCCCGACATGCCAGTGAGTGGTGTCAAAAATTAGAACTCATTGAGCTCTAATTGTCACAGAAGACCCTGAGAAAAAATAACAAAACATGACTCGGTAGCGCCACCTCAAACTTTGATTTTCATGGGGCTAATGGGAGCCCGACTCGGAAAAAATTCAACGTAAAAATCCGAAACACACATCAAAAAATAGAACACGTCAGGACATGACAAAAATTATATTATTGCCCCGCCCTAAAATGTACAGGAAGTTGGCCATATTGGATCAAACCCGGGATTGACAAAAGTGCACACCCTCGCATACAGGACATCTCCTCACAGTTTTCATCACAAACACTTCAAATTTGTCCAAATCCCACTAAACCCATGTATGACTAAAGATTATCAATTACATTTTGAATATGACTTTGGGCGTGGTCAGGGTGAATTTTCAACAAAATTGCAATTTTTGAAATATTTCAATAAAATATTTCTCTTTCACACATTTTTTGTTGGGAAAAAGCTAATACATCATTTATGCACATTTTTGAGCTGAACGCAATGATATGCAAATCGTGGCACTATTTCACAAAATGGCTCTCTAGCGCCCTCTTTAAATTTCATTTTCAAAAATTCATAGAAGACAATCGATTTGTCTTGGACTTTCAAAGGGGCCTTATTTGTGATGGGACACAATGTTAGAAAGTCACATGACTGTAGCTGTTATAGTTTACAAGAAAAATAATACGTGGAAAAAAAAATTCCATTATTATACGTGCCGAATTGAAGCCACTTTTGACCCCCTTGAAAAGTCAATTTTATTGGACCCAAAATTCAAGTTTGGTGAAAAATTAATTATTTTGATGTTCAAAAAAATTATTCTTTTCAAAATTACTCAATAGCGCCACCTCAAAAATCAAAATACATTACGGCAATGAGAGACCGTTTTTATCATAGACAAATGAATTTATGCTACAACCACAGAACATGTCAAGGCAAGAAAAAATTATATTATGACCCCACCCTAAACCCTACTGGAAGTCGGCCATTGTTGGCGGAACCCCATTTTTTCAAAATTTTGCCTCTCACGTTTGAATTTTTTGCGCCTCGGATTTTCATTCAAAAAAATTGCAAATTGGTCAAAATGAACTAGACCCATTTGGGAATATAGGCTACTCTCCTGAATTTTTTAAAGTTATAAATTGTGGGTGTGGCCAGCCTGTAAAGAAAAGACGTTTTTTAAAGTTTTAAATGTCTCCTAACTCAGACATGCAGTTTTCTATTTCCTGGTATTAATATACGTTTTGTTCAAAATCTTGATTTTAATGCATAGATATATCATTTACATATGTCAAACATTAGATTGCTCCACAATGCCCCCTTGAACTTTTTAATTGTACGCAAAAAAATTACTTTGTCACAAACATTTGAAATTTGGCATGGACATCTCTATTGCCATACTGAACAAAAAAGCCAATGAAAACATACCTCTATTTTCACAGGTGTTGCCATGGCAACGTCTGACATTTCTCATTGAAATACAGGGGTTTTGGTTCACTGGGATGAAAAATGATTACTTTGCCACTGACCTTTTTGAAATTTTGTACACATATTCCTCTCATAATACTGAACAAAAAAGCCAACGAAGACATACCTCTATTTCCATCCGTTCAGGCGTGACAATGTCATAAATGGTCTAATTGGAATGAATGGGGTAGTATTACTGAGACGCAGATTTTGGGGGGAGGAGCGATGTAAGCGGGAACGAAACGCAGGATGTTCACGGTAGCGTGTACCCCGCGGTCGCAAGGGGTGGCGAGGGCCTTTATCACTGCTTGCAGTTTTAATTATTATTATTATTATACAGAGTACCATATATTCAAAGCAGAGGACTGCAGACTGGTGTTTAATACAGTGATCAGATTGTGCATTAAACAAAGCTTTGGCAGAGCTGGCTTGGAACCAATGTTCCCTCAAATTTTTCAGGAGTCTGAGCAAACACACAAACTCCCTGAGCGTCCCATGGACCACTGTGAGCAACATCAGACGTGTGCACTGTGGTCATGCTGCATCACATCCATCCAAGTTAAATGGTTTATTAAAAGAATCAAATTACCGCATTTATTCCGCACTTATACAATGAAAATGACAAAAATCTTGCTCATGACCTATGTAGTATGTTAATGCTATTGGAAGTATAAATATTTAATTTTAACTATGGAAAAACATGAGCTTCCAACCAAACCAAGCCAACTGTAAACTCCAATGTTGAAAACACACTTAACATTTTTATGATAAAGCTGTGACTTGTATTATGAGTATAAGCCATTGTGTGAAGCTTTTGCTTGATTTTTACAACTCATAAACTAGTGACAGTATTCAATGACCAATACACACTGAGAGGAATCTGCATCTGCACACCCAGCTGCTCTTTTACTGTACATTTACATATCATATTAAAGTACAATATATAATGTGTATTTGTATATAAAATATATTCAAAACAAGTTGTATAGGTCAAAATAAATATATATTTACAAACCACACACTGCAAAAAGTAAACAAACACACACTGGAAACTAAGAACACACTGTACATGTGACAGTCATTCTGTAACATAGGTTGGAGGATCGAGTCCCGCTCGGAACAACTTCTGTCATTGTGTCCTTAGGCAAGACACTTCACCCAAGTGGTGTGTGCGTGATGGTTGGTGGTGGTTGGGGGGGTGCAGATTGGCATTAGCTAATGCTAATCATTACACATAATACACATTTGACCCACAATTAAGTCAATAGCAGAATAAACCACACTTACTGATCAGGAACAGCATCCAGTCCATCAAAACATAAGGTCCTGTACTCCTGAGTCCGTCATGAGATCTTCACTCGGTGCCTCTAGTTTAACTTGTACAAACATCCACAGTGTCCTTTGTTTTGTCCGTTTCGTCATGTTTAAAACGCAAAACTGCTACAAAACAGTGCGTAACAGTGTGCCCGAGGGCGGACCGTCGGAACATTAAGGGGTTAAACACTTTGCATCATTAGCGAGTCTTCACTCCACATCGGCCACATCGGTTAAAACTCTGGTAGCGGCACATGAGGACGCCTGTCAATGACGTGGATAAGATGTGAAAATACGTATGTGAATCACATAATTGGATGGAGCAGCTCATCACCGGTCACACTCACTGACTCACATTGAAAAATAAATTGCGCAGCTTGGAGGGAACAGTGCTTGGAACATATTCATTTTAGACCTGTATCCAGAGATAGACCAAAATATCGGGCTTTTTAGTGCAGTGGCTATCGGTCTTAAATCTTCAGCACAAGCCGATATTTTTTTTTTTTTAAATTAGTACTTTAACGATACCCACTTTTTGATACCAGTTCTTGAACGGTTCGTTTTTCAGTGCCTGCATTTTTTAAAATGTTAAATAATGTCCACTATTAATTCACAATTATTTTTTTTATCCTTACATTTTAACTATTTTAATTAATATTTTAAAACATAGTACTAGATTATAAGATATTCAGTTATAACTGAAAACAAATGGGGGAATAAATAAACCAGAGCGTACAGCTGATCTTCACATGGACTCACGCTTAAGTTTTCTTTGTATATAGCACTTTAGATCAGAGCACATGCTTCTTGTTTATGCATTTACTACAAGATTACCTGAACAGAGGAGGAGGATTTGGCAAACTTGACGCAGACTTGCTTGGATACATCTTTACGCACAGGCACTACATACTGGATAAATTTACTGCACTACATTTACTTGGGAAATATGCTTTTACTAGGACCAAGGAGGACAGTGTTTGGTTGAGCTTTACATGGACAGTGCAGACTGACTGAATGTGGATTTACTACACATTTTGATTTTACGACACTGTAAAGGCCCTGCTCTGGAGACTTGATGTGTTTTTGAGTGGATCTGCTGTCTATGATCTTTTTGGACCAATTTAGAACGAGGCTTTTGGGCCCACATTTGGCCCCTGGACCATTGTTTAGACACCTCTGGTCTATTATTTTATCAATACTTTGTATTTTAATGAGATTGTTAGATTTGTTTTGCAGTGTGATAGGCCACATTTTCAGTTCCAGATAACTCATGTTTCTTCTGCTTTTCTCCTCAGCTGATGAAGATGTCGGTGGAGGTGCGAGGTCCTCTGGTCAGTCGACCCGTAGCCTTCACCAATGAGGAGCAGAGGGTGATCCACTCCTGGTCGCGGGTCTCTTCAGCGGGACACGATGTCATCCTGGACGCGCTCCACATCCTCAGCCCCAAATCCAGGGACCTCTCCAACACAGACCAGCTGCTCAGCTTCCTCCAGGAGTTGCGCGATGAGGGTCACAGACCCACCATCCTACGGAGCAAAGACGTTTACCAATACCGCTCCTGCATGACCCTGCCTCTCACGGAGAGCATGCTCAAACAGGCCAATAAGAATGCCAGACAGGCCGCCAAAAAAAAGAAGAAACCACCTAAAAAGAGGGAGGTGCATCCGTCGTGGAGTTGTGATCGGAGCCGGCCCAGGATCAAGGGAGTGCGTCCCCCGGAGCCCAGACTGAACTCCAGGCCAGTATTTGTCTTGAGCAGACCCTCTGTGCGAACCCAGGACCCCCCAGTGCAGCCCTGTCTCCTCCTCACAAACATCCAGGGCCAGTCGGGTTACCACACGGCTCGGCTCCAGATCCAACCCACCTTTAGCCCTGCTGTTAAACCCGCTGCCGGACTTCCCCCGCTCTCCCCTGTGCCTCCCCCCTCCGGACTGCCCTCGCAATTCCCCCTGCAGAACGGTGTGGTGGCCCTGTTTAGTCAAAAAACGCAGTCATGTCCTGCCTCGAGGTCAGATGGCGCTCTAATCGGGGACTCTGCACCGGTTTTTGACGCACAGACTCAGCTTCAAACACGGAGCAACCAGTGGCACCCGCCCCGCCGAAGCCCAAAAGAGACACGAAATGGCTGGAAGGAGAAGGACAGGAGGAGCCTTCAAGCCAAAGCTATAAAAGTGGATGAATCGCGATCAGTCACAGAGGCGAGGTTAAAGGCCCAAAAGATCATGCAGGTGAACTTGTCACCTGTGATAAAAATCCAACCATTTCACCGCATCCTCAGAGACTTCCGGTACCAGATCAAATGAGATCCATCATACTAAAACTTGAGTAGGTTTTAATAAAGCTTTTCCACTGCATAGTTGTCATTTTTGGCTTACCTTATTTTGTGTTTTGGTCTACAGCAGACTGAATTGAATTTTGAGTTTTCAAACTAAAATCCATGGGTCAAAGACTCGATTAATTACTCGAATAATTATTTAAGATTATCTCCATTAATTGTTAGATTTTAGGTTAGCTGTGTATATTTAGTTTTCATAATTATTCACTTTATGAACCTATTTTGTCCAAACAGCTTGACAGTGTATGCCAAGTGTTCACTTTTGTTCTATTCTTATTCAGTGCAATGTTTCTGATTGTAGCGCAAAATGTAGTGCCTGGGTTGTCAACTGGTGCATGGGGATCTGAAAATCACTGGTCGTAAAGGGATAAGGTTTGGGCCACATTGACCCCAGTAGAGAATGACAAACTTGCATCATCTGCCTTTTTAACTTATTGCCTCAACTTCTGTTTTTTGGATGAATTGCCTGTCTTTGGTTTTATTTTAGGTTTTTTGTGCATTTCGCTCAAAAATAACAAACATTAAAATCTTTGTTCTTTTGCTCATATATTTCTGTATTTCTGATTAGTTTTGGACTCACTCTACATTTCTATAATATTAAAAAATGGAAAATTAATTAAAAATGTATATTTATTTGGCTAGGAAAAGGGGTGAGAGTCAAATTCAAGAAACCAAACAGTCTCATAATGTTTTATTTGGTATGTTGGAAAGGAACAGACATTGAAATGGAAAGCTACAGAAATTAACCCTGGACTCTCAAATTGTCAAGACATTTCACCCATACATGAAAAGTACAGTTTTACTAATAGTATTTATGTAGATGAATTGGCTAATTGGCTGGTTATAAACTCACATGTAGTAACAATTATGTTAATTGGGTTAATGTTCATTAGCATGTGTCAATGAAAATACATGGCTGGCTTTGAGATTACAAATTTTTGCATATATTTCTGCCAACTCAACAGAATTTAAAATTCTCTTGAGATCAATGCTCTGTCCTTGCTAGGTTTCATGTGGAGAGGTAGCCAGACATATAATTAGCTTTTATTAACATCTTAATGGGAATAGGTTATCGACGGGATTGTGAAATTATGTAGATCGTGTTGAGATTCAATTTGTGCACGAGTTTCAGAGTGATGAAAAATTACCATAGGAATTAAAGTATTCTTTTGAATGGTCAAAAAGTCCTGAATACCTCCCATTAAACAAGAAACCCATGACTTTGAGATGACTACTGGTGCATTCATACTTGTGTCCTGGTTTAAGCTAGGTTAAGTCCTAATGTAGACCTGGTCGTGGTGTAGGTCTGTAGTTAAGTATCCATTTACCAAATGAGAATAAACTAAATTTATCCCAAAAGTGCAAAGAAGCACAAAGTTGAACTGTTTATCCCTGAACTAAATGATATTTAAGTGTGTGTACATTAATTAGTTTTTAGTGCCATGGAATTGGTCTGTCTACAGTCCACGAATGGTACCAGATTGTTTTATTTACTTGCAAACCTGATCTAGATTTTCTGTACTGTGTTTGTCAATATGTAAGCCAGAGTTGACCGAATGCAGTGGGAAAGTCAAATTAACTTTGTTGTCTTAATTTTAATGTTTGTTTTATTTTATTTTTTTCATAGCAGTATGTTTTCTTTGGGGCTAAACAGGCATCAGTGACAATTATATTTCCGCAACATCTTGTCTGTCATAATTTTATTCATTGATCTGAAATAAAATGTACACTGTGATTTGAGGGCCCATGATGAGTCTGTCATATTTTGAATCTGGTTTACTCTGATTGTTAAGTACAGAAGTAGTCATTTGTATATAAAGATGGACAGTCACTTTCTAACTTCAAACTCCGATAATCATGGTAACTTTTAAGTGTAACTCTTTTGGGTTGCCATTCCCTCATAAGATTTTAAGCCAGGTGCCCTTCCTGTGGTGAGCAGCTAGTACATGCAGTGAATTGTAGGGATGGGGCGAGACAGCTACGAGATTTGATGTTAGAGAATGAGATGAGATGAGATTTAGACATATTTTTATAAACAAACTGTGAGGTTAACTTCAGATTTTTTATGTTATTGTAGGCCAGCTTTTTGAGACCACAGATTCTCAAAAGGAGTTACTCAGCAAAGTTGACCCTTTTTTCCCCCAAAGCCAATATAAAACAATGGGGAAAAATAAATCTTACAAGATAAATTTTCTCATGTGTGCACCATCTTGTGGCAGTTTTATCTCACAAGATCTTGTCACATACCTATAGTGATTAGAGTGAGCAATGTGGATGAAGCATCTTGTCCATGGGCACAACAAAATATGCTGAGGCTGAGGCTTTATGAGGTTTAATTTAAAGACATTGCTAATGTTGGTTCCACTGTCCATCTTTATGTACTAGAGTGTCGATTCAGATAAGCCCTCATGATAGTTCAGTGTAAAACGACTGAATTAAGGGAGCTGTCTTCCGTTTTGTATTTTGGGTTTCTACTGCAAAACTGGACTCTTCACAAAGTGTTCCTTTAGTCATGTTTTATTTTGTATTAGGGAATTTTGGGAATCTTTCATGCTGTCAGTAAAAAGGCTTTTGGGATTTATTCATGACTAACCTGAATACTAACGTGATTTAATAATTTCATATAGATTGTCTTTTTGAGTGTTAGAAAAACAAATGCAACTTACTTCAAAACTTCCACAAGTTCATTATATTAAAGGTGCACTATGTGTAACTGATGGGGAGTCTGCCACTTGCTTGTCTCCATGGAGATGTTGTTGTTTTGCCTGGATTGTCCCATAGCATTGCATTAAAATTTTTATCTTTCATTTACTTTGAGATTTTTTTTCTTTACTATCTTGTCACCAGCATCCGTGAAGCTATGTGTGTCATGCCATTAATGCTTAACTGTGGAACATTCCAAGCAAAGCATTAGCATCTCCATGGAGAGAAGCAGAACCCTTTACCATCAAGTTACACAGCGCACCTTAAAGGCCATATAAAGGAAAAAAAAGCTTAACAAGAACATAAAATTATAAACTTCAATGTTATTGTATTATAACAAGAACAAAGATTAAAGTGAGTATTTTATATGGCTTTTATGCTTCCTATGCAGTCACATTTCCATAAGATTTATAAATATTGACTTCTAAATGAATGTATGATAATTCTGTCATACCAACTGTAAATTCAGCTGTTCTTTCCATAATTATTCTGGTTATAATTTCATTTCTTTCTGAGATTACTTTTGAAAATCTTTGTCTTCAACACCTATGTTGATCTTTGTTATTTAATTTTTATTATGAGGTTAAAGTTGCATTCTATTTATATCTTGAGTCGCAACAGTATATTTTAATTATTTGTCATTTCTAAGTAAATTAAACTGAACGATATTGTAATTTATTTAATAATTTCCTAATTACAGATCAATAATTTTAACTTTGGGCATCACAAAATCTTTTGACTTCATAATATAGGCCTAAATATTGTACTAAATTTAAAAAAAAAGGTCAAATGAAAACTACTGTAACTTTGGTGCATCTTTAGGTTTGTTTGTTATAGTTTTTTTTCTCCTGGTAAATTTCTCAATATCCTCTTGATTAGAGATGTGAGGTCTAGATTTTTTCAACTTTTAGCTGCTGCTTTTCAGCTGATCCAGCTCCATTTTCTTTCCCTGATCTTTTCTCCACTGTCTGTCACTGTGTTTCTGGGGTTAAAGGCCTGTTTCAGTATCATTCATCCCTCACACTTTTTGCCTGGTGCCACACTTGTATTATAATGTATTTCCTAAAATGTTTGAAAACTTTTGTTCAATAAAAACTGAGAACTTTGATAGTGAACAGTTTCTTCTGTATTCCTTTGTTTGCATTTACTTTAATAAAACATTTTTAAAAGGGCTGTTTAATAGTAGCCTACGAAATATGTAGTAAATATCTAGGCCTGCTTATGATTTTTCTGAAAAGTTGGTGAGGTTTGATATTAAAGAACACTTTTACTCCGCCCTCAGATGAATTTAAAACAAATCACTGTACACTCTGTGGAAAAGTTGGTTGAACATCGCTATATGTCAGAAGAGAATAACATTGTCTATTATTAGACTGCCTGAATATCTCACTTAATAATAAAAAAAAACAACATTTGGTTATTTTGCTTCCCAAAAGAAGAATGGAATGCATTTCAAGTACATGCAAAACTGAATACATTGGTGCCACTAATGCACTTCAATAATCTGGTGATAAACATGTGTAATCACACCTGGACCTGTTTTTAATGTTTTAAATGGACCTATGCAGTTATTTGTTTTATTTGTCTTGTTTGTTTTTGTTTGTATTGTTCTGTATTTTAACAGGACAGCTCATGAAAACAAGAGTCTGGTACTCTCATTGGGCTCTCCCTGTATAAATAAAGATGAATGGGAAAAAAGATGAATGAAAGTGTGTTGTTTTTTAATCAGTATTGAGCAAACATTATACACCCAGGAGCATTCAAGAGGGCAATATGACTTATAGGGCCGTCACAACTCTTGTGATCGCGGAAAGGAGTGCTTCAGTAGAAATCTGTCAAACCTGGTTTGATATGTAATTTAAAAAATTACCACTTCACAATGGAAATACGGTATATTTTTCTACCCCATTTTAAATTTGTAAGGGGCACTGGAGAGCTATTGTCAAAGATATAAGTTTAATTCACACATCATTATGTCCAGGTCATCAGAATATGCAAAGGCTATATTGAGTCCATCTAAATCTGACAATGTTAGCAAAACATTCTTAGATTGTGCAGCAACTATAGGAGAGGACCGGCGTCTCCAGGTAGAAGTCTTCAGGAAACCCACAAAGACCAATACCTGCCGTTTGATTCACACCATCCACTGCAGCACAAATTCTGAGTGATCCGTACACTACAGCACAAGTGGTGCCCACAAACACAGAGGGAAAAGTGAAGGAGGACCAACACGTGGAGAAAGCCCTCTCTGCTTGTGGATATCCAAAATGGGCTTTCAATAGATCTAAGAAAGCTAAAAAACAGGACAACAGGGAATCTGGACCTAGAAGGAAACGCATAACTTTTCCTTACACAGCTGGTGTGTCTGAAAAACTTTAGATAATTTTCAGACAGTTTGAGATTCCGGTCTATTTCAAACCTACAAACACTTCAAGACAAAAACTGGTTCATCCAAAGGAAAAAATCCTGAGCCACAATCAAAGTAATGTAGTCTATTCCGTTCAGTGTAGTGAAGAGTGCAGTGAGCGGTACATTGGAGAAACTAAACAGCCACTCCATAAGAGAATGTACCAACACCATTGCCAGAGTTCCTCTGGACCCCAGTCCATCGTACATCTCCATATCAAAGACACTAACCACTCCTTTGAAGATAGGGAGGTTCAGATCTTAGCCAGAGAAAAGAAATAGTTTGAGAGGAGAGTTTTAGATTGTTATGCAATCAGTGTTGGGCATCTTACTTCAAAAATTTAATTAGTTATAGTTACAAGTTACTTCTCCCAAAAAGTAACTGAGCTTTTTGGGAGAAGTAACTAGTTACTAGGCAAAGTAACTACTCGGCGTTACTTTACTCCACATTACTTATTATGTTAAAACAATAAAAACACAACACAAATGTGAACCTTTAACATTTATTTTACTTTAACAGATTGCAATTATTTTGCATTTGTTTCCAAGTAAATGATAGAATTTATTAAAAAAAATAAAAATAAAAATAAATAAATAAAACATTTCATTTGAAGTGCAAATAAATCAACATGTCACACAATTTCAACTTCAAGTATTTTCTTCATTAAAATAAACAGTAACAATAAAGTGCTTTCAGTATAATACTGAAAAGATTCATTACCATATTTTGCAAAACTAAGGCATTCAAATGTAAACCATGTAAAATAATACAAAACCTTTAACCTTCTCTGGCCACACACTGTAATTCTCTGCCCAGTATTCAAATATTAATCAGCTCTGATCTGAGCCGGTTCCTCTTTGGAGAGAACACAGTCACGTTTCTGATCAAAACACAACTCGGACCCAATCCGCTGTGTGCCACATTTTATTGTCAGTAACGGTAACGGCGTTACGACGCTGGGAAAAGTAATTAGTTAGATTACTCCGTTACTGAAAAAGTAACGCGTTATAGTTTAACGCCGTTACTCCCAACACTGTATGCAATTGAGAGTTTTGCCCTGCCTGGTGTAATCTTTGGGACATAAGTAGTTCTATGTAGCGACTTGAAAGTGTTTATGTGCTTATGTGCTAATATTGTATGTGTTTAAATTAGACCCAGCGAGGTGTAATTTATTAGGTAGGCGACCCGGCGTGGTGTGCTGAAATTTAAGGTAGGCTACCCGGCGAGGTGAGCTGAATTTATTAGGTAGGCGACCCGGCGTGGTGCGCTGAACGTGTGTGTGTGTTTAAATTATACCCGCCGTGGTGTAATTGACAGGTAAGCGACCCGGTGTGGTACGCTGAAACTGTGTGTGTGTTTATGTGATAAGAGAAATTGTGCCCGGAGACGTCTTTTGAGAACCCAGTAAATTGTGCCGCTCCCTGACAAGGTGAGCTGATTGCGTTTAAGATTTTTTGGATGATTAAGTGAGTTATACCAGGCAGGTGCAACAGTCTGAGGTAGAGTTTTTGTGTAATTGTGTAGGTCTTGTGTCACTGAGTTGAAATATTACAATACACCATGGACGGAGAGTGTGCACTCTGACTAGACATTTGGACCGTGGGGGCTTGGGGCCCTGGGCCTGGGACCCACTCAGCTGAGCAATATTTGGATAAACTGGCAGGGACAGAACTTCTTCTTTTGGAATCACTGTGGGTGGCTTGGGTCTCTGACTTCTCTTTTTTAGCCTTTACCACATGGAGTATTGGCAGGAGCAGAGACTGCATAGGCTGCATTTGGGGGAGGAGAAAATAAAGGTGAAAGCCTGGGGTCTAGAAGTGTCGGGTCTTTAAAACTGAAATCACACATGTCCCGCCGGAACCCCCACCCCGCACAGACGTCTTGGCCTCTGCGTTGGGTGGACAAGGTCAAATCTGGTGGGACCTCTGTGTGGTGAAAGGTTTGGATCCATACATTACATTTATACTAACATTTTCATTCCCAATAGTCCAAATTACAGGTGTGTAAATCAGACTTAGAGACGGATAGAATTGACAATGTACAAACATAATTGTACTGCTACTATGACAAAAGAAACATGGACTGACAGACTTGTATTAGACATAGTAAAGTGACAGGAAAGTCTTGTAAAGTAATGGGAAAGTTCTTAAACTGAGCAAGATAGTGTTTAAAGAGTGGGAGAGTTTTTAAAGGGTGCAAACGAGTGGGTGAGAGAGTTGCAGATTGGAGGCATGCTAGAACAAGATATTATTATACTAAAATATCGTTGTATTATTAGATTATATCATAATATAATTCAGTCTAAAATATGAGAGATTTGTGTAATAACTATCAGGGCTGCTTGTGACTACATTAAAGTTGCAGTTCAGCAAATTTGTAACTATCTCTATCAAGCTAAAGAACG
The DNA here is from genome assembly GCF_009829125.3 of Periophthalmus magnuspinnatus. Lineage (NCBI taxonomy): Eukaryota > Metazoa > Chordata > Actinopteri > Gobiiformes > Gobiidae > Periophthalmus > Periophthalmus magnuspinnatus. The sequence goes on along the minus strand of NC_047135.1, from coordinate 10,025,305 downwards.
AAATGTGGACATAGAACACATGAACAGGCATAGTTATAAAATACAATCTGAACCCATATTCAAAAATGTCAAACTAAATTGTACCGATGATAAATTATGAATATATACACTTTATCCCATATTGGTGCCTCTGAGAGCGGTTTAAAATGAAAGCAATTTACCAAATAATGATCCCAGCAATATAATTAAACTTGAGTTTAACTACACCTACATGATACAAGACCAATGGTTAAAGTGCCACAGTTGATGATGTTTTGTACAATGCAAAGAAAGAGTAGTATGTTTTAAACTCATCAGACAAGATTTATTTTAGCATTCAAATAAACATTAGAAGAATTTCTGTTTAATTAGATCATGCTGAAATTTAAGTAAACAATTCAAACCATGTCTTTATAATTATTGAAAATTCCTCACTTTAACTTTAGGATATTGTAATATAGATACAGATTTCTTATGCAAACTATTTACACATTTTTTTTAGGGGAAAATGAACAACTTGTCTATGCAAGATAAATAGATTTTAGTTTTGACTGAAGTGGATTTGAGATGGGTCTTTGGCCTTTTGTGTCTGGGTGGGCGTGGTCTGAGTGCAGTGGCTCTCTGGGTGCATCTCTCCAGCTCTGAACTGAAAGGTCACATGACCTGGACTGGCTCTGCTCTGCTGTTGTCTGAAGACTGTCTAAACATGGCTGCTGCGTCACTGAGAAACATGAACTGAACTAAAAACAAAGAAAGTCCTGCTGGCTCTGAAACTCATCTGTGGACTGGGCTCCTCCACTACTGGTCACATGACAAATGAATGAACTGAATCAAAAGCTTCAAGTGCTCTGCTGCTCCTCTAAAGGCCCCATAAAACTGTCTCTGCTGCTGTGTTTGGGCTGTGTTTACCTGGGCACTCATGACTGGAGCCTGTTCTCGGATCCACACAGTCAAAGATTTTGTTTTTAACCTAATTTCAAAATTTAGCAGTGTATTCATTTACTTGAAACAGTTATCCTCCATTCCTGAAAATAATCATATATCAATACAACATTATTTAGGCTATTTCTTTTCATTGTACATCAGCACTGTGAAACTGGGGCTGCTATGTACTGCATATGCAACACATTTGAAACGGCATTTAGAATGGCATTTAGAATGGCATTTAGAATGGCCACAATTAACAAAATTAGAAACCAAAGTTTTTAAACAGTATAATTTCCAATGTGAAAAAATATGTAGCTTTATTATGTATGAAATCTGAGACTGCTGGGGTCTGAAAGGCTTTAAATTGTTTGGTGTAAATGTTTAGTTCATATACTGATACTTTATATTAGATCAAAATGTTAATGCTCCTGAATGTGTTTGAAATTTGTATTTTAAACTGAACTATATTATCAGAACATAAAACAGTGGCTTTTTAATGCTCGTAAAACAATTCTTGAGCTAATAACAACAACTAAATAGGGTAGTCACAATAAAGCCATTTCAATACATCTGACATATGAAAAACAAAATGTTCAGCAGTATGAATGTGTATAAATTTAAAGATAATTAAACACTAGGAAAATCTGAAAGAAATAAGTCCCATTTAAATATTAATCAAAACCTGGTTTTAAATAATGTTAAGTATTTACAAATAGAATAAATTATTGCTATGAATGGTTTGAATTATATGGATGTTGATCAGATAAAATAAAGTTGTTAAAAAGGGGGGAGGCTGCAGTTCATATAACGTAGGGCTAAACTGGACAAGGAGGTTGCAGTTAGTATAATATAGAGCTAAACTGGACAACACTAACAAAGGACATTTATGGTTAAAGCAGTAATTATGGCATCTAATACACACTGTAGATATTGAAGGGATTTATCACCAGCACTACACAAAAAAACAAAACCGAACATTCAGTAGAGCTGATAGACACTGGCAGGTTATTGACTGTGTACGAGCTCAGTATTTGGAATTGCAGAGATATGACTAATATGTAACCAACAGGACAAATAAGTGACACGATAGACCACTGGACAATTGACGGACTGTTACATATGGCTATATTTTATAGAGGGGGGCCTCATCACTTGAGCAAATGGGGAAACAAATCATGAACTTTACCAGAATGACATGGTTGGATGCTTTGCCATTAGCGCTGATGGCAACGTGATCCACAGCCAGCATTCTTGATTTCTCTTTACATGAGATCTTAATTAGGAAAAGGATGGACACTCCTCTCCAACCTGAAACAAGTGTCCTTAAAAATCTTCAAATTCATAAGGTCTTGATTACAAAGCACTGACTAACTTAACTCTATAGTTCTCTCCCAACAGGTCCAGCAACCTGAAACAAGTGTCCTTAAAAATCTTCACATTCATAAGATCTTGCTTACCAAGCACTGACTAACTTAACTCTATAGTTCTCTCCCAACAGGCCCAGAGTCTCCGAGAACCTCCTGGTGATTGGTAATGGTAAACTAACCTAAACTGAATAAAAACAGCTTAGAATGTATCTGGCCTGAAGCCTATCCTGTGAACCGCGAGGATACTCTTCTGTGATCAAGGGCATGATTAATCATTATATTCCTACTCATGGCTTTCCAGCTCTGATTAGGTCTGATAATGGTACAAATTTCCACAACCATGCTCTTCAAAAGGTTGAAAAAATGCTAGGTCTGTGTCATAAATTTGGTTCTGTGTATCATCCTCAAAGTCAAGGACAGGCTGAACGCATGAATCGCACTCTAAAGGACAAATTAGCTAAGATCTGTTCTACTTCAGGGCTTAATTGGCTCCAGGCCCTACCCCTGGCCCTTCTGGCAGGGAGATAGACTATTAACAAAGTTACTGGTTTCTCTCCTTATGACTTGCTCACTGGACGTTTGATGCCAGGGCCAGGGGCTACATTGGTACCACAGGAAGAGGTGCCCCATCCAAATCTCCAGTACAAGCCATACTGGAATCGATTGCGGCATCTGTTATCTAGTTTTTCTTCTCAGGTGTCGGAAAGGCTGGAGGTGTCCACCAAGGAGGCTGCTGTGTCGCCACCCTCTGAGGGCTATCTGAAAGTTCTGTCTCGTAAGTGGTCTGAACCATGCTGGACTGGCCCATACAGAGTGACTGCTCACACCGACAGGGCTGTCCGGTTGGAAGGCAAAGGCCATAAGTGGTTTCATCTAACACAGACCAGACCGGTAGACCCTTGAATTTTGGGTGTTTGTCTGTTTGTTTGTTCTCTTTTTACATATTTCCATGGGTGTATTTAGTTTGCTCCGGTGACGTTCGACGGTTTTAAACTCCATGTGTGGTGTTAGGCTTTGGTCTCTCCTCCCTGTACATGGTTTGGTAATACGTCCTGGCGGAAGGTTAAGTACACTCACACACACAGCTATTTTAGATTGCATGGAGCTCCCCCTGAGCAAAAGGGGGAAATGGGGAATTGTAGTGATATTGATTGTGGGTGTGCTGGTTGCCTTCGCCATCCTTCTCTGGGAAGCAGTCCAGAAACATGTACAAACCAATCTGGAAAGGATTCTCCTAAAATTTGACCCACGGTCAATCTCAGAATGTGATAAGTATGTCAAAATGACCATACACACACCGAGGGGTCATCCAGTACATTCCAATTTGATTTATGTTCCGTTGTTTATTGCAAGACTCCAAATGCCCTGTAAAAAATGGGTGGTCCCCCCAGTGTTAACTATACAAAGTGACCAACTTTACAGATTGTATTGTGTGCTCATTGGCCAGACCGACTCAGAGGACCCACCCTGCGCCAATTCACCTAGACGATCACCATGGGTATGATTGTATGTTGAACCTATTTGACAATAATAACAATAAAAAGAATGAAATATGTATTGACTTCCCTCTCCAGAAAAAGCCTGTGCAGCCCCAGATGTTCACTCCAGTATGAGCTAATTATATCTGTTTCAGTTCTACTAAAGGCGATCATGAATCTTTGCAGTGGGGAGAGCTTCCAGAAGACTGGTGTGAACACGTGGTGCAGCTGCAAAGTCCGGTGCCCTACACCAGGATACGGGGAGATCTATATTGGCTGTGCGGAGACATGCAATTGAGGTACAAGTTGAAGGCAAAATTTACAGGCATTGGTGCTATGGTGTGGCTAATTATGCCCATCATCCCCTGGGGACACCCTAACAAGACTCTACCCCACCCCCGGAGGGCTAAACGATCAGTAATGCCAGAACTTCTGGACCACAACAACCCCACTTATACTGACACTATTGGCATTCCTAGAGGGGTCCCGGATGAATATAAATTAGCGGACCAAATAGAATAGAATATTGAAAATATACCTCTAATTGCTGCAATTTTCCCAATCACCCCAAACAAAAAATGTGGACCGAATCAATTATGTTTACTGTAACTTGCTAAGGCTCAGTAACTTAACGAGGGATGCAGTTGAAGGTTTGGCCGATCAGCTTCACCCTACATCCTTGGTAGCTTTTCAAAACTGAATGGCCCTAGACATGCTCCTCGCAGAGAAAGGCTGGGTTTGTCATATTTTTAATGATCAATGTTGTACCTTTATTCCTAATAACACAGCTCCTGATGGGTCAGTGTCTAAGGCTCTGGAAGGACTGCGCATGTTGTCTAGAGACATGCACGACACGGCTGGAGTAGACAACCCAATGGATACGTGGCTAAATAATGCATTGGTTAAATGGAATGGTCTGGTAATCTCATTGATCACTTCATTGGTTGCCGTGCTTGCTACATTTGCACTGGTGGGATGCTGTTGTGTGCCTTGCATTCATGCCCTGTGTCTTAAGGTCATTAATACTGCAGTTCATCCGGACCAGAAGGGACAGTATCCTTTGTTGATTATGGAGGATGACGGAGGGGACCAGGTGCCACATGATGTTACCTTGCTCTAGGATGTGACCTCTTAGAAGAGGTCAAAAGGGGGAAATGAAGGGTATGTCAAGTAATAAAGCTTCTGAGTTGCATTACAAATACATATATCAAAAATATGGAATGCATATTGATTGAATAAAGCTTCTTAGGCGCATCACATATACATATATATCTTTTGATATTGAAATCATATAGGTTTTGAATATTGTCATGTAATCACCATCTTTATACTAGAGTTTGAACACCATGTGTTAACACTGAAACTAGGTTAAAGGTAACATCGTAAAACGTGAATTACGGAAGACAGTTGGTGCTTTGCAGAAACTCTTTCACCGAGTTAAGGCAACATTGTAGGAGGTGAATCATGTCGTCTGACAAGCACTATGTTTGTACTAGAGTTGGAGCATCTTGTACTAATACTGAAACTATGTTAAAGGCAATATTGTGTGATATGAATTGAGGGAAACTGTTGGGGTGTGTAGACGCGCCTTTACAGGGACAGGGTGGTCGGATGAGACTCAAGGCCGGAAAAATAGACGGGTGCGGCCCGGAGAGATGAGCGAGGCCGGATGGAGGAACCTGGGCGTCAACCTGCTCAACATAATATTTGCATATTCATGTTTCATGTTACATTTTTATGTTACGGGGCCAGGGAAAGGCAGACAGACAGCCTGCTGCACATACGAGGGATAGATCATTTGACCCCGGGTCCTGTATTAGATTGTAACTGTCAGGGGAATAAAATTTTGAGATTTGAACTGATCGAATCCAGTCGTCATTTTGATAGAACACGCCTAACATTATGCTAAATAGGTCTCAGGCTCAGTTCACACTTGTGTAGCTCAACAGATCTAGCCTACATACAGAAACTGTAAATAATAGCTGTTTACAATTTCAGTGTAGTTAGCTCCTCCCTTCAGATAGATATAAGACTGTGTCCATCAGCAATCTGACCAGAACTGAAGAAGCAGCTTGGATGAGCATCAAAACGTCTTCACTCCTACCACTTTTTGTCCAGTTGACAGATTTAACTTTGGCTGTTACTAATGTTTGCAAAAATTACAGGGATTTCTATGCTTTCAAAATGGCTGCTTTGTAAGAGCTCATTATGACCACTCTCTGGGATTTCTGTAAATTCTTTTAACTTTTAATCCCAGATATGTCCTGATGATGCTGCTTCACTTTGGAGTCTTTTGGATAAAAAGTCTAGGACAAGGTCACTAGGGTTAGGGTTAGTACAAGGTTTAGATTCTGGGCATCTGCATATTTTGATAAAAAATGGCTGCCTTCACATTGGAGATAGGGTGTGGTCCCCATAGAATGTTTTGCTCAGGGTCAGATTAAGAATGAGTGTACCATATTTCATTGGGTTATGACAAACTAATGTTTTTTTTCCACTTCCCATTGTGGTGTGGCCATGCAAATATGGATGTAGTTAGGATGTGGTTTTCATTAGCCTTTTTGTTCAGAATTATATAAAGGTGTGTATCAAATGGGGTATTAAAAGTTTTAACTTTGCAGGGGGTGCTGGAGAGCCACTTTTAAAGATACAAATTTAATTTGCATATCATTATGTCCAGGTCAACAAACCACACAAATGCTACACTGAATCCTTCCAGATCCAACCATTTGTGCTTACAGAGTTACAAAGTTATGGGGACTTTTAAGTTTCAAACTGACAGCTTCATAAAGAGCTCGTCATGACTGCACCCTGAGACTTATGTAAATTCTTTTAAGTTCTATTTAAGCTTGACCCAATATGGCTGATATCCTGTGTAGTTTAGGGTGGGATCATAATATACTTTTTTGCCTATCTTGCGATGCTCTATGTACCTGCCATGTTTTATGTGCCCACAATTAAAAAATAGGCTCTGTCCCCTCCTATCTCATAATGTATTTAGAGGGGGTCACCAACCCTATGCCCGCGGGCGCCATGTTGCCCCCAAGCCCCACATGAGTCGCCCGCAGACCGGTTCTAAAAATAGCACAACTCACTAATGAGCTGCATCTAAAATTTAATTTTATTCTGTTGCTTTTTTTTTTTTTAATCACCCTTGCGTTTATACAGATTTAAAAATGACAATATCTTAAACATATATTCATTATACGTGAAGTTTAAATAAGTTAAGGTGAACTTTGACCTACTCACTTCAAAGGTCAGTATTGAGCGCGTGACAAAACCAGTGCTCCGCTCGCGAGCGCTGTGACGATGCGCTGAATGCAGTTTCTTACTCCAAAACGTGGTAGAAAATAAAGAGATCACTTTCACAACGATTTAAGACAGTAAAAGAAACCTGCGCCTATCTCATCTGAGCGATTGTGGTGACGGCAAAGCGGTACAATGTGGAGGGACACTTCACTACCTCTCATAAAACTCCACACTAACTACCCACAGGGACGCGCACTCCCCACGGGGACGCACACTATGGGCAGAATAAGCCCAGAGCTAAACGCAGCTGTGGGTAAACAACAGGCTTTTTTCACGACACCGGTGAAAAAGTCACACAACGCAACCGAGATTTATTTAAAAATATGTAAGCTTATTTTTCTTTAACATTACATAATTGATAACTTTATGAAACATGGTGCAATGTGTATTATTTATGTTTGTTAAAAAGGTTTGCCAATGGATAGTGAAAATGGGACACTTTTCCTATGAGATGTAGTGATGTAAGTGTCATCTGGAAATTTAACAATTACTAAGATAAGTAAAGTTAAAGTGCTGTATACTGATATCTGTTTCCCTCCTTGCTCATTGTTGATAATTATTTTGAGAAGTCATTAATGTGATCAGTGTCTTGCAACATGATCAGTGTGTTCACATAGATGATTATCATTTATCATTATTAATAATGTATAACTAAAGGCAAACTGAGAAAATTTGTTATTTCAGAAGAGTGTCTCAAACTGGTAGCCCTTCGTATGACTCAGTGCTCATAAAGTAGCTCTCAGGTTAAAAAAGGTTGGTGACCCCTGATTTAGATTTTCCAGAGGGCGCCACTGAGCCATCTTGCAACGTAGATTCTTGGTGATGTTATATAAATAAAATTTGAGTTGATTTCTGATTTTGTGTTAATTTTCAAGACTTTTGGATATGGATCTATAATAAGAACTGGATAAAACATTCCCCCTCTGTTCCGGGGTGAGATCGACTAGTGGCCGTTCAATAGGTACAGCAGCTTCCACGAGCTTAGGCACAGAAGGAATTCTCCCATAGTACTAGGTCGGATTTTGTAGGGATTCTTTCCAATCTTCACAAAAGGAGCATTTAAAATTTTTAAATCCTCAAAGCACCTAAAAGATAGATTCGTAAGGTTTAGCCTAGCCCCACTCTGAGCTGTGCACCAATGAGGACAGGCCACTGAAAACAATATGACGTTATCTTGGGTTCTGTAATCGCCCAGATAGCAACCTTAGCGGTTCATTGAGGAACAGAGCAGAGCTGAGATAGTTTGTCCAGTGTAGACCCAAGTGCATTTATTCAGAGACCAAAAATATTTACAAAAACAAGGACAATTTTTAAAAGAATTAGCATGGCAGGACCTCCTGTACACACCACATCCTTCACTTTAGCAGACTGCGGTTTGCTCCTTTTATAGAGCACCTCCCTAATTGGCTGAACCCACTCTACCGTACAGGTACTGTAAGTTTTCCCACGTCCAATAATATTGTTAAACGTTAGCTCTAACCAAACAGTGTGCAAATTTATTCAATTAAGCTGGTTGTTAAAATAGAGCTCTACGTTTAATTTATTTGTTTTAACAGTGAACACAAATTGGATACACAAAAATCTAAAATAGACAACAGACAACAGGCAGACAACATGAGTAAGTTGAAATTTCCAACAATTCAATTATAATCAATTAGCTGATACACAACACATCAATAAAACAATTTAAACTTTTGTGTATTGTCCTACTTTCTGTTAGCCTCAAAGATAGGCCCATGTAATGGACTAGTTACATTTCAGGTTCACCTTCCAGATTTTATTATACTTTCATGGTGTTGGTGCATTTTTTTCTTTCTCTCAGGAATTATTTACCTGGCAGAAAGGAATTTTAATAATAATTAAAGCCGCAAGCAGCATCGAACGGCCCTCGCGGGTCGCGCTTCGCACTCGGCCAACCCGGCACTCCCTATGGGTGGCACTAATGCACCCCTTGTCTCTGTTTTATTGCGGCTTTAGGCTGTACTTGTCACTAAACAAAGTCAAAAGACAATGAAATTGCTGAGTCACTGCCAAATTTCACATTCTTCAATGAAGCTAATAAGTTGTTAATTAGGAAATTTTCCCATTAGGATAACATGGGCAATTTGGTGCATCGCCATGGCAGCAGAGTACAAAAAACGACATGGGTGTCAGTGACTTTTTTGACTGGGATGACCCAATTAGAATGTGTGAAATTTTGTAATATTTCAGAAAACTACATTTTGGGTTCTCCATACAAATTTATTAGTTATTCTGTAGGGAGTGCTATCGCGGCAATTTTGTTTTTTTCACAATGAGTAGGTTTAGACAAAATTTTACAACTGATTCAAATTTGAGCCCAATCAGACTTTGTTTGCGCAGCTTCGTTGCAGGCACACCATAGTAGCTATCAACATGTGGCATGGGTGCTTAGATTGACTCAATGTCAACTGTGACATGTTAGCAAGAACAAATATGCATATCCCATGCTTACGGCATGGGTTGCTTGGATATTGGAGTCAGGGCTTCGCCCATCTAGGCACCGTTTGTGAAAGCAATAGGCCCTATGCCCTGTAGGGGCTCGGGCCTAGTAAAAAAAAAAAAAATTTGGCAAAAACAATATATCCTTTAACATTACAATAACATATTATATGTTTTTTGAAAGCTCTCAACATTCCCCACATCAATGGTGAACAGCGAGTGCGTCATGACATTGGGGTCATCCATTGACCTCCCATTGACTTCCATTAATTTTAGTAATAATAACTACGGCCCATGCCTGTGGCATGGGTGCTTGGATATGGCTCAATGCCAGGAGTGTGTTTGGGGGACATGAGCACTTTGCGCTACATTTGTCAACACTGAGTCAATCCATTGACTCAATGTTGACCATGGCATGTTCGCAAGAACAAATATGCATGTCCTATGCCTACAGCATGGGTTGCTTGGATACTGGAGTCAGGGCAGGGAGTGAAGGAGGGGACGAAGTTGCACGCGAAACAGTTAACAACTAACAGGTTGTGCTTGTCACTGTACTTGTCACTAAATAAAGTCAAAAGACAGTGAAAGCATGGATGTACTAAAATGGAATAATATGAGTTTTTGAGGCAGCACCATGGCAACACCATGCAAAATACAAACTTAGCTCCCCATACTTTTATGACAGGGATGACATGATCAGTCACTATGTAAAATTTCATGTTCTTCAATGAAGGTAATAAGTTGTTATAAGACTTTGTAATTTAGGAAAATTTGGAAATTTCCCATTTAGGATAACATGGGCTCTTTCATGCATCGCCATGGCAACCAGATATGACATGGGTCCATTTGACTTTTTCCATTGGGATGACATAAAGAGTTACTGTGCCAAATTTCACATTATTTCAGGAAACTAATATTTTTGTCATGAATGGGAAATTTTGGGATAAGTCCTGTCAGGATAACATGGGCACATTGACACATTGCCATGGCAAAAAACAACATGGGTCTCATTGACATGTTTGATTGGGATGACCCAATTGGAATGTTTGATTGGGATGACCCAATTGGAATATTGTGTTAAATTTTGTAACATTTCAGAAAACAAAATTTTGGACCCTATAAATAAAAAATAATAATATTTTTAGCAAAAACAATATATCCGTTAACATTACAATGACATATTATACGTCTTTGAAAGCTCTCGACTTTCCCTGCATCACCATGGGGTCACTGGCGAATCATTCGCCATGATGCCGGTGCCCATTGACCTCCCATTGATTTCCATTCATTTTAGCAGTAATAAATATGGCCCATACCTGTGGCATGGGTGCTTGGACAGGGCTTGATGCCAGGAGTGTGTCTGAGGGACATGACCATTTCACGCTACCTTTGTCAACATTCCATTGACTAAATACTGACGATGACATGTTAGCCTAGGGCATGGGTTGCTTGGATACTGGAGCAAAAATGGCGTTCCGCCCAATATGGCCAACTTCCTGTTGGGTCTAGGGTGGAGTCATGATATATTTTTTTACTTGGCATGACATGGGATATTTTTTGTGCCAAGTTGCATCTTTCTATTTTTAAAAAGATTTTGGACTTCCATTGGTGTAATTTTTTTTTTTTAATTCTTCTTCTTATTATTATTTTTTAAGGGCTGGCATGGTGACATTTAATTGTGTTTTCTGATTAACGCTTAACTTAACTTGAATTTTAGGCCATAGTTAGATGAGTCTAAAGCATCTATATAGTCTACAACAAACTCCATTAATCTGAACCCCATGTATTTCAATGACACATTTTGACATTGCCATGGTAACATGGTCGCAAATAGACTCAAAAAAATTTCAAATGCATATGGCAGACACATTTTGTTGATCCCATTTAAAAGTTAAAGGGGGTGCTGTAGAGCAATATAATATTACAGCTATGTAAATTGTATATCATTGCATTCAGATTGTCATTATGCACAACATGTATATTCATGCCGGACAATACGACACTGCATGTCAGAGTTATGCAAGATCTAATAGTTTTAAAAAAATTACCTTTTCTTTGCAGGGTGGCCACACATACATTTTTATGACTTATGAAATTCAAAAGATACATGCACATGCATCTAGTTCATTTTGACCAATTTCCAGTCTTTTGAATGAAAATCCATGGTGTTAAAAATGATTAATTATGAGAGGACTTTGTCATACTTAATAACCCTGACTTCCTGCAGGGTTTAGGATGAGGTCATAACATAATTTTGTACTTATCTTGACATGAGCTATGCTTGCACAAAATTTCATTTATGTTGGAAAAGGTCTCCCATTGCTGTATTTTATTTTTTTCCCCCTTTTTGATTTTTGAGATGGCACTATTTAGTCATACAACATACATTTTTTGGCACTTCAAAATAAACAATATTTTTATTTTTTTTTTCCAAAAGATTTTTTAACGGGTATATGACAAATATGTGATTTTTAAAAATCAATTTTAAGAGAGCACTAGAGAGCCAATTTGTTAGACTTACTTATTTATTTTAATTAGGACAGTGCATATTAATCAACATGTCAACAAACAGCATCAATGTAAATATGCCGGAATTAGCACAATAGCTAGTTTACATCAATTTTAAGTGTTTGCGATCAAAACTGTGCGAGGAGAACAATGGCATGCACATTTGTCATTCCTGGGTTTGATCTAATATGGCCAACGTCCTGTACAGCTAAGGGTGGGGGCCATAATATATATATATATATATATATATATTTTGCATATCCTGACCATAGATCTATTAAAACAATGATCCTGATCTGAAACTCGTGCCAAGTTTCAGATTTTTACATTGATTTTTTTTCCTGGTCGGGCTGTCATTGGCCCCATGAAAATCAAAGTTTGATATTGCTACTACTACTACTAACAATAATAATCTTCTCTTTTTTCTGCCATTTTTACATTCAGACGATAAAAGTTAGAATGACAGGACTTTGTCAAATTGTTTCCCATTATGAAGAGCGTGTTTTTCTTTCAGAAGTTTATGACAAATACATTAGCTTTTATAACATGTTTTAAATAAAATTTGCAGGGGGCCCTATAGAGCCATCTTAAAAGATAGAGCCTTAATTTGCATGTCAATACATCAAGCCCAGAAATGTGCATCTGTGCTTCATTGTGCTTCATTGGGTCCATTCAAATCTGACAAAGCATAAAACATAGAATTTTTTTTTTTTTTCAAAAACATACATTTATATACAAAAACGTAGAATATTTTATTTAAAATGTAATTGATAACATTTTATTGCACATGTTTTTTGTGTCTTTTGGCCAAGTTTGAAGTGTTGAATGAAAACTTTTGGGGGAGATGATGACTCATCCTCCTCGCACATTTGTACTTGGACCCAATTAAGTAGCATAATGCAATAGCCTACATACTAAGAAAATTTCACAACAATTTTTGTTTTAGCCAAGGTTATAAGAACAGAATATTAGATCATATGCCTATAGCCTATGATAAATTGTCCTAATTAAAGAATGTGTGATTTACTAGCCAATTGCAACCATGCAATTGCGATTTCAATCTAATTTTAACTTTGCACCTCTACTTGTAGTTTTAGGAAGCTAACTGAGATACTAGCTCAAAAGTAAACGTAAATAGCCTTTAGAACAAGGGTGCCTAACGTTTTTCCTTGGTGGGTCAAAATGAATATGCATTAGCGGGTGGAAGGCCAAACCCAATGACATAAAAATGTCTGCAAACAAATGTATGATTCAGTTGACTTTAAATATTAGCAAATAGACAGTACTGGCCTTGTTCCCATCTCCTGATAGTCTTTTTAATACAAAATTGAATCAAGACATCTTTCTTAAAATCTCAGAGCCCCCTTGTGGATAAAATTAGACCCCCTCGAGGGTCAAATTTAGCTCATGGATCCCACATTGGGCATCCTTGCTTTGTAACACCATCATTAAGGTTAGCTTTAGCAGCTCCAGGAATATACTTTGCTCAATTTATAGCACTAACTAAACCTGGGCTCAACAAACCAGTCCAAATCAAGACTCCAGGTAAGTTTAATTGTAGCCTATAGGACTGTTAAGGATAAGGTCTCTCAGCTTTGATGGATCCTCTCCTGTTTCTTCCAACACAGTTTTATCTATTTGATAATTAGATTTTTTCTTGTTCCTCATGTTCTGTTGTATGTCATTTTTATATCATTCATCTTTTATCTACAAGTTTAACCACTTTACCAGCAGGGGAACAGCACAAAAATGCAGGGCAGACTGGAATCTTGACAGATAACTAAAATAAAAGATGACAGCTGAGTGTAATTCTAAAAAGACTTGTGTACAAAATCAGTCACTCATGACCTTAAAAGTGATATAATTTAACTTCCTCTGGATGTGTCTCTGTGTGTGCTCATCACATGAGGTCTTTCTGGACCAGAGGTGGGACTGTCCATAGATGAGTCTTGTTTGTCTTTGCACACAGTTTGTTTGGAGTTTCCAGAGATAAATTGAAAAAGCTCAGATGCTCAGTTGTGTGTGTGAGGGCGTAGCTAAAGCAGGAAGCTCCGTCCCTCCAGAACCAGATCTACAGAGCTCTACATCCATAGAGGTCAACCAGAAATTCAATTCAATTCATTTATTTTTGTAACACCCAAAATCACAACAACAGTTGTCTCGAAGGGCGTTCATGTTTTGGTTGATGGGGGAAACCGGAGTACCCGGAGGAAACCCATTAAGACACGGGGAGAAACATGAAAAACTCCACACAGAAAGGCCTGGTGACCCGGGGATCGAACCAACCTTCTTGCTGTGAGACATGAGTGATGGCACTCAGTCACCGTGCCGCCAAGACACAAAAAACAAAACAACAGGAAGAATCAGACACAACAGGAAAAATCAGACACAACAGGAAAAAAAAGAAACATGAGATCAGACACATCCTGACCAAATCCAGGAGACCATCCACTCCAGAGACCACCATCGCATGTGAGGACATCTTTAAAAGCCACGCCCACAAACAGGGACCAATCAGAGAGGAGTTAGGCAAGAGAGAGGGATCAATCAGAGCAGAGAGGAGTTCACAGACAGACCAATTAGATTCGTGCTGACAAAGGGTGTGTCCGGCGTGGGGAAAACAATGCTAACTGTTTCGGTCTGGACTGGGATGAGGGCTGGACCAACCAGGACAATGAGCTGCTGTTCCCATTGACTCAATGTGAGCTCAATGCACTCAGAGAGAGAAAGTTCAGTTTAGAGGGACTGCTGCACCACGTCTTTTATTTCATCCAAAGGTCTCTGCAGTTTTCAATGGCTCCAGGTGCTCTTTTTATCGTTGACGGTTTGGACGAGTGCAGCCTTCCTCTGAACATCAGACACACCCAGGTCCTGTCTAAGACCACAGAGTGCATCTTTTTGACATGCTGCTGGTGAACCTCATCAGGGGAGCTTGCTTCTCTCTGCTCGCCTCTGGATAACCACACGCCCCGCTGCGGCCGATCAGACCCCGGCAGAGTGTGTCTCCAGGGTGACAGAGGTGCAAGGTTTCACAGACCCACAGAAGGAGCAGTATTTCAGGAAGAGGTTCAGAGAAGAACAGCAGGCTGCAGATGTTATCTTACACATCAAAGTATCACGCAGCCTGTACATTTTGTGCCACCTCCCAGTCTTCTGCTGGCTCATCTGCACAGTCCTGGACCATGTGATGAAGACAGGAATGAAAGAGCAGCTGCCCCAGATCCTGACAGGGAGATGGTGCATTCTCTGGAGAAACTGGCCATTGAGCAGCTGAAGAAAGGAAACCTGATCTTCTATGATTCTAACCTGGAGGAGTGTGGGCTGGAGGCTGCAGGGGCCTCAGTATACTCCGGAGTGTTCACACAGGTCTTTAGAGAGGAGCTGGGCCTGTACCAGGGCAATGTCTACTGCTTCATCCATCTGAGTGTACAGGAGTTTCTGGCTGCTCTTCATGTCCATCTGACCTGTGCCCTGTCATGAAAGCCTTCACCAAAGCCATGTGAGTCTAGACTTTATTAATACAAATCATCATGATTCTAGTGTCTAATATTCTTGTCTCCTCAGTCTGTCCTATTGCAACCTGTCTCCTCACTGCTGTGATGCTCTGGCCTCAGTCCTCAGCTCCTCCTGTCTGACACATCTGGACCTCAGTAACAAGGGATACTAATACAGGACTGAAGAGTGCCCCTGCAGACTGGAGGTCCTCAGGTGAGACTGGCCCCATGTCCCACATTAATGTATTTTGTTGGCCTTTTCTGAAAGTTCCTCTTCTTTAGGCATTCCTCTACACTGGCTGTGAACTCTCCTCTGCAGCTGAGCTAAGGTCCCTCTTTATTTATTAATACATAATCATATTAAATAAGTATAACATGAAAATATGCTAATTTTGTCTCAACAAATTCACACCACCACATAAGTTAAATAATGAGACATATCCTTCTGCTGAGTGCACAGATGGAGTGGGAGGGGCTTTAAGAAAGTGTCCTTGTGTGTCTACAGGCTGTCCAGATGTCTGGTCTCGGAGAGGGGCGGGGCTGCTCTGGCCTCAGCTCCACCTACTCCCATCTGAGAAAATTAGACCTGAGCTTAAACCATCCAGGATCCTCAGCAGAGCTCCTGACCACTCTACGGGACCACTATCCCCTGGACTCCCTCAGGTGAGCTCCACACTGCCCCCTGGAGTCTCATTGTTTCAAACAATGGTAGACAGACAATACCTGTAGAATGGACCTCGGGCCCCCATTGCTTTGCTGTCACGTAAACAGTCATGTAATGACTCCCACCAGCTAAGGCTCCACAGACTGTTTTATAAATTATTCTGAAGAATTGTCACTTCCACTTCCTGACAACCCAGACTGCAGAACTTTTAACTGTCACTGTTCTATGGTTGTGCAAAAACTAAAATCAACAATACAAGTGTGGACACATGATGCCATCACTATCAACACCAACCATAACTGAAATATATGCACAGTGAACAAACTGACACAACTTGAACTGATTGTATGAGCAGAGTTGTAGTTGTGGTGCTCTCAAACCACTTTAGGACCTGCTCTGGTCTAGAAAACTCATGTGTTCATGTGTGAGAATGACCCTCTGAGCTGTGTGTGTTTCAAGCTGGATCCTGCTGGAGAGTGCTGGATGGTCCCAGGAAGTGTAAGTAAACAGGAAGTGATGCCATGAGTGTGGTATAATGAACAGGCAATGTCAGCAGTGAAGTGATGTCAGCAGTGAAATGCACCTGTTTTTCACCTTTCTAAACGGCTCCCTTCTCTTTGCCTTAACACTCGGGTTTGTGTTCAGGCCACAAGTTTGAGTGAGTGGAGTGGTCTCGACTCCACAGCGAGTGTAGTGTGGGGGGGCAGGAAGACTAACTCATGTTTTCATGATTACAAACTAAATGATAATGAGAAAAATGTCTAAACCTGTCACACATACGTTCAGTTTGACTGTATTTATGCAAACAAAACCTAAAATAATTCACATTGCAAAACTCTTTGAATACAAACCTTTGTTTCCAAATACTTGGAAATGTTTTGGCATATCGCCTCCAGACCTGAAGACTGTGGGTCATTATTTCTGAGATTATAACGGATAGAGCAACACCTTCTCTCAGAGCTGTAAAAAAAAAAAAAAAAAAATCTGCAGTTTTGTGAGAAACAGGAAGTTATCTTATATATATATATATATATATATATATATATATATATATATATATATATATATATATATATATATATATATATATATATATATATAAACAGGAAGTTAGCTTATATATATATATATATATATATATATATATATATATATATATATATATATATATACATATATATTTATTTTTATTTATTTTTTTTGGTAAACATTGTGGGTTTACAATAAACATAATTTTTAATATCTTCATATGTGTAAATACCAGATAAGAAATTATTTTGTACTCCTTAAAGTTGTACTTTACCTGGAAATAAGTACATGCATACATATTTATTTTTCTATCATTTGATTTTTTTAATGTTGGAAAAACAATTTTGAAATTAAAGCCGCAAGCGGCATCGAACGGCCCTCGCAGGCCGTGCTTCGCACTCGGCCGACCCGGCACTCCCTGTGGGTGGCGCTAACGCGCCACTTGTCCCTTTTTTATTGCGGCTTTGGGCTGCACTTGCCACCAAACAAGTCAAAACACATTGGAAGTGCTGATGCACAAAATGCAAAAACATGGGTTTTCCAGGCATCGCCATGGCAACACCGTGCAAAATACAAACTTGGCCCCTCAGACTTTTTTGACGGAGTCGACCTGAAGAATCACTGTGCCAAATTTTACGTTCGTCGTTGACGGTAATAAGTCGTTATAAGACTTTGAAATGCATGAAAATTTGGAAATTTTCCCATTAGGATAACATGGGCACTTTCGCGCATCGCCATGGCAACCCAGTGAAACAAATTGCATGGGTCACATTGACTTTTTTCATCAGGATGACATGACGAGTCTTGGTGCCAAATTTCACATTATTCCATGAAACTAATATTATTCACATGAATGGGAAAAATTGAGAGGATTCCCATTAGGATAACATTGGCAGTTTGGCACATCGCCATGGCAACACGGTGCAAAAGACAACATACATCTGAATGACTTTATTGATTGGGATGACCCAATGGAATTTTGTGTCAAATTTGGTAACATTTGGGAAAACTAAATTTTCAGCCTTCCATACAAATTTATTAGATGTTCTGTAGGGGGCGCTATCGCGCCAATTTAGTTTCTATCATAATGAGTAGCTTTAGGCCCAAAAGTTTTACAACTGATTCGAATTTGAGCCAAATCGGACTTTGCATGCACAAACGGGAGCAAATTTTGACTTTTGAAAATTGCAAAAATTCCGATGGAATTTTGCGGCTTCGCCGCACGGAAACCGTAATAGGGATCATCATAAATTGGATAACTTTTGATGCCCCACTTGTCTAGATGATGTACAGTGAATTTCAGCCTTGCAGGTGAAGCGCCTTCAGAGGAGTTGACGAAAATGCGAGGTCAGCGAAAACGCTGACTTCGCCCATTGACTCGATGTTGACGCTGACATGCTAGCAACGACAAATATGAAAACCCATGCCTACGGCATGGGTTTTCATATTTGAAAACCCATGCCTACGGTGTCCTGTGCTAGGACACAGGAGTCTATGCAAGGTCGCGGTGCTGCCACGAAGTTGCGCGCAAAGCGCGCAACTTCGTGAAGACAGTCTGCAACGATGAGTGCAAAGCACTCATCGTTGCGGAAGCAATAGGCCCTACGCCTGTAGGGGCTCGGGCCTAATAATATTTTTAGCAAAAACAATATATCCGAAAACATTAGAAACACATATTATACGTTTTTTGAAAGCTCTCGACTTTCCCCACGTCACCGTGGGGTCAATGGCGACGTGGGATCCGCCATTGACCTCCCATTGACTTCCATTCATTTTAGCAGTTACAAGTATGGCCCATGCCTGCGGCATGGGGGCTGACATGCTAGCAAGAACAAATATGCATGTCCCATGCCTACGGCATGGGTTGCTAGGACACAGGAGTCTGTGCAAGGTGCGGTGCTGCACCTTGCACAGACTGGTGCAACAATGAGTGCTTCGCACTCATCGTTGCGGAAGCAATAGGCCCTACGCCCTGTAGGGGCTCGGGCCTAAAAATAATAATATTTTTAGCAAAAACAATATATCCGATAACATTAGAAACACATATTATACATTTTTTGAAAGCTCTCGACCTTCCCCACGTCACCGTGGGGTCAATGGCGAATGACGAGCGCTAAGGCGCTCGTCATTCGCCATGACGTCGGGGTCCGCCATTGACCTCCCATTGACTTCCATTCATTTTAGCAGTAACAAGTATGGCCCATGCCTGCGGCATGGGGGCTTGGATAGGGCTCGATGTCAGGAGTGTGTTTGGGGACATTAGCGCTTCACGCTGACATGCTAGCAACAACAAATATGCAAACCCGGCATGGGTTGCTAGGACACAGGAGTCTGTGCAAGGTGCGGTGCTGCCAGACAGTCTGCAACGATGAGTGCTTCGCACTCATCGTTGCGGAAGCAATAGGCCCTACGCCCTGTAGGGGCTCGGGCCTAAAAAACATTTTTTTTCCCCATGTTATTTTGGAAGTACCCATTGGGGCCGCTTCATTCATCCACATAGCTTTTATGAAGTTTGGACCAATGATTTATATTAAATGAGCCATTGTAATACAAGGCATCTAAACCACTATTACAACTAATTTAGAGAATGTAAAACACCTGTCAATGCTCCGGTTCTATCCCACAATGGTAAAAAAAAATGTAGAGATACAGCAGCTCAGGGTAAATGCTCTAAGTATCTACCGAACTGTTCTATGTTTTAAAGATACACAACATAAAACTAACAATACACTTCTTCAGCCAATTTCTGACAGTTTATTAAACATAAACAACATAAATCTGACCACTGATTCTTGACGCTTTTGCAAACAAAGGAATCAACCAAAAATTTGAGTAGCAATAACAGGGCATCTTGTTTTTGATTATGCTCTGAACAATTTAATGGTGAATTCTTCAGATCTGTTTTAATCAGTTTGGAGGTGTTTTCTATTGGTCCAGGTCTAAAATTGGAGGCTCCTGAGGCTGTACTGGAGGTTCTGGCTCCTGGCTGTTCTCCTGAAAAAAACAGTTAATAATAAATTACACAAATTATTTCTATTAAAAAAGGAAAGCTCTTTTAGTGTTCTGTCATGTGTGCTGTCATACAATTAAATTCCTTGTGTAGAATGACATTCAACAATCTTATAAGATGAAAAAAAAAAAACAATGCTGTGTACACCAGGCTTAATATTATGTGTATTTTTTTTGTTTCAGAAGCTAACATACAGCATAGAAGCAATACTGACGGTCCATTGGAAAGCCAAATAAAGCTCATCAAGGCTAGCAGTTACAGGGGGGAATTTGGAGCCAAGTTCCATATTTGGAATTCTGACCGCGAGTATCATAGCAACCAAAGAACCAATCCGGAGCAAGCTGTTTAAGGTAACGCCCCTTCCTCCACACTACTGGTTTAACAGAGAGTAGGTGCTTAGCAATGCTGTCAATCAAACCTGTTGCCAATGGTTACGGGAGCAACCTCTTGATTTACAGACACAATAATGAAATAAAAATACCAGGAGATAGGTTAATGTAGGTAATGTGGGTAGATGTAGGTTAATTTAACATTTTAAGACCAAAATGACAAGCCTGACAGCAGCAGTTACAGCGAGAGGGGCCACAGTTTTCTAATGTAAAGTGAATTGGAGCCAGAGTTGATGGAGCCCGAAGCGTGATCACTTTCTCTGTTATTTAGCTGTTTGCTGCACACATTTGTGTCGTGTCTAAAACTTAGCATATTGTTTAAAAGACAATAATGCTAGAGACATGTTTTACTACAAAGTTAAAGACTGCTGTCTCAGTCTTCGCCCAACTACTACACTGAAGTGGAAAAGGAACGACCGCTGAAGTTCCCACTACTTGTCCAGAGCGGTGTACAAGCATAAACTTACTCTATTAATGAAGATTAGACAGCGCATATGGGTCTCTGGGCACGTTATTAGTTGGCCAATATTTTTGTTTTTGGCTTGAACCTCACGCATTATACTATTGCAGCGATGCTACTTAAGCTGTGATCCTCTGGAGGATTTTGGGCAAACAATCACCAGCATGATGGAATTATTCTGGCTTTGTTCATCGCCTATGTCCCCTCCGGTCAGGTGCAGGTATGTAGTCACGTGAGTTTTCTATTCAATTATCTGATTAAACGCGTTTCCACCCTCCAAAATGCACTTTTATGAATTTAAATGAAATCCACCCAAAGCGCGCAAATAAACTTTTATGCAAGAGTTCTAAATGCGATATTTGGCATTTCCACCTACCCTTACTTATGCGATCTTCAAAATACACATTAAAAATAAGGTGATGGAAACTACTGTCTCTCTAACTGGCATTGTAGCTTCATTATTAATTCAGTAAATATCTAATACCTCCATGTGGTACCTCCATTTGTGAATGGATAAGTAAATGCGATAAGAGAGATTGTGCAACTATCAGTTTCCAAAATGACCAATAATGAAATGAAAAAATATAAGGACCAAGATTCAGTTTGTGCTAATAACTTATTTATTTATTTATTTATTTATGTTATCTAAATATTATTCAGTGTACTGACCGGGGCAGGCTGACTCAAGGCAGCGGAGCCGACGTACAGAGGGTTGGGAATGGACACCAGTGCAGGTCTGTTTCTGTTTGACGCTCCATTCTCATCCTCATTCTGAACAACAACAAACAGGAAGGGATGTAAGGCAAAGTGAGGCAATGGAATACAATTTTACATACTATATTTTGTGAAGAAATAAAATGCTTAGTTTTCTAGAGAGTAACATTTTAATAATTTACCCTAAACTAGCCAACATTTAAGATGGTTTCAGAGGTATCATCTGTCATCTGGACAGTGTTTTTGACATCAAAACATTTTGGCTCCCATACAGCTGTTTTCAATTTGATGGTGCTGATTGAGATGCTGGGATTTATGACACATTTGCTTAATCATAAAAAATCTTTTTGTACAACTGCTACAACATTTGCAGATGGTTTTGTGTTTAGAATGGACTCAATGCTATTTTTTCCCACATTAAACATTAAAATACCTCAGCACCTGGCCATAAGCAATGTGCAGCCAAGAGCCATAAGAATACATCTGCATGTCTAGACAAGGAGATTATGCCCCTTGGAGTATCATGTACAGAAATGAGAGAGCAGAAGCTAATGGGTGAGTCTGTGGGTCTTACTCTGAAATAGTGGAAGCGGAAAGCGTCAGTCTTGTGTTTGAAGACATAGTATCCCACAGCACCAATGACACACGCCACAAACAGAGACACCAAGATGACCACTGTTAAGGAGCTGGAGTGAAGCAACTGGCGAGATGGGTGAGAGATCTGAGAGAGAAGAGGGATATGTAATATTCACTTGGTTTTATTTTGTCTTGGTTAAAAGCACTGTATGAAATAAATATTTGCTTTGATGACCAATAATGAACAATTAAATTAAATGCAGTGGTTTGAAATTAAGTCAGTGGATGGTACCTAAAATGGGCACCAATTGTTCTTCAATTCATACTTTGCAGTGACATCACACTGGGGGTGTTCTACATGTATCTTTATGGCGGAATGTTCATCAGTTACCATGCTGACACAATGCACACGTTAGTAAACACAAAATGGATTTAAACAATACATTTTCAGGAACCTATGATTAATAATTAATAATAATAAAGTGTTCAGGGTCCTGTTTAGGTGTTTTCAACAAAAAAGGTGAGAGTGACTAACTGAAAAACTTTTGGCTAATGCTAGCTAGCTTGTGACTGTAATTTTATCTGTAAGACTTGACACACTAACAGTACAAATCAGATCACCTGTTGTAGTTCCAGCTACGTCAGTTCTTTCTGGTCAGACTATGTTAAAATAAGGTTCAGATTAAAGTCTAACTTGAGTCATTTCAATTCATGTCTATTTAATATAGCACATCTAACATTTAACAGCTTTAGCTGTCCAAAGTGCTTCACATAAAAGTCAATAAAAACAAATACACAGATAACACAATACATTGGAAAAGAACAATAAAATAAAAATATATCCTGACTAGCTAGTAGTAAATACCACAGAGAAGATGTTGGTTTTCTGTCTAGTCTTAAACTGCATTAAAGACTGACGGGATCTGACAAGCAAATGGAGGCCGTTTGATAATACGGGCACTGCCACACAAAAGGCTCTGTCTCTGTCTGGTTTTGAGCCTGGCCCTGGGGACAGCAAGCAGAAGCTGGTCAGCTGACCTCAGGGCTGCAGTGACTCCCTCAAATAAAGAGGACCCATAGAGTGCAGATAGTTAAACACAATAACATTTTGAATTGCACCTTATTTGAAATAGGGAGCACAGCAGAGGTGTGATGTGCTCTTGTCTCTTGTGGGCATTCTGTAGGCGCTGCAGGGAGTGCTGGTTCAGCCCCATATACAATGAATTACAATAATCCAGACGCAATGTTACAAATGCTTGGATTGCTTTTACAAAATCCACCTGTAGAAGGTAAGGCTTTACTTCAGCATGGAGCCACGACTGAAAGAAGCTGGGCTTTATAGCAGAGCTAATGTGCTTGTCCAGTTTGAACATAGAGTCCACAATCACCTCAAAATTCCTCACTGCAGGGCGACAATAAGAGGACAGAGGACTTATCACATTGTCATGCCCAAAGAGTGGGTTAGTTTGGTCTAACACCACAATCTCACTTAAAAACAAAAAGAAAAAGGTCAAAGTTTGTGCTCAGCCAAGTCTACACATTCTTGAGACAGTCGTGCAGAGATGGAGGTCTGCCTGTCATTGATGGTTACTGACAAATATAATTGCTTGTCATTTGCAAAACAATTGTACTTTCAGAAAACCATCACCCAGGGAAAGCATGAACAGAGCAAAGAGGGCCGGTGCTAATGTAGAACCCTGGGGCACACCATACTCTAAGGGAGATACAGAGGAGGAGTACTGTCTTAGTTTCACATAAAAACTCCTGTCTGACAGATAGGACAGAGTGCTGTACCCTTAATGCTCACATGTGTCTCCAGGTGGGTCAGAAGGATGCTGTGATCCACCGTGTCGAAAGCAGCTGATAAGTCTAAAAGTAAAAAATCTATGGATTTCCCAGAGTCAGCAGTTAAAAGCAGGTCATTAAAAACTTTTAAAAGAGCTTCTTCAGTATTGTGTTGGGATTTAAAACCATACTGGAATTTTTCACCAATTTTGAGATTAAGGTAAGCCTGCAGTTGGTTATATGCATTCCTTCTCTAAAACCTTAGACAAAAAGAAATTTTGAGATGGGCCTAAAGTTAGAAAGAAAGAATATTTGGGTCAAGATTAGGGTTTTTGATGAGTGGCATGTTTCAAGGCAGTAGGAAAACAACTAGACATCAGAGACATGTTCACAGCATTACCAATGCGAACTCCAGTAGAATAAAACATCCTTGAACGACCAACTTGAAATAATATCTAGTGGACACAAGGAAGGCTTTAGCTACTGAACTATTTTTTTTCAAGCCCACACTGTTGGAGTTACAAGGTCCACAACAGAGGGCAGTGGCAGTCTGAGAGCAGAGACTTATCCCTAGAGAATCATACAAAATTTCAGAGAGTGTAAATGAAGGCACAACAATTTGTGTGTAATTTGTGTTTGTGTTCAAAGTACTAAAAAGCATCTGAGGTTTGTGGCAGTTTGTTGACATCAGGTTTGATATAAAACCACTTTTGGCAGCTTTAACTTCCCTAATATCATGCTGAGGCCCTGTGATGGAGCTATATCTACAGTTACACCACGTAGACTGATTAACAGAAGGACAGTTAGACTGTCCAATCAGAGACATTTAGTTCACATTCCCTGTAAGACGATAACATCCAGTCCTACTGAAACTAATCTGAAACTTGCTGTGCTCAATGTCAGATCATTATGTAACAAGTCCATTTTAATTAATGATTTTATTTCTTCTTTTAGTCTTGACTTTATGTTTATAACCGAAACATGGCTTGACAAAAACACAGGTAATGCAATTCTAGTGCAATCAACTCCACCCAACTTCAAATTTTAATCTGAAACACAAGTAAACAAAAAGGGTGGAGGTGTGTGTGCATTTTTAAGAGATAATTTAGTTACTCACAGATTGTCATTTGGAGTGTTTTCATCTTTTGAGTATGTTTCATTCAAAATGGAGCTAAAACATTCCCCCTCCATACTCTACTTAGTCATATACAAACCTTCCCAGCACTGTCTGAGTTTTATTGATGATTTTACTGAGATGCTTTCAGTCGTATGCACAGACTTTGATGGTTTAGTCATTACAGGTGATTTTAATGTACATGTGGATAATGTGTTTGACAGAAACGCTAAAGGGCTCAGTTCTGTCCTTGAAACCTTTGGTCTGACTCAGCATGTCAGCGAGCCCACCCACAACAGAGGACACACTCTGGACCTGCTCATTACAAAAGGAGTAAATATTTCAAATGTCAATGTGGTGGATGCTGCTCTTTCTGATCATTTCTGTGTCTTCTTTGACCTGTCTGTTATTCCCAAACCAGCGGCTGGTCCTGCACTTGTTCGAAGGAGACACATAAATGATAAAACAGGTGCACTGTTCATGGAAATGATACACTTTGAAAATGCCTCATGTAACTCTGTAACTTCGAGTGTTTTGAATGTTCTGGACTCCATTGTCCCGATGAAGGTTAAAATGGTTAAAGATAAGCAGAAAGCGCCATGGAGGAATGATGACTCGGTCAGGGCACAGAAAAGGGAGTGCCGGAGGGCCGAGCGGGAATGGCACAAGTCAAAGCTCCAGGTTCATTATGAAATTTACAGAGAAAAGATGCACATGTACAACCACAGTTTATGTAGAACAAGGCAAAGGTATTTTTCTGACATTATTGGAAGTTGTAGTAACAACTCTCGTGTCCTGTTTGCAACGGTAAACAGATTAACAAACCCCCCATCTCCACTGCCGTTAGAACTAATTTCCACATCTAAGTGCAATGAGTTTGCAGTATTCTTTAATGTAGGTTCAGGGCATTAAAAATGCCATAAATTCCACAACGCAAATAACAACTCAGCACCTACCTAGACACTTAGAGCTGACTCACTTTTCACCTGTAACTGACAAAACTGTCCAAGAGATTGTCACCAGTCTGAGTTCATCTACATGCTGCCTCGATGTGTTACCCACTAAATTTCTAAAGTCTGTGCTCAACAGTTTGCTATCACCACTCACTCACATAGTTAATATGTCACTTCAATCTGGAACATTCCCAAGCGCTTTGAAAACTGCGGTTATCAAGCCTCTCCAAAAGAAGAGCAGTCTTGATGCCACAATATTGAACAATTATCGACCAATCTCAAATCTGCCGTTTTTAGGCAAAGTCCTCGAAAAAGTTGTTTACCAACAGCTTATTAACTTCCTCGAAATGAACAACTCCTTTGATGTCTTCCAATCAGGTTTTAGATCCCACCACAGCACTGAGACTGCTCTTATCAAGGTGACAAATGACATCCGCCTGAACACTGATGCAGGCAAAGTCTCAGTCTTGATCCTGTTAGATCTGAGTGCTGCCTTTGACACTGTGGATCATGGGATCCTCTTACAGAGACTAGGGGACTGGGTGAGCATTTCTGGTACGGCACTAAACTGGTTCAAGTCCTATTTAGAAAACAGGGAGTACTTTGTTGAAATTGGAAAATGTATATCAGATAAAATGTCCCTGACCTGTGGGGTGCCCCAGGGGTCAATCCTGAGACCCCTGCTGTTCAATCTCTACATGCTGCCGTTAGGCCAGTTAATATGCAGCAATAATGTGTCTTACCACAACTATGCAGATGGCACTCAGATCTATGTCTCACTATCAGCAGGTGAATATGGACCAGTGGATTCACTCACTGCATCAACAGATCAGTGTGTGGAGGAAAAACAACATTCTCCAGATAAACTCAGACAAGACTGAAGTCATCATCTTTGGCCCACAGAAACATAGAGAAAGTGTCAGCAGTCACCTCCAGTTTCTCTCTCTAAAACCTTCAAATCAGGCTAGAAATCTAGGGGTAACAATGGACTCAGACTTGAACTTTAACAGCCACATCAAATCAATAACATCTGCAGCTTTTTACCACCTTAAAAACATTGCAAAAATCAAAGGTTTACTGTCAAAACCAGACTTAGAGAGACTTATCCATGCATTTGTCTCCAGTAGGTTAGACTACTGTAACGGCCTGCTCACTGGCCTCTCCAAACGAGCCTCAACACAGCTGCAGTACATCCACAACGCTGCTGCTCGGGGACTACAACCAGGAAGTATGAGCACATAAGTCCTGTGCTCAGGTCTCTGCACTGGCTTCCTGTAGCTCAAAGAATAGACTTTAAAGCAGCTCTGCTTGTGTATAAGTCTCTCCATGGCCTAGGTCCAAAGTATATCTCCGACATGTTAGTGCCATATGAACCATCTCGCAATTTGAGGACTTCAGGGACCGGACTCCTGCTGGTGCCCAGAGCCAGGACTAAACATGGGGAATCAGCGTTTAAGTTTTATGCAGCTAAAACTTGGAACAGTCTTCCTGAAGATGTGAGACAGGCCTCTACTTTGACAATGTTTAAATCCAGGATCAAAACAGTTCTGTTTAGCTGTGCATACGACTGAAAGGTTTTTATTCTGCACTCTTCTCTTTTAATGTTAATTTTATGATGATTATTTGTGATTATTTATGTTTTGATTTGTGTGATTTTAATGTCTTTCTTATTCTGTAAAGCACTTTGAATTACCTTGTGTACGAATTGTGTTATACAAATAAACTTGCCTTGCCTTGCCTCTGATAATCAACAAGATATTTACAGAGAAACCTGAAAACTGTAGTCTTTTTTCCATTTCCTTTTAGCGCGGCTACATTCACGCCTGACCCCACGCGTATTCCCATTATGCCAAGGGCTTTTGTGCTTTAGTATTAATAGAGCCACTACATCCAAAACCTCTCTGCAAGTGTCACTGAAATGAGCGAGCAGACCATCCGGCCTGGTGTTTTGCCAATCATCACCATTCATAGTTTAAGATGCACTGAATGCACCAGAAAAGCTTCAGACAGAGCATTGTCTCCAGTTAGGAACACACCCCCAAGGAATGTTGATGACATGAGCTGCAATGTATCAATAAAAAAATCTAAAACAATTCAATCTTTAAGAAGATTTAAGAAAAGATAGACAGACAGATAGACAAACACAAAAACTATATTAGAGAAAATTAAGACAATAAAAAACTGTAAATACTTGAAGAGCCTCAACATAAAACTCACATACCTTGCTGATTTAATATCTTGGGTTAGTTCATAATTGTTCAGGAGTCAGTATTATATTTGGCTGAGACTCACGGGAGGTGGAGGGGCAGTGAGAGGACCCTCGATCACATGGATGAGACCGTTC
Source organism: Periophthalmus magnuspinnatus (assembly GCF_009829125.3). Taxonomy (NCBI): domain Eukaryota; kingdom Metazoa; phylum Chordata; class Actinopteri; order Gobiiformes; family Gobiidae; genus Periophthalmus; species Periophthalmus magnuspinnatus. Next base: position 9,996,745 of record NC_047135.1, on the reverse strand, counting down.
ACTGCAGGGATGTCCCAGTCCAGTAGGAGGCGCCGGTTCACCAGTTTAATGCTCTATAACACAAAAAACACAGACTATTAGGAATGGCATGAAAGTCCATCCATCCACTCCACTTATCCGAGGTCGATTTGCGGGGGCAGCAGTCCAAATAGGGACTCCCAGATTTCTCTCACCCCAGACACATCCCCCAGCTTTTCCGGTGGGACCCCAAGGCGTTCCCAGGCCAGCCGAGAGACATATTCCCTCCAGCGTGTCCTGGGTCATCCCTGGGGCCTCCTCCTGATGGGACATGCCCGGAACACCTCCCTAGGAAGGCATCCAGGAGGCGTCCTGAATGGATGCCCAAGCCACCTCAGCTGGCTCCTTTCGATGTGTAGGAGCAGCGGCTCTACTCCAAGCTTCTCCTGTGTGACCGAGCTCCTGCTTGTATCCGCGATCTTGTCCTTTCGGTCATTACCCAAAGCTCATGACCATAGGTGAGAATAGGAATGTAGATTGACCGGTAACTTGAGAGCGTTGCCTTTCAACTCAATCTTTCCCTCCATCCTTCCCTCACTCGTGAACAAGACCCTGAAATACTTGAACTCCTCCACTTGAGGCAAGTACTGACCACCCACCCGGAGAGAGCAAGCCACCTTTTTCCGGTCGAGAACCATGGCCTCGGATTTGGAGGAGCTGATTCTCATCTCAAGCACTTCACACTCTGCTGTGAACCGCCCCAGTGCCTACTGCAGGTCCTGGCTCGATGAAGCCATCAGGACTACATCATCTGCAAATAGCAGAAATGAGATCCTGTGGTTCCCAACCAGACCCCCTCCGGCCCATAGATGCACCTATAAATTCTGTCCATAAATACAATGAACAGAACCAGTGACAGAGGGCAGCCCTGGAGTCCAACATGCGCTGGGAACAGGTCTGACTTACTGCCGGCAATGCGAACACAGAGCCTTGCCACCGAGGAGCTTGCCAACCACCTCAGTGAATTCAGTCAGTGTGATGGACAAGTCCACCTCTGGGTCCCCAGTCTCTGCTTCCTCCTCTTAAAGACGTGACAGTGGGATTGAGGAGATCCTCAAAGTATTCCTTTCACCGTCTGGCAACATCCCCAGTTGAGGTGACCAGTTCTCCGCCCGCACAGTAAACAGTGTAGGTGAAGCATTGCTTCCTCCTCTTGAGGTCTTGGACGATTTGCCAGAATTTCTTTGAAGCCATCCGATAGTCCTCCACCATGGCCTCTCCGAACTCCTCCCAACCGAGAGTCTTTGCATCTGTGACCGCACTCTTGGCCTGCCAGTACTCGTCAGCTGCCTCAGGAGTCCCACAAGCCAATAAGGCTCAATAAGACTCCTTCATTAGCCTGATTGCATCCCTTACTTCCAGTGTCCACCACCGGGTTCAGTGGTTGCCACCACGACAAGCACCGCAGACCTTACGACCACAGCTATGAGCAGCCACAACAACGATAGAGGTGGAGACCATGGCCCATTTGGGATCCATGTCCCTAGCCTACCCCAGGATCTGAGAGAAGCTCTCCTGGAGGTGCAAGTTGAAGACCCCACTGACAGAGGGCTCCGTCAGATGTTCCCAACAGACCCTCACGATACGCTTAGGCCTGCCAGGTCTATGCGGCTTTCTCCTCTGCTAGCGGATTCAACTCACGACCAGGTGGTGATAGGTTAACAGCTCTGCCCCTCTCTTCACCCGAGTGTCCAAGTCATGTAGCTGGAGGTCATATGATACGACAACAAAGTCAATTATCAACCTCCGACCTAGGGTGTCCTGGTGCCAGGTGCACTGATGGACACCCTTGTGCTCAAACATGGTGTTTGTTATGGACAAACTGTGACTAGCACAGAAGTGCAATAACAGAACACCGCTCTGGTTCAGCTCAGGGAGGCCGGCCTTCCCAATCACGCCCCTCCAGGTGTCACTGCCATTGCCCACATATGGATTGAAGTCCCCCAGGAGAACAACGAAGTCTCTAGTCAGTGCACTGTCTAGTACCCCTCCCAGGGACTCCAAGAAGGCCGGGTACTCTGGTGAACTCCAACATGTGGCAGCTGAGCTGTGGGGCAATGAGAAAGCCCACACCAGCTCACCATCGCTCCCTGCCGGCAACGCCAGAGAAATGGAGAGTCCAGCTCCTCTTAAGGGGTTGTGTTCCAGAGCTATGCGTGGAGGTGAGGCCTTCGACTGCCGCCCTCTATGAACCAGCCCCATTACGGATCCTCCAGCGGGTGGTGGGTCCATGGGAGGATGGCCCCATGTCTAGCCTTGGTCTTCCTCTCATCATAAAGGGCTTCATAGCCTGACCCGTCCCCCTGGACCTGTTTGCCATGGGTGACCCTACCAGCGGCATAAAGCCCCCCGACAATATAGCTCCCAGGATCATTCGAAGGTTGACTTGAAGGTATTTCTTTATATCTTAAGCTGACTAAATAAACTGGTTTAACGACATGACAAAGAAAGGATGAAATAATGGCCACTTTTGCTTGTCTGGATCTCAGAATTTATTTTAATCAGGATGAGGTCACTTTTACCTAACCTGGCTCTTGCCATATGTGTAGCACTCTGAAGTGAGTTCTACATGGAACAGCTCTCGGGAAAAGGCAGAACACCAGGACAAATATTTGAATTTGATTGGGAGGAAGGTGGAACAATCCGAAAATCTAAATTTTGTTACACCTAGTTGAGAGAGAGGCACAAACATCTTTCCTGTCCACAAATGCACAAAGCACTTCCCTCTGCATTTTTCAAAAACAAAATAGTCTCTATTTGCGGTTGAAGTACGTCCATACATCCATGAGTATTTAAATAATACTCAGTTTTTGCAGTAGCACAGTATTAGAATTGAATTGCAGGGAAGACCTTTGTGGAGTTTACAGGCTTTAAAGGTCGTGATCATACCTGGTTGTGGCCATGGGTAACGGACAGGTTAAACCCAAGCTTAGACACAATGACTTCACGGTGTCTCAGTTCATTAAAGGATCGTCTGCTGTGATTGGCTGAGATGTGGTACTCCAAGTCTCTACCGGAAAGAGTCTAAAACATAATAGAGTCCTGGTTATTATATATTGCTTAAATCTAGAAACTCCAAAAAACATACGCTACATACACTTACTTTTTTTTGTTACCACTTTTTAGACACTGAAATTTTAATGACCATTTACGCAGTGTAAGTTTTGGCTAAACCTAGTTTAGTGTTGTTTTAGTCCTTGTTCAGGCCTAGTTTAGATCAGATTATTCCAGGTTTAACTGTGGTACCCTCTTGGGGTAGCCCAATTATAGATCTAGTCCTCTTTCTACCATAATCCTGTATACATAGGTGTGGGACTAGCACCTTTTAATTGGCTGCATAACAAAATAATTCTCATGGTAAAAAAATGTTGTATGTTTTCTGGTTTGCTGAGACAGCCTAGCCCTCATAATTGGATCCACAAAGGTTTTATTTGTTTTACTAAAGCCTACATTTGGTCTAAATAAATACAAAATGGATCATTTGTGGATTATCAGGTTGTTTTTTTTACCTTGTTAAAAGTGAAGCCATCGTTGTGAGGAACAAACAGAGTCACGTCTGTGTTTTTTTGAGACAAAAACTCCACCAGCCTTTTACCTTCTTTTGATGAACTACTGTAATCCAACAAGAACTACACCAAACAAGCACAATGTAGAACAATTATTATTTTTAAAAGTACAAAGTAAATATACAGATGTGCATACTGTCCATGTCAGTGAACACAACATACTCTGTAGAAGATGGAGAAGTTGGAGTTTGTGGCCAGAACGTCAGCCAGAACACCATTACAGAAGTCTCCATTCCCAACGAAATCACTGGGACATGAACATGATACATCTGTAAAGAATAATGATTATGTTTTAATATAAAAGAAAAATATTAGAGCAAAATAATTCACAAATTAGCTGTAACCAGCAGTAGAATACATGAACGAGAGGGTGAGATTTTGAGCAAAGAGAGAGGGGAAGATTGAGCGACCTGAAGGTAAAAAGTAGGGATGCACGATAATATGGGTCACCGATAGTTTATTGGCTGATCATTGCAATTATAATGTCATACCATTAATTCCAATACAAACATTTTTCACCAATTATTTTATCTGATAATTAGAAGTCCAAAATAGACTGATACAGCCGAGGTTTTCTCCCTCAGAGCATTCACTCTGAGCCCCGGCTCCAGCCGCACTAGTGACGGGACTTTCTGCTCCTTTATGGGAGCAGAATCTTTTGGATCTGATCCTTTCAAAGAGTTGTTCAAAAGACTGGCTCTTTTACAATTTATTTATATGACAGAAGCCAAAGTGAGAACTAATTTCATCTACAAACTAATCACATAAAGAAATGACCAAGGTTCAGATTTGTTTAAAATGGTTCAAACTGAGAGTGGGAGTGTGTTTACCCTTTGAAATTGTGAAAAGCTAAAACAAAGTTACACAACAATAGTTCAATAAATTATGATGTTATTATGATGTCCAACCTGTTTTTTGTGCACAAAACGTGTTGCCGGCTATGCTTCTGTACTGATTCTTGTGTTGGTTTAGCGTTAATCAGTGTAAAAATGGCAAACGACGAAGTTCAAATCTGTCAACTGGACAAATCGTTGTAGAAGTGAAGACGTTTCACTGCTCATCCAAGCCGTTTCTTCAGTTCTGAGAACTGCAGCGAAATGTCTTCACTCCTACAACGATTTGTCCAGTTGACAGATATGAACTTCGTCGTTTGCTATGGATCAGACCTGGACGACTGAGGGTCTACACAGACAGTGTAAAAATGCATAAAAATGGAAAAGAAAAGGATTTGGTTCTTTTCAAAAATTAAATCCGGATTCCACCATTCACATTAAGGAACCATTCAAAAGAGCCGTCTCATTCATGAACATCACGTCACTAAGTCGCACACACAAGGAGCAGCCCCAAGCTAGAGGCAGAAAGGAGAGGACACATGTTTACATATATGAGCTTCTTTTACGTTAGGAGGAAAACTATTTCAGCAAAACCGCTTTATACCAGCTCCACAACACAAGAGAGGTGATGCAGGCTACTTATTTTAGATCTAATAGGTCATCTAAAAGATGTTCACAATGACGCTGAGTGAAAAATTAGGCAGTCGAGAATGTGACAGTCCGTGTATTTGTGCTGTAGCTTGACATAGATACTATTGGGCTGACGGGCTTTGACTATGTGAGGATCTAGTTGTATTTTAGTTCATAAACAAATGAAAGGAGGTGTGGTGCAGCGAGAGGAGCTTGCCTGTTTGAGCAGATGCTGTGATCATGTGCTTCGTCGTTTGCAGACGAGAAAACACATGTCATGCAAACAGATTGCAGATGCAGATTGTTAAACAGCCCAATGCAGATGGATTTTGTACAGGACTGTCTATGTTTGCCTCTCTACGCTGAGTTTTTTCACCGTCTGTTGAGCTCAACAGTGACTGGCATCCCGCAGTTCCTGAACTCAGTTTTCCATCAATTTTTCTCATACACTTTCCAAAAAAAATTTAAAAAAATAAAAGTTCGAAAGCTGGCTTAGGGATGATCAACTATGTGGTAACTAATGACCACAAGATCTATTTAAAATGTGATTCTGAAACTTTATAAATAGCAAAGTTATTAAAACATTTAGCAGAATCTTGCATTTTAAACGACATTTTGGACTTAAAACAATCATATTATGGATATTAGTTACCACGTTGCTGGTTAACTTCCGCGATGCCTTTGAACTCTAATATTTGAATTTTTCTAAAAGTCTATGGGACAAATGAATGGAAATTTTACTTTCGGAACCTGGGCAGGCTGTCACTGATGGGTTCCATTCCATTGTTAAAGTGTCGTGTTAAAGGAGCAACCACAGTGCTGAGGGCCCGCCTCTTTCCATCAGTGTTGCACAAAGCATGCATGAAAACCCCAGATATGATATGGATTCTCCCAAGCATATTATTAATAATAAGGAACAAAATAAAACAGCATTTACAATATGGCAAGAAGAAATTATGTAGGCCTATGTGAAACATCAGGACATAGAAAGTCTATAATTACTCTATATTGACCAGGCTACAACCCAATATTGTTACTTACATGTAATCTTTTTTAAGGCTTTATATGTATTATATGGCCTACTTTAGTCACATTTAGCCCTTTGAGTTAAAACAAAGCAAAAAAAAAGTTTTACATTTTTAAAAATTAGATTTTTACTTTATTGGTTATCAATATGTCTTCAAATTATCAGTTGTCAGTTAAAAATTCCATTATCGTACATCACTAGTAAAAACTGCCCAGAAATAGGAGGAAGACCAAAGAGGAGAGTTACGGATGTAATGAAAAAAGAAATAAAGTTAGATGGTGTAAGAAGATGATGGTGTTAAGACTGTTTAAACATAGGAAATGAGCAATGAATTTACCAAATTACTGGTTGGATTGTATATTTTGTATACCTGTTAACCTGTAGCAGTAGGCATCATACTTGCTGCTCTGGTCCACTGGGTCTCTGTACAGCACTACTCCCACGTGATTGTCCCCACATTTGGCTGAAGGGAAGCGGATTGGATAGCCCACCTTTCCCCCCTCAATCCACCCAGCCACACACAGATGAAGACCAAGCTGAAAACACATCAGCAGTATATTAATGTCAAAATTCAATGATTGCATTGAAAAAGGCTTTTAATTACCATCCATTTTTACTAAAGCTCATTATATATATATATATATATATATATATATATATATATATATATATATATATATATATATATATATATATATATATATATATATATATATATATATATATATATATATATATATATATTTATTTATTACAACTGATTATTATTACACTATGAAAAAGGCTTCCTTATGGAAAACATTTTTCATTGAGTTAAAATAAATCTTGTATGTTTTTAAGATTGAGAGTCAAATGAAAGTTTTTCTTTAATTTTGTGTATTTTTTGTATTATGACTTGTTTTTTCCTTTTTTTTTTGTTTTGTTTTTTTTAAAGGAGAAGATTTACACATGCACCAATTTACAACTTTGCACTGACTTCTCAATTGTTGAGAAGGATCCCAATTGGTGAAACTCAGTGTACTGTTAAAATGTTTGTTGTTTTTTGGTTTATTAATCATTTCCATATTTAATAATGTACTTGTATACGTACTCATTTTTATTCTTTTTAAAATCTGATTTACTCCTTCAGAACAGTTATTGTCAGAGATGTGTTAACACATTACAAAAACATCCTCAACACAGTGCATATAACAGGAAGTCAAACCCATGAATTAGAGATGTTTATGTTTGTTGTTTGTTTTTTTTCTCTCATGGCTGATGCAGATGCTGATTGTTTAGAATTAGGGATGTAATATCCAAATCTCTTGATAATATATTTTCACGATATGCATCTCACGGTACAATATTTATTACAACTAAGATTTAAAAGTGCTTATAACAGTTATTTCATCATGTAGATTGGACTGAAACCAGTGTTGGGCATCTAACGTTACTAACTGCGTTATTTTTTCACTAACGGAGTAATCTAACTAATTACTTTTCCAACGCCGTTACCGTTACTGACAATAAAATGTGGCGTGTTACTTTTAATTCAGTTCACTCTGTTCTTCATCAGAGTCTCTTAGCCAAGGAGCTGCAAAGCTGTTGTGTTTCTATGGTGAAAGGGGTGAGATAAAAGGATTGTTTGAGATTAGGTGGCCGCAGATACGACGCTGTCAATCGGTGCGCGGTGCATGCCGGTTAGTTTTGTGTCCAAGACGCCACCGACTTGCTTTGACGTAACCTGTGCGTCGGTAACGGGAAGTTTTTGAGCAAGGCGAGCGCAGCAGCTCTCCACCGACTGCGGCCGCCCGCATGGACTACAAACGCTTAATGCATGATGGGAAATGATGTCCTGTCCACACGTGCACTGACAGCTGATTGGGTCGAGCCGAGTTGTGTTTTGATCAGAAACGTGACAGTGTTCTCTCCAAAGAGGAACAGGCTCTCAGATCAGAGGTTTAAAAGACTTCTGCTTCTAAGATACAACCACTGGTTCAATCGTTAGGATGGATAGATCGATAAAGAAAGGAATAGATAAGTGTTAGTAGGGATTGTGTGAATCTTTTAATCAATGTTCAAGAGTTGGATAAAGTTCAGTTTATGTTGAAATAAGAGTGATTAATATTTGAATACTGGACAGAGAATTACAGTGTATGGCCAGAGAAGGCTTAAAGGTTTTGTATTATTTTACATGGTTTATATTTGAATGCCTTAGTTTTGCAATACATTGCAATGATTTTTTTCAGTATTATACTGAAAGCACTTTATTGTTATTGTTTATTTTAATGATTTGTCTGAAATTGTGTGACATGTTGATTTATTTGCACTACAAGTGGGATTATATATATATATATATATATATATATATATATATATATATATATATATATATATATATATATATATATATATATATATATATATATATATATATATATATATATAGATAGATAGATAGATAGATAGATAGATAGATAGATAGATTCTACAATTTACTTGTAAACAAATGAAATATAATTGCAATCTGTTTAAGTGAAATAAATGTTAAAGGTTCACATCTGTTTTTTTTTTTTATTGTTTTAACATAGTAAGTAATGACATAGTTACTTTGCCTAGTAACTAGTTACTAGTAACTTGTAACTATAACTAATTACATTTTTGAAGTAAGATGCCCAACACTGCTGAGGACCGATAAGCTCTGCCAGTATTTTTGATCATTTCCCCCAAATTCTGTCATTTCAACTTATTACAACCTCATCCACAGCCTTTTATTTTAACGCAGATTGTTAAGAGAGCGGTGTAGTCATGATTTGTGCAGTCTTCTGATCACATTTAAGTGCTCAAATAACGCTTTGCATGTCTACGCAGCAGGTCATCCAAATCAAATATTTAAATATTCAACTCAATAATATTCAATGTTTCATATGAAGTTAACTCAAAATTGCAAGCCTTGTGTAAGGCTTTGCAAAAGCTTTAAATGACCTCTTTTGTATGTAAGCCAAATAACAGCTAGGCGAATTACCCTCTTGGTTGACTTGTGATCTTAATAGGCAATGCAACTTCAAAATGTGCTGAGTACAGACTGTTGATATAATTAACCAGACCTTGTGCAAGGGTGTGATTTCATTGAACGCCTTACCTGGAACGTGCAAGTGTACAGGCAAGATGTTGTCTGTACATTGTACATCATCATAATATGGTATGTCCGTGGAGAAAAGAGACGGTATGTCTCACTCTCCTAGCTCAGCATGTCACGAACTGCACTATTCCTGCTTCATGTTTTGTCTCCTGTCCTGTTCCTTCCCTCCCCCACCTGCCAGAGCCGGAGCTGGGCTGAGCTCCTGGCTCCTCCCGCTCGCACCTGCAGCTCATCAGCGCAATCATCACCATCTGCCGTGGATAAGAGGAGCCAGGACCAGACACACGGTGCCAGATTGTCCGCATGTCCATGTGAATATCTAGCTTGTCTTTGCCTTTTTGCGTTTTGCTCCTTTTATCTTGCTCATTGGATTTTTTGCATGCCACCCTTCAGATCCTGTTCTCTGGACCATCCCGGTCTCCCGCGCTCCCGGCTCTGCTCCAACCCTGCTCCGACCCTGCTCCGACCCTGCTCCGACCCTGTTCCGACCCTGCTCCCCAGTCCTGGTACAGTCTTGTCTCGTCTTGTTCTCCGCACTCTACCTCTCTGGATCCTGCTCCGCACCCTGCTCCTTGTTCTGGGTCTGGTTGCCCTGTCTCCGTCACTGCACACCACGTCCCCGGACCCCGGCTACCACTCTGCTCCCCGCCCCGGCGCTGCCCGCACTGTCGGCTCTGTTACGTCGCCCGCTCCACCCCCGGATCCTGGCCCGCACCTCGTCCCCTGTTCCCCGCCAGATCAACCCACTTTATTGTTCATTTATTCACGAATTGTAAATAAACACTGTAAACTTTCCCTGAGTCTTGCATCACTTGGTCCCATTTGCCTGCATTACGACACAGCACCTGCTAAGAGACTGCCTTCTCTGAGATGGAGGTGCATCTCCAATAATACAGACCTTGGTTATTCGAAGTTGATGTTTGGACGCCAGCTTTAGATAAGTGGGATAAACTTCAAAAACATGACTTTTGTTACCAGGAGAGGTGATTGGATGACCAAGGACAAAACCCGATAACCTTCGTAAATTGCAGGTTTACACCTTGCAATATTCTGAAGATTGCTTTCTAAGTATCTGTAAATTGTAAACCTTTTTCTTTGCACACAATAAATCTTTAAAGAAGGTTTTGTGTACTGCCTCTCCCTAGCGCAATATTCAATGAGCCCAGATGTAGAGAGGCATTTTTAGTGTGCTCATCTCACTGGGACTAGAGTTTCTGAAACAGGTGAACTGGAAGGCATGGTCTGCCTATAGGTTTTCAGTACAATTAATATTAGGGCTTTGTGTTTGCCGCTCTAAAATATTGACTTTGTTAGGCTATAATTGACAATTAAAAGAAAAAAAAAACATTAATTCGTTTTACCCACACAGCTGTACAGGCTGCTAAAGCCAGTTTGAGCTGCTGAAGCCGGCAAACTGTGATGTATAGAGCTTAATACGCAACACTCTTGCATTTTATGTTTTTTGTCTGTTTGTGAATAAGAAATAGTACTTACCTTTTAGCGAACTGTAAAGATAAATAAATAAAATTAATTTTGTTTTAACTTAAAGAAAAGATAAATCACCTCCTGCTTCTGAAGAGTGCAGAGACAATCATTGTTTGGCCCTGCTGCATCAACAGCAAATTAATGAGTTACAAGCACACATATTTGCTTTAGAATCTGAAAAGGACTTCGCCGGACACTGCTTGTTGATTCCAGTGGTAAGTAGGCCACAGTTATTTTCAGAGAAGAGGGTGAAAAAACTTCCACTTTCAACTTACACTTGAGTTATACTGTGTCTTTTCCAAAACTCTGTAAAGACCAAAATGCCAAGCCAACGCAGCAAGTGATAAAAGACAATGCTATTATTGTTACATCACCGAAAATACAGTTTATTGCAGATTTTTACTACTGTCACAGACTAACATACAAACAGAAAATAATTTTTTGTCACAAAACAAGAGCAATGAAGTTGACAAAAGAGCGCAGGCAGGCAGGCAGGCAGGCTGGCAGGCTATCTGTGCCAAACATTAACGTCAGAGATACGCTACTGCTAGGAGATGGTGCTATCAAAGATGTGAGCCACAGAGGAATCCAAACATGCTGCTTTTGTCAATGTACCAAGGAGATAAACAGCTGATTGTGCACGTGGGTGCAGTTGACACCAGAATGGAACAGACTGAAATCTTGAAAAAGAATTTCGCTAAATTATTTCAGGAGTGGAGTGAAGGTTAAGAATGGACCTCTCTCTAGCATAGAGAGAAGGGAGATGAACAAATTCACCCGATTGTTTCAGCTGAACACATGGCTGTTTAATGTGTGCAATACATTGAGAACTCTGATCTATTCTGGAAATGAAAGGACCTGTTCAAGGGAAATGGCCTGCACCTGAGCAAAGGTGGAGTGAGAGTACTGACAGATAACCTCCTCCATGCTCTGAGGCACCGACCTGAACAGGGTCTGGGACCAGTGAAAGAAAAGAGGAATGAGAGGAGCATCCCTACTGTGCCAGCCAGAGACCAAGCCAATGTGTCAGCACCAGCAGCAGCACCACAACTACCACAACCACCTGCCCCAGTAAAGAAGTCATCACCAGCAGCACAACCATCTCCCCCAGTGCAGGAGTCATCACCAGCACCACAACCATCTCCCCCAGCGAGGCATTCAGCAGCAGCACCACCACCACCTCCCCCAGAGAATGGGTCAGCAGCACCATCACCTCCACCTTCCCCTGCAACAGATTCATCACCAGTGTCACTTCCCCCAGGGCCCTCATCACAGGCCTTAGACCTGTTTGTGACCACACCAACAGAGGTTTCAGACCCAGCAGCAACTCCATCACCTTCCCTGCCCACAGATCAGCCCTGGGTCCCCTTTGCTACATCTACTCCTTCTAGGGACTCTTCACTCACCCCATCCCACCTTCACCCATGGCCTCATCAGATCAGGAATTAAGATTGCTCCCCTCACACCTAATATAGCATAATCAAGAATTTTGGTATCAAATATGCTTAAGTTTTCCCTGTACAAAGTTGTGCCTTCACTACCAGAAAGCCTCCCAGCTAACCCTCCTCATCTTTCACCCAAATAACCTGCTACGCCTCCTTGGCCATCATCTGGTAACTCACCCAATCTCAGCCCTGCTTGGGCTTCCCTGCCTTCCCCCAGAGCTGTTATCACTGAGAGCTAGGACACACTGGGACTCTGCTGTCCCAGGACGTACAGTTATGACAATGGTAATATCAGGCTGAGGCCCTGTGATAACATAGAAGATAACATCCAGTCCTACTGAAACTAATCTGAAACTTGCTGTGCTCAGTGTCAGATCTTTATGTAACAAATCATTTTTACTGAATGATTTAATTAATGAATGATTTCCTCTTTTAATCTTGACTTTATGTTTTTAATCAAAACATGGCTTGACAAAAACACACGTAATGCAATTCTAGTTAAGTCAACTCCACCCAAATTGAAATTTGAATCTGAAACAGGAGCAAACAAAAAGGATAAAGGTGTGTGTGCCGTTTTTAGAGTGCTTTCATCTTTTGAGTATGTTTCCTTTAAAATAAAGCTAAAACATTCACCATCCATACTCTACTTAGTCATATACAAACTTCCTCAGCACTGTATTTTATGATTTTACTGAGATGCTTTCAGTCATGTGCACAGTCTTTAATGGTTTAGTCATTACAGGTGATTTTAATGTACATGTAGATAATGTGTTTGACAGAAACACTGTTTAACAGAATAGTTTGACATAAAAAGAGCTCAGTGCAGTCCTTGAAACCTTTAGTCTGACTCAGCCTGTCAGCGAGGCCACCTACAAAAGAGGGCACACTCTTGTCCTGCTCATTGCAATGTAGTGGATGTTGCTCTGTCTGATCATTTATGTGTATTCTTTGATCTGTCTGTTATTCCCAAACCAACGGCTGGTCCTGCAAAAGACACATAAACGATAACATGGGTGCACTGTTCATGGAAATGATACCCTTTGAAAATGCCTTATCTGCTTATGTTGATAATTTGTTGAACTATGTAACTTCAAGTGTTTTGATTGTTCTGGACACCGTTGCCCCGATGAAGGTTAAAATGGTTAAAGATCAGTGGTGGACCATCAGGGCCAGCAAGGCCTTCTCTGCTGGCCTAAACAGACTCAGAAAAGTTAATTTACTTTATTTTCATAAATATGTAAACAAAAATATTCTCTGTTCTCTTTATGTCATATTATATGCACTTATTTGAGTGGCTTCCAATGCTGTTTACTGTGGTAGAGTTTTTATCCAATTATATTTCAGCTAGCTTGTGTTGTCAAGCAAATTTCATTTGCCTGAGGCCTTCAGAATAAATAGAGCAGGCACCTGTCCACCGTAAGTAGATGGACACAGTCAGTTGCAATAGCCAATCAGATCGATTCTGCATACCAAGGCCAGCTAGAAGGTGAACTGGACATTTACACGTCCTGTGATTGGATAAGTACTTGCTAGGTGAAAGGTGGCAATTTGAAGAATGTCGAACTAAACCCGGAGATACAGCTATTGCTGTATTTTTAACCCATAAAGGCCAAAGGAGAGAAGATGATCTGGTTACAGATATACTTTTCATGCCATTTTCCAGATGAGCCTTTCATGAAAAGCTGGATATTGTGAAAAGAGGTCGGCCAACCCCTGTGCTGGCTAACTTGTCCCAGCAAAGAAAAGGGTTTGTCCGTCATTTCCAGACGAGCAATATGAACCGTACCCGTGGCTCACAGCTTCTGAGAAACTCTACAAATTGTACTGTTGAGAATCCCTGTTGCTTGCAACTGATCGATTTTCACTTACAAGCTATGATGCATCTAAAAACGTTTGGATGCACTCAAGTGGACCTGCAGCTCAGCGAACAGGCATGCAGGGAGACGGAGTTCCACTATGAAAAAGTGAAAACTTTACGCACTGGCCTGTCGAGCTGTCATTCTCAGCTTTAAAGCGTTTCAAAGCATATGCCAGAAACAGAACCGGAAAGAAACAGCTTTCAGCATTAGCTTCCATGTCCATTGGGAATGTAATTGTAACATACAGATAAATTGTACAACAGAGCCACTGAAGTGTTCTTGAGAAAAGAAAGAAAGATGGATTTTATTTTCATATAAGAAAAAATGCTGTGGAGGAAATCTGTGTTGGTGAGTACAAGCATTTTATTTTTAATTTCTTCTTGCCATTTTATTTTGTTAGTATTAAATCAATGCTACTGAAATAAAATGCCAAAAATAAATAAATACATAAATAAATAAGATTACCAAATAAATCTGATCATCTTCAATTTATAATGTTAATAATGTGACACATTGAAGTCACCTCAGTTAAAACTGAACTAAAATTCGTTCCATCTGAGCTGTGCCACATTTTTAGTTATTTGCTCTTGTATAGCCTATTGAAAAAAAATGCCAATGATCTGTAATAATAATAATAATAATTAAAACTGCAAGCAGTGATAAAGGCCCTCGCCACCCCTTGCGACCGCGGGGTACATGCCACCGCGGAGATCCTGCCTTTCGTTCCCCATTACATCGCGCCTCCCCCCAAAATCAGCGACTGAGTAATACTACTCCATTCATTCGAATGGGACCATTTATCACATTGTCACGCCTGAACGGTTGGAAATAGAAGTTTGTCTTCATTGGCTTTTTTGTTCAGTATGATGAGAGGAATATGTGTACCAAATTTCAATGGTCTCTGACAGAGTAAATATTTTTCATCCTATTTAACCAAAACCCATGTATTTCAATGAGAAATGTCAGACGTTGCCATGGCAACACCTTTAAAAATAGAGGTATGGTACTCAGATTAAGATTTTGAACAAAACGTATATTAATGCCGGGAATTAGGACACTGCATGTTTTAGTTACGGGCCATTTAATATTTCAAAAAACTTATTTTTTCTTTGCAGGCTGGCCACACCCACATTTTATTACTTACAAAATTCCAAAAGAGTTTCTTATAATCCCACATGGGTCTAGTTCATTTTGACCAATTTGCAAATTGTTTGAATGAAAATCTGAGGTGCAAAAAATCCAAATGTGAGCGGTAAAATTTTGAAAAAATGGGGTTCCGCCCACAATGGCCGACTTCCTGTAGGGTTTAGGGTGGGGTCATAATATAATTTTTTACTTGTCGTGACATGTTCTATCTTTGTACCAAATTTCATTTGTCTACGATGAAAAAGGTCTCTCATTGCCGCAATGTATTTCAAATTTTGAGGTGGCGCTATTGAGTCATTTTCATACGTTAATTTTTTTGAACATTAAAATAAATTTTTTTTTACCAATCTTGAATTTTGGGTCCAATAAAATTGACTTTTCGTTAACGTTCAGGGGGTCAAAAGTGGATTCAAAGTCGCGACCAAAATAATAATAAGAAGAAGAATGGAAACGCATTTTCCACCCATTATTTTTCTCCTAAACCATAACAGCTACAGTCATGTGACTTTCTCACATTGTGCCCCATCAAAAATAAGGCCCCTGTGAATTTTTTCACACGTCCACAACAAATCGATTGTCTTCTATGAATTTTTGAAAATGGAATTTGAAGAGGGTGCTAGAGAGGCATTTTGTGAGAGAGTGCCTTGATTTGCATATCATTGCGTTCAGCTCACAAATGTGCATAAACGCTGTATTAGCCTTTTCCCAACAAAAAATGTGTGAAACATAAATATTTTATTGAAATATTGCAAAAATTGCGATTTTGTTGAAAATTCACCCTGACCACACCCAAAGTCATAATCAAAATGTAATTGTTAATCTTTAATCACACATGGGTTTAGAGGGATTTGGCCAAATTTGAAGTGTTTGTGATGAAAACTGGGCGAGAAAATGTCCTGAATGCGAGGGTGTGCACTTTTGTCATTCCCGGGTTTGATCTAATATGGCCGACTTCCTGTACATTTTAGGGTGGGGCCATAATATCATTTTTGTCATGTCCCGACGTGTACTATTTTTAGATGTGAGTTTCGGATTTTTACGTCGACTTTTTTCCGAGTCGGGCTCCCATTGGCCCCATGAAAATCAAAGTTTGAGGTGGCGCTACCGAGTCGTCTTTCGTTATTTTTTCTCGGGGTCTTTTGTGACAATTAGAGCTCATCGAGTTCTAATTTTTGACACCACTCACTGCCATGTCGGGGCGTGTTTACTACTTGATTTTTGCCATTTTCCGGGTTTCGGACGCGGTTTTAATGAGTCCCTCGCCGGGACGGAGTCCCAGGCTCGGGCCTAATAATGGAAACGCATTTTCCACCCATTATTTTTCTCCTAAACCATAACAGCTACAGTCATGTGACTTTCTCACATTGTGCCCCATCACAAATAATACCCCTGTGAATTTTTCCACTAGTTCACAACAAAGCGATTGTTGTCGACGAATTTTTGAAAATGAAATTTGAAGAGGGCGCTAGAGAGCCATTTTATCAGAGAGTGTCTTGATTTGCATATCATTGCGTTCAGCTCACAAATGTGCATAAACGCTGTATTAGCGTTTTCCCAACAAAAAATGTGTGAAAGAGAAATATTTTTTTGAAATATTCATAAATGTGCGATTTTGTTGAAAATTCACCCTGACCACACCCAAAGTTATAATCAAAGTAAAATTGATCATCTTTAATCACACATGGGTTTAGTGGGATTTGGCCAAATTTGAAGTGTTTGTGATGAAAACTGTGCGAGAAAATATCCTGAATGTGAGGGTGCGCACTTTTGTCGTTCCCGGGTTTGATCCAATATGGCCGACTTCCTGTACATTTTAGGGCGGGGCCATAATATCATTTTTGTCATGTCCCAATATGTTCTATTTTTTGATGTGAGTTTCAGATTTTTACGTTGACTTTTTTCCGAGTCGGGCTCCCATTGGCCCCATAAAATCAAAGTTTGAGGGGGCGCTGTGGAGACATATAAAGTCTGACCTGTGTAAATTGTATATCTATGTGTTCAGATCAACATTTTGAATAAAAAAGTATATTCATGCCGGGACGTAGGACACTAACTGTGTGAGTTACATGCAATGAAAAACTTTTAAAAATGGCTTTTTTTTTGCAGGATGGCCACACCCACATTTTATTACTTAGAAAATTCCAAAAGAGTTGCTTATAATCCCACATGGGTCTAGTTCATTTTGACCAATTTGCAAGTTTGTTGAATGAAAATCCAAGGCGCAAAAAATCCAAATGTGAGAGGTAAAATTTTGAAAAAATGAGGATCCGCCCACAATGGCCGACTTCCTGTAGGGTTTAGGGTGGGGTCATTATATCATTTTTTACTTGTCTTGACATGTTCTATGTTTGTACCAAATTTCATTTGTCTACGATGAAAAAGGTCTCTCATTGCCGCAATGTATTTCAAATTTTGAGGTGGCGCTATTGAGTCATTTTGATACATTAATTTTTTTGAACATCAAAATAATTAATTTTTCACCAATCTTGAATTTTGGGTCCAATAAAATTGACTTTTCGTTAACGTTCAGGGGGTCAAAAGTGGATTCAAAGTCGCGACCAAAATAAGAAGAAGAAGAAGAAGAAGAAGAATAATGGAAACGCATTTTCCACCCATTATTTTTCTCCTAAACCATAACAGCTACAGTCATGTGACTTTTTCACATTGTGCCCCATCACAAATAAGGCCCCTGTGAATTTTTTCACACGTCCACGACAAATCGCTTGTCTTCTACGAATTTTTGAAAATGAAATTTGAAGAGGGCGCTAGAGAGCCATTTTGTGAGAGAGTGCCTTGATTTGCATACCATTGCGTTCAGCTCACAAATGTGTATAAACGCTGTATTAGCGTTTTCCCAACAAAAAATGTGTGAAAGAGAAATATTTTATTGAAATATTGCAAAAATTGCGATTTTGTTGAAAATTCACCCTGACCACACCCGAAGTCATAATCAAAATGTAATTGATAATCTTTAATTACACATGGGTTTAGAGGGATTTGGCCAAATTTGAAGTGTTTGTGATGAAAACTGGGCGAGAAAATGTCCTGAATGTGACGGTGTGCACTTTTGTCGTTCTCCGGTTTGATCCAATATGGCCGACGTCCTGTTCATTTTAGGGCGGGGCCATAATATCATTTTTGTCATGTCCCGACATGTTCTATTTTTTCATGTGAGTTTCGGATTTTTACGTCGACTTTTTTCCGAGTCGGGCTCCCATTGGCCCCATGAAAATCAAAGTTTGAGGTGGCGCTACCGAGTCGTCTTTCGTTATTTTTTCTCGGGGTCTTTTGTGACAATTAGAGCTCGTCGAGTTCTAATTTTTGACACCACTCACTGCCATGTCGGGGCGTGTTTACTACTTGATTTTTGCCATTTTCCGGGTTTCGGACGCGGTTTTAATGAGTCCCTCGCCGGGACGGAGTCCCAGGCTCGGGCCTAATAATAATAATAATTAAAACTGCAAGCAGTGATAAAGGCCCTCGCCACCCCTTGCGACCGCGGGGTACGCGCCACCGCGGAGATCCCGCCTTTCATTCCCGCTTACATCGCTCCTCCCCCCAAAATCAGCGACTGAGTAATACTACTCCATTCATTCCAAAGAGATCATTTATCACATTGTCACGCTTGAACGGTTGGAAATAGAAGTTTGGCTTCATTGGCTTTTTTTTCAGTATTATGAGAGGAATATGTGTACCAAATTTCAATGGTCTATGACACAGTAAATATTTTTCATCCTATTTAACCAAAACCCATGTATTTCAATGAGAAATGTCAGATGTTGCCATGGCAACACCTTTAAAAATAGAGATATGGTGTCATTGACTTTTTTGTTCAGTATCAGAATAGGGATGTTCATGCCAAATTTCAAATGTTTGTGACAAAGTAATATTTTTTGTGCACCATTTAAAATTCCAAGGGGGCGCTGTGGAGCAATGTAATATTTGACATATGTAAATTGCATGTCTATGCACTCAGATGAAAATTTTGAACAAAACGTATATTAATGCCGGGAATTAGGACACTGCATGTTTGAGTTACGGGCCATTTAAAACTTCAAAAAACATATTTTTTCTTTGCAGGCTGGCCACACCCACATTTTATGATTTAGGAAAATACAAGAGAGTTCCCTATAATCCCACATGGGTCTAGTATATTTTTACCAATTTGTAAGTTTCTTGAAAGAAAATCCAAGGCACGAAAAATTCAAATGTGAGAGGTAAAATTTTGGAAAAATGGAGTTCTGCCCACAATGGCCGACTTCCTGTAGGGTTTAGGGTGGGGTCATAATATAATTTTTTACTTGTCCTGAGATGTTCTATGTTTGTACCAAATTTCATTTGTCTACGATGAAAAAGGTCTCTCATTGCCGTAATGTATTTCAAATTTTGAGATGGCGCTATTGTGTCATTTTGATACGGTAATTTTTTTGAACATCAAAATGCACATTTTTTTGCCAATCTTGAATTTTAGGCCATAGTTTGGTGAGTGTAGAGCATCTATTTAGTCTACAACAAAGTCCAGTACTCTGAACCCCATTCATTTCAATGACACATTTATGATGTTACCACGGCAACATAGTTGAAAATAGAGGTATGTTCTCATTGACTTTTTTGTTCAGTTTGCCAAGCCAAATGTCCCTGCAAAATTTCAAATGGTTATGTCAAAGTAATTTTTTTTCATCTTTGTTGACCAAAACCCATGTATTTCAATGAGAAATGTCAGACGTTGCCATGGCAACACCTTTGAAAATAGAGGTATAGTGTCTTTGACTTTTTTGTTCAGTATTGGAATAGGCATGTCCATGCCAAATTTCAAATGTTTGTGACAAAGTATTTTTTTTACGTGCCATTTAAAAATTTCAAGGGGGCGCTGTGGAGCAATGTAGTCTTTGATATGTGTAAATTGCATATTTATTCACTCAGATCAAGATTTTGAACAAAATGTATATTAATGCCGGAAAATAGGAAACTGCATGTTTGACCTACGGGACATTTAAAACTTCAAAAAAAAATTTTTTTCTTTGCATGCTGGCCACACCCATATTTTATAACTTAGAAAATTTCACAAGAGTTCCCTATAATCCCACATGGGTCTAGTAAGTTGTGACCATTTTGCAAGTTTCTTGAATGAAAATCCACGGCATGAAAAATCCAAATGTTAGAGTTAAAATTTGGAAAAAATGGGGTTCCGCCCACAATGGCCGACTTCCTGTAGGGTTTAGGGTGGGGTCATAATATAATTTTTTACTTGTCTTGACATGTTCTATGTTTGTACCAAATTTCATTTGTCTACGATGAAAAAGGTCTCTCATTGCCGCAATGTATTTCAAATTTTGAGGTGGCGCTATTGAGTCACTTTGATACGTTAATTTTTTTCCACATGAAAATACTACTTGTTTTGCCAATCTTGAATTTTAGGCCATAGTTTGGTGAGTGTAGAGCATCTATTTAGTCTACAACAAAGTCCAGTACTCTGAACCCCATTCATTTCAACGACACATTTATTATGTTACCACGGTAACATAGTTGAAAATAGAGGTATGTTGTCATTGGCTTTTTTGTTCAGTTTGCCAAGCCAAATGTCCATGCCGAATTTCAAATGGTTATGTGAAAGTAAATTTTTTTGGTCCAAATCAAAAGTTCAAGGGGGCGCTGTGGAGCGGAAAAATTCTGACACGTGTAAATTGTATGTCATTTCGTGTAGATCAAGAATTTAAACAAAATGTATATTAATGCCGGGAAAGAGGATACTGCATGTGTGAGTTATGCGCATTTTAACACTTCAAAAAATGTTTTTTTTCTTTGATTGCTGCCACACCCACATTTTATGATGTAGAAAAATCAAAGACAGTTCCCTATAATCCCAACTGGGGCCAGTTCATTTTGACCAATTTGCAAGTTTCTTGAATGAAAATCCAAGGTGCAAAAAATGCAAATGTGAGAGGTAAAATTTTTGAAAAATGGGGTTCCGCCCACAATGGCCGACTTCCTGTAGGGTTTAGGGTGGGGTCATAATATAATTTTGTACTTGTCTTGACATGTTCTATGTTTGTACCAAATTTCATTTGTCTACGATGAAAAAGGTCTCTCATTGCCGTAATGTATTTCAAATTTTGAGGTGGCGCTATTGAGTCATTTTGATATGTTAATTTTTTTGAACATCAAAATACAAAATTTTTTGCAAATCTTGAATTTTAGGCCATAGTTTGATGAGTGTAGAGCATCTATTTAGTCTAAAACAAAGTCCAGTACTCTGAACCCCATTCATTTCAATGACACATTTATTATGTTACCACGGTAACATATTTGCCGATAGAGGTATGTTCTCATTGGCTTTTTTGTTCAGTGTGCAAACCCAAATGTCCATGCCGAATTTCAAATGTTTACGTCAAAGTAATTTTTTTGGCCCAATTCAAAAGTTCAAGGGGGCGCTGTGGAGCAAAAAAAATTCTGACATATGCAAATTGTATATCATTTGGTGCCGATGAAGATTTTAAACAAAATGTATATTAATGCCGGGAAATAGGACACTGCATGTGTGAGTTATGCACACTTTAAAACTTCAAAATATTGATTTTTTCTTTGCAGGCTGGCCACACCCACTTTTTTTGCTTTAGAAAAATCCAATGCAGTTCCCTATAATGCCACATGTGTCTAGTTCATTTTGACCAATTTGCAAGATTCTTGAATGAAAATCCATGGCGCAAAAAATCCAAATGTGAGAGGTAAAATTTTGGAAAAATGGGGTTCCGCCCACAATGGCCGACTTCCTGTAGGATTTAGGGTGGGGTCATAATATCATTTTTTACTTGTCTTAATATGTTCTATGTTTGTACCAATTTTAATTTGTCTACGATGAAAAAGGTCTCTCATTGACGTAATGTATTTCAAATTTTGAGGTGGCGCTATTGAGTCATTTTGAAACATTAATTTTTTTGAATATCAAAATAATTAATTTTTCACCAACTTTGAATTTTGGGTCCAATAAAATTGACTTTTCGTTAACGTTTAGGGGGTCAAAAATGACTTCAATCCGGCACGTATAATAATAATAATAATAATAATAATAATAATGGAATTTTTTTTTCCACCCATTATTTTTCTCCTAAACCATAACAGCTACAGTCATGTGACTTTCTCACATTGTGGCCCATCACAAATAAGGCCCCTGTGATTTTTTTCACACGTCCACGTCAAAGCGTTTGTCTTCTACGAATTTTTGAAAATGAAATTTGAAGAGGGCGCTAGAGAGCCATTTTGTGAGAGAGTGCCTTGATTTGCATATCATTGCGTTCAACTCACAAATGTGCATAAACGCTGTATTAGCGTTTTCCCAACAAAAAATGTGTGAAAGAGAAATATTTTTTTGAAATATTCCAAAATTTGCGATTTTGTTGAAAATTCACTCTGACCACACCCAAAGTCATAATCAAAATATAATTGATAATCTTTAATCACACATGTGTTTAGTGGGATTTGGCCAAATTTGAAGTGTTTATGATGAAAACTGGGTGAGAAAATGTCCTGAATGTGAGGGTGTGCACTTTTGTCATTCCCGGGTTTGATCCAATATGGCCGACTTCCTGTACATTTTAGGGCGGGGCCATAATATAATTTTTGTCATGTCCCAACATGTACTATTTTTTGATGTGAGTTTCGGATTTTTACGTCGACTTTTTTCCGAGTCGGGCTCCCATTGGCCCCATGAAAATGAAAGTTTGAGGTGGCGCTACCGAGTCGTCTTTCGTTATTTTTTCTCGGGGTCTTTTGTGACAATTAGAGCTCGTCGAGTTCTAATTTTTGACACCACTCACTGCCATGTCGGGGCGTGTTTACTACTTGATTTTTGCCATTTTCCACGCTCCGGACGCGGTTTTAATGAGTCCCTCGCCGGGACGGAGTCCCAGGCTCGGGCCTAATAATAATAATAATGGCTTGCAGACTGATGGAAGCGAGGCTGCCAATCTGCACTGTGATAGAAATTTAAGTATAGTCATGTTGTGTATTTAAAAAGTATTTGATCTGTGTCAGTCTGTCAGACCCAGACCAGTCATTAACATGTGTGAAGCTCTGTCTCCGTCCCACAGGAAACTCGCTGTTGTTTTACCTGTCTAAGTGTGAAAGTTCATTATCATATGGGTGTGAAACAAAAGTCACTCTGCTTTGAAATGTATGTAGCATTGTCATTCTGGTATAAAATAGTCAGAGCTCAGATGCTCAGGGTGGCTGGTGGGTGGTTGGGTGGTTGGTTGGGTGGTTGAGACTTGGACTTAGAGGGAGAGGGGAACTGGGGGAGAGGCCGGGAGGCTACCAGTCTGTGGCCAGGGCAGGCCTGGGCCCTGTCCTGTCTGTATCTGCTGCAACAAACAATAAACCTTTTTTCCTGTATTGCAAAACTCACCGAGCTTCGTAAATGGATTACTTTTCATCTAGAACTGTAATTTTTCCACAACAATAATGGTGTCAGAAGAGTGGGATCCACGAGTGGTCGTCCAGAACACAGTGAAGATGGGATTTTGTCTTCCTTTTGGTTTCTGTCCTGATGCAGTTCTTTCAAAGAAGAACATGGATGGACATTGGTTTCTGTCCTGGATCACCACCGCTGGATTTGAACAAGGTCTACTTGGTGAGCTTTCCCAATACAGACTTCTTTCCATTTGAAAAGGAAATCTTCATCTACAAAGACTGGTAAATCAAAGGAGAATGTATTTTGGAAATGCAAAATGCTTAACTAAACATACCCAGCAGCCATAGTTCTGATCCTATACCATTTTTGATTCATCTCACAACTTTTCAGTCTTTTTGGCTCCAAAATCTCATGTGTGTACCACCACGCTGCCCTAACAACGTGCTGCTAATACAATCCAAGCAACAATGGCCCTCCACCACTCCTGATTTCCTCACTTTTGGGACTACTGGAAGCTACGAGTGCTAAAACATCTAAAATGGGGAGCAAAACTTCAAGGGAGTATTCCCCTCCATTGTTGATTTTATTAGAAGAAAACATGAAGATAAGAAGTCTTCAGAATTTGGTGCGTTCAGTTTAAAAAATGTTCATGCATTGGAAATGTTCATGCATTGGAAAATGCATTGGGTTCATGCAAATTATGTGAAATTGAAGTCGAAATGAGAGAAAAAATAACATTTTTGATAAAAAAAATTAGAAAACATCGAAAATTACAAGGAATGTTTAAAAATGTGGAAAGACGAAGCTGAAGTCAAAATCAGAAAAACTATGCACAAGCCTCTTCTCTTTGAAGATGCAACTGAAATGTGTGAGCTGAAATTGCCCCACTCGCAGAACTCTTTGTCTCAACAGTTGACTGTACTAAAGTTTGACCCAGATCTGAACAACCCCCATCCAACCTGTCTGTCTGATCCTTCACCAAATAACTCTACAACGCAGGACAGTAATGGACACGTGCAGGTACAGATGGAAACAAGCAAAGTGAGCTGTGCTGAAGAAGACACAATGTACACTATGCCAATGGTTGAAGTCTCTGGCCCACAAGGTTCAACATTAGTTTTCCGCCCTTGGATTTCTTCTGAAATATCTGCAGCATCTCAACATCTGCCCAATCCAACAGCATCAGGTCAGACTTTTGCTAAAGAACTTATCACTTTTTGTCAAGATTTCAAACCTACTATGAGTGAACTAAGGAGAGTATTGATCCTGAAAATGAAAACTACTGAATGGCACAAAATAGCTGATCAACTTCAAAACACTGAACTGCGATGCAATCATGTTGATTGGAAGCATGACTCCAATCCTTTGTATAGAGAAGCTGTGAATAACATCTGCACAGCTATCACAAAAGCCTTTCCTGCCTCTATCGATACTGACAAAATCCAATCCTGCAAACAAAGAGACACTGAGGACCCTGAAGAGTTTCTCACACGTTTAACAGAAGTATATAACACCCACAGTGGATTTACAAGACCTGATCAAATAGGTGTGACTCGTGATGTTTGGGAAACATATTTGTGTAACTATTTCATTAATGGACTAAAAACAGACATTTCTTCAGCTGTGAAGAAAACCTGCATTGGCTGGAAAGCTGCTCGCCTAACTGAACTAAAAAGACAAGCCACACATGCATATGAACAGCTAAACAGAAAGAAAATAATGAAGCAAGAAAGAATTCAGAAAGAACTGCATATGGCAGCAGTGACTATGTACAATAAGACCCAACAACATGAAAATCACCGAGTTAATTCACAATTACATAGACAACTACAGACTCATCAGCCAACACATAACCAGAGCAAATATGGGAGGAGAGCCCATCGAAAGAACAAGAGAAGATTTTCCAATGAACCTTATTTCATCTGTTGTCAAGCTGGACATTGGAGACGGGAGTGCCCTCTACGCCATAAGCCCTCTGCATTTTAAAGGTGCACGGGTTTAGTTGTGCTACTTTTTGCTTTGTATAATATCTAGTATTGGGACATACTTGAAATTATTCTCCAGAGTGAGGTTTAGGAGTCATTACGGTTAACTACCAAACAGTCATGGGTGAAATTCCCCTCTAGTTGTAACTAGCTAGTAAACAGTCAAAAGGGTGAGAGTCCCTGCTATTTAGTGAACAGTCACTAGGTGAAACTCCTATCTAGGATTACTAACTGGTAAAAGGCAAAAGGGTGCGAATCCCTGTGTAGTTGAGTGTAAGGACAGATGAACTTTTTTCATGAGGGAGAGTAAATTCAGAAGAATGAAGATATTATGTGATAGCAAAATGCAGACAAATGTAAATTTACGTAATGTCAACAGTATGCTCTAATTCACTCACAATGATAAGTGTGAAAAAAAATGAAAAAAAAAACAGTAAAGAAAAAAAAGAGAAAAAATGAAAAAGAAAAAAAACAAAAACTGAAAAAAAAATCTGGAAAAAAAAGAAAAGAAAGAAAATGGTTAAGTACAGAGCGTGACACAAGAAGTGAACTGTACATTAGTGTGTCCTTAGACCTGATCAGCCAAACTGTGTGGTGTGAAATATGTGACATAAGAAAATATGTGTGTAACAGCTAAACCATTGTAAACCGTGTCAACAAGAAAATGACAGGATGCAGTTTCAACTGATCCACTCATTTTATACATTTCTTTGTTTCTTTATATTTCCTTTTTGAAAAATGTTGTATTTATTTTGTGTTTTTTGCCTCATCAGTTTAATGACATGCATGTCCTAAGAAAAGTCCAGCTGATACCAAAAAACCCTTCTCAATTGTAATTAGAAAGAAGAAACCGAATTCTTCCAGGAATTCCCAAAAATGTTAAAGAGCTCTCTTAAAACCAAAATGAAGGCCTAATCAAAGCAGGAAATGCGGATGCTGCATAATTTCTATTCTTTTTTCTTTACATGTTCCTATGAAATAATCACACACTAGCAACACTAACAACACTAACAACTAACCAATAACAGTTTTGGGCTTCACAAAATGTTTATTTCAGCAACAGTAATTTGACTGTTCTCTTGCAGCAGAAGACAGCTAAGCCAAAAATTGACACATGTATATATAGATATATAAATGTGTCAAAGGGGGATATTACAAATTTAATTTTAGTTTTCAAAACTGGATTGTGTGAAAAAAGGTGTTATCATTTAGAGAATGTTCCATTAACTATAAGACCTGTAACCTGACAACATCTGAAGCCAGGGATAAGTTTCCACCTGGACTTGAAACAAAAACATCTCTTGAGCTGGAGGACACATGGTCTTCTCCTGGGCAGGAGGACACATGGTCTTCTCCTGAGCTGGAGGACACATGGTCTTCTCCTGGACTGAATCAGACCTACATCATTAAAACCATTCTTCTGTTTCAATGTCACCTAAGGAAAACTTCAGAAAAGTTCAGCCATTCACTTCTTTTCATGTGACTCAGAAGAACTTGATCTGTTCCTCGTGTCCCCAACCACAGCCCTGAAATCAAGACATGAAGGACAACTCCAGAGACGAGCTGCGGCTGGAGAGACGCCGAGCTGCGTGTGGACGGAGAGAACAGCCATGTGTGGTCAGAGGGAGGACAAAGGGACAGAGGACAGGTGATGGGAAAGATTTAACTGAACACCGCCACCATCATGTTAAAACAGCATTCACTGTCTGACTACAAATCATATTGGATAAGGACAGACTGAACTGAACACAACAATGAACTGTTGAATTTCCTTCCATCTCAGTCAACAATAATGGAACTGACTTCATCTCCAACAATGAATGTTTTTGTGGAATGATTGTTTAATGAATAATCAAAAGGGAGAAAGTGTGATAGAAATTTAAGTATAGTCATGTTGTGTATTTAAAAAGTATTTGATCTGTGTCAGTCTGCCAGACCCAGACCAGACATTAACATGTGTGAAGCTCTGTCTCCGTCCCACAGGAAACTCGCTGTTGTTCTACCTGTCTAAGTGTAAAAGTTCATTATCATATGGGTGTGAGACAAAAGTCACTGCTTTGAAATGTATGTAGCATTGTCATTCTGGTATAAAATAGTCAGAGCTCAGATGCTCAGGGTGGCTGGTGGGTGGTTGGGTGGTTGGTTGGGTGGTTGAGACTTGGACTTAGAGGGAGAGGGGAACTGGGGGAGAGGCCGGGAGGCTACCAGTCTGTGGCCAGGGCAGGCCCGGGCCCTGTCCTGTCTGTATCTGCTGCAACAAACAATAAACCTTTTTTCCTGTATTGCAAAACTCACCGAGCTTCGTAAATGGATTACTTTTCATCTAGAACTGTAATTTTTCCACAACATGCACCACTGGCCCCTCTGACCACCACCAATCATTCACGCACACACCACTTTCATACTAGGCAATGTGGGATGTGGGAGTTTTTAATTTTTGACAGTATCTGTGAACTTAGTTTCCTACTCTTAATTGTAAATGCAATGCATGCTTATTGGTTTAAAATGCTCCTGAAATTAAGTGTCGCTTGACTAGCCTATACTGAGGTGATGTTGTAACGTGTAAATGGAATGTCACTGAAGGCCAGGTGAAATGCACCGCCCCCCACTGTTAAAGATAGGCAGAAAGCGAGGAATGATGACTCGGTCAGGGTACAGAAAAGGGAGGGCCAAGTAGGAATGGTGAAAGTCAAAGCTCCAGGTTCATTATGAGTTTTACACGGAAAAGATATACATGTACAACCACAGCTTATGTAGAACAAGGGAAAGGTATTTTTCAAAACATCATTGGAAATTGCAGTAACAACACTCGTGTCGAATTTGCAAAAGTAAACAGATTAACAAACCCTCCAGCTCCGCTATCGCTAGAACTAATTTCCACATTTAAGTGCAATGAGTTCACAGTATTCTTTAATGACAAGGTTCAGGGCATCAAAAATGGCATCAATTCTACAACGCAAATAACACCCCTGCAGCCACCTAGACCTTTAGAGCTGACTCACTTTGCACCTGTAACTGACAAAAAACTGTCCATCTACATGCTATCTCAATGTGTTGGCCTCTATATTTCTAAAGTCTGTGCTCAACAGTTTGCTATCATCACTCGCCAGCATAGTTAATATCACTTCAGTCTGGAACATTCCCAGGAGCAGTTATCAAGCCTCTCCTAAAAAATGTGTCACAGATAAAATGGGCCTGACCTATGGGGTGCCCCAGGGGCCAATCCTGGGAACCCTTTTGTTTAATCCCTACATCCTGCCGTTAGGCCATTTAATACACAGCAATAATGTGCCCTGCCACAACTATGCAGATTACACTCATATCTGTGTCTGGAAGCAGGTGAATATGGAACAGTGGATATTCGCTCTGCCACGGCATCCAACAGATGATTGTGTGGATGCAAAACAACTTTCTCCAGCTGAACTCAGACAGGACTGAAGTCATCATCTTTGGCCCTCAGAAACATAAAATGTCAGCAGTCAGTCTCTCTTTCTCTAAAACTTTCAAATCAGGCTAGAAATCTAGGGGTAATAATGGACTCAGAGTTGAACTTTAACAGCCACATCAAATCAATAACATCTGCAACAGGCTCAAATGGTTCTGTTTATCTGTGTTTTTTATTCTACACTCTTCTCTTCTAATGTTAATTTTATGATGATTATATATATTTTGATTTGTTTGTATTGTGATTTTAATGTCTTTCTTCTGTAAAGCACTTTGAATTACTTTTTGTACGAATTGTGCAACACAAATAAACTTGCCTTGCTTAAATTTCTAATGTTATTTGATCAAATAAACAACTTTGAATAGACAACACTAGACATTATTGATGTAATGAGTAAAAGTATATTATGATCACTTAAATAAGTGGCAGGCTTTGGTGCACCCAAATCCTGTTTTTGTGAACCCAAATGAAAATCACACCTGTGAAACCAACTCAAATTGTTAGTCTGGAGCCCTGGCTAAGAAAACTGGTTCGCTGTTGATACTATGATGATAACAGAAAAGGGAGTAATATTTCAAGGACCAAAATTAGTTACCCAAGAGTCAAACAAACTTGAGGTGTTTATAGTTATGTAAGCACAATGCATGTTTCGGCAAGACTAACTATTTCTAAAACTTGCACAATAAATATAAAGACTATGAGTGAAAGTTAATTCCCTGAGCCCTGAATGGTTGTGTGTAGTTGGTTTCTTACCTGCTGAGCATCTCCCAGCTGTTTGAAGCTGGCCAGGATCCCTCCTTCATCCTCACAAGCTGCTTTAGCCTGACTGAAGTTCATCTGGTACTTCCCCAGAGGAGAACGCAGGTGGAACACACCCCCTGTGTTTACTTAACACAACATCAATGACAGAAGTAAGAACCATCACTAATTTCAGCCTTTATTAAACCCGGCTCAAAGACTCACTGTGGTAGTGCAGGTCTTTACACTGGGCCACTGGGTCACAGTCTCCATTGTTCTCAAGGCAGCGGTCGACTGGAGGCACTACTTTCTCCAAACACTGGACTCCATTACCCACGTACCCCGGCAGGCAGTCACACTGACGCTCGTTCTAAGGAGAAGATTATTATTATGCCAATATGAACCAATATATGTTTTATTTTACTGTTTATATTATCACTATTATTTAATATGGCACTGTCTTTGGCATTTACTAAAAATGTAGTCTATACAGCCCATCTATATGTTATTTATGTAAAAGCTTATGGGGTTTTTTTCTCCAAGATTTTCACCATAACGTATTCAAGCTGCTTTCATTCACAGCAATTGTCCCTTCAAATGAACTACAACGTGAGAACTGGACACTTCAAATAATAATTTTTCATACAAACTAGTTTTGGTAAAATGGGGGAACAATGCTCTTATGTGTGCATGTAATACTTTCTCATTAGCTGGTTCTGTTTTACCCTTACTCACCGGTCCAGTGAAAGTACAGGAGGCAAAGTCACTGCAGCCTCCATTCACCTCTTCTGTACATCTGAAACACAAAGCAAATGTTCTGCTCTGTTGTCATATTAAACACAAATACAGCTTGAGACGTTAAAGCAGGGATAGTCAATGGGCCACGTGTCACATCCACATTATTACACATTTTTTTTCTAAATCCTGAATAGAAAAACTGCTGCAAGATGCTATTATCTGTTATCTAATATCAAACCCTTTCATCTATGTACAGCAAGTTTAAGCCAACGGTATAATAGGATTTTTAGCTCTTGCCTATAACACTCATTACAGTAATTGAATTATACAATGCATCATCTTACTCCAATCTACTTTTTTTTACATTTTAAAATTTTCTGTAATAATGTGTAAAACGCCACAGTGTTGTCAGTGAGTAGAAATACATTAGCCAAAACAATACAGCTTTCCCCAAGTAGTCTGTGTTTTAAAATCTGAGGAAGCACTGTGGGAGGGTACACAATCCATAGTGACACTAACCTGTTGATTGGCTGGCAGATGAAGCCATCACCCTGGTAACCATTGTGACAAGAGCAGTTGATGAGGAGCCCAGTCTGATTGCAGTCTGCATGAACGTGACATCCTCCGTTGTATTCAGCACACAGGTCTGGAGCTGATCCAGAGGACTAAGTTAGACCGGGGTTAGTCTTTCCAAATATTTTTGTTCTATCCTGGTCATTGCTCAGCTGGTTTACTTGGTTTAGTCCTGCTTTAGAACTGATTATGTCCTGGCTACAACCTGGGTCAGATCTGATATATTCTGGGTAAAGTCCTGATTTAACAATACTCCTTGTGTAAGAGTGTTGGGGAGAGGGACTAAATGCAAGGAATGAAGCGGTGACTATGAAGTGGAAGGATTTGTGGTTTTGTGTACATTTTTAAATGTTTCTTTTAGTTTTGTTCTGTTTTTTATGTGTTTAAAAGTGTATCAAATATTTCAACTATAAAAAAGCCCCCATACTAAATACGTCATTTGGGCCAGATAAAGTCCTTATTTATCCCTGATTTGGCATTGGTCAAGATTTAGGATAGCCCTGATTTAGTTCTACTTCACACATGGTTTAGATCTGGTTGTTCCTGGTTTTTTAACAAATTAGGCATGGTAAAATCTTGGTTTAATTCAATTCCCTAATTTAGTTTGTGTTTAAGGTCTATTATAGCAGTCCTCTTTTGGTTCTGGTTTAGTCCATTTCAACTCAGATTGCGTGCAGTAAACAGACTCACGTGGTAAAGGCTCACAGAAGGAGCCGTTACCCTGAAACCCTGGTTTGCAGCTGCACCCGGAGCCTGGCTCACACTGAGCGTCTTTATGGCACTGTCTGCACTCCTCTGGGATCGAACCTGCGATGAACATACACAAGTACACTTTAGATCGGATGTGCTTAATCAATCACTCTGACTTAATTCAAGGTAAATGTTATCCCATTTAGAGGGTTTCATGGACAAGTTTTTATGTTGCTCTTTTTAAATACATTTTTATCTTTATACTAGCCCTACTCCATTGGCACCAGGTACTTTTCTGGTACCAACTCGGAGTTCTAACCAAAGGACTATATAGTGCACTCAGTCACAGAGCGATTCGGACATGCATCCCACTGCATACAGGTCGTGACTCTGGAGTTGCGTGAAAAAAAGTCAGCTAAACTTCAATAAAACTTAATTTCTGTAATAAATAATAATCAAATTGAACTATCTATAAGTATTTATGGAATAATAATCATCACGATGGATCTCAGGTTAACAGACAGGATTGTTCAGGTTTTTGTCTGAGATTTGGAAATTATTGATCTTTTAACAGCTCACATTAAGGTAAATGGCTAGGGTGAACAATTTTACAAAACTCCAGTTTATTTAATCATATTTAATTCATAATCATGAATATAATTCAGTGGTGTGTTAAACCAGTGATCTACTTTCATTCAGTCGTGTCCAGTTAAAGACATAGACTAAACAAAGTCTTAACCAGGACTAAACCTGGTCAAACATGTGGAGCATGAACCTCCATATTTGCTGAGAGCAGTCATCATGCATTGATTGAGCTGAAGACGCTGCAGTCAGACCAGAGCCACTGCAGAGATCAAAACGAGACCCAAGACAGCGGAGAACACTTTTCCTCCTGCCCACCTTCTCTCCTGATGGAACTTTTTACACACTGGTGGAACACAGATTCTCCCAGGTGAGTTTTATGTCTACACATCTGAACTTCATTCTAACACGCTAAAATAGCTAATACCTGAAAACAAACATATTTTCTACTGAAGCAGGCTAATTTATCAATATATCACATGGAATCTTTTTTATGGCAAATATGGAATCAATAAGTGACTCTTCACAAAATACCATGGCAATTTAAAATAAAACTACAACATTAATAGCTATAAAAGTACAGCCCCTCTGACACTCCTCACGCTCAGAGCTGTTTTGGCCCTGGAGTTATCACTAGCAGTGCACAGATTACCTGATACCTGATAACCAGATTACCTGCCCTGCTAAAATCAACCAAAAAATACAGTCCTTTAATACGACGGAGTATAAGGGTCACTTAAATAAAAAAAAATTATGCGGGTGCTATGAGAAAAAAGTCATAATATTACAAGAATAAATTTGTATTTTTATGAGAATATAGGCTGCTGTGTGTGAATGAGTGACCAGTGCGTTATGAAGAATTTGGAGCATTTTGTTCAGATATAGCAATTTCTTCCAAATCTGTATGGGTCCTCCAACTGAACAAACTCAAATGCTGGCAGTGTCTCTTCAAAGTACTTATACTGATGATAGTATAGAGTGGGTGACAGTAGCTCAGTTGGTAGAGTGTTTGTGATCACTGATCCGAAGGTTGGCGGTTCAAATCCTGCTCTCGACATAAACATCATTGGTTGAGCGGTCAGATCCACTGATCCATAGGTTGGCGGTGTGATTCTAGCTCACACAGATGAATGCTGTCGTTGTGTCCTTGGGCAAGCCACTTAACCCACCTCGCCCTCAGTGTCTACGTATGTAGCAAAATGTTTTTTTGTTTGTCTATATGTGAACATTCTCAAAATCTGTTAGGAGTATTAGTTTTATTTTATTATATTTTTATTTTACCTTTTTCATAACTTTGTAAAAAATGTTTTTTATTAGGGTTCCACCTGGTAAATGTTGCGCGGGGGCCGTAATTAGTGTGGCACGCCCTGTGGCACATGTGCGTGCTATCTCTGCCCCCCTGTCAGAGCAGCGCGGACTGTGCACTGGTGAGTTGTGCTCCACTGTCTCCCTAAAAAATGAGCTAGCATTTTAGCATTTTTTCGTAGTTCTATCATTGTTCTGTAATATAAAGTTTGGCATTGTAAAGTTAATAATTTTTTGGTTTATAAAAAACGTTTTTTTGTGTTAATACTGTATCTTATTTGTGTTGTAGGGAGACCGAGTGTTCGTTTTTTACTCATTTGTGCCTCTGCTGTTGTCTTTAAAGGTTAGAATGTTTTGTTGTTCATTTCATATTTTGCATAGTGTACATTGTAATGGTCAGAGCAGCGCGGACTGTGCACTGGGAGACCGAGTGTTCGTTTTTTACTCATTTGTGCCTCTGCTGTTGTCTTTAAAGGGAGACACATTAAACGTCATTGAAAAGAACTCTGCCTCCTGTGGCCATCTTACACCTGCTACATAAAACTGGTGCCATGACCCGGATCCCTTGATTAGCCACTGCCGATCGCCGAGGTTCTGCTGTGTGCTCGTGATGCCCGGAGTCCAAGCTGGCCTTCAAGTGGATGATGTTGGTCGCCATTTTGTTTGGCAGGGTATAGTCACTAGTTATAAGACTGTGGGTCAAATATAGTGCCTCCTAGCTCAGTAACGACAAAAAAGGGTTTTATTTCACCAGTATCAAAGGGTTTTTTGATTCAGTCATTGTTTTGTGGTACTTTTCATTGATTTGTTCTAACTATGGCACATAGAGAGAATGAGACTTATAACGTATTATCACCTGCTGGGAGAGGGAGAGGTTTATTTACATTCATGAGTGAAACTCCGGGGTCTATTCCTAAAAAACTGTTTGGGTCAGATGATGTTAGCCCTAGACACATACCACAGTTTTCTACACCTGCAATCATTAATGAAGACACCACACACCAGTTACGTGAGCTTATTGGTGAATTACCAAGTCAGATAGGAGAGAACATAGTTGGCCGTCTCTTATTCAGCCAACAGCCCTTCAGTTCACAGCCCCCTCATGCAAATCCATCCAGGTCAGAAACACTAAATGCAACTGCTGACCTCTCCAGAGTAAGTCTTGTTGTCAGACCAGACGTTAAAGACCCCCCGATGTATCGTGGTGACAGTGCAGACAAGTACTCCATTCATGAGTGGATTGACACTGTAGAAGTGTACTTGCATAAAAAAGACCTACCCCTCAGTGAGCAAGCAGAGGAAGTGTTAAACCATCTCCTTGGCAGGGCAAAAAGTATTGTCAAAGTGGGGCTAAAAAGTAGCAACGCCACAGTAACTCCAGAGACAATATACAGCATTCTGAGACGCTACTTTACTGAGACCCCTGGCTCTTGTCTACCATTAGCTGATTTTTATGCCACCCAGCCATCAACCAAAGAAACACCAGTAGATTATTGGGTCAGGTTAAACACAGCCGCTGAAGTAGCTGACAGACATTTAAAGTGCCATGGTGGTAAAATGGACAATATGGACTCAGAAATAGCCATGATGTTTATCCGAAACTGCCCTGATGCTAATCTCGCTTGTGTTTTCAAATGTAAGCCCATCAGTAAATGGTCACTCACCGAAGTGCAGGAAGCTATTGATGAACATCAGAGAGAGTACCAAGATAAAAGGTTACCTGCAGCCTTGCCCAAAGCACACGCCCTACGTGTGGCCACAGCTGTAGCAAATGTTGACCCTCCAACGTATGATGCAGAGTACACTAGTGTAAACACAGCCAAGATAACTAGCCCTGTTAAGGTGAGTGAACAACCTGTCCCAGAGTCAAATGCATTAGAGAGAGTGCTAAGTATGTTGGAGAGAGTGCTAGAACGTACAAGTCAGCCTGCACCAATTGCTGCCAGAGCACAGTCCTCCCCATTTGGCCGCCCATCTCCATGCCGTGTCTGTGGACAAAACTCTCACTCAACACGTTCACATTGTATGAAAGAGAAAAGGTGTTTGGGCTGTCTAGAGGTCGGTCACCAGAGAAAAGACTGTACTAAATCCCCCACAACTCAACAAGGCAGTACCCCAGCCCCACTGTTTCAGGGAAACTAATGCACTCACATGCGGGAGGGGACAATGTGAGTGATAAAGTAGAAGAAACCCTCAAACTTGACTACGATGCTCAGTCCATCTACTCTGAATGTGTGACAGCCTCACCCCCAGACACTGTTGTGTTATTTCAAAACACAGTTAGGCTTGACAAAGCTGACAGTCTATTATATACCAATGCACAGGTGCAGGATGTAGTGTCCCTCAAAGCCCTACTTGATACTGGTTCGATGGCATGTACCATAAGTGAAGAGGCTGAACAGATGATAAGCAGCGCTGACTCAGTATCCATGTCCAGTGACACCTGCTCTGACATTGTACTCGTTGGCTGTGGTGGAGCTAAGGTCAAGCCCAAGTGCATTTATGATTTAAAGGTGGAAGTGTATGGCTGTAAATTTAGGGTTCCAGTACTGGTCGTTCCAGGGCAAAAAGACCAAATGATCATTGGGACTAATGTCATTAAGTACCTTCTAAAACAGTTCAAACAGTCCACACAGTTTTGGCAAGTTCTAAGCAAACCTGAGGCACCAGAGTCACCTGACATTATGCAGTTACTAAACATGTTGTCCGGTATTAACAGGTGGAGAGGGGACAGCATTCCTGACATTATTGGGACGACCAAGATGACAAAGGCTGTGACTCTCCAACCTAGACAGGAACACCTTGTGTGGAGCAAGTTGCCCCCGAACTCCGCCCTCTCTGAAGGCAGTGCTGTGCTGGTCGAGCCAACCAAGAGTCTCACACACAAAAATCATATCATCGTGTGTAGAACTGTATCCAACATGCATGGTGACAGGTGGATCCCAGTCAGAGTGCTTAACACCTCCAACAAGCCAGTCACTCTGAGGCGCAATGCAAAGATTGCAGAGGTGTCCGCCTGCATTGCTGTTGAGGATTTAGATGAGGACACAGAAGCTGTTGAAGTATTGGAAATGAGAAATCAGACAACGTTGTGTGAGCATACTGACCACTCCCAAGGCCACCAAGACACCTTAGCCGAGCTAGGTCTTGAGAATCTGGACATTGACTCTTGTGAGGTGTCACCCTACTGGAAAAGCCAACTCTTGCAGCTTGTTCAAAAGTATGAGGACGTCTTTTCAAAAAACAAACTCGATTGTGGCTCGGCTAAAGACATTGTTCATAGAATCCATCTGTCCGACACTCGCCCATTTAGACTCCCTTACCGCCGAGTCCCCCCTGGGCAGTACCACAAACTCAGAGAGGTCCTCTCAGAAATGGAAGAACTAGAGATCATCCGCAAATCAAACAGTGAGTGGGCATCACCATTGGTCCTTGTGTGGAAAAAAACTGGGGATCTGAGAATCTGTGTAGACTACCGCTGGCTAAATGCACGCACTATCAAAGACGCCCATCCGTTACCCCACCAAGCGGACTGTCTGGCAGCCCTCGGAGGAAGTGCCATATTCAGTGCGATGGATCTCACCTCAGGCTTTTATAATATTGCTATGGCTGAGGAGGACAAGAAGCTGCATTCACGACCCCCATGGGCCTTTATGAGTTCAATAGGCTCCCGCAAGGCCTGTGTAACAGTCCTGCGAGTTTCATGCGGCTAATGATGAGTATTTTCGGGGACC
Organism: Periophthalmus magnuspinnatus; assembly: GCF_009829125.3. Lineage (NCBI taxonomy): Eukaryota > Metazoa > Chordata > Actinopteri > Gobiiformes > Gobiidae > Periophthalmus > Periophthalmus magnuspinnatus. The sequence continues at coordinate 9,959,418 of NC_047135.1, read as the reverse complement.
AGAACTTTTTGACACTTCTCTGTTATTTAGATGATGTCCTTGTTTATGCTCCTGATGAGGCGGAAGCACTGAAAAGGCTGGAAATGGTCTTTAGCCGGCTGAGAACTCATGGCCTATAACTAGCTCCGAAAAAATGCCAACTCCTCAGAAAGAGTGTTAGGTTTCTAGGTCATGTTGTGGACGGACATGGAGTTTCAACTGATCCTGACAAGGTCAAAGCCATCACCTCTATGACAGAGGCAGATCTAATGATGGAGGACGGTATAACTCCTTCACAAAAGAAAATCAAATCCTTCCTGGGCATGACAATGTACTACCAGCAGTTAATTCAAGATTGCTCCAGTATTGCCAAGCCCCTTTTTGCACTCACTGCTGCTCCTAAAGGGAGGAAAGGGAACATGCGAGGTGCTGCTGCATTCAAAAAGTTGCATGCCAATGACTGGAAACAGGAGCATAGAGAGTCATTCGAATGTCTTAAAACCGTCCTTCTAGAGTCAGTTGTCCTAGCCCACCCAGATTTCAGTAGGCCATTCATCCTGTGCACCGATGCCTCAACAGATGGACTGGGTGCGGTGTTATCTCAGGTTCAGGATGGAGAAACAAAAGCTTGGCCCGTTGCATTTGCCAGTAAAGCTCTCACACGTGCACAAAGCAAATATCCAGCCCATCAGTTAGAGTTTCTGGCACTAAAATGGTCAGTCTGCGATAAATTCAGCCACTGGCTCAAGGGCAACACGTTCACTGTTTGGACAGATAATAACCCTCTGACCTATATCCTCACAAAGCCCAAACTCGATGCGTGTGAGCAAAGGTGGGTAGCAAAGTTATCGCCATACAACTTCAGCATCAAATATATACCAGGCAGTAAGAACATTGTCGCAGACGCCTTAAGCCGCCAACCCTTTGTCAAAAGCAGAGTTTCTTGGAGACTGGTAACTACGAGAGATTGTTGAGAGAGTCAGAGCAACTCAAGGAAGACACAGTTCAGGAAGTGTTCAGGGCCAGTGCAGACTATCAAGAAGTGAACTGTCTCTGTGTTATATCGTGCTTAGAACATCAGTCATTGAATAATGAGGAAGTGTCAGCAGCAGTGTCAGGTCAGCTAGATGAGGACCAGAGTTCAGAGCAAAGGGTGTTCTCTTGGCTAGCTCAGGACTTAGAGAGGCTATTGCCCCCAGGCCAACCTACTTTACCTGTGTTTTCAGTTCAAGAACTCCAAGACGCACAATGAAATGACGCCACCATTGGTCAAGTCATACCATTTGTTACGCGTGGCAGGCGGCCATCAAGGAGAGAAAAGTCCAGTCTGTCTCCAAGAGCCCTGAAGCTCCTCAAGCAGTGGGAGAAATTGAAAATGCTTGATAACGTTCTGTACAGGGTGTGCAAAGACCTGACGACTGGCAGAAAGCGACACCAGTATGTAACTCCCCTGTCCCTAGTTGGCCAAGTCCTCCATGGTGTGCACAACGATGCTGGGCACCAAGGCCAAAGCCGCACCTTACACCTGGCCAGGCAGCGTTTCTTTTGGATCAATATGGAGCAAAGTACTCGTGAATATGTCAGATGCTGCAAAAGTTGCGTTGTGAGTAAGACTCTTGATCCAGAGGGAAGAGCTCCCCTCGAAAGCATAAAAACCACGAGCCCCCTAGAGCTAGTGTGTCTTGATTTCTGGTCGGCTGAGGATGCGAAAGGCCGAAGTGTTGATGTTTTAGTGGTAACTGACCACTTTACTAAAATGGCCCATGTGTTCCAGTGCCCCGATCAGTCAGCTAAACAGGTTGCCCGTCAGTTATGGGACAGATACTTTTGCGTCTATGGATTCCCTCAAAGAGTTCATGCAGACCAAGGCGCGAACTTTGAGAGTGAGCTCATCCAGGAACTGTTGAAAATATTTGAAGTGAAAAAATCAAGGACCACGCCTTATCACCCAATGGGCAATGGGCAGACCGAAAGGTTTAATAGGACACTAGGGAACATGATCAGAGCTTTGCCGCCCCGTGATAAGAGTAAATGGCCACAGATGCTCCAGACATTGACATTCGCCTATAATTGTACAACCCATGAGTCAACTGGCTATGCGCCATTTTATCTGATGTTTGGTCGGATACCCAGACTCCCAGTCGATGTTATGTTCCACAATGCAAAAAGAGACAATGAAATCACTGACTACAACAGCTATGTAAAAAAGGTAAGAGACACTCTCAAAGAGGCCCTTGCTGCAGCCCAAGCCAATGTCGAGGATAGTCAGCGACACCAAGCCCGCTTGTACAACTTGAAGGTGAAAGGTGCAGACATTGAAGAAGGTGACCAGGTTCTCTTGGCAAACAAGGGTGAGCGTGGACGTAGGAAGCTTGCTGATAAGTGGTGCTCCACTATGTACACTGTTGTGTCCAAAGATCCCAAGTGTCATACTTACCGAATCAGAAACACGGCAACTGTACAAGAGAAAGTAGTCCACCGAAACCTGCTCTTGTCAGCCAACTTCTTGCCACTTGAGCTTGACCATGAGCAAGAGTCCGTGTCCTCCTTTAATTCCACTCCTGAACAGAGCAATGCGAACAGTGTCAGTCAGGATCTGTCACTTGTTGATTCAGAGCACAGTCCAGTTGATCGCACCACTGAGTGGGTGGAAGAAACGTTGTTTGACGATCCCCTTTTGAGTTCATGCCCTTCTCAGACTTCCCCAGATCTAGTCAATGAGTCATGCACTGAGTCTGACCCTGAAGGTCATCAGGGTGCTGAAAGTAATCACCGAGAAGTGGAAGACAGTGTTACCAGTCCAGTCCTCACACCTTCTTGTGCCCAGCCAGAAACCAAAGAAGCAGTCCCTGACACAGTCAGTCTTTTCAGAACTAGGGCTGGTAGATTAGTGAAGCCAGTTAATAGATTGATCTGGTTCCAGTTTGCAGTCTATTGGGACAGTTTTGAGAAGTTCAGAGGGGAGTATGTAGCAAAATGGTTTTTTGTTTGTTTATATGTGAACATTCTCAAAATCTGTTAGGAGTATTAGTTTTATTTTATTATATTTTTATTTTACCTTTTTCATAACTTTGTAAAAAATGTTTTTTATTAGGGTTCCACCTGGTAAATGTTGCGCAGGGGCCATAATTAGTGTGGCACGCCCTGTGGCACATGTGCGCGCTGTCTCTGTCCCCCTGTCAGAGCAGCGCGGACTGTGCACTGGTGAGTTGTGCTCCACTGTCTCCCTAAAAAATGAGCTAGCATTTTAGCATTTTTTCGTAGTTCTATCATTGTTCTGTAATATAAAGTTTGACATTGTAAAGTTAATAATTTTTTGGTTTATAAAAAACGTTTTTTGTGTTAATACTGTATCTTATTTGTGTTGTAGGGAGACCGAGTGTTCGTTTTTTACTCATTTGTGCCTCTGCCGTTGTCTTTAAAGGTTAGAATGTTTTGTTGTTCATTTCATATTTTGCATAGTGTACATTGTAATGGTCAGAGCAGCGCAGACTGTGCACTGGGAGACCGAGTGTTCGTTTTTTACTCATTTGTGCCTCTGCTGTTGTCTTTAAAGGGAGACACATTAAACGTCATTGAAAAGAACCCTGCCTCCTGTGGCCATCTTACACCTGCTACACGTACACTGGTGCGTGTGTGTGTGTGTGTGTGTGTGTGTGGGTGTGGGTGTGGGTGTGGGGGGGTTCCTTGTTGTAAAGCGCTTTGAGTGCCTTGAAGGTGGAAAAGCGGTATAGAAAAATGTAACCATTTACCATAGTGTGGTGATGGTGGGCTAGAAGACACAGTATTTCATCGTGTGTAAACCCCAGTTGAAAGTTTATCTGAACAAAATGCTCCAAATTCTCCATAATGCATTGGCCACTCATTCACGCACAGCAGCCTATACTCTCATAAAAATGCGACTTTATTCTCGTAATATTTCGACTTTTTTCTCATAATATTACGACTTTTTCTGGCTTCGACTTTATTCTCATAGCGCCTGCATAATTTTTTTAATTTATTTTTTTATACTCCGTCGTACTTTAACACTAAGTCTTCCTTTGCAATACTATTGTACTGACCAAGGTTGATTTGGCAGCGGTCTCCAGTCCAGCCACTCTCACAGACACAGACTCCAGAGCCCTCCAGTCCAACCTCACAGTAGCCCCTCTCTGTGCAGTTACAGGCTGAAACACAGGAAACAGTTCTGTAAGACACACTTTAAGGCCATAATGTATAATATGTATAATTAAGATAGTGGAGGCATTAGTCACTTTTAAATAATTTGGTTCAGCGTTTGTTGATTGGTAGTTTTCAGATTCAGTGTGATGAACTCATAATCCTAGATGGGTGGCAAGAGCAGCGTTTCCTGTGGCCCCAGGCTTGGTGTGGTGTTGCTGATATTTGAACACATGTCTACAACTATCTGGATGTTAAAATGTCATATTATCCCCACCAAAAAATCAACTTTTTAGAGCTTTTAACCACCTCATCATTTGGGGTGATTCGTGCATGCTTGAGCAATTTAACCACTACTTTTCAAGACGCCATTTTGCTGATCAACCCTCATTTTCACCACCTCCGGTATATGTCCACTGTACTTACTTTGTTTCTTAGTAAGTGTGATATAAATTTTAAAAATCTGCTTAGTTGTAATGCCATTTACAGTGATGTCAGCTCCCATTGGACACCACAGTTTTCTAATTTGGAAGTCAAAGGACTTGTTTCTTTTATTAAGTCATTTTAGATGAATATTGTGATTTAAAACGATAACACACTGATCCATGGGTGTCATAGATTATAACTACATAGCAGACACTAGCACAATATGTCTTCTTTCAATGTTACTGTTATTATACTATTTTTATGCTATACTTTCTTAATTTTTTTATTTTTTGTTTGATTTTATGTTTTGAAAACCTTTAATAAATATTTGGAAAAAAAAAAAAAACTAACAAAAAAGCACACACTTCCATATCCTGGAATTGGAGGCCTACCTGTGCAGTTGGCTCCATAATGGTTGGGCGCACACAGATTGCAGGAGTCTCCTCTGAAGTTTCTCTCACAGCTACACTTACCCGAGCCTTTGAAACCATCATCACAGTTACCATGGAAACCACAGGGAGCTTCGACTCCACCCGGACACACTAATGTCACAGAGAGACAGCCAATCAGATTCCAGGTTTGGATGAGTTTTAAATGCACTTCTACTGTTGTAAAAAGAACCAACAGAACCTGACATTACTTACTATATACTGAGGACACATCCTATCAAAGAATATGTTCACAGTTGCCTTAGTTTGGTCCTGGTTGTAGGTTGTTTGGTCCTATTCTAGTCCTAATTAAGCCCTCATAGTCTACGTTTAGATTTAGCTCCAGGTTTAATCAATTTAGCAATACCCAATTTTGGTATGGTGTGTCAAGTGTGAGTCTTGGGTTAGTTTGGGTTAATTGTAAAATATTTTTAGTCATAGGATCTGGTAACCCTTAGGTGCTCATTCTGCAATCTGATCAGAAAAATAAAATAGTTGAGCACAAAAGTGCTGAATGTAAAAAAACAACTTTTGCATTATGGATAATGTTTTTGTATGGACACAGATGAGTAATAATGATATATATATATATATATATATATATATATATATATATATAAGAATAGTTGTTGAGATTCTCCATACATTTTTATACGTTTTTAAAAAACAGTGCTGATACCTGTGCAGTCCCGCCCATAGTGGTTCTTGCAGCACTTCTTGGTCCATGAGGAGAGTTGACACACTCTTTTGCAGCCTCTGCGTCCAAACGAAGACAGGTCATAATCCATAGAGTACCTGCGAGACGACATGAAACAAGTCTCCACCCTCCCCTGAAAAGAGTATACACATGATTTGGAAATTATGAGTTCAGCCCCAGGCATGAATAATAAAAAAAACAAAAAAACAATACTGCTTAGGAAAACAAAACATTTATGCTGAATTTCATCTGCATTTAGTCGTAAATAAGAAATGTTTAGAGTGAGTGATACGGACCGTGTCTATGTGTCTGAAGTAGCAGGAAGGAGGAAATAAGCAGCGTCCACAACGACCCTAAAATAACAAGTCACATAAGGCAGGCTTACAAATAAAAATATGTGTCTCTAAATTCGAATCTCCTGGAAAGCACTAAATGAATAAGGTGTTAAATCAAAGACAAAAGCAGAAAAGCAATGAATGAATGGGGATGGGACAAAATCTCGCACCACAAGATCTCATGAAATAAAACTGCTACAATTACATAATTGTGAACAATAGATTGATTAAAAATTATGTCAAAATCTCATCCTGACTTGCTTGCGTGGACCCAATCTCTTATCCCGTATCATCTTGTGGACATCGTGTACTGTCCCATCCCTAATAATTAATTAATATAATTACAAATACCAACTTGTACTTGAATAGGAAACAAAACAGAACAATGGAGAATGGATAATGAATGTAAACCAGGTGAATCCATTACTCACATATACAGTTTGGTTCTCATTCCCATCGCAGTGAGCCCCCAGTCCGGGAGGTTCGAGGACTTGGTCGATGCCGTAGGCCATACCTTCAGCGAACATCAGGTACCGCTCAGTCAGCTGTGCCGCATTTCCATTCAGCAAAATGTTCCCCTGGAAAATAAACCAGTCTGTGCTGCCTCACCATTGGTCCATAACAGGGTCAGTATAAAACGATAAATGACATTGATGAGAAAGTATGGGAGTTCAGATGTTTTAATACATCACACTCCTTTTTAAGCAAGATTTTTAAAAACTTTATTAAGTTGATAAAACTAGACTTTATCATAAAGTATTAGTGGTCTACGGAATAGAACTACCAAAGCAACATAATGGAACTGCACACATTTAACTGTTTGTTTTTTCTTTACCACAAGATTTTTGTCGCAGCTGTAACTGATGACCGATCCGTGCATGCTTCGATATGATGACAGGTACTTGTCAGGTGCACCGATCCCCATCACCTGCAAACACATGAGACCAGGACCATCTGGACATTACAGTAGAGTTAAGGGTGGGATTAGGATTAGACAGTGTGGCTGCATAGTGGCTAGATTAGCCAGTGAAGAAAATACTTTTAAGGATGGGACTAGGACTGTCAAAAATATACACTAGAAAAAAATTACTTTAAGCTACCATATGTAATTAGATTGGCTAACCCAGCTCAGATGTATTCTCAGATCACCACTAGATGCTACCTAGGTTACTGTTGTCTGATAGTGTGCCAGCTTTGTCCTGAGAGAGGTCCAGACAGCACAGATGAGACCGAACAAAGGATAGGTGAGAAGGATGGTAGAATTGGGGCTAGGTTGAGATGCATACTTAATAATTTAACAATACAGCGATTTAGATAAATGTGGGGCACCAGAATTCCCATGAATTCAAAACAAAACCTTGGAAATCAAAACCTAGCAATTCTCAGTCTGAAGGGTAAATGTACCAGGTCAAGGACTAGGTAATAACTTCAGAAATCACTAAACAAGAATTCTTTGTTGTGGTTTGTTCATCAAAACACGCAAGGTTAAGCATTTAAACAATGTTAAAAGCTCAAATTATGACATTGAATCAAACAGCGATGTACAAAGCTTAACAAGTGAGGTAGTTAAAAAGCAGATTCAACTTTACTCAGCCTGGTAATATAACTTGCTATAATTGCTGACAAGATCCACTTTCGACTGGGAACATGGGACACAATTTCTTAAACGGTGCCAACTTCTGGTAAATAAGGTCACTGCTTGTTCAGATCTTACTGGGGAGATGTATCAGTAGTCTCATCAGTGGGGTGATCAATTCCTCTGGTGGACATAATATTGCAGATCCGGGATGATCCAAGCAGGGGACCGGCAGAATTTTTGTCCCAAGCCAGGTCTCGAGGGGGCTACAACACCAGTTGGGGACAAGGGTATGGTCTAGGGTACAGTGGTCCTCAGAGGTGTGGAGGACGCCACATGGGTCGGGGACTATGTCCAGGCGTCTGGGCACAGTCACCGGGTCCAAGTCGCGGCATTATGGTCCCCGCAGAGAGATGGAGAATGTAGGGAATGCAGAGGATGGGGTCTCGATCCAGGACCCATCTGTAGTCTTCGGGGAGTTTAGACGGCTGTTTATGTGCGTTTAAGAGTGGATTTACTCCGCTTTGAGGGCAACTCTCAAATTGTTTACTTGCACAGTTTTTAGCAAAAGAAAAGTAACTAGAGGGTTTAGAAAAGTATAGCCATTAATATTTTGGTTCCAAGGGAAAATAAAGATTACGCTTTTGGTGGCATCAGCACGCTTTCCTCACGTGCTTAGAGAGAGACGAGAGGGGAGGTGTGCGTCTCAGAAGATAGAAAAAATCTGCGGTGTATTGAGAAAAGAAGAGGACAGTAGAAGGAGAGAGAGGAATAGCCAATGTTTGTACAGTGATTTCTACTGTGGCCTTGGTGGCGTAACATTCTGCAAATTTGAATCCTAGTGCTTTGGAGTTGCTTTTGGGCTAATGTTCCATTCAATGACCTAAAGTTGAATCCCAACATATTTATACATCAGTTTACATAACAATTAGAGATTACACAGGAATCACCAGTGGGATTAACCAAGGGTCACCATTGATTCAACCCTGTAATGAAATCATAGCATTAGCATGGAAGATACACAGCAATTTAGTAAGTGTAGCATTAAGCAAAATAGACATCAATATAAATATTAGACATATATATTATTGAAAAAGTCAGAATGACATTGCCCCATAGACGTATCATGTTTGTATGATCTTGCATTTATCACTCCAACATTGCAAGAATGATTTTAAAACTATACTGAAGACTTACTTTTATTCATTGGCAATTGACATTGTTTCAGCAAATACAATGGTCTAATTTTGAACATTAATGCATGGCTTTGTTGTATTTTATTGTTAACTGTATTTTGTGATAACCTGTGAAGCACTTTGGACAACTGTGGTTGTTTTTAAATCTGCTGTATAAAACAATGTGATTAATTGAACCAAGAGAGAAAAGCATAGTCCATTTAAATCAAAATACATCATATAATGCATTACATCAAAATACATCACATTGAGGGAGAAACAGCGTTCATGCCGAATCAATGAGCAAAACACTAAACATTGTAGGAAGAGATGTTTGAGATTTAGCTCTGAATTAAACAAGAACATTTGAGAGGAAATGTCCATTTTAGACTCAAGCTACAAATAACTGACTGTGATTGGACCAACAAAACAACACTGGACAGAGAAGTCCTACAAAAATTAGGCAGGGATGTCTCGCAGTTCCAGACATGTTTAGAAAAATCGCAATAATTTTAAATCTATAATCGTGCAGACATGCCCTGCACAATCTGGAAAGAAAACCAATGAGCTTCTTGAGTTTCTGCACTTCCTTCTTTCTCGCTCACACTTGCTCACTATCTCACTCTCTCTCTCTCTCTTGCCTGTGTGCACTGGAGAGAACTGGAGAAAACCAGTTTGAGCTGGATTGAGCTAGAGTCAACCAGCCATTTCTCCAATAAAATGTGCCAACCTCTAATCATAACCGTTAATGTGTGAAAAATGAAAAGATTTGGTTTGTATCTTTGTTTAATCTAGCCTTGTTTTGTAGCTAGCTGCTGGTTGGTCTGTGGCATGTTGCGGAGTACCAGGAGCGCCAAAATGCACTAAAGTTTCTGATAGCACTAATCAGCATTTATAGTCAGTGTTTCCCCTAGGTTTACAGGTTTGGCAGTAGGGGTTTAGTGGTGTACATGCACACACGCAATCACATACTTGTGCATAAACAATATTGTTTAAAAGAATAAAATGGCTATAAAACACATCATAAACATATTTTCTAAATCTTCTGAACTTTAGCTGTTTTCATTACATGCTTGTATAGTTTGTTTAATACTGGAGCAACCTTCATTTTTCATCGTGTAAATATATATATATATATATATATATATATAATATATATATATATATATATATATAGTCACAGAAATATCTTGAATCTGACAAAAGTAAAAATTCTTTGAAATTTAACCAATGAAAGTCAGACATTGCTTTTGAACCATGCTTCAACAGAATTATTAAACTAAACTCATGAAACAGGCCTAGACAAAAATGATGGTACCCTTAACTTAATATTTTGTTGCACAACCTTTTGAGTCAATCACTGCAATCAAACAATTCCTGTAACTGTCAGTGAGACTTCTGCACCTCTCAGCAGGTATTTTGGCCCACTCCTCATGAGCAAACTGCTCCAGTTGTCTCAGGTTTGAAGGGTGCCTTTTCCAGAGAGCATGTTTCAGCTCCTTCCAAAGATGCTCAATAGGATTTAGGTCAGGGCTCATAGAAGGCCACTTTAGAATAGTCCAGTGTTTTACTCTTAGCCATTCTTGGGTGTTTTTAGCTGTGTGTTTTGGGTCATTGTCCTGTTGCAAGACCCATGACCTGCGACTGAGACCAAGCTTTATGACACTGGCCAGCACATTTCTCTCTAGAATACCTTGATAGTGTTGTAGTTTGGCAAATTCCAATCTGGCTTTTTTATATTTTGTTTTCAGCAATGGTGTCCTCCTTGGTCTTCTCCCATTAAGTCCACTTTGGTTCAAACAATGATGGATGGTGCGATCTGACAATGATGTTTCTTGAGCTTAAAGTTCACCTTTGATCTCTTTAGAAGTTTTTCTGGGTTCTTTTGTTACCATTTGTATTATCTGTCTCTTTGATTTGTCATCAATTTTCCTCCTGTGGCCATGTCCAGGGAGGTTGGCTACAGTCCCATGGATTTTAAATTTCTGAATAATATGTGCAACCTCCAGCCGCTTGGAGATGGTCTCATAGCCTTTACCTTTAACATGCTTGTCTATAATTTCCTTTCTAATCTCCTGAGACAACTCTTTCCTTTGCTTCCTCTGGTCCATGTTGAGTGTGGTATACACCATGTCACCAAACAGCACAGTGACGACCTGTAGCCCTATATATAAGGCGATTTACTGATTACAAGATTGTAGACACCTGTGATGCGAATTAGTGGACACACCTTGGATTAACATGTCCCTTTGGTCACATTATTTTTCTAGGGGTACCATAATTTTTGTCCAGGCCTGTTTTATGAGTTTAAAAATAATTCTGTTAAAGCATGGTTAGATTTTTAGTATATATATATATATATATATATATATATATATATATATATATATATATATATATATATATATATATATATATATATATATATATATATATTTATTTATTTATTTCCCCCCCACACACATTTTGTCATGTTACAGCCTCATTCCACATTGTATTAAATTCATCTCTTACCTCAAAATTCTACACACAATACCCCATTATGACAATGTGGAAAAAGTTTTTTTTTTGACATTTTTTGAATTTATTAAAAATAGAAAACTAAGAAATCACATTTACATAAGTATTCATATTGCATCCTTTTTCCACAGATCATCCTCAAGATGTTTCTACAGCTTAACTGGAATCCACCTGCGGTAAATTCAGTTGATTGGACATGATTTGGAAAGGCACACACCTGTCTATATAAGGTCCCACAGTTGACTGTACATTTCAGAGCACAAACACCAAGCATGAAGTCAAAGGAATTGTCTGTAGACCTGCGAGACAGGATTGTCTTGAGGCACAAATCTGGGGAAGGATACAAAAAAATTTCTGCTGCTTTGAAGGTCCCAATGAGCACAGTGGCCTCCATTATTCCTAAATGGAAGACATTTGGAACCACCAGGACTCTTCCTAGAGATGGCTGGCCGTCTAAACTGAGCGATCGGGGGAGAAGGGCCTTAGTCAGGGAGGTGACCAAGAACCCGATGGTCACTCTGTCAGAGCTCCAATGTTCCTCTGTGGAGAGAGGAGAGCCTTCCAGGAGGACAACCATCTCTGCAGCAATCCACCAATCAGACCTGTATGGTAGTGTGGCCAGATGAAAGCCAGAAACTGGCAGACTAGTCAGGATAGAAGGAAAAATGAATGCAGCAATATACAGAGATATCCTGGATGAAAACCTGCTCCAGAGAGCTCTTGACCTCAGACTGGGGCGAAGGTTCATTTTTCAGCAGGACGACGACCCGAAGCACACAGCCAAGATCTCAAAGGATTGGCTTCAGAACCACTCTGTGAATGTCCTGGAGTGGCCCAGCCTGAGTCCATACTTGAATCCGATTGAACATCTCTGGAGAGACCTGAAAATGGCTGTGCACAGACGTCTCCCATCCAACCTGATGGAGCTTGAGAACTACTGCAAAGAAGAATGGGAAAAACTGCCTAAAGATAGGTGTGCTAAGCTTGTGGCATCATATTCAAAAAGACTTGAGGCTGTAATTGTAATTAAGTATTAAGCAAAGGCTGTGAATACTGAAATGTGATTTCTTAGTTTTCTATTTTTAATAAATTCAAAAAATGTAAAAAAAAACAACAACTTTTTTCACATTGTCATAATGGGGTATTGTGTGTAGAATTTTGAGGTAAGAGATGAATTTAACACAATTTGGAATGAGGCTGTAAGATGACAAAATGTGGAAAAAATGAAGAGCTATGAATACTTTCCGGATGCCCTGTGTGTATATATATATATATATATATATATATATATATATATATATATATATATATATATATATATATATATATATATATATATATATATATATATATATATGTAGCCACTCCTCCAGTTTGGGGGCCTCTGCCCCGAATGATCCAATGACCATTCCTTTTTCTTGATGTTCCAATCACTTGGTACTGCAATGTCCACCACAATGGCTTTGCTCTGTTGAGTATCCACCACCACAATGTCCGGTTGGTTCGCCATCACCATTCTGTCAGTCTGCATCTGGAAGTCCCACAGAATCTTGGCTCGATCATTCTCCACTACCTTTGGAGGTGTTTCCCACCTTGACCTCAGGGAGGTGGGGAAAGTGGTCTGGGGGTTTCCAGTCCGTACTCTGCACAGATGTTTCTGTACAATATGCCTGTCACTTGGTCATGCCGCTCCATGTATGCTTTCCCTACCAGCATCTTACACCTTGCAGTTATGTGCTGGATTGTCTCAGAGACCTCTTTGTACAGCCTACACCTTGGGTCTTGTCTGGTGCGGTAGATCTGTGCCTCTATCTCTCTGGTGCTCAAAGACTGCACCTGTGCAGCCAGGATGAGCTGCACACACACACGGGGGCAAAAAAGTAGCACCAATTGTGCAATTTCTCCCAATTAAAAAGATAAGAGAGGCTTGTAATCATCATAGGCACACTTCAACTATGAGAGATGAAAGAGACAAAATACAAAATGGGGCAGGGATGTATCCAGGAAATCACATCTTAGGATTTTTTATGAAGTAATTGATAAATTCCGTGATAAAACAAGCAAGATTCCTGGCTCTCACAGATATGCAACTTCTTTAAGAGGCTCCTCTGTCCTCCACTCATTACCTTTTATTGATAGCACCTGTTTGAACTCAAAGCCAGTACATGTCCAGGCCTGTCTGAAGTTTGCTAGAGGGTATTTGGATGATCCAGATGAGGAGTGGGAGAATGTCATATGGTCAGATGAAACCAAAATATTACTTTTTGGTAAAAACTCAACTTGTCGTGTTTGAAGGAGAAAGACTGCTGAGTTGCATCCAAAGAAAACCATACATACTGTGAAGCATGGGGGGGGCTGTTTTTCTGCAAAGGGACCAGGATGACTGATCCGTGTAAAAGAAAGAATGAATGGTGCCATGTATCGTGAGATTTTGAGTGAAAACCTCCTTCCATCAGCAAGGGCATTAGAGATGAAACGTTGCTGGGGAGGAGTGGAGCGAGCGCAGACCATGTAGGACGTGCCCGCAGTAGCTCCGCGGGAATGTGACATTTCGATTATATTTTGCACCTTATTATCTTCTAATAACCACCGTTATTTGCAATTACCATCCACAATCAACCCGTGTTCAGTCAGCTGAAGGTTTTTTGCAGAATTATGGAAACCCGGGGAAAAACCGAAGCTACGAGAACAGGCCACGCCAAGCCCCCACTCTCACCTGAGCCAGAAGCCGACTCTGAGCGTGACTCTAACGAGCGTCTGCTAACGCGCATGGAGGTAATGATGAAGAATATGCGTGCGGATATTGTCAAAGAGTTTGAACAGGTTGTTTCTGGGGTAGTTAAGAAAGAGATTACGGCTGCTCTTGAGGCTTTGGAATCAAAGATAAATGCGCAGAGCGACATCATTGGAAGCCTTGAGCAATCTGCTAATGATCATGACAGTCAGCTAACTAGCTTACAAGCTACAGTGAGTCGACTTTCTATCGCAGAAGTGTGAAGATTTAGAGGGACGCTCGAGGCTGAATAATATACGTATTGTCCAACAGATTTTGTCACCACATTATTAAGTGATCTGCTCGGGCTGGACAACAAACCCGTTTTGGATCGGGCACACTGCACGAGTCGCTCTAAGCCGAAGGATGGAGAGCCGCCTCGCCCCTTTATTGCGCGAATCAACCTGTTTCAGCAACGCAATGAAATTCTACGTAAGGCTGGAGCATCTGCCCCCCTACTCTACCAGGGAAAGAGGGTCTCCGTCTTTCCGGATTTTACTGCCACTGTCTCAAAGAAAAGGTCCGCCTTTGCTAAAGTGAAGAAAGAGCTCCACTCATGTCCAGGTGTTAAGTTTGGACTTTTTTTTCCGGCTGTGCTCCGTGTTACCCTCCCTGGTGGACGAACTCATCGATTCGAGGACCCATTACTTGCTATGGACTTTGTTGAAAGTCAAGTTAAGTCTGTGGTGGCCCCGGACACCATCTCAAATCTGGTTTGATTCTTTCTGCAAGGGGTGACAGGTGCAGCACTATGGGTTTGAAAAGATCCTTTCTGTGTTTTCATATACCTAATTACTCTTGGTTTACAAATTGGGTTTATTGTGAATATGCACATTAATAATTTAGTTTTTTGTGGTGGTTTAATTATATTTTAAGTTTCTTTTCTATCTTTCCCTTATTATTATTATTGGTTGCTATTATTATATATATTTTTTTAATGTATTTATTTGTTTATTCTATTTATTTAATGATTGTTTTATATATTATTTTTATTAAAGTAGTTTTAGTATACTTTTAAATTGTTATTGTTGGTAGCATGAGAAATTATTTGTCCTTTTTTGCTCTTCTATTGTATAGTTACAGCTATATTAGATCTTATTTTTACTGACTTTGGTACTGGTAACCAAATGGTCATATTTATAGAATATAATTTTATTTTATTTTATTCTATTTTATTTTTATTATTATTATTTATTTTATTTATTTATTTTTTCCTTTTTCTTTTTTATTTAATCTTATTTATCTTTATAATTACTTTATTGTTTTGTTTTACTTATTTAATTTTATGGTGCTTATGTTAAATGTTGAACAAGGTGCATTTTTTTTTCTTTTTGTGTAATATTTCTTGTCACATTCTAGATGGAGGAGTCAGTTTAAGCTACCTCCGGTATGGGACATGTGGGGGGATTGGGCATCGCGCACTCCGTTTGGGGGAATGCTTCTGCGATTTGTTCATGTTTTTTTTAAGTTGTTCTGTGTGTTTTATAGCCACATCTCCAACCAGCTTTCTTTTACATCACTCCATCTACAAAATGTCTGGATAAGTCTTTATGATAACCCATGTTTATATACTTAATTGATTTAATATCATGCTGTCTTCAGTAGGAAAGGACCTCCGATTTACCAGTTTTAACTGTAAAGGGCTCAATAATCCCATTAAACGTAGTAAAGTACTGCACCACCTACAGCAGCTGGGGGCTCAGATCATCTTTCTACAGGAAACCCATCTTAGGATCCGGGATCATTTGAAGCTGAGGAAGAGCTGGGTGGGCCAAGTCTATCATTCTTCATTCTCCAGCAAGGCTAGAGGTACAGCCATTCTCTTGCACAAATCTGTTTGTTTTGTTTCCCATCAGATAATCTCAGATCCTAATGGCAGGTATGTTATTGTCACTGGTCTGCTTCAGGACCTACATGTTGCGTTGGTCAATGTTTATGCACCCAACTGTGACGATGAGTGTTTTTTCAAACGTTTATTTTCCACCCTACCAGATATGTCAGCCTATCTTTTAATATTAGGTGGGGACTTTAACTGTTGGCTTGACCCTGTTCTGGATCGTTCTTCAGCAAAACCAGCTGTACCTTCATGGTCTGCAAAAACAATTCAGTCTCTCATGCAAGAATTTGCAGTGTCTGACGTGTGGCGTTTTTTTAATCCCTCAAAACAGGAATATTCATTCTTTTCATCTGTACACAACACGTTTACGCGTATCGATTTATTTTAGTTGATAATCGGTTACTTTCATTTATATCTATGTGTAGATATGATGCCTTCGTTCTTTCTGATCATGCTCCTCTTCTGATGGACATAAAATTTAGCACCTCATTATCTGAACGGCCACTTTGGAGGCTTAATGTACGTTTATTGTCCAATGACAACTTTGTTAATTTTATCTCTGGGCAGATTGACTTTTTTTTTAGCACAAACAGAACTCCAGGGGTGTCTGCTTCCCTTCTCTGGGAATCCCTAAAGGCTTTTATTAGAGGGGAGATCATTTCTTACATACATTATCAGAGTAAATTGAGACGTGAAAAGTTGAATAACTTGAGACAACAAATCAAGCAATTAGATATGCTATTTGCAATTTCATCTAGCCCAAATATCTACAAAGAATGCCTTCTACTCCAAGCGGAGTTTGATTCTCTCATGACTCATCGAGCTACTGAACTCCTGCTTCAATCTAATGCCCGGTTTTTTGAACATGGTGATAAGGCCGGTAAATTATTGGCACATCAGATACGACAGGTGACTTCTTCTCGCCAAATTTCCAAAATTCTGACTACTCAGGGTGTAACTACAGCCGATCCCTCACAGATCAACCAAGCTTTCAAAGCATATTATATGTCACTATATGCATCTGAAACTACGCCTACAGATGAAGACTTTGACCGTTTTTTTTTTTACACCATTAAATATCCCTACTGTTAATCAGGACACTGCTAATGAATTAGGAAGGTCCATTACCTTACTGGAACTTGGCTCAGCGATACAGTCCCTTCAAGGTGGGAAGTGCCCAGGCCCTGATGGGTACCCATCTGAGTTTTATAAAAAGTTTAAAGACAAACTTGTCCCATTGTTACTGGATGTGTATAATGAGTCCTTTGCACAAGGTGTGTTACCTCCTACACTAAATCAAGCCACCATTTCGCTTTTCCTAAAGAAGGGAAAAGACCCTCTCTGTTGCTCCTCTTATCGCCCTATAAGTTTGCTAAATGTAGACTTTAAACTTTTGTCCAAAATTCTAGCTAGGCGTCTTGAAACATCCTTGTCTGATATTATTAATCCTGATCAAACTGGTTTTATTCAAAATAGACACTCTTTCTCCAATTTAAGGAGACTTTTCAATATAATTTACAACCCTTCCCAGAGTAAATCACAGGAAGCTTTAATTTCCCTGGATGCCGAAAAGGCC
The DNA here is from genome assembly GCF_009829125.3 of Periophthalmus magnuspinnatus. Taxonomy (NCBI): domain Eukaryota; kingdom Metazoa; phylum Chordata; class Actinopteri; order Gobiiformes; family Gobiidae; genus Periophthalmus; species Periophthalmus magnuspinnatus. The sequence goes on along the minus strand of NC_047135.1, from coordinate 9,941,938 downwards.
TTTGACCGGGTGGAGTGGTCGTACTTGTTTCACACGGTTAAAAGATTTGGTCTGGGTCATAATTTTTTAACCTGGATTAAGCTTCTTTACTCTAACCCCTTAGCTTCCGTTAAGACCAATCATTCACGTTCTGCATACTTTTCGCTGCACCGCTCCACTAGACAGGGGTGTCCTCTTAGTCCACTGCTCTTTGCTTTGGCTATTGAGCCCTTGGCTATCGCTATTCGTACCAACCCAGAAGTCAGAGGCATACATAGGTATGGTCTGGAGGCGAAGGTTTCACTATATGCAGATGATCTTCTTTTATATGTCTCAGATGTAACTACGTCAGTACCTGTGGTTTTGCGTCTACTTTCAGTCTTTGGACAGTTATCCGGATACAAACTTAATTTAAGTAAAAGTGAGCTCTTTTTTATTAAACTCTCCACTTAATGCTCCACAAGGGTTACCTTTTAAAATGGCACAGGATAGTTTTTTATATCTTGGAATTCAGATTACGCGCAAACCAGAAGACTTGTTTAAAGCAAACTTCTCTCCCCTGTTGCTGAAAATTAAGGAGGATTTTGAACGATGGTCTTTACTTAAATTGTCTTTAGTGACACGTATTAACTGTGTTAAAATGAATGTCTTGCCTCGCTTCCTGTACTTATTCCAGTGCATTCCCCTTTTTCTGCCCAGCTCCTTTTTCTCTCAGGTAGATTCACTCGTGGCCGAATTTCTTTGGGATAAGAAAGTTTCTCAAATATCTAAGCAGTATCTACAAAGGCCTAAAATATCGGGTGGGATGGCCTTACCAAATTTTAGGTATTACTATTGGGCCTCCAATATAAGACTTTTTAAATATTGGCTTCGATCCGAAACAGCTCCCCTATTAGATTGGTTAGTTATGGAAAAGAACTCTGTAAAACCAGTGTCCCTTGCTGCACTGTTATATTCACCCATACAATCCCCTACTAAAAAGTACTCAAGGAACCATATTGTTAAAATATCTCTTAAGATTTGGACTCAATTCAGACGTTACTTTGGTTTGCAAATTTATTCACACAATGCCCCTTCAGCAGCTAATCATTTCTTCCCTCCTTCTCTTGTTGATAAATCCTTTTTGAATTGGTCAAGTCTTGGAATATGGACTTTTAAGGATTTATTTGTTGATAAGATATTTGCGTCTTTTCAGCAGCTATCTGTAAAATTCTCTCTCCCAAAACAACAGTTTTTCAGATACCTGCAGGTTCGCAGTTTTGTTAATAGCAATTTCCCTTCATTTCCCAACTTACCCAAAGATTCTGCTATTGATTCTTTGCTTTTACCCACTTCTCCCTTGAAAGGGTCTATTTCGTTAGTCTACAATCAGATATCAGTTATTCGCTCAAATTCTCTTGACTCAGTGAGGGCCCTTTGGGAGGGAGATCTTGGTGAGACTCTGTCTGATGAGACGTGGTCACGAATTTTAACACGACTACATAAGTCTTCCATTTGTGCTAGGCACAGTCTTATACAGTGTAAACTTGTTCACCGAGTTTATTATACAAAATCACGCCTATCCAAAATATACCCCAATATTTCTCCAATATGTGACCGGTGCCAACAATCAATGGGAAACCTTATTCATACATTCTGGCTATGTCCACGACTCTATGGTTATTGGACCGAAATTTTTTCAATAATCTCAAGTGTTATTGACAAGAAAATTCACCCAAATCCTTTGAGTGCCTTATTTGGGATTTTTGTAGGGCCACTCTCTCTTTCCAACTCCCAGAGGAACTCCCTTGCTTATATGACCCTTCTTGCAAGGAGGGTAATTTTATTGAAATGGAAGTCCCCACAGCCTCCATCATTTATACAGTGGCTCAGAGATATACTCTATTTTCTTAAACTTGAGAAGATAAGATTGACACTTCGCGGCTCCTCTGATAGGTTTGCACAAATATGGCATCCACTGTTCCAAGTAGTACAACAAATTAACTTCCCTTCTATTCCTGATTAACCCTTTTTTTCTGGAGGTCCTTTCTTTCTTTCTCCAAATTTATCCAGCTATTGATATAATTCCTCATCTCCTATGTCATCTAGGTTCATGGGTTCTCACTTCAGTATGTATATTTATGTATATGCATATGTATGTGTATCTATGTGTGTATGTATGTATGTATATGCATGGTCAGGACGGGTAACTGCATTTTTTTCCTTTTTGTCATTTGGATGGAGAATGTTAGTGTGGTGTTTATGTTTCTGTGTGTGTATCATTGTGTTATAAAAGGAAATTGTGCAGAATATTTTTTTACTTTCTCACTATTTATGATATGTGAATGTACATTGTACAATTTCTGCATATGCCAAATAAACAAATTTTGAAAAAAAAAGAAGAGATGAAACGTGACTGGGTCTTTCAGCATGATCCCAAACACACCGCCGAGGCAACGAAGGAGAAGCTTCGTAAGAAGCATTTCAAAGTCCTGGAAAGGCCTTGCAAGTCTCCAGATCTCAACCCCATAGAAAATCTTTGGAGGGAGTTGAAAGTCCGTGTTGCTCAGCGACAGCCCCAAAACATCACAGCTCTAGAGGAGATCTGCATGAAGGAATGGGTTAAACTACCAACAACAATGTGTGAACACCTTGTGGAGACTTACAAAAAACGTTTGTCCTCTGTCATTGCCAACAAAGGATGTATAACAAAATGCTGAGATGAACTTTTGTTATTGACAAAATACTTATTTTTCACCGTAATTTGCTAAGAAATTCTTTAAAAATCAGACAATGTAATTTTCTGGATTTTTTTCTCATTTTGTCTCTCATAGTTGAAGTGTACCTATGATGAAAATTACAGGCCTTTCTCATCTTTTTAAGTGAGAGAACTTACACAATTGGTGGCTGACTAAATACTTTTTTGCATCTCTCTCTCTCTCTCTCTCTCTCTCTCTCAATACATATATATATATATATATACACACACAAACACACACATATATATATACACATATACATATACACTCACCTGAAGAATTATTAGGAACACCATACTAATACGGTGTTTGACCCCGTTTCGCCTTCAGAACTGCCTTAATTCTACGTGGCATTGATTCAACAAGGTGCTGAAAGCATTCTTTAGAAATGTTGGCCCATATTGATAGGATAGCATCTTGCAATTGATGGAGATTTGTGGGATGCACATCCAGGGCACGAAGCTCCCGTTCCACCACATCCCAAAGATGCTCTTTCGGGTTGAGATCTGGTGACTGTGGGGGCCATTGTAGTACAGTGAACTCATTGTCATGTTCAAGAAACCAATTTGAAATGATTCGAGCTTTATGACATGGTGCATTATCCTGCTGGAAGTAGCCATCAGAGGATGGGTACATGGTGGTCATGAAAGGATGGACATGGTCAGAAACAATGTTCAGGTAGCCCGTGGCATTTAAACGATGCCCAGTTGGCACTAAGGGACCTAAAGTGTGCCAAGAAAACATCCCCCACACCATTACACCACCACCAGCAGCCTGCACAGTGGTAACAAGGCATGATGGATCCATGTTCTCATTCTCTTTATGCCAAATTCTGACTCTACCATTTGAATGTCTCAACAGAAATCGAGACTCATCAGACCAGGTAACATTTTCCAGTCTTCAGCTGTCCAATTTTGATGAGCTCGTGCAAATTGTAGCCTCTTTTTCCTATTTGTAGTGGAGATGAGTGGTACCCGGTGGGGTCTTCTGCTGTTGTAGCCCATCTGCCTCAAGGTTGTGCGTGTTGTGGCTTCACAAATGCTTAGCTGCATTCCTCGGTTGTAACGAGTGGTTATTTCAGTCAACATTGCTCTTCTATCAGCTTGAATCACTCGGCCCATTCTCCTCTGACCTCTAGCATCAACAAGGCATTTTCGCCCACAGGACTGCCACATACTCGATGTTTTTCCCTATTCACACCATTCTTTGTAAACCCTAGAAATGGTTGTGCGTGAAAATCCCAGTAACTGAGCAGATTGTGAAATACTCAGATACTCAGGTCTGGCACCAACAACCATTCCACGCTCAAAATCACCTTTCTTTCCCATTCTGACATTCAGTTTGGAGTTCAGGAGATTGTCTTGACCAGGACCACACCCCTAAATGCATTGAAGCAACTGCCATGTGATTGGTTGATTAGATAATTGCATTAAGAAGAAATTGAACAGGTGTTCCTAATAATCCTTTAGGTGAGTGTATATGTGTGTGTGTAGTCAAACAAATGACTTATTTGAACTAGTAGTTAACTTTGTATTTATCATCTACAAACTATAGTATAACTTACTCCTGAGCTGGGACAGTTTTTGCATCTGTCAAGTTTACAGTGCAGTGCAGAGGCAGCACTAGCACGATCTGTGAGCGGTGCCCATTACGGCATAGAGAAAAAGCCGGGCAAGTATGAGAGAAAATATGGACAGGCTTTACATTAAGACAGTTTCATATGGAGCTATTGAACAGATTAGGCAAAGACGATATGTGATTAGAGCGGCATAATTTGATTGACAGAGCAGGGGCGCAGTTGGCAAGCGAGCTGTCCTGCCATTATAATGGGGAAACACGGATGGTGCTGCACTTTATCATTTTAAATGTGTCATATCTATTAAATACTAAACTGAATGTCAAGCAATCTATTACACCAAAGCCCTATTCACACATACTTCCCAGAAACTTGTTGGGTACAGATTGCCTAACATATAGTTACAACCTCCATTCACACATACACTTCTGAACCAGAACATAGCTGGTTCTGCTCAGTTCACACATAACCCAGCATTCTCAGCCCTCATATGTGAATGGAGCTCTACTATTACATATTATTACATACAAGTAAATACAAAGCTGAGAATGTGGCTGTACCTTGGAGTTGCGTATAATGTGTGCCTTGATGATAGCGGCTAGCTCCTCTTGGTGTTCAGGACTGGTGAGCCAGCGCTGCCGCTCCACAGGAAGTGATGTCACAGCCCGGTCTGAAGGCCAGAACATGGTGAAAGGTTTGTGTATGTGAAGGCCAAGGACAGGCAGGAGACCAGAGGCCTGGAGCACAACAAAGGAGATATGAAGAATGCTCATTGTCTACAGTTCATTGCAACATGCAACATTAGTTTCCCGGTATACGTTACAGCTCAGGACACTCAAACAACATGTAAGACGCACAGAGAAGCTTTGGCACCGCTCGCGCTCTGAGCAGTCTCTGAAGGCATGGAAGCTCTGCCTGCTCACTTATAAGGCCGCTCTGCTGAAAGCCCGAACCAGATACTATTCAAATCTAATAGAAGTAAACAAAAATAACCCCAGATTTCTGTTCAGCACTGTAGCCAGGCTGACAAACTCCCACACTGCTAATGAGTCTCTTATCCCCTGGAACATTAGTTGTGATGACTTTCTTCAATTCTTCGATTACAACCATTAGAGACAAAATCAACAAAGCTACTCCAAAAATCAGCTCTGAGCTAATCCAGTCTGTAATACCAATATCCCACATAGATCATCTAATAATATTAGATAAATTTACTCCTGTTGATGAGGTGGAGATTACCTCAGCCATCATGTCGTCCAAACCATCAACCTGTATGCTCGACCCTATTCCAATCAGACTCCTCAAAGAAGCCCTCCCCCTAATAATAGATTCCATCCATAACATAATAAATATGTCATTAGAAAATGACTACGTTCCTCAGTCCTTTAAGTATGGTGTGATTGAACCCCTTTTGAAAAAACCTAACCTAAATCCTGATGAACTAGCCAACTATAGACCTATCTCTAATCTTACCTTCCTCTCAAAAATTCTAGAACGAGTGGTGGTGAAACAGCTCTGCCGCCACCTGCAGGACAATAATATATTTGAAAAATTTCAATCTGGATTCAGAGCTCACCACAGCACAGAGACTGCACTGCTTAAAGTAACAAATGACTTACTACTAGCTGCTGATAACGGGCTGGCTTCAGTCCTGGTCCTACTGGACCTCAGTGCAGCGTTTGACACCATTGATCACAACATTCTACTGCAGAGGTTAGAATGTGACATTGGAATCAGAGGGACCGCCCTCAAATGGTTTAAATCCTATCTATCAGATAGGTACCAGTTTATTAGTATAAACCAGAGCACCTATCCCTGTTCTAAAGTAGCCTGTGGTGTTCCACAAGGATCTGTGCTTGGTCCAATCCTATGTACTCTGTATATGTTGCCATTGGGTAACATTATCAGAAAACATGGCATTAATTTTCACTGCTATGCTGATGACACTCAGCTGTACTTATCAATGAAACCAAATCAGACTGATCAAATAAATAAACTCAGTGGCTGTGTGAAGGACATCAAAACCTGGATGACCTTGAATTACCTGCTCTTAAATCCTGAAAAAACAGAGGTCATTGTCGTTGGTCCCAAAGGTCAAAGAGATTCTCTGTCGGATCAGATAATCTCACTCGACAATGTGAATATAGCTTCTAGCCCTACTGTAAAAAATCTTGGAGTCCTATTTGATCAAAATCTCTCATTCACAGCCCATATAAACCTAGCTCGTAAAACTGCATACTTTCACCTGCGAAATATAACTAAAATTAGAAATATTTTACCTAAAAACGAAGCTGAAAAACTCATCCATGCATTTGTTACTTCCAGACTTGATTACTGTAATTCTCTGCTCGCCGCCTGCCCCAAAAGTACTATAAGGAGCCTCCAGTTGGTCCAAAATGCAGCGGCCAGAGTCCTAACAGGAACTAAAAGAAGAGACCACATCAGCCCTGTACTAAAATATCTGCACTGGTTTCCTGTCGAGCTTAGAATCAAATTCAAAGTCCTCCTCCTGACATACAAAACCCTAAACGGTATGGCCCCATTCTATCTGCAAGATGCTATTGTCCCGTACCAGCCAAACAGAGCACTCCGCTCTCAGAATGCAGGACTATTAGTGGTTCCTAGAGTGTCCAAAAGTACAGTGGGAGGGAGAGCATTCAGTTACCAAGCTCCTGTGCTATGGAATCAACTCCCTGCTGATGTTAAACAGGCCCCCACAGTCTCTGTATTTAAGACCAGGCTTAAAACCTTCCTCTTCGGTATAGCTTATGACCAGGTTACTTAGTGAGGGAGTTAGGGAGTGACATTAAAACCCGGGATAAGATAGGCTCTCTTCTTCTTCCCGCCTGGCCCTCCTCCAACCACCTCCCTCTCCTCCTCGCCTGGCTCTCATCCTCCTTGCACGGCTCTTCTTCTCCTCGCCTGGTCTTCCTCCTCCTCGCCTGGCCCTCCTCCGCCCCCCTCCCTCCTCCTCGCCTGGCCGATTTTTCTTGTTTTGTCTGATTTTTCCCGTTGTTTGATTTCCCTGTTTGTTTTTGTGTGTAGGCAGCACGGTGGCTGAGTGGCAACACTCATGCCTCATAGCAAGAAGGTTTGGTTCGATCCCCAGGTTGCCCAGGCCTTTCTGTGCGGAGTTTTGCATGTTTCTCCCCGTGTCTGGATGGGTTTCCTCCAGGTACTCCGGTTTCCCCCATCAACCAAAACATGAACGCACTTCGAGACAACTGTTGTTGTGATTTTGGGCATTACAAAAATAAAATGAATTGAATTGAAAATGAAAAATCTTTGAAATTGTTACAGCAGATTGTGGATTTGTAAATGTAAAATTTCTTTTGCTCGTGACTAAAAACAGGGTATCACAAGCAAGGTAATATTTGATGAAGAGGTAATGCTTCCATAGGATGAAATGGTGTGGCTTAAATATGAAGCCAAACAGCCGCATTAATATCACTCGTGTCCTTAAGTGTTTACAGTCCAGTTGTGTTTTAAAATTTGACTACACTGTTAGCTTGGTTGTCTGAGTGTGCTTTGTCTGTGTGGCCATGACGCACGCAGAGTTTTGTGCGTATTTGTGCATTGTTTTCAATCAAACCTTCAACATTCTTTACTGTTACAAATTCACACATTCACTTGATTTGTAGTTTGAAATGGTTAAAAAAGGTGGCATTGGGCATGGGCAGGAGCAGACGGGTGTGTGTGAGGGGAAGAGAGAGAGACGCAAAGCTTACTGCTCAGTTAATGATGCATTTTGCATTTAAATCAACAAAATTCACTTTTGTCTCATAATAAATCTGTGTTCTTTTATCTATCTTACACACCCTTTATGTGTTATTTAAGGAAAAATCTAAATTTATCCCAATTTATTAGCAGCTTTGGTTTGATTAGTTGGAACAGGTAATAATACCGTCTATCGCCGTATAATTTTGCGACAATATGACAATGTTAAAATATGGAGATCGCCTAACTCTTATAGCAAAGACAATATCAGATAAAAACTGTGTGTTATGCCTTTATTAATCACTCTCTTCATTCATCCAAGGACTACATCACTTCCATGTCAGCGTTACCTCTATGAGTTTGTAGAACTTTGTATATCCATAGAAGACAGCAGCTTCTGTGATGTTCATCTGTAAAAACAAAGATTACATTGGGTTGCTGAGTGTATTTCCTAATTTCCAACCATTACTATTACCAACATTACATCTTGTCAATCTTGTTTATAACTGTCAGCCTATTGTGATGAAAATGTATGTCTCTTCATGCTGCAAAGAAAATATTCTTATCATATGTCTTTGCAGAAAAGCATTTGATCTGTGTCAGTCTGTACGAGACCCCGAGGACCATAACATGTGTGAAGGCTATGTTGTATCCTCCAGGAAAGCCATTGTAGTTTTACCTGTCCTCAGGTGTAAAAGTTAATGAACATATGATTGTGAACAGATGTGACCCTTCTTTTGTAACGTATCATGTTTGTCATTCTGGTATAAATACTCAGCTCAGATGCTCTGGGGAGGAAAGGCTCTGGACAGGCCTGGGCCCTGTCCTGTCCATATCTGTTGTAACAAAGCATAAGCCTTTTTGTTTTACATAACTCACTCATGAAGCATAACTCAGGCTTCACAAATGTATTAATTATTCATCAAGAGATATAATATTTTTCCACAACAATAATGGTGTCAGACGTGGGAACGAATGGTCGTCCAGAGGACAACGCAGATGGAATTTTGTCTTTTAAGAAAATTTACTTGAGTCGTTTTCTTATTGTCATGACCCCGGTCTGTCTGTCAGTTTTTTGTGCATTTTTTCCCTGCCTGGTCACGTGTCTGAGTCTGGAACTGGGGCGGAGAGCTGGCTCCCCCCGTGCACACCTGGAGCTAATTCCTAATCAGCCGCACCTGGGGAGAATAAGAGGAGCTAGGACCTGACACTCAGCGCCAGATTGTCCGCGTACCTGAGTGGTATATCGCTTGGCTCAGTTCTCATTGTTGCCTGTCTTGTTTTATGCTTACTGATCGGATGTTCTACCTTCCACCAGACCCTGCTCCCCGAACCCGTTCTGCTCTTCTGCCTCAGACCCAGCTCAACTTTGCCGGTACAGTTCGCTCTGTCTCAGACTCCGCTCCACACGTCTTGCTTCCTGGACCCGCTCCGCTCTCCTGTTCCGGACCCAGCTCCTCCCTGCCGGTACTGTCCGCCCTGTTCCCGTCTCCGCTTCACCCGCCCTACTCCTGGACCATGACCCGATTCACCTTTTGATCATCATTCACATTCTTTTCACCTTTGTAAATAAACACTGTAAACTTTCCCCAGAGTCCTGTATCTTTGGTCCCCCCTACAAAAAGCGTTACAACACTTTTATACATTTGATATTTGATAATGTCGGGGTGACAGTGGCTCAGTGGTTAAAGAGTTGGTCCCCCAACCTGAAGGTTGGAGGATGAATGTGCGCGAATGATTGGTGGTGGTTGGAGAAGCCGATGGCGCAGATTGGCAGCCCGCTTCCTTCAGTCTGCCCCAGGGCAGCTGTGGCTACAATAGTAGCTTACCATCACCAAGTGTGGAAGTGAATGAATAAAGACTTGCACTTTGACAAGCCTGTAAAGAGCATTACAAGTGTAAGCCATTATTATTATTATTAATTTTTCATTTGGAACCTTTCAGCCTTTTTTTACACTATTTCGGTTTACCGGTTTGTTTACTAGCAGGCCAAAGTGGTATGTATATTTTCCATGCATTTATATGCAATTTTGTGTTTACATGTAATATGAGCCAGAACTTATGTTATATTTTATGTGTTTGGTAGTTCTACGGTGTGAACTGTGATGAAGATGCAAGACCATAGTAAACATCAGTGAAAAGAACTTTCGTGTCTCTCGTGTTTGTGGACAAGCCAGCATATGTTACTTTAGCGTAGCATATCTGTATAACTATTAATATCTTACATTAACATACCAGTCCATTGTCTACGTGTTATGTTAGCGTGCTGTACTGCTATTCAGTCTGTTATTGTCTATTTTATTGTTATTATTACAACTTGGCTTTAAAGATAAAATGTCTGTTCCTGGTCTTAGATTTTGTAAAATAAATGTAGTAAATAATTGTAGTCCAGTGCAAACTTTTTTCTTTTTTTTTTTTTTGTTACAGGACGTGTAGATGCTGCATAATTTGTCTTTTTTTTCTTTACATAGTCATATGAAATAACCATGCTAACAACACCAATAACTAACCAATAACAGTTTTGTGCTTCACAAAATGTTTGTTTCAGAATTGCAGTTTATCCAAAGTCTTCTCCTATAGCAGAAGACAATTAAGCCAGCACAAATGTAATGTATGATTAATTATTCATCAAAACATATAGTATTTTTTCAATCACAGCCTCTAACTTTTTCTATAAACCAATTCAGTTCATGTCAACTCCAAACCCATGCCACCCAGATGTTTCAACCATATCCTACAACAGCAGAACCACCATCCTCCTCAGCTTCCCCATTCATAACCACCCCTTTTTAGAGCCTTATGACACTCTCCTTTTTTGACATTGCTAACATCTCTATATGATATAACCTGCTAAAACAATGTTTGTCCTCACATTGCTGGCTTCGATCGGAGCCTTGTCCTGGAGAGTGTAGGGAGCGAGTAGAGTCTCTATGTGGTGGATCACTCCATTTGCAGCAACATAGTCGCTACGTACAATGCGAGACACATCATTGATCCACAATGAGCCCTGCAACAAATACAGTTTCCAAAATATTACTGTTTTTCAAATGTCTTCTCTTCACTACTCAAATATGTTACTGATTCTAAGCAATTAAAGGGGATACGTGGATTAATTTGATTTTAAATTTGAATTTAAAGTGTACTTCAAAGGACAATTTACATCCTCATGAATGTTTGGGGTTTTGGACATCAATATAATTAAAACTTATAATAGCAATTATGTTTAATATACTGGTAATAGTTTCATACTTACTGGACCATCACCATTACACATGTTAGTAGCGACTCAGGACTAGGGGTGGCCAATATTGACAAAAAATAAATATCCTGATATATTTTTCTTCAAACAATGCATCAGGGATGTGTTGAAATGTGTCTGTAAATGTCTTGGTTGAAGTCTAGCCCAAAACATCAATGGATCATAAAATTAACTATAAAAGTGCAGAAACATGAGTTTACACTTGATTGCACTAGACGTTTCTGTTTGTTTTTAATAATTTAATCATTTTAATTATAGACATATTAGAAATACTCAATATTCATTTTTTTTCATATCTCCAAAACAAGGACTGTGATATCATCCAATTTCCTATATATCTCCTACCTCTTCTCAGGAGTGTGAGGGGGTACTCAAGACAAAAAAAGGCAGGAAAGCACTGAACTAGAGGATGAGGAAAAAAACTACCCAGATTTATCTTAATTTAAACTAACTAACTTATTTAAATTAGAGGTGGGTCATGATATTGGAAATGGTTGATATCACAGTTGTTGTTTTGGAGACAAGGTCCTCTTGCTGTAATGGGACAGGCCTACACCATGGACTTCCACCGCCATCTTTGAGCGTACGATACATACATTACGTACTTTATTTTTAATTATGTATTATTTAATGGAAGAAAAGTCAAGTTGTCGTCGTTGCTTGCTTGTTTCTTTCTGTTTAGATTGAATATCAATAGGCAAATATAACGTTCAAGGTGATTTTTTTCTCAATTGTTGCTACTTCATAGCTTTAACAAAATATACCTTGTGAAAACATAATAACAGAGACAGAGGTAACAATATAATTTTTACATTCATAGTCTATAAACCAGAGAACACTGATTAGTTGTACATATATTGGGATATTGCAGTTTAACGATTCGGTATTTTGGCCAGTGGCTACACCACTTTAATAACAGTAGAGGGCACTGTTTCCCTTCTATGCTGTGCCAGTTCTTTTCATCTTATTATTGTAAAGTATTTTCTAGCAGTGCAGCACTACATCAAGCTAGTATCTTGATTTACTAACTACATGAAGGTAAATGACACGTGCCCAGCAGGGGCTGCAGACCTATGGAACATACCGGAACTCATGAAGATTTTGTGCACGTCTCAGGACTCTCTTCTATCCTTGCCTGAAAGTCCCTTGCTTCATTGTTCACATTACCTGAACTCATTAAACCCTTCTGACTTTATGTTTCAGTATCTTGGTCTTTGACACTTACAATAGAAATGAACATTCTTACATTATTCTTATTGCAATAATAATTTCTAATGCTAATAATGTCTTCTTATTGTCTAGTAATAACTGTACATTCCTTTATTCCATGTAACCCCCCTCCTTTTTAATCATCAAACGCACGGCCTGTACTTATCTTTATTCAGATTTAACAGTTTCATGTCGCACTGTTGTAGATAAGGTAAACCAGTACGAACATTTGAACGTGTATTGCGCAGCGCACTCCATTTTCTTCTCTTTTTTGCATAGTCACGGTACATGATGGGATATAGCAGTGCGTGAAGTGTGCATGGATGTACGCTTCGGTTACGGCTGATCTCCATGGAAAAGCTGGAAAGGGCAAGGCACGTTTGTCGGGCACATTCAGTCGGGTGCATTGAAATGGGACAGCCCTTGTCGCGCCGGAATTTACGCAACTGCCTTTCGACGCACACTTCCAATGGTGAATCTAAGGACATTTTGGCGAATTGAGACACGGCCGTTATGTCCTGCTTGGTTATCGATTTGCGCCTGAAGCAGAGGGTGTGTTCTTATTGGTTACTTATTTGCACTTGAAGCAGAGGATGTGTCTTGATTGGTTACCTGTTTGATGCTGTAGAGAAGGTTGTGTCCTGATTGGTTGGCTGTTTGCACTTGAAACGGAGGGCGTGTCCTGAGTGGTTACCTGTTTGTACCTGAAGCGCAGGGAGCATCCTGATTGCTTACCTGTTTGTAGCTGAAGCGGAGGGTATGTCCTGATTGGGCGATGGCTCTGTCTGTAGTTTTGAGGTCATTGAAGGTCAGTGTTTCACAGGAAATTATGTGATATCGTACCATGTCTTTGAGACGCCCGTTCTTCATCCACTGAGTCACCTGGAGGACAGAGGTTAGACTCTAGGCAGTGAAGTGTAATAGGTGAAGGATAAGCCCATGTTTACTTACAATAGTGAGATTATTTGTCTCCCCTAAGGGAACAAACACAGTGTAGGGTCCATCCCCATAGATATTCCTGGTGCCAGACAGCTGCAGACAAAACGTTGGAAAGACGACTCATAGCAAATTTAATCATATTGTGGCAAAGAAATTGCATACAATTAATTTTCAAGATATAGTTGCTGAAACTAGTACTTTTCCAAGTTCCAATTTGCATCAACAGGTGAACATTTCAAATGGCCAGCTCTGCAGTGCCCATTCATAGAAAGATAGCCAAGCACTTTCAAATGTAACCATGGACTGCACAGTGAAAGTAGGTCGGCCGAGGTTGACTGCTTTTACACCACTCTTGCCCACTTCAGAGTCTGACTGCTGTGCTGCTGTTAGATCAAAAACTCTTTTGCGCCGAGTTCACTAGTAGCAACGTAAAAACACCCTTAGAGACCCACCGTAAACATTTGCCTGAGGAGAGAATTCTCCGTTTGCTGAGTGATTTCCTGAAAAACACATAAAGGGGTCAGAGGTCAAGGGTGTGCATGTAAGTTACAGGTCAGAGCCAGGGGAATGAAATCTAGATTGTACATTCCAATGGTGACCTACAGAAACTGAAATCCAAATGGCTCTTCCTTTGAAAATAACTAAGTACGATTAGTTGATGTCAGGTGATGATACAGGACATATAAATGCAGGCTGTTATTTAAGTAATAATAGCCTGCATGTATCTTTTTAAATGTGAAAAATAGTTATAAAAAATAATAAAAAAAATAAAATAAAATAAAACTATGGAAAGAATGCCATTTGGCATTCTGACAACTCTGAAGTAAATTGAAGCCTGACTGATATCTATTAAGCTTCAAAGTAGAGTATTTCAGGAAAAAAATGGTCATTTCCATGTCTCTAGTGTTCACAGGTCATGTGACTCACAAAGCCTACTCCGCCTCGACAGTCAAATCCATCCCCAATGTAGCCGCTGCGACAGGTGCAGTTTCTCTGGCCTTGGCCCAGATATGTGCAGTAGGCATTTCTGTTGCAACCACCATTGTCCTGAGAGAAACAGAAACCAGATCATTTACAATGCAGCTAAAAGATCAAAAACTGAAAATATTATGTAGTGTCCATCTCTAATTTAGCTGGGGATTGTTACAGAGGCTGCCAGATCGTCTTGTCATCTTCCTGTGTTTCTACAAGTCATCCTCCAGTTTATTTGTCCATGTATCCCCCATGATCCTGCTCCTTGGAACCACTCCACACCTCCGCCTCTGACACAGCTCACCTAAACGGGTATGAACTCCCCAGCCTCTGACCCCCACGACCCACGGCCTGCTCAAAGACTACAGCATACGACACTGCGCTCAACTGTCTGCTTCGTCAACCTTCATTTACATTTCCGTTTCTGTAAATAAACTTTGTTCTAACATTTTACCCCGAGTCTAAATCTTTGATTCCCCCAGTCGTTACGACACCCTATTAAGAAGTCAAACTCCACATTAATATCTGAATGTAACCAAGGGGATAACTGAACTTTTGACTCCAGAATTACTGCTTTAATTACATTATTCTCAAATCAATGCTTATACTGGCTCAAGTTGTTAACAAATTTAGATCACAACATTGCATCTTTTATCTTAAGTAATATATTTCCGAATCATCATCATTTTGATAAATAAAAGCCTCTTCTTTCTATGACTCTTGTCATCTATGTCGTGTTGTGAGTTTTGATCCATAACTGTTATAACACAATAAGAAACCTGGCTTGTGATCCATCGGGTATGGATTTTTGAGGAGTTACAATTTTTTTTACCTTCTTTCTCCAATCATATCATGGGCTACTAACCAAACTTGGAAAAGTGTTGTAACAGAGCTGGTGAACAGTTGGATTCCATTCCTGCAGGACAAAACCAGATCTGGAGCTGTCTACACTTATCTCTCTCCTTTTCTTATTTAATTCTGTCTATCGCGCTCTCTCTCTCTCGGCCTGTGTGTACTGGAGTGAACGGGAGCAAACCAGTTTGAGCTGGAATGAGCCAGAGTCAACCAGCCATTTCTTCAATAAACTGCACACTCTGGCCATAACCATAAATGGGAAAAAGGCAACACAGGGTTCTTGTGTCTATCTTTTCCAAGGATAATATTAAAACAGAATAAGTATATATTGTACTACTATTCTACTGCTATAATAACTAAAAGTAATATGTTTATGTTGTGGTAAGCTGCTGGTAAGTCATGTTCTGAAGGCACGTACATCTCTGCAGAGATTCACCGGAAAACAGTAACGACCTGATCCTCTGAAACCAGAGTGACACTGACACGCCGTCTGAAAAAGGAAAACAGCAGCGGTCAGATCAGTTGTCAGTGATGTCACTTCCTGTGTATGGCGAAGGATAGAGCAGAGGACAGATTAGGTATGGGCTTACAGTATTGGGACCAGTTTGGATGCACTCAGCCGAAGCGCTGCATCCGCCATTATTTACCAAACACCCATTGATCTCTAAAGGCACAGAGCAATTAGACATTATGATAATGCAAGGCAATGCCCCTAAGGTTACTTAGCAGATCTGGCTTAAAAAGTTTGGGAACCCCTGCTCTAACATAGTATATATACTGAATAAATGTGAAATTAAGTTCTGTTTTTGCACTTTTTGTTCCGCACTTCATGACTTTATACACCGTTTATTGTTGTGTATACCTATACAAACCACTCCATCGCCCGTGTAGCCTGCGCTGCAGCTGCAGGTGCGCTCCCCTGCTGACACTTTGGTACAAACAGCAAACGGTGAACAGCCTCCATTGGATATTCTGCACAAATCCAATTCTAAGAGACAAACATTTCACAGTCAATTCTCACCAAAGCAAAGAATTTCTAAACACTGAGTTAGAAATCTTTAAGGAATGTGTTTTATGATAAGAATGGGAGGATAGATTATGTGGTCTTTTGAAGCTGCTTTTTATTACCCAAATTGTTTAACATACCAGCCACACAGACCAGGACCAGTGAGGGAGAGGGAGCAGACTGAAGATGATTACTGAATTAAATATTTAAGTGGGACTAAACACCTAAACTGCAACCACAGCCACAGAAACAGAGCTGCTAAGCTGGACAGAGCCTGAAGGACTAAAGAAGTGAGTGAGGGGGAGAAGCCTGTCACACGGTAGCTGTGGCTACAGTAGCTTACCACCACAGAGTATGGAGTAAATTAATGATGACTAGTGTAGCAATTTGGGCACATTACAAGTGCAAGGCATTATTGTTAATATTATTACAGAATGCTATTAAACCACCATGTACATAGATTAGCAGCAAAAAAGTGGATTTACTGTCTATTCCAACTTTAAATGAGATTTATAAAGATAGGGCCACATGAGTTGAGATTTAGGAAGATCACTCCCACAAAAAAGCTTTCAAACAAGTCAAGTCAGAGGTGATTAAACACTCCAATCACAACACTAGCCCTTATGCTTCATGCACCGCACTGCTGTTTGTTCAGTGATCAATCAGCTAATTGCAGTTGTGTTGGTGAACGGCATTGTACTGGTGTCTACCTTCACAGTGCCTCCCATTGCCTTCGTATCCAGCCACACATACACATGCTGGAGCACTGCCCTGAGGCCCAGTGATACAGCTGCAGCAAACATGCATTATAGTAATTAGTCAACACAAACATGAGAAACAAGCTTCAATCAGGGACGCTTTCTTACTTAGCGTTTTGGTCACAGATTCCTCCACAGGCGTCATCTCGGATTTCTGGCAAACACAAATAAGAGAGTTTTAAAAATGTATTCTGAGGTTGGGAAATAGTTTCCCAACATTGTCAACAATCATACACACCCCACAAGCCATAATTAAAAAATCTGCATTATCATGCATTCCTTCATGGTTTTCTTGTTTGCAGTTGGACATTAGAAGCGCATGCTTAACCAACTAAGCATTTTACATTATATTGGTAATTTTTGAATAAATGATGTTTGACATCAGCTGAGATTTAGTTGTAATTAGTAATTTTAGAACCTTATATGAATTACATAGTTCTTATTGTTGAGCGCATATAGACAGCATTATGGCACTTGCCCATTGATCAGTTGTTATGTATTTTACCAATGGAGCAGGTGGATCCTTTCCAGCCTTTGTAGCAGTCACAGAGTCCACTTCCTGTTAGTCCATCAGCACATTTCCCATGGTCACATCGGCATTCTGAAAGACAACAGAGCCTGGAAATTCCATGGATCATAATGGCAGGCAGCTTGTATGGTTCAGTGGCCTGGCAAGTCCAGAATGACATCTCTCAGTATTTATTACACATCTAAGCCGTTTCTTCAGTTCCGCTCAGATTGCTGGTGGACACTGCCTTTTATGTATCTGAAGAGAGGGGGCCCTCCTATTGTTCTTTTTGTTTCCTTTGATTCTGAGAATGGAATCATAGATCTGTGAGGGATTATGTCTCAGGCCCCAATTCCTGTTTAAGGAAGGATTCCCTTTCCTAACAAAAACATCTTCTTTAGCTCCACCTCTCAAACCATTTCTTTTCTGTGGCTAAGATCTGAACTTTACTATTTTCAAAGGAGTAGTTAGCGGCTTTGAGATGGAGATGTACGGCAAACTGAGGTCCAGAGGAGCTCTCACGCCGGTGTTGGTACATTCTCATATGGAGTTGCTGTTTAGTTTCTCCAATGTACCGCTCATTGCGGTAAATTGATTCACACCATCCACTGAAGCACAAACTCAGGGTTATCCATACTCTACAACACAGAGCTCAAGTGGTACATAAAAGCACAAAGGGAAAAGTGAAGGAGGAACAACATGTGGAGAAATCCTTCTCTGCTTGTGGGTATCCCAAATGGGCCTTCAATAGATCTAACAGACCTCAAAAACAGGACAACAGGGAATCTGAGCCTAGGAAATAGTTGTAACTATCCCTTACACAGCAAATGTGTCTGGAAAACGTCAGAGAATTTTCAGACAGCCACTCCATAAGATAATGTACCAACACCGGTGCGAAAGCTCCTATGGACCTCAGTCCGCCGTACATCTCCATCTCAAAGCCACTAATCACTCCTTTGAAGATAGTGAAGTTCAGATCTTAGCCAGAGAAAAGAAATGGTTTGAGAGGGGAGTTAAAGAAGCTATTTTTGTTAGGAAAGGGAATCATTCCTTAAACAGGAATTGGGGCCTGAGACATCTCTCACAGATCTATGATGCCATCCTCAGACCCAAAGGAAACAAAAAGAACAACAGGAGGGCCACTAACGGTTGAATAGGGTTGTTAAAGCTGAAACTAGAGACAACAGCTGTGTAATTAGCCATTCCCTTCAGATAGATATAAGGCACTGTCCACCAGCAATATGACCAGAACTAAAGAAGCGGCTTGGATGAGCGGTGAAATGTCTACTCCTACAATGATTGTCCAGGTGACAGATTTAAACTTCATCTTTTGCTATGGTAACAGGTAGTGCATCAGAAACTATTTATAATCCACAGCTTCATTTTAATTATGATTGGGACAAATCTAATGTACATCAGAACTTCTGCATGCTGCTTAGCACTACTCTTCTGTAACTAAGACACTACTATTCATCAGCGGTGGGATTCCACTATAGAAAAGGTGAGTTGTGTCATCAAAGACTGACCACCAACACATAACTCTGGGCTCAGATGCAAGATGCTCTGATGCTGGCAGTCTGAGTGAGGTGTAAGGGTCTGTGGTGCAGTTATAGGTCTAGTTTCCCATTTATCCATTTTCCTACTCCAGTTTAGTTGTCTCCTGCACTCACGTTGGGAGCAGTTGTTTCCATATCTTCCAGGTTCACAGTCTTCACAGGATGTCCCATGGAAGCCCTCAAAGCAGCGACACTCCCCGTTCCCTTCATGCCCGTCCTGACACTGGCCGTGGTTTGAGCAAGGGCTGCCCACGTCACCGGGACATTTATAACAATCATGGCCATAATAACCGGGGCAACACGACTGGTCCTATGGCAAGACAAAGCACCACAGGAGCTTAAGGAGATTTCTTTACTTACTTTCATCTTTCATAATTCAAAATTTAATTGATTCTTTGCAGTGGGGTTTTTTTACATGCATGTCTATGGTGGAACGTTCAGCAGTTATTATGGTGACACAATTCACAGATTAGCAAACACTGTCGAAATCTTTTAAGATGGTCTGAAAACTCAAGAAAAAAATACAAAATGGATTTTGTCCTCAGGTATGGTTGGGTGCATTTTACACGCTTTTGACTTTGGCGGTCAATCATTTTGAATTCACCATCAAATGGCATGAAATTTGTTGAGGTGGTGGCTTTTTGGGTGATGTTTTAACTTTCTAAACCTGATCATCTGTAAAATGCCATAAAATTGTTTATTGTGATCC
Organism: Periophthalmus magnuspinnatus; assembly: GCF_009829125.3. Classification (NCBI taxonomy): domain Eukaryota; kingdom Metazoa; phylum Chordata; class Actinopteri; order Gobiiformes; family Gobiidae; genus Periophthalmus; species Periophthalmus magnuspinnatus. Next base: position 9,922,157 of record NC_047135.1, on the reverse strand, counting down.
CTGTTTTGCTGTCCTTGTGTTCTCGCTCCCCCCTCCCTCACCTGCCTGTCTCCGGAGCTGGGCGCAGTCCTGACTCCTCCTGCGCGCACCTGCTTCCCATCAACGCAATCAACACCACCCGCCGTGGATAAGAGGAGTCAGGACCAGACACTCGGCGCCGGAATGTCCGCGTGTTTCACATCTCCGCCTGAGAACCAGCTCCGGACTCCCCCAGCACCCGCACCTCCGCCCTGTTATGGTCTTGTGTCTTACCTTGTCGTGCACTAGTGTCTCTCCGCGCTCACGGACCCGCACCCACGCTCCCCAGCTACTCTGGATTTATGAACTATGTTATTCTACTCTGGATTTATGAACTATGTTATTTGGACACTATGCTATGAAGCACCCTCGTTCCCCGGCCTTGTGGATTAATGAACTGTGGTTTCTATGAACACTTATTGTGAATAAAAACATTGTTAAAATTTCGTGAGTCTCGCACCTTTGGTCCCTACGCCCCGCTGGTTACGACATTGTTACATCTGTGCCATTAAAAAATGTGCACAGTACTTGGACATGAAAATGTTTTGTTCATTTTATATATATATATATATATATATATATATATATATATATATATATATATATATATATATATATATATATATATATATATATATATATATATATATATATATATATATATATATATATATGACTATAATGATGAACAAAACATTTTCCGGGATGTCCAACTACTGCGCACATTTTATGCGCTTAATGGTACAAATCTGATTCTTTTTTTGCGGTGCCAGAGGGTTAAACAACACATTTTCAGGAGCCTGTGATCAATATAAGCATTTATGGTAGTGATGTACAATAATGACATTTTAAGCCGATACGATAACCAATAATTTGGAGATAAGTAACATACATAATCAAAAACAAACATAATCAATACAGTAAACTGATAATACATGTTAAATTAATCTGATTTTTTAAATGTAAAACCTTTTTAAATTTGTTTGTTTATACAGGAAAATTCCTCTCGCTGCACCGCACATCCTCTCATTTGTTTATGAACCAGAATACAACTAGATCCCCACATAGTCCAAGCCCGTCAGCCTGATAGTCAAGCTACAGTACTAATACACAGACTGTCACAGTCTCGGCAGCCTGATGTGTTTACTTGTCATCGCAGTGAAACTTTTAGATGATCTGTTAGATCTAATGTGATATCTTTCCTCCTAACATAAACTAAGCCCCTATATGTAAACAGTTCTGTGCTTCTAACCCGGGACTGATCTGCGTGTGTATATCGAGCAGGGGGTGAAGCCGGGGTCAGAGTGCGTGCTCTAAGGAAAAAAACCTTAGAGGAAAAGTAGTTGAACCAGTGTATTTTGGGCTTCTAATTATCAGATTCAAGTACAAGTGAAAAATATTATTATTGGAATTATCAGTGTGAAGTCATAATTGCTATTATCGGCTGATAATTATCAGTGAAAAATATTATTGTGCATCCCTAGTTCGTGGTCTTATTTTGGGTGTTTGATTTTCAATGAAAAAGGTGAGAGTGACTGAAAAACAGTTGGCTAATGCTAGCTAGCTTGTGGCTGCAATTTTATTGAGAAACTTGTTTAAAAGCACAAATCATCTCTCCTGTTGTAGTTCCAACTAAGTCAGCTCTTTCTGGCCAGATTGTGTTAAAACAAAATTCAGATTAAAGTCTAATTTAAGTAACAGAGCTTCAGACAGAGTAAAGCCTCCAGTTAGCTTCACACCCCCATGAAATGTTGATGACATCAGCTGCAAAGTATCAGTACTTATTTAGGTACCACAATGACACCTACACTTTTTTTTAATACAAAAGACTAATTTGTAACACAACACAATAGTCATTACATGTTAGCTAAACTCACATCATATTTAAAATTTTCAATCAAATTCAATTCACTGATATGCTAATCAAATTTTACTTTTTGGCAATGTTTTTTACATAATCCACATAAGTCCTTGGATATACAGGCCTATGTCTATTCAGCTGAGTTCTTACTGTGGTCATCTGCAGACACCTGATGACACAGCCTGGCACAGACTTGAACCTAGAGCCGACACGTTTGCGGTATTTACAGTTGGGCTTCATGTTGGAAGGAAACTTTATCATGACCTGTAAACACCACAAATATGAGTGCGAAAAGATGGTTTATCGGTTATCAGACAGCAGTCATATACTGGTCATATAGT